>NW_022589704.1:53096588-53713521 GCF_004348235.1 Phoca vitulina
TGATCTATGTGTCTGTTTTTGTGCCAGTACCATACTGTCTTGATGATAACAGCTTTGTAATAGAGCTTGAAGTCCGGAATTGTGATGCCACCAGCTTTGCTTTTCTTTTTCAACATTCCTCTGGCTATTTGGGGTCTTTTCTGGTTCCATACAAATTTTGGGATTATTTGTTCCATTTCTTTGAAAAAAGCTGATGGTATTTTGATAGGGATTGCATTGAATGTGTAGATTGTTCTAGGTAGCATTGACATCTTCACAATATTTGTTCTTCCAATCCATGAGCATGGAACGTTTTCCCATTTCTTTGTGTCTTCCTCAATTTCTTTCATGAGTATTTTATAGTTTTCTGAGTACAGATTCTTTGCCTCTTTGGTTAGATTTATTCCTAGGTATCTTATGGTTTTTGGTGCAATTGTAAAAGGGATCAACTCCTTAATTTCTCTTTCTTCTGTCTTGTTGGTGTATAGGAATGCCACTGATTTCTGTGCATTGATTTTATATCCTGTCATTTTACTGAATTCCTGTATGAGTTCTAGCAGTTTTGGGGTGGAGTCTTTGGGATTTTCCACATAAAGTATCATATCATCTGCAAAGAGTGAGAGTTTGACTTCTTCTTTGCCAATTCAGATGCCTTTTATTTCTTTTTGTTGTCTGATTACTGTGGCTAGGACTTCTAGTACTATGTTGAATAGCAGTGGTGATAGTGGACATCCCTGCCATGTTCCTGACCTTACAGGGAAAGCTCTCAGTTTAGAAAGCATACTTTTTAAGAGGAGTCCAATTTCCATAGCAACAAAAACATTAAGTGCCTGGGAATTAATCTAATAAAATATGTTTAAAACTTTTGTGGAGAAAATCGTAAAACTTTACGGCAAGCCATTAAAGGATATCTAAATAAATAAAAAGGATACCTTAGTAGATAGGAAAACTCAAATCTTAAAAGTCCCAACTCTTTCTAAGTTAATGTATAGATTGCATGCATTACATCAAATTTCCCTAAGGATTTTTCTAGGAATTTTACAAACGTTAAAATTCCCATGGAAATGCTAAAGCCAAGGATTCCAAGATGTTCCAAGGGAGGGGGATGAGGAGGGAGGGAGAAAGTAGACGAAGACTTGTTTTATTAAGATTTATTACACAGCCAAAGGATGATTGGCAAATTGGCAATGGAACAGAAAAGAGAGCTCAGAAACAGACCTATAATATATTTGGAAATGATGTGACAGGCTTAGTATTGCAGATAGTTGGGAAAAGAATAAGCCATTCAGTAAATGGTACTGGGATGATGGGATATTCATTATAAAATAAAAGAAATTTTCTCTCTATCTCACAGTGCACAGAAAAATCCATTAAAATAAATTAAAGGCTTGAATGTGGAAGGTAATTAAAATAGACATGGTGAAATATTACTCTTGGTTTGGGACGAGATGATGATTTTAATCCAAAGGACAGCTCTAAATCCAAAATTTCAGATGACACCTTGTAAACCGTAGTACAAATAAATCAAGAAGACCAATGAAAAGCAGCCATGATGCAATGTTTCGCTCAAATAACTTGTCAGCAAATAAATCGTAGTTAAATACAATAAATCTTCATTAAGTCTGTAAAAATTATCCCAAGGTGGAGAGGTAGTCTTAGGTGCATATGGTCTTAGACATCTTATAACTTCTTATCAAAATGTTTCTCTTATAATTAAAGAATAACTCTCATTATTAGATCTTAGGTGTCCTCACCACACACACAAAAATGGTAACTATGTGAGGTAATGAGGTTGCTGAGATCTTGGACCCTGAAGCCTCAACCCATCCTGTCCAAATGATGTCACTGGATGCTCTTGGTCTCCCCATGAGAAAGAATTCAAGGACAGACACAACACAGTGGAAGAGCAGTACAAGCAGGAAAGTTTGTTAAAGTAAAAATACACTCCCGAGATGTGAGAGCAGGTGAACTCAAGGGAGAGCTGTGCCCACTGGGGTTTCTGTTTCTGTCTTTTATTGACAGTTGTTAACAAAGGAATGGAATATTTGTTACTTGAGGCAGGATTTCTTGGAAGCAAGTGGTCTCTTCTAGAAACATGGGTTACCTGGCTTTTCTTCTTTATTTGGTCAGGGGTTTCCTGTCCCAACACCCTCAGGGAGAAGATTTTAAAATGTTAATGTGGTATAATGAAAGAATAATGTGAACTTCAGCCTACCTGGTCAGCCATCTTGGGCCTGGTTCCATTTAGTTTCTTGTGGTTTTGTTTTGGAGCCGCTGCCTGGACCGGCCTCAGGCTTCCTCCCAGCTGGCCACTTCCTGGTTGCTGGCCTCCAGGCATCCTGGTAGAACCTAACCAATTGTCTACTCCAACAATAACAGTGTTAATTAATTGGGGGCGCCTGGGTGGCTCAGCCGTTAAGTGTCTGCCTACAGCTCAGGTCATGATCCCAGGGTCCTGGGATCAAGTCCCACATCAGGCTCCCTGCTCAGCGGGAAGCCTGCTTCTCCCTCTCCCTCTGCCCCTGCTTGTGTTCCCGCTCTTGCTGTCTCTCTCTCTCTGTCAAATAAATAAATAAAATCTTAAAAAAAAAAAAAGTGTTAATTAACTTGATTGTGGTGATCATTTCACAATGTATAGGTATATTAAATCATCACAAATAAACAAGTAAATAAATAAAATTGTTTTTTTAAAAAACCTAATAACCCTTTTTGCCCTAATAAAGCCTTTGTTCTTGAAGTCTATTTGGTGTGATAATAATATTACTACTGTCATTGAAATTTGTTGTATTTTTCCTTTTACTTTCAACTTCCATGGTTTACTTTGTCTTAGAAATATTCTTATAAGAGCACATCTCTAAAATGTAAAACTAAGTAGGGAGCTCTGTTTTTTAAAGGCATGTTCTACATTTGTTGCCTTAACAGATAAACTTATTTCTGCCATCTTTCTGTTAATCATGTGTTTTCTTTGTATCTTTCTATTGAATTGATGATGTTTTATTTCTATTTTTTACTTTACTGGCTTAGAAGGAATACATTCTATGTCCATGCTTTTTGTTTTTGTTTCGTTTCGTTTTGTTTTTTTGCTTAACAAGTTCAAGTTTCATCAAAACCTCTGTCTTCCTTCCAAACAGTACAAGGACCTTGGATAACTATGACACTGACAACTTCCCCTTTGCTTTATTGTTATCTAAGATTTTAGCCCAGATTATTCATTTTTATTATTTATTTTTAGTTGAAGATCCTTTAGACTTACCACTGCAATTGCCAACTACTGCTTCTTTACTCCACTCCTTCCTTTTGGGTTTAATTTCTTCCTGAAATATATTTTCTATGTATTTATTCATCTTGTTTGATAGTCTAGCTGAGTACAGAGTTCTAGGCTGGCTGAAAATTTTACTAAAAACTTTGAGAATATTGTTTCATCTTCTTTTAGCATCTTTTCATGAGAAGACTTTCGTCTGTCAAATTTTGATCCCTTCGTATATAGTCTGTGTTTTCTCTGAGATTAATTTTCTGTTTATATTCTATAGTTTCACCATGCGTCTGGGTGAACTTGTTCTATTTAACTTTGGTCACAACTTGGGTTTCTTCAACTGTGAATTCATGTTTTTTTATCATTTCAGGAAAATTCTCACTATTTAATGTGTTGTACTTTTTAAATAATATTCTCCATTTCTCTTACTTCCCATTTAATGTTTTTCTTCTATTATGCTGCATTTAAATAATTTCCTTGTTTTTCATCTCCAGATTACTATTATCTCTTCACTTGTGTCTAATCTGCTGTTTAATCTATATTTTGAGTTTTTTCATTTGTGTGATTATATTTTTAATTTCTACGCATCCTTCTTGGTTCTTTTAAAAAAATTCAATCACTTCTCTTTTTTTATGGTATCTATTTTCATAATAATTCCAATTCTTTTTTTTTTTAAATCTTGCCCCTTTTTTCTTTCTTTCTTTCTTTCTTCTTTCTTTCATTCATTCATTCTTTCTTCTTTCTTTCTTTTAGAGAGGGAGAGAGAGAGAGAGAGAGCAGAGGGGGGAGGCAAAGGGAGAGGAAGAGAGGGAATCCCAAGCAGACTCCACACCCAGTAAGGGAACCCAAGGTGAGGCTTGATCTCACAACCCTGAGATCATAACCGGAGCTGAAATCAAAAGTCAGTTGCTTAACCAACTGAGCCACCCAGTCATCCCTAAAAAATCTTTTTAAACAATTTGAGCAATCCTGTTCTAGTTTTTTTTCATTGTTTTATTATCTGCAATTCTCAAGATAATAATTATTTTGTTCATTGCATTCGTTCATGTTTACTCAACTGATTTTGTTGAGTGTGTGAGTGATGTGTATTTGTTATTGTGAGCTCGTATCTAGAATAAATAATAATTATTATTATTCAGTTTCTTTTCTGATGCAAGTGTCTCAGCTGGTGAATTCCTGAACCATGAAGTACTACAAATTTTTATCCTGTATCTGGGTGTAGTACAAGCATAGAATTATAATTCTTAATGTGTGCCTTTTCTTTTCAACGCAAGGCACAGGACAAATAAAAACATCTTCACTATTTCTCCTCAGTCAATGGGCAAGATTAACCAATGGGGTGATTCATCCAAGATCCAGCTTTTATCCAGTGATTTCAGTTCCATTTTCTATATCTTCTCAGGACTTAGGCTGCTTTTCCTATTCTAGCGGAACATTAGATCTCAGCCAGCAGCCCCAGTCTGACTTCAGCCTTTGTTCATTGCTTTAGCTTTGATTTTTCTCCTCATGTCTGGCACCCGAAGATGTCCCTTTCTTTATTTTGAGCTTGACTAGATATTCACAATTTCTTAAGTATATTTTTTTATCTAACATTTTTATGAATTACATTATGGAGTCTATGCAAACTAAGTCCACAATGTTGGTAGACGTTTCACCAATAAAGTCTTATTATTTTTTTACATTTTAATTATTCAGTCTAATGGGTACTGCTAGTTTATATTTAATTTTTCTTTATAAAATAATGCATAAAGGAACAGAGACTAATTAAGCAAACACATACATACCCACTACTCATCTTAAGAAAAAAGTACTTAGCAAACACCTCAGGCAAGGGCAAAAAAGTGAAAATAAACAAATGGGACTATGTCAAACTCAAAAGCTTTTGCACAGTGAAGGAAACAATCAACAAAATGAAAAGGGAACTCACTGAATTGAAGGAGATATTTGCAAATCATACATCCAAAAAGTGGTCAATATCCAAAGTATATAAAGAACTTATACAACTTAATGTAAAACAAAACAAAACAAAACAAAACAAGCAAATAACTGGTTTCAAAAATGAGCTGAGGATTTTTATTTTTTCAAAGAAGACATACAGATGGCCAGCAGGAACTTGAAAAGATGCTCAACATCACAAATCATCAGCAAAATACAAATCAAAACCACAGTAAGATATCACCTCACACTGCTCAGATTTGTTATTTTTTTTTGTCTTTTTTTACAATAGCCAGTGCTGTTGAAGATGTGGAGAAAAGGGACCCTCACCTGCTGTTGGTGGGAGTGTGAACTGGTGCAGCCACTATGCGAGACACTATGGAGTTGTCTCAAAAAATTAAAAACAGAGGGGTACCTGCATGGCTCAGTTGGCTAAGCATCTGACTCTTGATTTTCAGCCCAGGTCATGATCTCGTGGTCGTGGGATCAAGCCCCGCGTTAGGCTCTGTGCTGAGTGCGGAGTTTGCTTCAGATTCTTGTTCCCTCCCCCTCAGCTTCTCCCCCTGCTCTCTTGTGCTCTCTCTCTCTCAAATAAATAAAATCCTTTAAAAAATATAAAAATAGAAATACCATACAATCGGGACACCTGGGTGGCTCAGTTGGTTAAGTGTCTGCCTTTGGCTCAGGTCATGGTCCCAGGGTCCTGGGATCAAGTCCAGCATTGGGCTCCTTGCTTGGAGGGGAGCCTGCTAATCCCTCTGCCACTCCCCCTGCTTGTGCCCTCTCTCTCTCTGACAAATAAATAAATAAAATCTTAAAAAAAAAAAGAAATACCATACAATCCAGCAATTTCACCATTGGGTATTTATCTGAAGAAAGTGAAATAACAATCCAAAGAGATATGTGCACCCCTATGTTCATTGCAGCATTATTTACAATAGCCAAGATATGGAAACAACCTAAGTGTCCATCTACAGATGAATGGATAAAGAAGATGGGGTATGTATATATATATGTATGTGTATAAAATAAGTGAGATAAAGATTTAAATACCACATGATTTCAGTTATATGTGGATCTAAACAGCAAAACAAGTGAACAAACAAAACAGAAACCGACTCATAGGTACAGGAAAAAAACTGAGGGTTACTGGAAAAGAAGGACTGGGGGGAGGGGGGCATGAAATAGGTGAAGGGAATTCAGAGGCACAGATTTCCAATATAAAACAAATAAGTCATAGGTTTGTAATATACAGCATAGGGAATATAGTCAATAATATTGTAATAACTTTGCACAGTGGCAGTAACTAGACTTATAGGGATCATTTATACTGTATAAAAATATCAAATCACTATGATGTACACCTGAAACTAATAGGATATCATAGGTCATTTATACTTCAATAAAAATAATAAGTTGTATACACTATGTATATAAGAATATGTGTATTTTACTGGGGGGGGTCTATAATGTCCATCAGATTCGCAAAGAAGTCCATGACCCTATCATAAAGTATAATCAACTTTTTACTTATGGAATGAATTTGAGGTATATATGAATGAGGTCAGCCCCACTGGAGCCTGATGAACAGAAAGGGCACCTCTCCCTCACTGTAGGCAGCTCCTTTGCACAGTCTGGGTGTATTTCTTCTAGGAAACAACTACAGACTATTGACTATAATTATTATCTTTCTGGTCTATAATTTTTAAAATGTAAATTATAAATCAATAACCTTATCTCCCTTTGTAAGAGTCTCCAAGTTAAAACCACAGATACATAAAACATCTAATGGACCCTTGTATATATTTGTTCCAGTCAACTGAAATGATAGTAAATGGTGAAACATTAACTGTTTTAAATAATATCCTAGAGAGTCTTTAAAAATTTATTTAATATATATCTCTGTGGAACTTCAAAAAAATTGTTGTTCCTTATTATAAAAAAGAAGAGAGAATAATTTTTTCTTCAGCGGATTGTTAAGGATATGCCCTTCTTAATTTACTATAGAGAATGCATTTATGAAGGTCAAGCTAATATAGTCATGGAATATGAGGCATGTAGCTACCCAAATTCATGGCTAAATCTCTCAATTGGTGGAATAAATTGCTGACAACAGAAACGTTTGTATTGGCCAAGCACTGTGGTTTGATTAAGTTTGCTCATTTATTTTATAAATCTATTTGATTAAGTTTGCTCATTTATTTTATAAATCTGTTGTTATAAATCTGTTTATAAATCATTAGAAGAGTTTTATTACTCAAATTATGAGGCTGAGTCAGAGTGGCCTTTTAAATCTATAAATTAATCAGAACTTTATTTCCAGAGCAGTGAAAAAATTCACCCCTTTCTTTCAATTAATATATTTTCCCTCTCTATTACAAATAAATTGTAATTTAGTTCACTATTTCCGCAGTTGGCCATTATTCATAGGCATGCTTCTTGGATAGATCAGTAAATGTATAAATTTCCTTCACTGTCCATTTCTGGGTAGATGAGAGAAGCATGTTCTAGAAGAAATTAATCTCAATCAAAACACTGTCTACATTCAACATATGGTCTCAACACATGTCCAAGAAAAGGATAGCAAATCTTTACAACACAAAATTCATTTTGCTTTCTTTACAACTTCAACATGGGAGGTGCCTCCGCTCAGCATTTTTGCTTTCCCCTATTTTTTTTTTTTTTTGCCATTACTTTGTTCATTCTACTACTTTATCATTACTTACTTAATATCCTTTCTATAAGGTCATTTACTAGTTTATTCTTATTAAGATTTTTTCCACATCTAATCCTCTTATGCCAGCTTTGACTTGTGCTTTTTTCTAACTCCATTCAAAATCATATCTGACTGTGTCCCTGTGGGGAGCCCAGGGCTGGCTCCACCACTACCCCTCATCTGGGTCCCAGCATTTGGCTCAGGGATGAGTATACGATCCCAGATGGGTCAACCCAGGAAGAGTTCTCTTTCTTTCAGGGCTTTTTAGTCTGATAGGGTTTAAGATTAGAGCTGATGGAATCTTAACACCACACGGAGGACATTACCTGAGGACAATGTAGCCACAGAGGAGAGGGCAAACAGAGTGAGACAGATTCTAAAGACATTTTTTTCCAGAGTGGGTGCACCAGCTTGCATTCCCACCAACAGTGTAGGAGGGTTCCCCTTTCTCTGCATCCCCGACAACATCTGTTGTTTCCTGACTTGTTAATTTTAGCCATTCTGACTGGTGTGAGGTGGTATCTCATTGAGATTTTGATTTTGATTTCCCTGATGGGTATTAAAGAGGGCAAGTACTGAATGGAGCACTGAGTGTTATACACAAACAATGAATCATGGAACACTACATCAAAAACTAATGATGTAATGTATGGTGATTAACATAACATAATAATAAAAAAATAAATAAAGACTTTTTTTTGAACACCTAGGTCCAGTTGCATCTGATTAATCCCTTAAGTTTTTATTTCTATGAAAGTAATGATTTGTTTGGTCAATTTTAATCATGTTTGTTTTGTATAAAAATAAAAGTTCCAATACCTTATTTTGTTTTAAAATATATTATTTCCATTTAGAAAAAGGCAAGCTATTGCTACCCAATCCTAATATACCCCAAAGAACAACAATGCATTCATTGGGACACATTAGATGATAAGGAATGGAAACCAATTTCGATCTTGTCTAAGTTAGAGGGGACTTTCTCATTATTTGCTCATCTCTGTCAAGTTTCAAAGGCGAAGCAAACTTAGGCATGACTGGGTCCCAGAACTCAAATACTATTTTTACCACTCTCGTTCACCATTAATCCCTCGTTTCAGTTTGACATCATTTTCTCTTGCCTCCGACAGTTTTTCTGGTAGGCCAACATCTGTTATAACAGGATGCCTAAAATTAATAACTTGAAGAAATAGTAGTACAGGTTTGCCATTTAGAAATATAGACTTAAGAATAGAAGAAACAGGGGCATCTGGCTGGCTCAGTTGGTAAAACATGTGACTCTTGATCTCAGGGTTGTGAGTTCAAGCTCCACATTGGGTGTAGAGATTATTTAAATAAATAAACTTTTTAAAAAAAGGATAGAAACAGCTTAAAATGTCAAAAGATTGAGTACAAGAAATGAAAATTGGTCAGAGACTTATTTTTAATGTTAAGCTTACTGGTACTTTTGGATTTTCTATTTTTTTTTAAGATTTTTTATTTATTTGACAGAGAGAGACACAGCAAGAGAGGGAACACAAGCAGGGGGAGTGGGAGATGGAGAAGCAGGCCTCCCAAGGAGCAGGGAGCCCAGTGAGGGGCTCGATCCCAGGACCCTGGGATCATGACCTGAGCCGAAGGCAGACGCTTAACGACTGAGCCACCCAGGCGCCCTGGTACTTTTGGATTTTCAACCATCTGCATATATTATCAATATTTGACTTCCCAAGTAAATTTTAAAAGTAACAAAATTTAAAAACAAAATGATATCCAAATCTTTTGATATCTACCTCACTAACCTGGGTTTTATTTACTTGTGAGAGCTTTGAAGACAAGCCATGTTGACGGACTCCTTTGATTTGGATCTACACAGACAAAATTCTAAATATTTAAAGACAAATACTTTTCTTGATTCCATCAGTGCAATCTATTTGAATATGGCTAGCTGATGTCTCACTTAATTTCCCCTGGTCCTCTGCTGTATTTCTATGGTGGGATCCTGGGGTGAGATTTGTACAGTCGCTTGCTCTGTTAGCAAAGCTCTTGGGCTTCCCACAGTTAAGAGGCTCCTGAGAATTTGTCAGCTCCTTAAAGTCTTGTGGGTTTTTAGACACACAAATCCTAAATTTAAGAAATTGTCAAAGTAATCTCCAATAGACCAAGAATTTAGGTCAGACAATACTCCAAGTCCTTCAGACAGAAAAAGCTGTAAATCCTTAGGTTTCTTTGGAGAGTCTGAAGAGATGATGTGTTTAAATCTGAGAATTACATGGCAAAATTAGATTAGCTTGGCAAATTCCTACCATGATGTTACACTCTTAAGGAGAGCAAGTTCCCACCTGCTCCATTGTATCCCTGACAAAACATAAAATTCTGGATTCCTTGCCACTACCCTGTCTCTTCTACCTCCCGATTCCCAGAAGCCTCTGCAGAAATACTCAGTTGTCCTCTGAGTAGAATGACCAGACCAAAAGGATTTTGTCAAAAAGTTTCTGAGATCAAAACTTTTCATCTTTTTATCCTTAACTCTGCACTTCTTTCTAGCTATGCCAACCCAGTTGTTCTCAAAAAGGAACTTTTAATTTAACATTGATTTTATCTATTTTTTATCTAAATGATTGACTTTTTTCCCCTTCAACTTAATTGACTTCTTATTTAATTAAGGTAAATAAATCAACTGAGTGATTTGGTTCCATGCTTACCTAATCTCTGTAACAAACAAGTAAGATATTAATGTAATCATCCATTTTATAAGCTTTACTAGAGCCAAAATTTTTGCCTAAGCATTCTATAATAACTGTATTTAGTAGGCTACTGTATTCTATTGAGTTTCCAGGTCATGTTTGCAAATAAATGATCAGTTTTGAGTATTCCAGTTAAATGATTTAAATTTCCTATTTTTAGATATGTAGAAGATAGTTTTTAAAAATTATGTAATTTGTGTATATAAACTTCTCTTGGCATGAAATAACTAACATTAACCTGGCAACACCAAGAACATACATCTCTACTTTCATCTGCTCAAGAACTTGAAGTCGGTGGATTGCTGAAGAAAAGAGATATTTTTAATACATAATAATCTCTCTCAGATCCTTTAAATATTTATTCTCAGTAGTGTTTGTCCCTGTTGTTCATCCTGACCAATCAGATTCCAAGGGACTATTCTGGAGGGAAATAATCCAGGCTCTGACAATAGCCAACATGGAAATCGAAAATCTACATTTTCTGCCTAGATGTCTATCTAGAAAATTTATGTTTATCTTTCAAGTCTCAGTTCAAATGCTTCCTTTATTCTGAAACCTCCAGTGCCTGGTAAATTTCATGGTTTGCAAAGGACAGAAATGGATTGTGGCTAAGATATGGAAACAAGATTTATTGGAAGGATACTGGATGCCTTCCAGAAATCTCGGGAAGACCTGAATAACTCAGCCTTGGGGAGAATAGAAAGCAGGACAGCTCCAAGGACCTCTGCAGCAGGAGCTTTTGGATCTTCTCTCTAGAGTGTTGCCCCATGACTTATGACCAATAGTTCTAGCCATGTTCTCATTTCAAATTCCAGGCAGAAATTATATGACTAATTAAGATGGCAGATAGATCAAGCTCAGCCACTATGAGAACCAGGAACTGTTAAGTCACCCCAACTTGTGTCTCCTGTCACCTTTGACTTGGATGCAGCTTTTCCTATATTCCAAAAGCACTTTGTACCAACCCTGTGAGGTCAATGATACTAATGAAACATAATAAGGTAGACTTTTTCCATATTTGAATCCTTAGTATAATGCACAGTGACTGGTACTTAGTAAGTGGTAAAAAATTATGGTTGTATGAGTTAAATTATGTTTTATTTTCTTTTAATGATAGGCATTATCAAGTGCTATAGAGACTTCTGTAAGTTGTATAACAGCCACTGGAGGCCCCCTTATGAAAGTGACCAGATGACCTGTTGGTGCTCTCTCTTATGCTCAAGAACAAGAAGAATCCTTAGTACACAGTAAGCAGAAAATCAGTACAGAGAGATCAATGGTCAGTGCGGCCCCCTGGCACCTGCCATCTCCCCATTCATACCATGCTGTGCCACAGTGTCTTCTTTGATCACCTAGGGCTCCTCAACATGAGACCAAGACTGTACATCTATGGGGAACTTGACAGTCTGTTAACCACCTATCTAATAGAGTTAAAGCATGCCACCTTCCTTTCACCCCTCAGAGCCCCCAGAGTTATGTCACCTAGCCTTTCATTCCTTCGAATACAAAATACTTATTTAGTCCCTTTCTCCAACAATTGTGTGTCAGGACAGGCCCAGGGCTGAGAAACCCCTACTTAACTAGGGTTAGGGTTGGGGGCCTGCCTTGCCATCCATTTTCCCACCCTTCCATGTACCCATCCCCCTGCCCCAAGATCAGACAAAGGAACCTTCTTGTTAAAGCAGAATAAAAAACACACACTCTATCTAATCAATAGAGTACTCCCACTAAATCCTTAGAACAGCACCCAATTATGAAGCAGATAAGCCAAAATGTTTATAGGAAGTAAGGGCTGGTTGGTGAGAATTGAAGTGTTTTGGGGTTTTGGTTTGGTTGTTTTGCTTCTTCATATCTGTTTCAATTGTTTTACTTCCTTTTTACAGTGAATGTGTATTATTTTATAAATATAACTAAGCTTTTTAAAATATTAAAGAATAGAGGGGAAGTAGCAAATGGTAACCTTAGACTCAGGTAACCCAGCTCTAGTAGTGCTAAAATAGTTTTTACTTAATGGGAAAAGCATCAAAATATAGTGACTATCATCTAGAACCCACATTTTGGTCCCTAGTGCCATTCTCCATTAAAAGGAACATTTCTTGAGGAAATGGCTGATTCCAGGGCTGGGGCAGGGTAGGTTCAAGATGAACCTGGAACATATTGCCAGAAAGTAAAAAATGATGAGGTGCATCACACAGACACAGGTGTCAAATTGTGGGGTCACTCTGGGGGAAAAACAGCCATCAAATAATTAAGTAATGAATTACAAACCATTGAAGAAATAGTAATTTATTAGTTCTTATCAATACAAATGAACAGGGGAAATGAAAGCAGTTGCATACAGTAGAAAGCAGAATGCTGACTGGTAAATGCAGAAGTCCTGGAGTACAAAATCATTATTTTATAATAAAGAATGCATCAGGCAAGAAGCATCCATGAATACTAAATCTAGGAAATTTTGATAAAAAATAAGACATTTACATGGTTGGTCTTAAAGTGTATCCCCACAGACTGCTTATTAATCATAAAGAGTAAAAAGCAGCAATTACCTATTGGAGAAATCCAGCACCCTGAGACAATAACCAAAATTAACCTCAGCTATGACGGACTGATGGACATCGTGTGCCTACATTTGTGATACACACAGAAGGATGCAACACCATCTAAGAGTAAAGAATAGCCTGAATCAAATAATGAGGAAATATCAGTCAACCCCCAGTGAGGATATTCCATTTAGAAAAGGTAGGTGGGAGGTGACTATATGTTTTTATAAATGTTAGTATCATAAAAGATAATGAAAGGATGTAGAAATGCTCCAGGTAACTGAGGGCTAAATGCACTGCCTGACCATATATGGGATTCTGTTCTGGAGGAGGAAAAAATACTATAGAGGCCATTATTGAGTCAAGTGACAAAATTGGAATACAAATGCTATATTAGGTAAAAGTATTATACCAATGCTAAATTTACTGAAGCTGATAACAGTACTGTAGTTATGTAAAAGAACACCTGTATTTTTAGGAAATACAGTCTGAAGTATTTGAAGGCAAAGGACCATGATATACGCATCTTACACTCCAAAAAAAAAAACAAGTATGTGCACGCATGCACTCACATACACACACACACACACACACACACACACACACAGAGTCCTGCAAAGTGTATATTATCTTGACAACATCTTACAATTTATATCATTGTTACTGTGTAGAGCAGTAACTAACATGCCAAATGTTTTTGCTATAGTCAGATGATCCCATGGTTTTTTTTTTTTAGTTTATTAATATGATAATTTACATTGATTGATATTTGAATGTTAAACCAAACTTGCATTCCAGGGATTAAGCCCCACATGGTACTGATGTATTTACCTTTTTATGTATTGGTACATTTAATTTCTAAATATTTCTTTAAAATTTTTACATCTATGCTCATGAGGGATATTGGTCTATAATTTTTTTTCGTGTAATGTCTTCGTCTACTTTTGATCTCAGGGCAATTTTGTCCTCACAGAATGAGTTGGAAAGTATTCCTTCCTCCTCAGTTTTCTGGAAGAGTTTGGATAGAGCTGATATTATATTTTCTTTAAACGTTTGGAAAAATTCACCAATGTGAATTTTGGCCTGGAGTTTTGTTGTTTGGTTATTTTTTTTTAGGTAAGATTTTTAACCGCAAATTCAATTTCTCCAATAAATTAAAAGCTATTCAGTTTGTCTATTTCTTCTTGAATAAGTTTTGGTAGTTTGTAACTTTCAAGGAATTTGTCTATTTCATCCGAGCAGAAAAATTTATAGGTATAATGCTGTTCATAATGTTCCTTTATTATTCTTTTATTATCTGTAAAATCTATAGTGATGTCACTTTTCTCATTCCTAAATATTGATCATCTGTGTCTTCTCTTTCTTCCTGATCAGTCTGGCAGGAGTTTTATCAAGTTTATTGATCTTGTCAAAGAACCAGCTTTTTATTTCATTGATATTCTCTATTGTTTTCATTTCGATCTCTCTATATTATTTATTTCCTTTCTTCTGAAAGAAGAAAGAAGTAAGTAAGATCAGATTTCATTTGTTCTTCTTTCTCTAGTTTCTGAAGATGGAAGCAGAGGTCGTTGATTTGTTTGCTTTACCACATTCTGATATTAACATCTTCATTCAGTTCAAATACTTTATATTTTTTTCTTGATTTTTACAACTTTATCCAGGGGCACTTGGCTGGCTCAGTCAGTAGAGCATCTGACTGTTGATCTCAGGGTGGTGAGTTCAAGCCCTGCATTGGGTGTAGAGTCTACTTAAAACAAAACAAAACAAAAACTTTATCCATGTGTCATTTAAAAGTGTTATTTAGTTATCAAATGTTTGATAGAGCTCTTTGTTTTTTATTTCCAATTGAATTGTGGTCAAAGAGCAGACTTTGTATGAATCTAATAATTTTAAATTTATTGAGACTTGGTTTAGGCCCAGAATATGTTCTCTCTTGGCAAATGTATATGTGAACTTTAAAATAATATGTATCAGACTGCCTTCTACCATTTTCGGGTCAATTTGGTAGTATTGTTCAAATATTCCATATCTTTATTGACTTTATGCCTATGTGTTCTATCAATTACCGAAAAAGTATTGAAATCTCTGACTAAAATTGTGGCTTTGTCTACTTCTCGCCGTTCTATTATGTTTTGTTTCATGTATTTTGAAGCTGTTATTAGGTGTGTGCACCAATCAGTACTCACTGGATACAGGAAGGGAACCTGCAGTAAATCTCTGAGGTTTTCTTTTCTTTCTTTTTTTTTTAGATTTTATTTATTTATTTATTTCAGATACAGAGAGAGAGCAGGGGGGAGGAGCAGAGGGAGAAGGAGAATCCTAAGCAGACTCAGCGCTGAGCACAAGCCTAATGCAGGGCTCGATCCCACGATCCTGAGATCATGACCTGAGCTGAAATCAAGAGTCGGCTGCTCAACCGACTGAGCCACGCAAACGTCCCTGAGGTTTTCTTTCTGTTCCGTGCTCTCCTCTCCAGGACTCTTGGCCTGGAAACTTTAGCTGCCTTGGTCTCCTGACTCAGATTCATCTTTTCCCCTCAGGGAGTCTGCCAGATTCTGTCTCTACCACACCCCAGAACCTCTGCGGGCAGCAGCCCCGTGTAGTCACAGTGCTTTTGCCTCTTGCCTCTCAGCAGTCCCTGACTTTCCGTGCCTGATGTCCAGCATCTTGAAAACTGAAAACTGGTTTGTTTGGTTTTTTTAAACACATTCTGTGTGTCTATTTTTCTTTAATTTGTTCTTTCTTCCTTCTTTTCTTTTCTTTCCTTTTTTTTCCTTTCTTTCTTTCTTTTTTCGTTGCCTCAGACAGAGGATAAATCTGACTGGAAGCAGAATTCCTTCTTGTCTTTTTGTTTAGGCTTACATGTCTTGTAGTTTCTGTGGATCAGGAATTTGAGAGCAGCTCGGCTGGGTAGTTCAGCTCCAGTTTATCAAATGCGCTTTTCTCTTTCTGACAACAGGGAATCTTGAAAGTCCTCCAGTTTAAACACTAAAACTCCCCCTGTGATAGGTATTACAAAGAGTTTATTTTTGTAAATTTAGAAGTTTATTTCAGGCAAGATATAAAATACACAAATTAGTTTTGCAAAGTTTTTATTACTAAAGAGTTTGTCTATATCCTGTAATAAAAACCATTATATTTTAAGTAATATATATTTTATATATATTATGCTATAATATATAAAATAATAATAAATTATATATATTATATAATATAACATAATGTTGCATAGTATATAGTATCCAATTTTCACCTTAGATTTATAAATGTAATTTATGCTAATGAAAAATAATGAGCTAATTGCATTAATAATAGCTATAATTTATAATTTCTGTGCCAGGGTAGGCTTTTATATACTATTTCATTTCATTGTCACAAGGGTACAGCATATTTACTGTTGATATCCCTATTTCACAGGTAAGAAAACTAAGATTGAAGAAGGTTAAATGACATGAAAGTATTCAGGAAGTTGATGATCCAGGATTCCCATCCATGTCTTTCTGATGTGAAACCTGAGTTCTTAAGCCCTGCTACCCTGGACAAAATTGAGATAAGGGCCGTGAGTAGAACTAACACTTTTTGTTCCACTTTGAATAGGATGTTACTAAAGCAGAAAAGAGGAAGATCCACAAGATTACATTTGAGAGGGCTCTGGAAATCTACAGATAGCAATAAATCCTGGAGAGAAAGGACAACTATACTGTACTTTGAATCATCCATGAAGTCAAAACAAGTATGAGGTCTAACTCTAGTTAGAAATCAATTCTCTTTCTAGTTTTTCATAGCTTTTCTTTCCTACACTTTAAACTGTCCTAATCTGCTTTCCCACTGTGACTTATTTCTGGTAAAGTATAGTTAGGATAATGGCATCCTCACACCTGGTGGGCTATGTAGCAGTGCATGCTGGGAATGGTGAGGATCATGAGGAACTGTGGAGGTACAATACCAGCCGCCATCGCTTCAAACACGAAGACATAAGCTCTGCTGATGGTGGGAACTGGGCAAAGGCAATAACATGAGAACCCCAGGAGCACCTTCGCATGTAAAAGCAAACTCAGTCAGTAGCGGACTGGCAGAGCACTTTGATGAGAAATAACATGTTTTAGTAAAGCGGCTTCTTCTATTTGTTAAAGGGCATGCCTTCAATCATAAAATACACATTCATTCATTTATCCTACAAACATGTACTTGGTACCTAGTCAGGCACCACGCTTGGTGTTGGGTTTGCCAAAATAGATAGATGATAGATAGATAGATAGATAGATAGATAGATAGATAGATAAAATCCCAGATCTCTAAATCTTTAATGTCTAGTAGAAACATCAAATATATAAATGCTTTGATGCCCAGCAGCAAAACACCACCAGGAATACACCTGCATTCAAACCAAATTGGGTTTCTTATTTGCTGCAAGCCCGCAGGTTTTACACCATGGATAACAAAAGGGAATCTCAAGGAGTGTTTGGGGGACATGTCATAGGATTTGAGCCCATTTTAGATAATTTGGGGGAAGGTTCAAGGAGGCAGGGATTTGTCCTGGATTCGGTGCTGTCAGAAAGTTGAGAGCAATTCTATGATTGGATATTTTAATAATTTTTACCTAGGAGGAAGGAGGCATGGAATTGGTCATTGGTAAAGAAGCATTCACATTAGCTGGAAAAGGAGGGGGGGGAGTGTGACCATGTTGATAGTTAGCACAGTGTCCTTGTTTTTGTCTGTGTTCAGATGTGATTATGGAGCATCCCTATTTTTGTTTTAATCCAGTAGGTGGATTAGCCACAGAGTGATCTCTTATGATTTTGATGAAAATGTAATGTTCTCCAAGAAAACAGCATGGCCTAGCTGGAATCTAGGGCTATTTTTTCTTCAATACTCAGTTCTACTATGCTTTGATAAATGCTAAGTTACAAGAATACACAGATGTGAGAGAGGTGAATAAGTTCCTTCCATGCCAAAAACTATCTTCGATGGATGAAAGTCCAAGACTTATTAATTACATTTGGTGACTAAAGAGAGCTAAAAAACAAAGTTCTAGGAAATATAATTGGGATGTGGACTCAAAAAAATTTCTGTCTTTACCATAAATTTTTTGCTTTATTAAAGTATAATTGGCATACAATAAATTGCACATATTAAAGCCTACAATTTGATGATGTTTACATATTGGCATATCTCTAAAATCATCACCACAAACAAGATATATGAGTATATCCATCACTTCCAAAAGTTTTTTGTGTTCCTTTGAAATCCCCTCACCCTCCCTTCATCACTCTATCCCCCCAAACCCGGTTCCTAGGCAATCACTGATCTATTTTCTCTAGATAGCTTAGTGTGCAGTTTTTAGCAGTTTATATAAATGAAATCCTACAGTATGTCTTCTTTTGTGTCTACCCTCTATCACTTAGCACAATTATTTTGACATTCATCCATGTTGTTACATGTTTCGAAACTTCATTCCTTTTTATTGCGGAGTAGTATTCCATTGTGTGATATGCAAAGAAATTCTTTAGGGATTCTCCTGTTGATGGACGTGTAGGTTGTGCGATGGTTTTAAAATAAGTCCACAAATTCTTTGCTACTACCCTCTTCAGGAAGTGGAGTCTAATTTCCCTCTCCTTTCCAATATGGACTGGACTTAGCAACTCAATTCTAATGAATAGAATAAAGCAGAAGTGATGGCATGCAACTTTTGAAACTAGTCATGTAAGGATTTCGGACTTCCTCCTTGCTCTCTATTGGATCATCTTCTCCAGGGGAGACCAGCTGCCATGCTGTGAGGAAACTCAAACAGCCCTATGGAGAAGCCCATGTAACGAGAAACTGTAGTCTCCTCTCAACAGCCATGCAAGTGAGCCATGTTGGAAGCAAATCCTCCAATTTCAGTCCAGATTTCAGATGATTGTAGTCCCTTTATAGCTTCACTACAACCTCATGGGAGATCCAGAGCCAGAACCACCCAGCTAAGTGGCTCCCAAATTCCTGATCCACAGAAACTATGAGATAACAAACGTTTGTTGTTTTAAGTCACTAAATTTCAGAGAAATGTATTACAGGGCAATTGGTAACTAATATAGTTTCTTCTAGGTTTGGGGCTCTTGCAAGTAAAAGAGCTATGAACTTCAGATACAAATATACAAGATATATGCTTTCATCTCTTTTGATTTACTGTATATTTGGGCACAATTTTTATTTTGCCTTATATTGTTTTCCATTCAAGTGTCAAATTGACCCAACAAGGTTAGAGGCTCCAGGTACTTATTTAATATTCCACACAATGCTCAGCTCATGTTAATTGCTTAGTAAATGATCAATACTTTGAATTGAGATAAATTGAGAACAATAATAAGTACTCAAATGACTTTCTTTTGGTTACCAGAGAAGAGAAGGGAGAAGGTGATTCAATGTTGTTGGTGGTTGGACTGCCTGACCCCACCCCCATCTCCACCCTGTGAAAAAATTAATTGATTTGCTTTAGGCCCAGAAAAAAAAATGCAGTTTGGAGTCCATAAAGAAAGTTTCACCCCCACATAATGTGAATTCTACTTTGAATACCACACATAAATGGGGAGAATTAATCCAACGTCATCCTGGTAAAATTCTGAAGTGATGCACTTGTCAAAATAGAAATAAAATGTACTATTTCACATTGCCAGACAGTGTGCTCTCTTTCAGCTGCTTTTCAACCATCCTAAGCTGTGCTTAGAGGAACTGACCATGGCATTGAGAATCTGAGTAAGATTTATCTTCCAGCTGTCACATATGGCTGGAGGGAGCTGTGTATGTAGAAATACATATAGGAATGTGTTGGTAAAGGCTCAGTAGGTTTCTATGGGTTCAGTTCCTTTACCTGGTATGGAAGACCCTGAGCTTTTTAAAGAGATAGAAATGTAGGATTTAAAATAGCCAACTACCACTAAGAAGCATTCAGGGGAAAGGGAGTACTGCCAAACTTAACCACAATGTACTGGATGATTCTATTAGTGGGAAACAGGAATCACTCCACAATAGTTTTGAGAGGACTTTCAAAAAACATTCATTAGATTTTCTGTTTTACGCTTCCTTATTCTAATCTTTCGTTCATTTTCATTCTGCCAATAAATTTGCCTAAGGGAGATTTAGAATTGTTCAAATGAGAATGCAGAGGAAAAAAATAGTGTTAACATTCAGCTTTTGACACCAAAATATAACAACTTTTTTTAGAGAAGAGAGCAAAAGGATTCTCTAAATTCCTTTATATCTTCTTCAGAGAGACGAGACTGGTAATCCTTGTCATGATGTTTTGTATAAGGGTGATCCCATCAACACAGGAACTGGAAGCCTACGAAACTGGCCACATTCTCTAGGTCCAGTTGATTAGAAAGTGTAGGAGACAAGAGTAGAGGGAGCAGAGTGAGTGGGAGAAACATCTTGGCTCTGCTGATCCCCTCCCTGTCTTAGGATTCAACCTCAAAGCACAGACTTCTGGGTCAGAAAAAAATCATTTGCATAAATTCCTTAAGTCTGCGAGAAGGCCACCTCACTCCTGCATGTGGAGTTGAGAAACTAAGAAACTTTAAGCTTAGGAAATCTGAATCTTTTTTTTTTTTTTTCCTTAAGAGAGAGGGAGGAGGGAGGAGCAGAGGAAGAGGGAATCTTAAGCAGGCTCCATATCCAGCGTGGAGCTCCATCTCAAGACCCTGAGATCATGATCTGAGCGAAAATCAACAGTTTACGTTTAATTGACTGAGCCACCCAGGGGAAATCTGAATCCTTTTATTTTTTTAAGATTTACTGATTTATTTGAGAGAGAGGAGAGTGTGCGTGGGGGGGCAGAGGGATATGAAGAAAGAAACTCAAGCAGACTCCACACTGGGCACAGCGCCTGATGCAGAGCTCAATCTTACAATCCTGAGATCACAACCTGAGCAAAAACCAATGTTCAACCAACTGTGTCACCCAGGTACCTCAATATCTGAATGGACAATGAGCTTATCTGACTTCTGCCCAAGAGGTAGACATTTCTTATTATCTTGGTTAAGAATCCGCCTTCTGTCCCAGGGGGAGTCACTATCCTCCATGTCTGTTTGCTATACAATCAACCCTCCAAAGATAGTCTAGAGGAAAGGCAGTGCCTCTAGGAGGTGCAAAAACATGGACCTGTGGAGAACTATGTCCCAACAATCAACACCTAATAAAAACCTTCACGACAGTCAGTATTTCACTCACTTTCCAGAGAAGGAAATGAGGGTGAGAGAAGTTAAGGAACTCACCATAGGCCCTATAGTGGACAGCTGGGATTGACACCCAGGCCCGTCTCCTTCTATACCCTCTCCCCACCAAACCACTCTGGAGACCCATGCATGTTTATGGCTAATGTTTATGAGAAGCCAAAAATCATGATTGAATCCTTCTAGAAGGAAAATTTTCAACATACCATGCCCCCCCCCCCACCAAGGATGACAAATGTCATTTCTTGAAAGATATCCGGAAGAACTAAATCAAAACTTTATAAATGAGCAGCTTCGCATGCCTCCTCCAAAATGGGAGGTCTTTACAGTAGGACCCCAAATTCTAATTGTCAACAAAAGACAGAGAGGAAAGAAAGCTGTTGTCCTAAGTGAAGGAATATCTTAGGATTCTGAATGGATTATTTGTCTTCTGTTGTCCATTTCCAGAAATTGAGCTGCCACAAACCTGGGCAGATTTGGTAGCTTGTTTGCAAGATGGCCACCATCAATTTCTTCCCCTCCCATATATATATTCCATTCCCCTCAAGAGAAATAATGTTTATTTTCCCCCCCTCTCTACTCCCCCCACCTTGAATCTGGGCTGGACTTAATGAATTCCTCAAATAATAAAATACAACAAAAGTGGCATCCCAGGACTTTTAAGACTAGGTCATAAGAAGCCTTATGACCATGATGTCCCTGCTATGCTAGGTCCTTGACCTCTGTCCAGGTCTGGGGACACTGCCTACTCTGGGGACAGTGCAAAAAGTCTGACTATCCTAAGCCTGCCATGCTGAAAGGAAGCACAGCTGGTTTCATGGAGAGAGAGATGTCCAGCCAGGCCCACACTTCTAGCCACCCTGTTCCATATACACCAGCCACATAAGCTAAGGAGGCATCTTGGACAACATGGAGAAAAGTGGAGAAACTCAACCAATGGGCAGAACAAAGGTCCCATACATATGGCCCAACTGAGCTGTCCTAAACATCTCCAGCCACCACTACTGTGCCCTGTTCAAATCCCTGACTCACAAAGTCATGTATGTAACAGAATGGTTTTTGTGTTATGCCATAAAGTTTTGAGGTGGTTTGTTTAAGAAGCAATAGACAACTACAACAATATGAATAATTGAAATACATGTTGGAAGACTGGTTTAAAAAGATTTAAGGTAAATATTAAAGATAAATTGTAAGTTTACATTGTGAGCTAATTGGAAGTATAAAAGGGCAATTAAAATTTAAAACTGAAATGCTTCACAGAGTTAATAGTATTACATTTCTAATGATGTTTGAAAACTCTTTCAGATACTGACCAATTGACCTAAAGTTGGTAAAGTTATCATTCTAGGGTAGTATATCTCAACCAAGGGCAATTTTACTTCCAGAGTGCATTTGGCAATGTCTTAAGACATATTTGGTTGTCATAACTGGGCTCAGGGATGCTATTAGATTCTAGTGGGTAGAGGCCAGGGATATTGCCGAATAGCTTAGGATGCACTGGACAGCCTGCCCCCCACCCCAACACAGAATTATCTGGCCCAAATTTTCAACAGTGCCAAGGTTGAGAAACCCTGTTCTAGGCTACCAGAAGCAACCATATTTGAATAAAGGCTTTGGCAATACATTTCTTAAACAAATGTATAACCTCTTACATTTGAAGAGAAGCTTTCTTTGTTCAAATGTGCTTGTCGAAAATAAAAATTTAAATGTTTAAATGGATCAGAGCACATGAGTTTGCATCTAATATATAAAGATATATTTCTTCACATATTTTTTGGCATTTTATTTGCAGTAGACAATACACTAGGCACTATGGATTTCAAAATAATTTCCCTACTTGTTATGCACTACTGTCTAATGTGGAGAGAGATGGGTCAGCATTCCCATTACCATAGGATAATTGTAGGACTAGAGATTGAAAAATAAGACAAAGAACACCAAAGTAGGCAGGAGATTCTCAGGAAAGCCTTCAAGAAAGAGGAGCTCTGGGCTGAAACTATATGGATAAGGAGGAGTATTTTAGACTGGAGGCTGGAAAAAAAAAGACTTTATAGCAGGGACACTCTTAAAAACCATACCTCGTATACAAGTCTAATTAGTTATAGAAAATAAATGATGCTTTCCTTTAATAGTATGTGGAGCAATTAGGAGTTAAATCAGATCTAAAATCATTAGAGGCTTCTGAAAACTTGATTGGAAAAAGTGTAATGGCTGATAATGTGAATCTCCAAGGGGAAAATCAAGAAAAATAAGCAAGTTTCCAGAATCTAACTTTCTTCATGGTCCAGAGATTTAAACTATAAAAAATGAAAAACACAACAAGTTTTGCCACAGCTAAGAAGAGATTTAAAGCAGAAAAAAGCTTTTTAAGGACCCAAGGCCAGCATTGAACATAGGAGTAAAGAATACAGGGGCATTAGAACAAGCATGCAGGAAGCATTAGATGCAAAAACACAAATTAAACTTTGGAAATAAGTTTGCTTTAGTTGCTTTCTAAGTTCTTTTTCAGGTTGGAACAATCATCTTTTGAAATTCCATTTAAAACCCAGAAGATTTTTATGATAAACAACCTAGAGTCTCTTATGCTATCTCATGCCTTCAATTTTCCCACATCTTCCCTTTAGAGACGCGAAAAAAATCCCCGTGGGCTTCAGAATACGTTAAGTACTTTAGTCATACAATATTCAATTTGAGCTGGTATCACTTGTAAGTTTTTATGATTCAAAAATCATATGCTATGACATTTTAAAATAGCCCAAAGCTTACCATAGCATTTCTATAATCATTTGCTACAATGATGTATTCTAACGCCCAAGAAAAATGTACCTGATTTCAAAAGACACATTTCTCTTGGCAAACACCTGTTTCAAAGTGGAATAAAGCTTCTTACTTCACAGCATACTCTGAAAGCATGAAACATCACCGAAGCGACATATGTCAAAGGGTTATGGACTAACAGGAAACCAACACCAGAATCCCACTGTGGGATTGCCCTGGTTATGCTTAACTAGGTAGGGCCCAGACTCTCTCCTTAGGCACTAAAAAATCCTATTTTCTAAAAATCAGTTGTTATATAATGATTTCAAAGTAGGTAAGTAGGACTTATGCTAGTATAACTAGTGCATGAGTGTCCCAAATATAAAGCACATGATGTGATGATGATGCCTTTGCAAAAAGCAGAAACCAGATCAGCCCTATGTCTTTATCAAGGGCCCAGCAAAATTTTGCATGGGAAGGTTACTTATTTTGTGTTGAACTTGCTTAGTGTGTAAAATAGTACTGAAAATATAAATTTTCATTTCTTTAATTAATGGTGTTGTTATTAGCCTAGGTCTACATAATGAGACATCAACATTTGGGGGTAAGAGGGGAATAACTACTGATTCTTTGCTTCAGAAATAACATAATTCATCACAACACTTGTCAAAGACAATGGGCCATTATTAAATGTTAACGCTGTTCCTCAGTATCAGAAGGATTTGATGGGGCTATGTTTCTTCAGATAGAGGAGGCTGATTCACAAATCCAATTTCTCTAAAAAACATATTTTCTTAATTTAAAGAATGAATATGGCCTGGCCCAGAAGAGGATGATTGATTTAACTTGAGAGTCAAGACAACCCAGATAACAGTGGTGTTATTAAAAAGAGTGAAGTATGTTGTATTTACTGGATATTTTTCAGACATATGATGTATCATATAAAAACATCAGTCTTCAAATCGTGCATAGATCTTCAGTATGCCCCATGACACCTAGCAAAATATTAATACCTTGGGAGGAAGGAATTTATATATTCATGACTGAATAAATGAAGTAAATCTTCCCTCCCTGCACAGCTAATTGTTCCTGAGGTGGATTCCCAAGGGAGCCAATCCACTGGTTAACCAGAGACCTTGGGCTTCAAGCAAATATATAAGCTGGACAGGATTCCACTCAGGCCATTTGGGAGTCATGAGAAAGGTGAGTGTGCAGAGGAAACTGCGAGCAGAGAAAAAAACCCCGAGGGAGCAAAAATAAGACAGAGACCGAGGAAAAGAGACCACCAAGTCTCTGACAGACTAAGGTTGGTTTTCCAGTTCTAGTTGGCACCACCTCGCTGAATGCCATTAGTTGTTGCATTCGATGAAATCTGAGTGCCTACAATAGCCCTATTCCCCTTTGATGTGAGCTGTCTAGTGGGCCTCTGTTCTTGCAACCTTGAAAATAAATAGGGTTTCAAAGAGAATATGATAAATAATTGTGTGACCTTCCATGCAAAACATACAATGGGGACCCATCTCCTCACTTGGTTTCATCAGTAGTTTGGCCTCTCTGAAATAGCTTCTGTCCTTTCTCAGCACTTTGTGGCATATCATGTGGATAAAAATTATACAGAGAGGAAGGTATTTGGACTCAAGTCATACTGTCTTGACTGAGGTAGATACGGTCTTTAATCAGCTGAATTCCCTTTAAGGGACAGAAACTAACATTTGAGTACATCACATATGCAAAGATCTTTACGTCATTTAGCTCTTTAATCCTCAGGATTTTTTAAGGCTCGGGCACAGGGAAATTAACTGATTTGCTCAGTGATCAAAGTTAGGAAATGGCAATGTTTATGCCATAATCCAGGCTTGTACTCTGAGTTCAGAACTCTTTCTACTCAGCCAATGCCTCACAAAATATGGCATACGTAACAACTTAGTATTCAAGATTGCTTTAAATAGATTATTTAAAAAACATCTTAAAAGTTTAAAGTAACACACTTATTTGAACACGTTTTAGAAAAATAATTTGAATCAACTTTGATTTCATGTATATATATATACATATATATATAATAAATAGTAGTACGGATGGCATATAGATATGGCAAAACTCCTGAGGAGAAATTACTGAGGTTTGAAACCCTCACCACATCAAGTTCATGTGAAATTATAAACAACATACTGAAAATCTGTTCAGAAATGGTCCACTGGCCATATTAAGTTCAAGATTTGGATGTAAATCAAATATTTTTAGCAAAGACTATGTTGATAGTGTGTAGAAGTCATTATGGCATTTTTGTTTTTCTATAATCCACATCTAGTGGCATTGCTGTTCAGTATAGTAAAATATAAAAAATGATAAATATTTTTCTATATCCAATACATGTGCATTAAAATTGCTGAGTAATAATATAAGTAAACATGGGCAACTATTCTAATGCTTTAATAAATGCTGAAGAGATTTAAGCATACACTCAACAACTCTATACATATTGAGAACGTGTTTCCAGGTAACCAATAAGACAAGACTGGGTAATGTTGTAATGAAGGCCAAGGGACTGCAACCAGTGGAGAAATATAATAATCCTTCAGTGATATAATGCCTGGGTGTCATACCCAGGTGATGAAATGGGCTTGGGGAACTAAAATGGATATGAAATCAAAACTATTCATTACTGACACTCTGGACACAAACACAAGCACATTCACAGACAAATAGAAAATTCTTCTCATATTAAGTCTAAAGTTCTTTCAGAGAAATGTAATGTAAATGTGCCATTAAGGAGATTTCTGACACTGAATCATTGTAGATGAATGGGGACCCGAGTATGGCACCAAAGGACTGGATTAAGAAGGGGTCCCAAGTTCCATTTTACCAGCACCATTGTCTTCTAACTGAGAGATGTTGCTAAGGCTATTCCCAGCCCCTAGGCTCTGTTTCGTCACTCAGAAACAGTGAATAAAAATATCTACCTGGCTAGATCAAAAGATTATTGTAAAGGTACATTATACATTGTAAAGTGTTAAGTACCTGTTAAGCAATATTATACTTAAAAAAAAATAGTTAGGGACACCTGGATGGCTCAGTCAGTTAAGCGTCTACCTTCGGCTCAAGTTATGATCCCGGGGTCCTGGGGTCGAGCCCCGCATCAGGCTCCCTGCTCAGCGGGGAGCCTGTTTCTCCCTCTGCCTGCCGCTCCCCCTGCTTGTGCTCTCTCTCTCTCTCTGACAAATAAATAAATAAAACCTTTAAAAATAGTTAATAAAAGAAGGTTTAAATTTCCCTCGTTATAATGAGGTATGCTTGCCTTATTTTCCCCTATACTGCGAAGCACAGTATTCTGGAACACAGAACAGTATTCAAAAGTGAAAGGCTGAGAGCATGTTTATAATGGGAAATAGGGGAAATCCTGTATTAAAGAAAGGATTTTTTTTCCTCAAGAACCATTACAGGAGATTAAGTGGTACATTGGGTGAGATGATCCAACTTTAACAAACAAAAAAACTGCTGTTCTTCGAATTCTAATGAGAAATGTGTTTACTTTTCACAACATGGGCTGCACAAGTCTGGAGAAATATCTGAAGTGAGGAGCTCAAATGCTCCGCATCTGGCTCACAGCATCATCGCTAGCTGCTTTGAGAATGTTCTCTCCTTCTTTTACTGCCAACATGGATCTTGCTGAGGTTCTAAAGCCTGTGTCATCATTTTGTTTTCTACGCCCTTGTGGAATTTATCTTTCCAGAGTAAAATCACTCCAGGAGAAGCTTTAATCAACAGGCTTGCTGAGTGAGATGGATGCACAGTTTCATGGAAGTCTGAAAGGCTAATTTTTTTCCTATTTAATTACTTCAGAAACATTTCTGTGTTTTTGATAAACTCACTTTTACCCAAGACAAATACTGCCCTTGAAAACTACTTGATGGCATCTGTCCTTGGTTACATGTCAAATCTGATGAACATTTCTAAAAGCCATTTCTCTTCCAGATGACCTATAGGGGTTGTTTCAAGTACTGTGATTCTAAATTGCCTTTTATTTCTCTGTAATATTCTTCTGCTCAAATACCTAGAAAAAAGACTGCTTATTGTACCCTCTAGTGGTGATTGTGACATTCTTTTAAAAAATATATTTAGTTAACTTTTTGACCTTTTGCGGTAAATATACTGTATGTTTACTATAAAAAATATGTATTTAATTCTTTGGACCCCTACTATAATTGTACAGTATAAAATAATTTTATTAATCTTTAAGGAGATACAAATAATGAAAATTATTTGCATTACACTATCATCGTGTTGATAAATGCACTGAAAGTAGTTTCATAGGAGATTGACTCATTTTCTTCATATTTTATTAACCCAAATTTTATTCCACTTTTTAAAAATGTTCTATTTCCTCTTTCTTCCCTTTGGGAACATTGTCAGCAGGCCGGAAGTATATACAGCATGCTCCAGGTGCTACTTTTTACTCACATGTAGTCATGGGTACCTCTCATTTTCTAAGAATTCACAGCATTTGAAATAAAATAAAGAAGATGCACATGGAATTTCTGTTTCTACAAGAACTCAGAATTTAATCCCTATTCCTTTCTTTCTTTGCCTTCCCCACATGTCATTTTCTCCCTGCCCCAAAATGGGCCAAGGGCCATCTTTAAACCGGAAGGAAGCACACACTTCGGAAGAGCCGCTGCTTAAAGCATTGCTGTTTCTCTGTCTCCATTCTTCTCAGGTAGAAATTTAATTCGATATTTTTATTTTAAAGTTCTTACCTCCAAATTCCTAATGAGTTACACTTTGTATATAGATGAGGAGAATAAAAGCAGTTAAGAAAAACAAAGGAGTGGGGCGCCTGGGTGCCTCAGTCCTTGAGCGTCTGCCTTCAGCTCAGGTCATGATCCCAGGGTCCTGGGATCAAGCCCGCCACATCAGGTTCCCTGCTCAGCAGAAAGCCTGCTTCTCCCTCTCCCACTCCCCCTGCTTGTGTTCCCTCTCTCACTGTGTCTCTCTCTGTCAAATAAATTAATTAATTAAATATTTAAAGAAAAAAAGAAAAGAAAAACAAAGGAGATAATCAAGCAGAACAGGTGGTTCTCAACAAAACCTTGAAATTAGGACTTGTTTTCAACTGAGAGTAATCAAGAGATACCCATAAATTAAAATGACTTTAATAAGTAGAAGAAAACATCTTGTTTCTGTATAAAAAGACTCAGTATTTTAAGATGTCTATTTCCCTAAATTAATCCTTAAATTCAGTGACATCCCCATAGAATTTTAATAAACTTGACCAAATGCTTCTAAAGTTTATCTGAAAGAACATGCAAGTGAAAATGGCCAAGAACAACAACAACATTAAAATAGGGGTAATACAGGGAAAGACTAGATTTAATACGTGTTTAAAGGTGATATGAAGCCGTAATAAATAAAACAGTATGTAAGCCCAGTAAAAGAGAGGTCTATTAATAGAACAAACAAACAGTAACATGTGCTATTTTCTTAAATGCCAATATTGGCATTTTGAATTAGTGAGGAAAAAGGGATTTGAACAGCAAATTAACCATTTGGATAAAAAATACAAAGTCCTACTTCTCTCCTCACACCAAAATGTATTCCAGTTAGATCCATGGGTTAAGTTTGAAAAGATGATAAAATCCTGAAAATAAATAAGAATTAGTATTTTAATAAATCTTAGAGTGAGGAGAGCATTTATAAATGTGAAATGAAACCCAAAGGTCATAAAAATAGCTATAAATATAACATGACACATAAACTTTAAAAGTATTTATAAATTCTCCCATAATTGTGGTCAGAAGGCAAAAACTGGAAAAATATTTATAATATTTGTAAAGACAAAGTGCTAATTTTCTAATTTACAAAGAGCTCTTAACCCCTTGGAAAAAAAAAAGGGGGGGGGGCGCCTGGGTGGCTCAGTCATTAAGCATCTGCCTTCAGCTCAGGTCATGATCCTGGGGTCCTGGGATGGAGCCCCACATCGGGTTCCTGCTCGCTGGGAAACCTGCTTCTCTCTCTCCTGCTCCCCCTGTTTGTGTTCCTGCTCTCTCTCTCTCTCTCTCTCTCTCTCTCTGTCAAATAAATAAATAAAATCTTAAAAAAAAAAGACAACCTAAAAGAAAAATTGGCAAAGGACATAAATAGGCAAACCACAGATGAACAAATGTAAATGGGCAGAAAACGAAAAGATGCTTCTCCTCACTAGTAATTACAAAAACATAAATTTAAGCAAGCTTAAAAATTTCACTCATCACCTTGGCAAAGATTAAGAGTGTGATGAAGCACAGAATGTCAGTACTATAGATAGGAATGTAAATTAATATAATCTTCTGGAAGGTAAATTTGGCAATATTTATTAAAATGTTTTTACTCCAAAATTCCCCTGCTGCACTTTAGGACTTTATCACACAGAAATACTTTGTATGAATGTGCAGGCATATATGTATAAAGCTGTTTTTCTATCATTAAAAATGACCCAAATGCCATTGTGGAAAACAGCATGGTGGTTCTTCAAAAACATTAAACATAATAATGTAAAAAAACATGGTAATTCCATATGATCTAGCAATTCCACTTCTGAGCATATTCCCCAAGGAAGTGAAAGCAAGGATATGAGCAGATATCTGTACACCCTTGTTCACAGAAGCATTATTCACAATAACCAAAGGTGGAAGAAACCCTAATGTCCATCAACAGATGAATGGATCAATAATGTGTGTGTGTGTGTACAATGAAATGTTGTTCAGCTTTGAAAAATGAAAGAAATTCTAATACATACCACAACATAGATGAGTCTTGAAAACATGCTAAGAGAACTAAGCCAGTAACAAAAGGACAGATATGATATGAATCCACTTACATTAGGTACCTAAAGTCGTCAATATATAGAGACAGAAAGTAGAATGGTGGTTTCTGGAGGCTGGGAGAAAGAGAGAATGGGGAGTTAATATTACATCAAGTTAACCAAAGGTAAGGCCATCCAACTCAGAAGATGGATAAAGCATCCTCCTTGTGCTTTTCTTTCTGGGGACACAGAGCTAGGTCTTGCTTGGATGCTCACTATGAGATGGATATTCTCCACTGTCAATCCTACTAGGAAGAAATTCATCCTGGGAGAGAAAAGGAAGACTTAGGGAGCAGAAATTAAACAGAGGTAAGAAGAAAATATCCCTCTTTTCTCTGAGTTTGACACTTGGAGATTGTGAAAGACCGAGAGCCCTGACCTGTGCTTGACCACATGGAGACAAGCTGATGACAAGTCAGGAAAGTGGCTCAGCTCAGAAGGAACCCTAGGCAGGCGGGACTTGAACTGCAACAGCAAGTTATTTTTCATGTTGGACTTCCCTTCCATTAGTTCCTGTCTTTCTGTAGGCTCTCTGGCTGGGGGGAAATTACTGGAGAGCCTGTGTCCATGCTGGTGGGCAATGGCTGCTGCCAGAGGGCTGCCATGTTCTCTGGACTAGAAATGGTGAGTTTCATCCCTGGAACAAGAAGAAACACTTGGACAAGAAGAGGGGACCAGAGGGAAAGAGCCCCAGAGATGTGTCCCTCAGCACATATTAGGTACCAAAAACCATTAGACATATCAGAGGGACATTCGTTGTTAAGGATTCCATCTTAATCAATAAAGAAGACTGGGGAGAGGTCTCACCATCATGGTTTGGATTAGAGTAATTATAACCCGGCTATTATCTGGGGTCCTTCTGACCTTTAAAGATAAAAGTGGTTCAACACTAAACCCCAATTTCAAGTCCTATAGATTCCAAAACTTCCCCTAAGTGTTCTGTGAATTCAGTGGGGAGAGGCAGCAAAGGAGGAAGGGACTTGCATCCCACAGCCTCTAGTGTGGTCTCTCTTCATACGGCTTCAGTATGGTTTTGACACTCTGCCCCTTGAGTGTACACACTCCCACAAGGAAAGCTGACACACACCAAGCATTTTGTAGACACAACCGTTGTCACTACACCCTGGGGGCCAGGGAGGAGAAGACCCTGCCACCACACAGCACATGGCATGAAGCCCGCATGAGAAAACGCTGGTCTCCAAATGCCTCTGGCATGCTGGTACCATGAATTCTCCTCATCCTCCTCTGAGCAGTACCCAATCTTCCCCTTGGGCTCCTCTCTCCAGCCCGCATTTATTTCCCCTGATTATTTCTTCTTAGCTTCGCCTTCTGCCCATTTGGGGGAGAGAAATAAGGAGAACTCCCCTCCTGTCTCACATAAAGCAATTCTGCCCTGCTCTCTCAAGTTTGGGCATCAACCTACACCTTGGTCAAAACTTTTTAACTCAAATACTTATTAAGGTGTGTTTCTCCAGCCTCAATCTACGATGAATGTTTAGGCCAGCAGTTAACAAAAATCTTTCCACCTTATTGTCTAGTATAGATAGATTAATAGTAGATGTAGATAGCCCTTTAAAAGACTAGGAGACAATTTACTGAACTCTCAACAATAAATTATTTCTGGGCCACTTGGCTGGCTCAGTAAGGAGAGCACGTGACTCTTGATCTCAGGATTGGGAGTTCGAGCCCCATATTGGGTGTAGAGATAAATAAAGGTTTAAAAATAAATAAATAATTAAATAATCTCTAAGGGAATAGATTATAGCTTACTTTCATTTTCTCCATTGTCTTTTTTTTCCCAGTGATTTTTGAATTGTTACATTAAGTGTATATCTCTTTCCTCCGGGATTTCACAGTGACGTAGATGTACCTCCAATACTTGGGAGTCACAGTGAATAAAGCCCAGGTATCAACCCTGGTGTGACCCAGCCGATCAGCACAGTTTGTCCCCAGCCATTTGTAGAACTAAGATGTCTAATTGCATTATCTGTACTTGAATTTATTTTCTATTGCTGTGAAACATTTTCTGAGTGGTAGTAGACCCACTTTCTGTCTCCCAGAGACAGAAGAGGCCATCAGTTCCTGGTTTTAATGAATCTCCTTAATGGGATCATTCTAATAAAATCGACATTTGATTTTCTCTGTCATTCACACTGCAATTTATCTTTTGTTGGCCTTTAATCGAAAACATCCAAATATTTCCTCTGGAGCTGTAATGCCAAGGAGCCAGATACGGTATCGGCATACTTTCCTGCTTGTCTTGATAAGAAAGCCAGGGAATTCTAATTTTACCAATTTTTTCCCTAGGTTTGAAATTTAAATTATTTCAATATATTTATGAAATGAGACAAGTTGATAGCAAGAGCAGTACTCAGTAATTGAAAAGCAGTTACCTTTTATCTCTTGGCTAAAAAGAGGAACTAGGTCAGTTCCTTGTTATTATTAGTAGTAAATACTATTTATAGCATGGTATAAATTACTGGGGGAAAGACATCCTAATTTTGATTTTCAAGTAGGAGGCGATGGTTAACTTGTTCTTTCTCTTAAATATATTAAGAAAGCAGTGGACCAATTTTTCAAGTATCAAAGTCCTTGTTACCTTACAAAATAACAAAAGAAACTGAGTCACTAAGCTACGTTCACTACTCATATCAAGTATCTGCTAGGAAGGTTTGTTACAGATGCATATTTCAGCCCCATATCGTAGGTCTATGTAATGGAGAGAGAAATATAAACTTGAGAATAAAATATTTATGACAGGGAGTTACTCATGGCCCTTTATTTATAGACCCTTCTGTGTGTGTTTCTATCACAACTGTAAAACTAAAATTCGGGTAGATGCTTCTGTATTTGTGTCTTCTGGTGAGGAGATTAAAACTACCCATCCACTAAATTGAGTGCCTCTGAAATAAATCATGAGGTGTTTATAAATATCATCATTTCAAAGGCCAGGAAATGATGTCCATGCGTTTGGCTTATTACTAAACTGAAAAGAAGGTTGCCTTGGAGGCAACAAGATTCCCAAACAGCCTCTGTGCTTGCATGCATCAGAATAGATGTCAATTTGGACACAAAATACAAAAGCAAACATTTTTTAGGAAGAACTATGATTTGTTGCTGTCCAATTCTATCCCCCTCAGGGTGAAAACATTACCAAAAATCGACTTCTCTGCCTTGCTCCTAAAAGCCTTAGAAGACTGGTGACATCATGCTTTAATGTTTAGAAAAGGAGGAAACCATATTTCAACTATAAAGGCCGGAAACATTAAAACTCCTCAAACTGGAAATTTCCACAACATCTGACAACAGACCGAGAGCCATCGGGACAAATGTGCTCCCAAGCACTGTTCCACTTCCAGGCTCTGCTTCTTTCTAAACGTTCCTCGGTCCTCAGCTTTGCTTCTGAGGACTGCTGGCCAGAGTTCCAGGGAAAATGGTTCCCCAGGTAATGACTGCTTCACTCAGAACTCCTGCTCCACAAACCAGGCAGATCCTAGACATGATCCTGCGAGCACCCGCTCCAGGGCAAGTTGGAAATCTAATCTTCAGGAGGAGCCTTTAGATCTGCCATGCTCCTGGCCTCCACAGGATCAGTTCTGAACCTTTAGATTGGGAATTAAAGCAAGAACACTAGAACTTGATTTATTGCCTTGTATCAGTTTCAAAATTTAGAACAATCTTCAAAGACATGAGAACTCAATTCTTGAGTTATAATTTTGTCAGTAGTTCTTCGCTTGTTACTTTTACTTTTAACACCTCTTCAAGTTCTGCAGTTCCATAAACCCATGGATTATTTAACTTGAACCATAATTCTATTACTTGGTAGTTGAGAAGAGTGGCCAGGAATAGGATATGCTCAGTAATGTTGAATCTCCATTTCCCGTCCCAAGGGTATTTGTTCTCAGTCATTGCTGATCCATTGGGCTTCCATTGCCCGAAATCCCCAGTCCTATATATTCCTAAAATACTTGAGTCCTTTACTGACCTATTTCTAGAATGCTTACTTCCTTCAGCTGATTAAATTTGCAGTTACATATTAGCTTATTGTTTCAGTTTTGAAATGTAGGAAAGAAAATATATTTGCCATGGTTTTCTCATTTTCTCTTCTCTTTAAGCCATCGTTGGGTCACATTAGAAGTTCAGTTTTATTCTCTGATTGTTATCAGGCAGTGAGATCCCTTTAGACTTGAAACAGTATCAGATTTCAGCCTACAGGATTTTGCATGTCTTGTAAAATGCTCATGCAGCTAACTTAAGAATATAATGAACACCTGAGGACTCATCAAAGAATTGCTTAATGAAGAGACAGACCATTTGAAACGTAGAACTTGAGAAAGTGGCCCTGTAGACCTCTCTATTATCTGATCTAGCTCTTTTCCCCCACATCCACCCCTTCACCAGCTACCATGGCTCTCCTAGAAAGCTCACATTGTGCACATTTGCCTTTGATGCTATGTGGGCTAGTTTAAAAGTTAGAACAGGTGTGGTTCTTGTCTTTCTTAATGAGGTTGTTTTCTTCCAAAGAGTAAAGTAAAAATGAAGCTTACTTTGGAAACTGCTTTGAGTCTGTGTCCTTCCCAAAATTTATATGCTGAAGATAAGGACTTTACAGAGGTAATCAAGTTAAAATGAGGTTATTAGGATGGGCTCTCATCCAATATGACTGGTGTCCTTATAAGAACGGGGAATTTGGGCAGAGACACACATGGAAGATGAGTGCAGAGACACAGGGAGAAGACAGCTGTCTGCAAGCCAAGGAGAGAGGCTGGGAACAGACCCTTCCCTCACAGCCCTCAGAAGATACCCACCCTTCATCCTGGACTTCCAGCCTCCAGAACTGTGAGACAATAAATTTCTGCTCTTTAAGCCACCCAGTTTATAGTGCTTTATTATGGCAGTCTTAGCAAACTACAGAGAACCCAAATGTATTAGATTGCTTTCCCCTTTACCTTTCATCCAGCACCTTTATTTTATTTTTTTTTAAGATTTATTTATTTATTTGAGAGAGAGAGAGAGCACGAGGGGAGGGGCAGAGGGAGAAGGAGAGAGAAACTCTAAGAAGACTCTGCACTGAGTGTGGAGCCCCATTTGGGGCTCAATCTCACAACCCTGAGATCATGACCCGATCAGAAACCAAGAGTTGGGCGCTTAATCAACTGCACCACCCAGGTGCCCCCAGCACCTTTATTTTAAATACTGATGTGTTCATTGTCATATCTGACAAAAGGTTAGTATTCAAAATCTATAAAGGACTTATCAAACTCAACACCCAGTTTCAAAGATGTGATATATATATCATATATATATGTTGTTGATAATCCTGCTACAAACATCAGGGTGCATGTATTCCTTCAAATCTATATTTTTGTATCCTTTGGGTAAAGGATCGGCCATCAAAAAGAATGAAATCTTGCTATTTGCAATGGCATGGATGGAGCTAGAGGGTACTATGCTAAGCAAAATAAATCCATCAGAGAAAGACAAATACCATATGATTTCACTCATATGTGGAATTTAAGAAATAAAACAGATGAACATAGGGGAAGGAAAGGAAAAATAAAATAAGATAAAAACAGAGAGAGAGGCAAACCATAAGAGACTCTTAACTATAGAGAACAAACTGAGGGTTGCTGGAGGGGCAGTGGGTAGGGGGATGGGCTAAATAGGTGATGGGGATTAAGGAGGGCACTTGTTGTGATGAGCACTGGGTATTGTATGAAAGTGATGGATCACTAAATTCTACTCCTGAAACCAGGAGTTTATGTGTTAACTATTTGAATTTAAATAAAAACTTGGGAAAAAAAGAATTGTTGAATCACTGTATTGTACACCTGAAACTAATACAACACAGTATGTTAACTATACTGAAATTAAAATTAAAAACTTAATAAAAAAAAAGAAAAAGAAATACTGATGTGTTCATTGTGATGGCTGCCTCTTTCCCTTCTCCCTGAAGCTTCAACCGTGAGATGCTAACTCTCTTAGAGTTGGCTGCAATGCTTGGGGCCTGGTACCCAAGACCTGAACTTAGATTTTTGATGTCACAATTCTGGAATGACTCCTCTAAAAGATAAATTTGGTCAGCCCTTTCTACATGGTATGTGACAGATATTATCTGTCAAAAAAGCTCTAGGAGATGGGTACTGATATTATCCCCACTATCTGGATGAAGACACTGAGAATCAGAGAGGTTAAGTAACTTTCTAAAGGTCACACAGTGGTTGAACTGAGATTTGAACCCAAGTAGTCTGAATGCAGAGACTGTGTATCTTTGCAGAAGCCAAGTGAGGTGTGGTCCCCTGACCAGAGTGTCTGACAAAAACAAAAACAAAAACAAAAACAAAAAAAAGAAAGAAATGCCCAAAACAGTGGAATTACTAAATAAGTTATGTTTTATCCATGCAATAAAATATCAAGGAATAATAAAACAGGGGCGCCTGGGTGGCTCAGTTGGTTAAGCGGCTCCCTTTGGCTCAGGTCATGATCCCCGGGTCATGATCCCTGGGTCCTGGGATTGAGCCCGGCATTGGGCTCCCTGATAAGCAGGGAGTCTGTTTCTCCCTCTCTCTCTGCCCCTCCCCCAGCTTATGCTCTCTCTCTTGCTCGCTCACTCTCTCTCAAATAAATGAATAAAATATTTTTTTAAAAAGGAATAATAAAACATAATGATTTTATAAAATTTAATGATACGGGAAAATGCCTATAATATTAAATTAAAATGTGCTACATAGAAAAATCCCACTTTTGTACTAAAAAAAAGAAAATAGAATGTCATTGCTGACTGTCTCTAGAGATTGGATGAAAAGTGATTTTAATTTTCTCCTTTATGCTTCTCTGTATTTTCTTAATTTTTTGAAATGGCCGTATCTTGCCTTTAAATTCCAGAAATTAAGGCATAGTAAAACATAAAAATTCCTAAAATAAATTTCTCCTAATTTCCAGCACTGAAGAGGAAGGAGTTTGTTTTGTTATTGTTTTTGTCTGAGACAGTCACTGCTACCTCTATAAAGGTAGGTGGCCTCCTATCCAGGCCTTTGTCTGGGTTAGACTACTTAGTTTTCATAAGATAATGTCAATTCTACCACCAGCTCAACTGACTATGATAGATGTGTCCTTCATCGTCATCATAGATTATCTATACTTGAGCATCTCTCCAGAGAGCATAACCTTGAACTCTGCTGTCCAAAACAGTTAAAAAGCTTGACTGTAAAAAGACAAAATATTCAGGTAAAAATCCCAGATGACCATATAGTCTATTTCTCTGGTTCTTGACATTTTACCACCAAATCTTACAGCTGTATCCTTCAACCATGTTGTTGATCTCCTTACAGAATTGCCTTTTACTGAGCTGAATTTGGCTACAAAACCATCAGCTTGCATTTGAGAAACCTTATCAGCACCAACTCTGTGAAACCCGTTATTACATTCAGTGTAGAAGTGCTGTTGGAACAGTTACTCACCACATTATTACACTTTAGGAGGGAATTTCTCCCAAGTCAAAAATCACCATGATCTTTCTAAGCAACAGTTTTGTTTTAATCTCACGGACACTGTAATTTGTATTACCAACTTAAAAATTACAGGTCGAACCCACCCCTCTGTCTTAGCTGCTGTAAAGCTCCGGGCCAAATCTGCAAATGTCCAGATGTGTATTTGGGGTGCTGATATCTAATTTTCTTCTGCACTGATTTCCTCCTTTTTTTTTCATTTTTAGATTCTCCTTCAAAGCATATAAAGAGGGAGAAAGGAGGAATGAATGAATGAATGAACAAATAAATGGAACCAATTTCGTGGTGAGAACTGATGGCTATGATTTCAAATTAAGACAATAAGGAGGAGAGTTTTATTGCTTCATCTGTTTTTCTAGAGCAATCTACAGTGATTCAAGAGCTGCTGACATGATGAAAACATGATAAATGGAGGATTCCCCCACCTTACTTGTGTTCAAGAAGAATGACAGAGTCCAAGTCCCAGGCTCTGACAAGATCCACTATGACAATACAAATAACCTAAAATGGACTATTTTCTCAGGGAACAGGCCAGCAGCTTTGGGTTCATGTGGATGAATCGGAGAGGCTGGGAAGAATGACTTTTTTCTTTATTTCTCTGCAATTATTCAAGTTCAAATTCGACATTGCATCCATTCTTTACACAGACTACTTAGAAACTTTCAACTTCATAAAAGTGAAGACATAGCCAGAAATCAGAACAAAGGCATGTGGGCCTGTCCCCCAAGAGCAGTGTAATCATTCACTCAGGGCCCCCTTGCTCATGGTACCAGTAGATTTACAAAGCAGTGCCTGCCCTGTGCATACCTAAGAGAATTCTTTTCTCCTTTACCTTGTCCTCACAGGATTTCCACCATCTGTTGTTTTTTCCATTCAGTATTTGAGTTCGGTGTTTCAGCTTTCCCTGTAGTCAGTGTTTGATCTCTGTCTTTCCTGTAAACAGCAGTGTGGCCTGTCTTAACATTCCCTCCAGAACAGTTTTTCTCCCCAAGGTGCTGAGTCACTGAAGGGAGCAACACATATTCTGTGGGCAGCGGTAGTTAATTGAGAAAACAGAATAATTTCCCAGGACTTAAAAGTTTACTTTCAAGAGTGGGCAAATTCAGGAGGATCAGGAGAGTGGGTGAGAAGTTCCTGCAAGGTAAAATGCACAAAGTCTATTTCTTATACGGTTTGTGGAAAATGGTATGAGTGGAAAATTCCTTTATTTACCAGCGGGGAGGTAATGCATCAGCTCTGGGCTGGGACCGCAGAGAGTTCTGTTGAGTTTGCATCCTTTCCTACTGGACTCTGCCTTCAGGTTTCTGACCAGTTAAATGAGAAGACCTCTGCTCTGCCTGTGATAGAAGAGTACAGAGGGGCACCTGGCTGGCTCAGTCAGAAGAGCATGTGACCCTTGATCTCCGGGTCGTGAGTTAGAGCCCCGCATTGGGTGGAGTGTAGAGATTAAAAAAAAAAAAAAAAAAAAAAAAAAATATATATATATATATATATATATACACACACACACATATTTATATATATATATAATAGGAGAGTAGTGAGAGCATGAATGTATGAGAGTTCTGAGATTTGGCCACCTTGATTTAACTATTGCTTTTCAAATATTTACTGTTTCAAAATCAGCATCTAAGTACATGTGAATTTCCCATTTTCCATTTCCATTTTACAAAGGTCATTCAATTAAAAGTAAAGTTTTTAAGCAAAAGAATGACATGTAGCAGGATACGCAGGTAAAACTTGACATCACAAGCCTTTAAAAATAGGTATTGGCAGGGGACACCCAGGGGGCTCAGTCAGTTAAGCATCCAACTCTTGATTTCAGCTCAGGTCATGATCTCAGCCCCAAGCTGGGTTCTGTGCTGGGCATGGAGCCTGCTTAAGGTTCTCTCCCTCTCCCTCTGTCCCTCCCCCCTTCTAAAAAAAAAGTGGGTATTGGAGGCAGTTTCTTGTGAATCAACAATATTTCAAAATAAAAACAATTTAAAAATGAGTATCAGTTCTACCCAAACACGGACGGGCTTCCCATGAAATAACATGTAAGTGTAGTATTTCAACAGCCTCTTCTTTAAACTCTTCCTAAATCTCAATCACATGCAGCTACTATTCAAAAGGTCTCATTATAAATACATTATCTAAAAAATGTATTAGCAAGAACCATGTGAGGTACATATAATTATCTCATATTTCAAATAAGAAAACTGAGACTCAGAAATTAGGTAATTTATCCGAGATTATACTACAGTAAGAAGTAGATGCCTGGCCTATCTCAAAGCCACTCTATTTCCACTGCTTGGCCAACCAATCTGCTACATCAACTTCTACCTAACTTCCCTCTCTCAGCTGCATTATGGACAAGGCATAAAATTTAGAATCACATCCTCTATTCCCTCACTGTGTCATTGGTCATGGTACACGGTTGTCTGAGCCTTAATTGCCTCAGCTCTAAAATTGGGATAGCAATGTCTACCTATTCATATGTTAAAACCATTAAATGAGATAATGTATATAAAACATGAGCACAATGCCTGGCTCATAGTAGGTGCTTCATAAGTATCAGAACATGATTATACCATCATTTACCTATACTGAAATGTTCTGATATTTACCCTTTTTTAGTGTATGCTAGGTTGCCTAGCTGGATTGAAAAGCCTATGGCTCATACTTTTACTGTATCCTCTTTGTGTCAATTAGAATGCTATTGATTACATATTCTGGAAACCAAATTTATACTGGGTTAAACAGGAAGGAAATCAATTACCTCACACAGGAGGATGGCCAGAGCAGGCTTGAGGAGTGGTTCGTTCAGCAGTCAACAATGTCCTTAAGGACCTAGATTCTTTCTCTCTGCTCTACCATCCACAGGATCTGCTTCACCCTAGGCCATGATACCCTTACTGGTGAAGGAAGGCTATGGTCACATTACCGTAGCAATCACACTTCATTTATGTCTGAAAGGAGAGGAAAGCTACCTCCTGCGTTCTATTAAGGACAAAAATCTTATCTTTTATTATCAGCTAGTCTCCCCTTGCATCTCATTGACCCATGTTGGCTTTAGCTTGCCCACCCTGACCAATTCACTGGTAAAGGGAAAGGATTTTCAGAATTAATTTGATTAATCTGAAGGGAAAGGGTAGTTTGTCTACTACCCTCTTCAAAGCTTTATACTTTAGAGCTCAATTACTACTTCTGAAATGGAACAAGCTTATTTATGACTATAGGTGGAAATTCTAGGAACATCCAGAAAATTGACAGTGAAATGGCACAGAAATAACCATGTCTTTCTGATTTCAGAGCCCACAGTGCCTCCACCCCCGTTGGTTATGCAGAAAGGGGTGGTAAGAGAAGCCCACACATGCATACTTGGCCTTAGACCAATCCTGTTGTGACACCAATTAACATCGATCTATAAATGCACTTCTCAAGTACAAAGGACATGAATGTGCAGGAAATAAACAAGACTCTTACACATTATCTACAGCAAGTTCCCTAAGAAATTATTTAGGTGGTGCATATCCACACTGAATCACATAGGACTTAATCTCTATTCAGCTCCTTTTCAATCCTCGTGATACTATCAAAGCAAACGCCAGTTTAGTGCTAGGAGTCTTTAACACTTTCTAACACTTGTTATAATCTCCTTTTAACAAAGACTTAGGCTTGGAGCTTTGAAGGACATCTATCTGAACTTTTAAGCGTCGTTTTGTTTTGTTTTGATTTCTTTTCCTTTCAATTATTTTTATAGTTACCATGTATTTGTGATAAACAATATTGGTCTTTCCATTTGAGGTGATGACATAAGTTCCCTTTGAAAACAAATCTATTTAAAGAAAAGAAAACCAATTAAAATAATTAGCTTGAAGAAGAGACTACACATGGATATGTTAGAAATTATGAAGGGGTGTGTAGTGGTATGTGAATATGGAAAAAAATCTGAAAGTGTTAAAACCAAGGTTTGAAAAGCATTTACTTGGGGTAGTTACATAATGATGGCAGATCTTTGATTCAAGATAAAAATGCTAGGTGGCCTGGCTGGCTCAGTCAGTAGAACATGCCACCCTTGATCTCGGGGTGAGTTCAAGCCCCACATTGGGTGTAGAGATTGCTTAAAAATAAAATCTTAAAAAAAAAAAAAAAATGCTAACACAGGGGGCAATTACTTCAGGAGCCACAAGAGGACAGCATATCAGTGACTACAAAGCCAATTTGGTCAGAGCAGGTCTTCCTTACTGAAGCCCTTGTTCTTCAAAGTGTGCGCAGACCAGCAGCGTCAGCATTATGGAGAGCATGTAAGAAAGGCAGCATCTCCGGCCGCACCCCTGACTACTGAATCAGAATCCACAGTCTCTACGGAATGCTTATGCACATTAAAGTTTGAGAAACGCTGATGTAGACTCGGAGCCCTTGGGGTTCTCTTTGGCTACTTTTGAGGTCCTCTTTGTGAACGGGGCTGACAGTTTCGAAGAAGTATCTTTGTTCATGGATTCTACAGTCACACTAGTTAGTTTTCATTCCCAGTTCTTCTTCCAACAGTATGACGTGGGCAAGAAACTGCATTTCCAATGCTTAGAGCATTGCTTTGATAAACAGATGGTGGATGGGTAAATGGATGAATCACTCAGACACAGAAAATCACATTTCCTGACAACGTTCTATGTTCCCGCCATCCTTTATTTTGGTGGTCTAATGGAAGATGAGAGTTTGTTTGTGCCTTTTAGTATCAACTGCTTTAAATCTTTTTGTAATAAGACAGAAAATAAATGTTTCTACATATGCACATACATGTTCAACTATTCCCGCCACATTCTGGTGAGCTTTCCCAGGGTTGTCCCCATATTCTGGTGCCTGTTCCTACTCACATAAACCCTGAGTGTGCAAAGCATGTACAGGTAGAGAGAAGTGATTTGTGCAAGCAAGCACTCACATCTGATCATTTCCTTGGTGTTACAACATCTAGGACTTAAGGAAATCAAGGTAAAAGAGCAAAACACACTTATGTTTCCTTGCCTAAAAATCAATAGGTATTCTAGACAAATATTAAAAATGACTTACATGCCTCAAGGAGTGGAGCTAACAGCCAAAAAGAATACTCCAATATATTCCCTTTTAAAAAGTACAAATGCAGCTCTCTCTCTCTCTCTTTTTTTCTGGGGGGGGGGGGGTCTTATAAAACTCATTGGTATCTTATACAAAAATAGTGATAACGTCAAAAGCTAGAAAACAATAAATCCTGAGAACCTTAAGAAAACCAACTGGTGTGATGTTGAGAAACAAACACCCATCTTACTGACGCCGAGCCCCTTGCTCTCCAGCATCCACTTCTGGAGTACTCTCAGCCCTGTTGCTCCCCTGAGTCCAGCCAGACTGCAAGGTGCTAACACACTCTTCCAGTTTCCTTCTGTACTGAACAGTCATGGACCGTTCACTGTGTCTGGCCTGGATGGACCACCCACCCCTGGCCCATTTTCCCCAGATCTACAGAAAACATAACCTATGCACTTGTAGAATGAGAGAACCAAGGAATAAAGAAACAGAGTCGTTCAACATGGAAAAAAAAAAAAAAAAAAGTACAAATGCAGGAGATTGCAAAAGCAGTAGAATGCTCCAGAAGTCTTAAATGGGAGGCCTACCGCTTTGTAAGCTTTGTGTGTTTTCCGATCATTTGCCCACTACAAATCGATTTACGGTTGAGTAGTTCCACCATTTGTTCTGGTGCCAGAATATATTGAGGGGAAAGAGAAATCCAATTGATGGGGTTTTTCTTGGGCTAGGGTGAATCTCCCAGGCTCCATCCTTGCAACAAGGTAACTGGTCAGTAACTCAAGAAAGCAGCAGGGTTGGGGGGGCGGGGGGGGCAGAAAGCAGCATTGAGGGAGGGGAGAAGGAGGTTCTTATAATCCCAGACATAAAACCAGTTTATAAAGCTTTCATTATCACTAAAGACTAAGTGCTGGGATACCCTTTCCTTCTTTCTAAAGATGCACTTTTGTGATTTTTCTCTCCATAATTTCATTTTTACCTCCATTCATTCATTCATTCATTCATTCATTTTTTAAATTTATTCATCAAATATTTTTCAGTACCTTCTAGAGGGTAGGGATATAGAAGGAAAAAGAACAAATAAGGTCTCTGCTTTGGGGAAACTGACTTCTAGAATGTAAGAGAGGAGACAATTAACAACAAGCAAAGATGATTTTGGTTAATTACAGAAAAAGAAAAAAGAGGATGATGTAATTGTCAGTGGGGAAAGTGAGTAACCTGAGAATGAATTATCAGGCACAGGCTCTCCAGGGTTGTGGTCTTTGCTCCAAGACCTGAATAGGAGTTAGCCTTACAAACCTTGCAGGAAGACTTCCAGGGGGCAGACAGCTACAAAAAGGCCCTTAAGCAAGGCCAAGTTTGGTATGTTTGAGGAACAAAAAATAGCCATGTGTCTGTAACTAATTGATCAAGGTAGAGAGTGTATGCATGAAAATATGTTAGCAAAGATTCAATGAATTTGTGTGCGGTGGCGGGTGTGGGAAAGACAGAGATGACATGAGAGCACAGTGTGGCTGTCCTGCAATTCCACTTGTTTGTACTGCCTATAATTAATTAATGGCTGTAGGGAAAGAAGATGCTCTGTATATTGGGGCTGGGTTGAGTTGAGTTCTGTTGATGCTTAAAAGTAGACGTATTAGAATGATCTCCACCATGAGCAGAAATGGCGTCTGATCCTCTCACTTTACGTCCTTTGTTGTACATTGAATTATTTTGGAAGCTGCTTAATCATGATGGCTCCTGAAGAGAAAATCATAATGTAAAAATGCAACCCACTCATGGAAAGTTTTAGGTTTTAAAAATTCTAGATCTATCGGTAACCATTATAATTACTGCTGGCTGAGAATCTTTTTTTTTTCCAGAGCATCATTACTCTTCACAATTAGTTCTATAATTTCCCCATAGAATATGATCCATTTTATCTGAAGTGCAAAAACCAAGCACTAGTAGTTGATCACTGTCTGTCTATAGTTTATATTGCTCTTTATCCAAGAAAATATTAGTTCTTACTAGCCAGATAGAGATCTATTATGAATGTCAATGTAACTTAATTAAAACATAATATTAATCATATCTTCCACACTCAAATACTTCCCCAATGATGTTTACTTGCCTAGACCTTCACTGATGAAATGCAAAATAAATCAAATGAAGAAGCTTTTGATGAGTAGGGAGATTTAACTAAAGCCTTTCTTAATAAAAAAAATAACATAATAGAAAGTATAGAAAGAATTGTCTGCTAAATTATATCCAGAAGAGGATTCCAATAAAATAAGAAATTTGTTTTACTGACTTCATACCTAAATAGTAAATAATATTTATTAAACCTCTGAGTATTCATTGCACTGTGCTGTCAGTTAGGCAACAAGACATAGTTCATACCTTCTACTAGTTTTCCCAAATTTTATTATTATTTAAAATGAAGAAAGCAGTTTTAGGCATTAGAAAAATTTCAGCCATATTCATTATTTCTTGCCTAGTATTTATATATATAATAGCGTAGAAAACTGAAGTGTGTTCTTTATTAGTGGGAATGGCAGCAACTTCTTTGGGGACAATTGTCCATTTCTCTGGAAAAATATTTTAATGAATTTCTGCTTAGGCAAGATAAGGCCCAAAACTTGCTGCTGGAATGGTGGTTGGGTGGAGTGGGAGAATATTCAGGCAATGAGGTGTTATGGAGAGACAATAATTCTCTCCATAATTAAATAAAAGTCTGCCTTCCCTAAATGTAGAGGTAATTATAATCACTAATTTGGAACTTCCGGGTTAGGATTGTAGTTGTAAGAAACAGCAGAGTTGTCATCTTGAAGCTAAAGAGGAAAAGAGAAATAAAACTTAGATGATGAGAGTGGGCCCAGCCACGAGAAAAGGTAACAGAGAACCACAGAAAGAATCACACCCTGGCCATCCTCAAGGCAGTTGGAAAACTCATAGTACTTCTACCTGTCTCCCAGGATGAGAGCCTGAATTATGGTTTTAAAAGAAAGAATTACCCCAGAAGGCTGAAGAAATTTGTGGATACTCAGCTTAATTTATGTCAGCTGAAATTCTTTTGGATGCAAGTATCAAAAAACTCAACCCAAACTGAATTAAACAATAAATGGGAATTTTTTGACTCAAAAGTTCAGCAATTGTGTGGGGGTTGAGGCGACATTCAGTCAGGGTACACACCCTGTGAGAAATGGTGCTTTGCATCTACCTTGCCTCAATCATGCGCTTTGCCCTCAGGTTGGCTTCCCATGATGGCTGCCAACATCAACCGGAGCCACCTGCTCCGCATTCACATCTAAAACTAGAGAAGAGACATGCTTCCCCCAACCACCTAACAAGGAAAATTCCATGTGCTGATTACTTAGGCCTGAGTTACCTGCACCAATAAAGGTGTCAAGGGTATCCAATTACCTTAATTGGTTTAGATATACCATGGCTAAGCCCTGGACCTGGAAATGCAAGAATACTCAGAATAGTATGAAGGAGTTAGGGAAGATGTTGGAAAGACAACTCTGCTGTCTCTTATAAAATCTAACTACCTTTCAGAACTTTGACACCAGGAAGAGTTTTAGGAATGCATTTAAGGTCCACTAAAATTTCAGTTAAATGCTCAAAAAAATCTAATTTTAATTCTTTTTCCATAGCTCCTACAAATAGAATTGTTTTAAATTTAACAATGCCACTTTCTTGGAGTTAGACGATAACCATTTAATGCATTTTTTTTTTTTTTAGGATGGAGCATTAATGAATTGATAGCAACTTGAAAGCTTTTAAGAACAGATCAACTCAAGAATTCTTCTCATGAAGGTAGAAGCTGGCAGAAGAACTTGAAGATCCGAAGACCACCCAGAGGAGTTGGCTTCTCCATCCCGACAGACAGAAGGTAAGTAAGGCACACTGCCCAAGTAGAAAGCCAGCTGCGAAGTCTGGAAAGGGAGCCCAGCTGTGAAGCTCAAAAGGATTTTCCAGGACTCCCTCTGGACATCCTTACACCAGGATTCGGTGTTCTCCCAATAAATACCAAAGGTCTGAGCAGCAGGAATTCCTGCCAGTCGTGCACAGTTGGAGGGATACTTTAAGCAGTGAACAATATTTTCCAGATGGAGAGACTCAGTGAGCTAGACCTGTTTGGGGAAGACAGGGTGGCTATTTATCCCGGCTGACTGAAGAGGGTGTGTGCCTAGTGCCCTTCTAGACAAGAATTAAGAGAATTCAGTTGTATTTGTTTTAACACAGTGAAGAAAGAGCCAAAGAATAATGAAGGTGAAGGTTTTAAGACTCAGGAGACCCTGGGGCTCAGCCCCAGGCTGAAATTGAGGTGACATAGTTCACTTTCTTCCTGAATGATTTGGCCATTTGCTTATTTCTACTGCGCCTGAATGTGAGAGGCTTGGGAACCCATCAGTGAATGTTGGTTTGGCGCTGTCAAAGCTCTCGTGGTACCTATGGAGGCGAGGGGGTCATCCTCTTCATGATCTCCTTTTGACTTAACTCTGGAATTTGTCAAACGCTTCCCTTCTAAAAGCTTTCATGAACTACACACCTGGTAGAACTTATCGTCTATTTAGCAAGGTCTTCAAAGATTAAAAACATGAATATTTGCATTTTAAAGAACGTTAACTCCCTTGGTTATGAACCCAGCCAGGAAAACAGAACAAAGCTAGGTGGCAAATACATTATGTAAGTTTGTTTTTTAATTGATTGATTTGAATAATTTTCCTCGTGCTGGTTTGGATTGACAGAGAGCGGATGCTGTTCTCTAGACGCTGCCGCAGATTGCAGTAGCCTGTTCTGAAGGAGGGCACTTTGTCATCTGTGCACACTGACCTTGGACAGGAGAACAGATGGTGTGCATGCTGTAAATTCATCTCAGCAGCTGCAGAGTCTCTACTTCAAAAATATCTGTCTTGCAGGTGCCGAAATCCCTACCCCTCTACCTTACAACTTCACAGAATTCATTTCAGGAGTCGCCTCCTAAAATGTAAATATGACCAGGAAAAGCCTCATATTTAGCCAACTCACATCTGGTTTATATAGAATGTCTCCTTGAGTTAAGGTTTTTGTCTTGCACATTCCAGTTGGGGGTGGTACCTGAAATTTTTCCCCATACCATCTGCATTCTTTATATTTGGGTTATTCCTCCTTCCTATGGACATGGCTATAAAATTATCACACACACACACATCTGTTTATGCAACAATTCCCTGCAGCATGTGCCGCAAATCATCATTTATATTGATGTTGCTGTGAATGTAATTATAACCTCACTGATAATAGTCATGCATTTTAGCCCTCCTGAGCTCAGTGTTGCATCCTATTCTTGATATTCTATTTTGCCATTTTCTAACAACAACAAAAAAATGTTACCCTGTTGCTAGGTAACCTCGACAATACTGTATGTAGCCCTCTACTTTCTGCATTCTTCCACCCTCCTTCTTGTGGTCTAATTATAATTGTTTTTCTTCTGAAGACTTTCTCCCCATTCATGGCTGCCATTGTCATCAGATAACTGTCATCATATTATTGTCATTATTGAATTCAGTGATGAGAAGCCACAATTTGCTCACCCTTCCACAGAATAGAAAATTGATGGGTTTTCATGATGCACCTGTGTGCTTTCAGGGTAGCTCCTCTCTTAGAGGTTACATTCCCAAAGAAGGTTTTCAACATTTGGCAACCCTTTGCTCTAATTTGCCTCATCTTTCCTTTTCTTTCAAGAATTAGGCTTGTGACTGAAATATGGTCATGGTTTGTGTATGATGATGAAATTCTGACAGAGAGTTAAGTTACAGGTGCTTCACCATGAAAGATGCTCACTGTGTGAACAGGTAAAGCTCAACAGCAAGAAAAACGATAATAATTATGACTACATTTAGCCACGGATCTAGCGTGTAGCAGGCACTGTTAAGTGACTTACATACATTATCTCATTTAGTCTTCATAAACTCTGAGGTACTCTCACTCCCATTTTATAGATGAGAAAGTTGAGATAAGCCTCAAAGAGCCCAGATCATATGGTCAGTGGGCAACAGAAGCAAGGTTTCTTCATCTAAGTTGCCAGTATTTATAGGGGCCCCTGGGTGGTGTAGTCGGTTGAGCGGCCGGCTCTTGATTTCAGCTCAGGTTACGGTCAGGGTCCTGGGATCGAGCCCCGCAGTGGGCTCCCCACACTCAGCGTGGAGTCTGCTTTGGGATTCTCCCTCTTCCTCTGCCCCTCTCCCCGTTTGCATGTGTGTGCGCGCTCTCTCTAAAATGAATAAATAAGTCTTTATAAAAAAAGATGTCATTGTGGGACGCCTGGGTGACTCAGTTGGTTAAGCGTCTGCCTTCGGCTCAGGTGATAATCTCAGGGTCCTGGGATCGAGCCCCGCATCGGGGTCCCTGATCAGTGGGGAGCCTGCATCTCCCTCTGCCTGCAGCTCTCTCTGACAAATAAATAAAATCTTTTTTTAAAAATGGCATTGATTCTAAGAAGTAACATCAATTTAATAACAGCTTTACATTAAATATAAGTGTTAATTGTAAGATGAATCTTGAATTCAGAAATAATAAACCATGCAAAAATACACCTTAGAATGACAAAATACTATAAGTATATAGCCTGCTACCACTTTCTTGCTTATAAATTGGAATTATTCCCTGGGTGCCTGCTGGCTCAGTCTGAAGAGCATGTGACTCTTTTTTTATTTTTTATTTTTATTTATTTGACAGAGAGAGAGACAGCGAGAGAGAGAACACAAGCAGGGGGAGTGGGAGAGGGAGAAGCAGGCTTCCCACTGAGCAAGGAGCCCGACGTGGGGCTCAATCCCAGGACTCTGGGATCACGACTTGAGCCGCAGGCAGACGCTTGACGACTCTGAGCCACCCAGGCACCCTGAGCACGTGACTCTTGATCTAAGACGTGAGTTGGAGCCCCACGTTGGGAGTAGAGATTACTTAAAAATAAATAAATAAACTTTTTTTTAAAAGATTTTATTTATTTGAGAAAGAGCATGAGCAGGGGGAGGGGCAGAGAGAAGAGGGAGAGAGACGAACAGACTCCACACTGAGGACAGAGCCCATCATGGGGCTCCATTCCAGGACCCCAAAATCATGACCTGAGCTGAAGTCAGACACTTAACTGCCTAAGTCACCCAAGGACCCCAATAAATAAACTTTAAATTGGAGTTGTTCTTTAATTATAGTTCCCAGTAAACAATGGAACTGGAATAATGTTTTCTAATTCCATTGTTTCCCTCCTCCACAGCTTAACCCTCATCTCCCCACTCCCATTTAATGGGGCTCCTTTCAACACTAATACATGCCTAAAAAGTATTTTCTGATTTGTGAAAATGTACCTCTGAAATTGAAAACCTGGGGTCGAAGTCCACATCTGCCTCCCATTAGATAAATTTATCTCGAGTAAGATGATTCTCTGATCCTACTTCTCTGGTTATTTTGTTTACCCTAATCACATTTTTGGAGGAGAGACAGATTTATATAAATGTCTAAGTCCCCCACCAGCCTGTGACATCTTTGATGGCAAAGTCTGTCTTTTGTTTATCCTGGTATTCCTCTACTGTACTTAGCCTGGTACCTTGAACATACTGAGGTACATATTCAATAAATATTTATTTAATCAAATTCATTAATACATTTTTTCCTAAGTTAGCTACAGTATGCTGATACTATGAGAAGTAGTTATTTGAGGAGAACTCATCTCCATTTCTTCCCTAAGAAACAGCATCTCAGAGCTGTGCTTTCATTTGTTCCTTGAGGCTTTCCTTGCTTCAAGAAGCTGAAATAACATACTTTCCACAATAAAACTAAAACTTCTCAAAAGTTGGATGTGTGCCTTCTCCCTTCAAGAAATGAATGATGCAGAGAGAAGGTTGAGCACAGAAGTAATTTTACTAGGCTTGGATATCTTGTCATCTTTTGTAAGCTGACTTTTTAAAAAGTTTCACAGAACAAATAGAACAAATTCTGTCTGAGTCTTAGAGATGATTGGAAACGTTATTCATCATATGTTGTGTAATGTGCATACACATTTATAATCTCCTCATCTTAAGAAAATAGCCAGTTTAAGCGCATAAAGCATAAAATATGGTAAAGGACATCTATTTCTTAAATGTTTTTACTTAGCTAGCTGTGAAATAAATAGATTAAGTTTAATTGTGGCACTGCTCTTTTGCAAAACACACTGAACTCCTCATAAATGCATAGATATTAACCAACTAGAAGGGAATGTTGCCTAAAATAGATTCAGCCAGTCAGAGAGATAAGCCTCTAATTTAGTTAGGTGATTAGTCATTTAATTTCATTTACCTTCTCTTTGTTTCCTATTACATCTCATCTCAGAATTGTTTTATAAAAGAAACTAAACTGAAAGAGAGAGGTAGAGAGATTTTCTGACCTGCAAGTTATGGAAAAAGCTCTACTTGGAATCAGCATAAAAACAAAAGACAAATGGGAAAAGAGCCTGGGCATTATTTGTTCAAACCCTAGGCTTATACGGTGTTTGCATTCAAGATTTTAAACCTTGGATTTAGCAAAACTAATCAGTGATGGTTGGTTTACACATCTCTGGAAAATAGGAATATACTTTCCCTGTTTTGATTTATGTGTATCTCATTACTTATTTGATGATTAGCCTCTTGTATCATGCTATTTCAACTATATCAAAGTTCACAAATTTCAAATATTACTAGACTGTAGAATTTCCTTCAAGAGCTATTAGTTATCTCTTCCCATAACAGACCTCATCTTTTATCTAATCAATGTTTTACATACTTTGTGGGGGCTAAAAGTCAGGTTTCCTTTCATTTTTAGGAATGCTATTTTCATCTCACACTCTGGACACTTTTTTGGCATGATGTTAATACCATACTCAGGCGGGCAAGTACCCTGTGAGTGCTATCGTTCCCCAACTCCACACCCAAGGCAAGTATCACTCATTGATCTTCCCTGTTTAGCCTGTACTTACACTTGGGATCCAATGCCACACCTCAGACCTCCACTACTAAAGCTATCTCAGCATAAAACTTTTTTGCCAGGGGCTCCTGGGTGACTCAGTCGTTAAGCGTCTGCCTTCGGCTCAGGTCATGATCCCAGGGTCCTGGGATCGAGCCCTGCACCAGGCTCCCTGCTCGCGGGAAGCCTGCTTCTCCCTCTCCCACTCCCCCTGCTCGTGTTCCCTCTCTTGCTGTGTCTCTCTCTGTCAAATAAATAAATAAAATCTTTAAAAAAAGAAAAAAAGAAAAAACTTTTTTGCCAATCTACACTAGACATTAATCTATCCCCTTCATTTTCTTGAATTATGGCAAGTACTGTGCTACTAAACTAACTTGTTCCTTTTCTACCTGATCACATGTTCTCCTACCTCAATATATTTTTCTTTTGAATTATAACATGATACAAGGAGGATCCTTCATGGAGGAAAAAACCCTTCCAACAAGAATTCTAATCTCTCTTTTTTTTTTAAATAAGTTCTAGGGCCAACATGGGGCTTGAACTCACAATCCTAAGATCAAGAGTTGCATGTTCTACCAACAGAGCCAGCCTGGCACCCTAGGAATTCTCATCTTAAGGTTTGCTTTGCACTGTATCTGACAGAAATGGGCAAAAAAATCTAGGACTTTGTAAGTGAAGACATAGAATTGGAATCACAAGGTAAACGTGTAATTTTAGATCTTTGTACCTTTTTTGTATATCTGCTTCAAGCATTCTTCGAACATATTTTTTTCTTTTTAAGAGAGGGGAAGAGAGAGCAGGTGAGTGGGAGGGGCAGAGGGTGAGGGAGAGAGAGAATCCCAAGCAGGCTCCATGCTGAGTGCGGGGCCTGATCTAATGACTCTGAGATCATGACCTGAGTTGAAATTAAGAGTCAGATGTTTAATCGACTGAGCCACCCAGGCACCCCTCTTAGAACATTTTTAAATCCATCAAATCAGAAATGCAGTATTTATCATTAATGTCCAGAATATACACTTTTTCTCCCATATTGCCTAAAATAGACACAGCCAGTCAGAAGTGACCAGCTTCTACAGGCCAAATATGAATTTTGGATTCCTACAATAGCACAGCATTGTCCCTCTGATACTTTTTCTACTGTGTTCATTTGCCTCAATACAGAGCATGTCAGTTTTCATGCATAATAAATTCTGATGGAAAAAAAACAAATATTTCTAACATTTAATTAAAAGATCCATCTGATCTTTTCCTCTAGATCAACTTCATCAGAATTCTGACTAATTTTGTTTGAGCGAAGTCAAGCAGATCCTGCTGGAGTTGTTCAAAGCAGAAAATGAAGGGCCTAGCATAATGCCTGGACTATGGTAGATTCTTAATAAGCATCTGCTGATTAGTTTGATGGCAGTAATTGAAAATTTATATCTCCAGGTAAATCTCAGTAAGATGTGGTATGAAAATAGTGCTTGGGGCACCCCATCACCATGTGATATGCAAATCTCTCCCATATAAATATAAATATGAAGTTCAGATAAAATACAGGAGTTGAAAATACAGGTAGGTCACCTTCACATCCCTACTGGAAATATAGATCATATCTACAGGTGTTATGCAAAGATATTGAGTGGATGGAACTCAAGGGAAAACAGATTTTCCAGAAGGAAGAAGGGGTCCACCTTATCAAAGCATTTTTCGGGTAGAAAATTTCATTTATAGCAGATTCAAGTTGAGACTACAAAGAAAAGATGTATCACAGAAAGTAAAGGGAAGTTTACAGTTAGGATTGTGGGAAGTTGAGGAAATTGTTGACTAAGTCACTTCTCTTTTCATGAGAAATTGAAGGTAAAGTCACTTGATATATATAAATGAGGCGAATTATGAAAGTTTGCAACAGCTGCTGTGCAGATGGAGAAGAGAAGCAAGTAGGAAGAAGCAGGAGTATTTTAGAGGGCTTTGAGAACCCAGGTGAGGCTGGAAAGTACAAATTGTAATGGCACCAGTTTATGTAGACAAGTTCGTCTAGCAGCCCAGGTGCGCAGAGGAGCAGGGAGACATTAGAATGAATTCATCCTCACTTATAACACAAGGACTTTAAAAGATTTATCAGAAACTAACGATAGCCAAAGTCATACCTGAAATCCTATTCAAAAGTATCCAGGAAGGATGGGATCTATTTTAAAGCTTGAGGGAGGAGCAAATGATGTAGGTGCTAGTCACTGATTCTGCCACTAACTGCTATGTAATAACTAGTTTAAATGACCAGCTTCCCTGTCCTTCACCTTTCTAGAACTCAGTGCATCTATAAAGTGAGAAAGTAGAAATGGTTTATCTTGAAGCCTCTTAGGGTTCTCCAATCTGAAATCTGGGATTCCTTCCTTGCAATATTCATGTGTTTGTTTAACAAGTATTTACTGATTATCAATATGTCCCAAGCACTGTTTAAAACACTAGAGTTGTAGTAACAAACAACTAAGCTTCTCTTAGTAACAAACAAATGAGCTTCTCTTCTGCCTTCTAGAGGGAGAACCGACAATAAACAACTTAAATACAAATCAATTTTTTTCAAGTAGTAACAGGTGAGATGAAAAAATAATGCGATAGGGAGGGACAAAAAGGGAGGCAGTCTTAAACAGAGAGCTAAGGAAAAAAGTCTCTTGGGAGATGACATTCGAGCTGTTATATGAATGACAAGCAAGAATCAGCCATGCAAAGATTTAAAGGAATAAACGCAGCAGGCTGAAGAGACAGCTGGTTGGAAAGCCCTGAGGTAGGACTGAGCTTGGTCTGTTTGCGGAACAGGAAGGGCAGTGTGGCTGAGTCATCGTGACTAGGAGGAGAATAGTGCAGGTGGCAGCTCATGAGACAGGCAGGAACCTCACGGGCCATGGGAAGGCGCTTGGATTTTAAGTGTGATGGGAAGCCATTGTGAGGTAAAGCAAAAAGCAAGGGTTCTTTATATGTTTAAAAGGATAACTTAGGCTGCAATGACAACAGTACTTCGCCTCTATGGTATTCTCTCCCCAAACCTGTGACTCCAGTCGAATCATGAGAAAACATGAAACAAACCCAAATTGAGAGGCATAGGACATTATTCCAAATGTCTGACGAGTACTCTTCAAAAGTGCCGGCCAGAGTCCTAAAAAATAAGGCAAGACTGAGAAAATACGATAGATTTGAGGAGACTAAAGAGACATGTGACTAAATGCAAGGTGATATTCTGGGTGCGATCCTGGGACAGAAAAAAGACACTAGTGGGAAAATTGGTGAAATCTGAATAAAGTGCACAGTTTAGTTAGTAGCCCCGTACCAAGGTTAATTTCTTAGTTTTGATAATGCACTAGGATTATGTATAAGATGCTAACATTAGGGGAAGCTGAGGGTATATGGGAACTCTATACTCCCTCTGCAACTCATCTGTAAATCAAAAATTATTTCAAAATAAGTTTTTAAAAGATGACTTTTCACTTATTTCCTGATAATGTGGCATAGAGAAATTAAAATATGCTGAGTATGATCCACATTTTTAAAACTAATAGAAATTTGACCTGTTCGTGGAAAAAAAAAAAATCACTTCGGTTGTTAGGACCAGTTAGATCAGTGTCCTGTGTAGAGGATGTGGTGGTTTGAATTGGGTGATTGCAGGGAAAATGAAGTCTGGGAATTTGGGATTTTTTTGGAGGTAGAGCTGACAGGACTATTGGAAAGATCAGGTGGCAGGGGCAGGAGTGAGGATGGGGGTAATGAGAGAAATATCAAGACATACCCAGATCTTTGAACTTCGCAACCATAGGTTTGTGGGTACCATTTTCTAAAACAAGGAAGCTTGCTTGAGGAACAGCTTTCCTAGAGATGGTCACGGAAGATAGTTTCCAGCATTCTCTTTAGACATGTTGAGTCTAATAATATACTAACTGGCATCTGGGGGGGAGAGGGCACATGTGCAGTGACTGCTACAAATGTGGAACTTCTGGGAGGTCAGATCTGAAGATAAATCTTTGGAAGTCATTAGAACATAAATGCTTTTTAAAGCCATGGGGCAAATGAGATCATGTAGGAACAGAGAGTAGCGTAGGTAGAGAAGACAGAATTCCATCCCACTCCAGGACTGAGAGAACAGGAAGAGGAGAAGGAACCAGAGATGGGAACTGCAGATATTGAGGCAGGCAGCACAAGAGAACTGGGCTCAAGAAGACACAAGGAGGGCCGCCTGGGTGGCTCAGTCAGTTAAGCATCTGCCTTTGGCTCAGGTCATGATCCCAGGGTCCTGGGATCTAGTCCTGCATCAGGCTCCCTGCTCAGTGGGGGGACTGCTTCTCCCTCTGCCTGCCGCTCCCCCTGCTTGTGTTCTCTCTTTCTTTCTGACAAATAAATAAATAAAATCCTTGGAAAAAAAAAAAAGAGGACACAAGGAGGAAGGAGGGAGTTGTTGAGTGTGTCAGCAACCCAGTGGCAATAAGATTATGGAGCTAGCAAATAAAGATTTCTCTTTTCAGCATATTTGCTGCGAATGAGAAGCAAGGAAAGGGGGTTGAGGCAGGAAGGGGATAGGTTGTCAAAAGAGTTTTGTTTTGTTAAGATACATGTCCTACAAACTCAGGTCAAGCACACTCTAGCCAATTTGTTATGGATTGCTATTAATGTTTTCTGCCTGGCTCCTAGTCCTTGGAAACAAATATTCTTTCTTTCTATGTGTCCTCTTTTTGTACTTGTAGTTTCTTGGTCATTTTAACTGTAGAACCTGCAGTTGTTCAATTCATATCAGTCCTGACACCTGATGAATAAACCAACTTCTTCCCATTTTTAAATTCTCAAAATATATTGAATTAAATTCTAGAAGAGATTTTAGAGATTTAATTCAAGTATTTTATAGATGAAAAAACTGAAACATAAGAAAACAAATACAGTGCCTCAGTGATGGATCCAGAAATATAATCAATATTTTTATTATCTGACAAGACACATTTCTCCTCTTGAATTTACCTCAATACGTCTGAACACTTTCCAATCCCAGATGTAGCAACCTGCACACCTGAATGCAATAAAGCATCTCACCCTTAACCACTGAGATGTGAAAGTTAAACCATTTCATACCATATCCAATGCAATTTCTACGAACAGTTGATATAACTTTACTAATATATTGAAGAAATCCTTTGAAATTTTGAACTGGGCAATGAGGAATACTTTATTACAAATGGTAGGACATGCTTTGTTCTTACAGATTAGGAGCTCTCATTAGATCCTGACTTCAGAGAAGGCCGAGATCTGAGTGAATTTCCAGTGCATGTTACGATGCCTTGATCATAGTAGATGTCTAAGAAATTCTTATTTATTGATGGAAAGCATGAACAGAAGAGTGGCTGCTCAGTCTTACTTCTTAGAAGATGTCACTGTAATTAGGACTCACAATTCTGGTTCTTGCCTGCCTTTCTTTAGTTTAGTCTTCTTTTTTTAATTTCTTTTTTTATTTTTATTTTATTTAAACTCAATTAACATATAGTGTATTATTAGTTTCAGAGGTAGAGTTCAGTGATAGTTTAGACTTCCAATGAACAATTATCACCTTAATATTCTAGGTTATATTGTTCATCCCCATGTTTCTGGTGAATTCTACATAACAGTTTCCTTTCTTCCCTAAGAATTTGTAAAGCTACATGTCTATTTATTACCCTCTCTGGTTTTGTCTAGTAAGAATCTCAACATTTAATCATTTTATGAATCTGGAGATATATATATAGGGTGTTAATACTATGAATTAAAAATTTCTGTGGGTATTATAGAAACATACAAAGTATTACTTAAAGGAAATATTATTGTGTGCATCATTTCCTATACCCTTTTCAGAGATCGTATGGTTCAATGGTCTAAGCCTTGAATACAAGATCTAAACTTTTATGTCTGTTTCTGAAACTCACTCTATAGAAGTAGCTTCACCTGGAAAGTGAAAAGTGAGTCCTGTTAAATACTTGATGTAAAAGTGAACTTTTGAGAAATCATCTGAAATATCACTTTAAATAGAAGATAAGAAAAAAAGTTAAATTACAGTTAGGGAAATTATACTTAAGAGGCTATTTTATGTTTTAAGGTAAAAAATGAAAACTCGGTATAGAAATTTCAAGAGGAAAAAAAAAAAAAGCTGTGCTATTTCTAACAGTGTTTTTTGGAATGTTCTGGAATGTCCAAAGAGATTTGTCAGCCTTAAGGAAAATCTATTTAACTTTACTTTTTTTTTTTTTAATCTAAGATGAGGAGTAACTCAAAAGGATAAGCAAGATACTCAAATTCAAGGCATCCAGGATTCTCTGACAACTTTTAGGAAAATTACTTGTCTGTAGTACTTTCCACATCTGTAAAATTGTTTGCCAGTAAGGACTTTAATAAGGGTAAGCTTTAATGTCAGATAAAGTGCTCTGTGGAAAACTATGGAAATCTGGAATGTTAAAGTCTAATTTTCCTTTAGAAAGTAAATGAATATCCCACTTGAGCCTGGATCAGTTTTGTGTTGGCATGATCTAGTTCTAGCTAAGCCAGAAATGAAGAGAATTCAAAGGGTCAGACTCAACAGAGCAAATACAAAATATCTAATTGGAAGCATGGAAGGAGATTTATGAAGATTGAGATTTTTCTACCAGAATTACACCCTTAAGATATGTGGCAGAATTTGGCTCCAAAACCCCCACGTCACCCCTAATGGCTCCACTACCACATAGGAGCAAGTGGAATCCAGCCCAAATTTAGACTAGTCCCTTTATTCTCACTTGATACGTGTAGGAGTTTCCACTTTACAATTCATGTTAAAAACATGCAAGAGAAGCAAAGGTTTTGCCACCACTGAGAAAGCATCCAGTTCACAGCAAGCACCGACATATGTTATCTAGAGGCTGCCGCAAACCTCATGTTGCCAAAGGCAAAGGGAGCAAATCATCCGTGGCTAGAAGTTCAGTCCCGGTTCGCAGTTAAAGCCAGGCTGGAAAGGTTTTTGGGTTCAACGATGGCTGAAGTGGAGAGCAGAAGAGGGAAAGGCTGGTCCAGAAGGCAGACTTAGGAAGGAATGAGGCTAAAAGGATTGTTTTCTGGCATTTTGAAATTTTCTAAATGTAAACATTCAATATGCAAATAAACTCTGCTTCATGTATACCAAATGGCTTCTTTGATGCATGGAAAAACATCTTTGTAGGGTGACAGCTAGAGGCCTTCCAGGGCTCCGCTGATCATTTTGAAGTAGGAACCAGATGATAGATTTTTTTTTTAGATTTTAATTTGTGCTTTTGCATGTGCATGGTAGAGAGTGGGTGGGTGAAAATTTTATAGATATTTTTGTATCATTTTAAAGTTCTTCATTTTATGTGATAAATTATAGGAAAGCTGTGTGCAAACCAAATTATATTTTAAATATACTCATTGAGCCTGTTGAATAAAGGGATACAAGCATGTCCTCTTGGTAAAGTAAGCAATCACCCTGCAGTCTCCTTTGTGTGAATCTAGACATTCATAATTGGGTTTGATTAAAGCCAGGTCCACATGCCTTATTAAATTCCATATTTATATAGCAATTTTACTTCTCATATGATGTAAAATCACTAATTACTTCTTTCAATTCTCCTTTGAGAATGAGAGGGAAGCATTATTAATCCAATTTTATTTCTGTATCTGATTAACTAAGCCACTTTGACTCAAATGAAAGCTAGTTATTATCTCCCTATCATCCTGATACACAGTAGCAGAGTATATAAATAAGTGAATTCAAAACTGTCAGAGATTTACCTATGAAACTGGATTTCTGGTACTACTAACTAACACTGTAATATTCGTTCTTTACCAGTAAAAGTGGATAGAAGCCATCATGTTGAAAGTATTTATAGTATGTATGAATCTGGCATAGTACGTAGGGCATCGAACTACGGTCCTTGGGTCAAATCCAGCCCACGATTTGTTTTTGTACGGCCCACATATGTGGTTTTTACATTTTTAAATGCTTGAAAAAAATTCAACAGAAGAATATTTTGTGACACATAAAAATGACATGAAGTTTAAATTTCAGTGTCCATGAGCAAATTTTTATTAGAATATAGCCACACTCTTCCATTTATATATCATCTGTGGCTGCTTTCATGCTACAAAAGCAGAGTCGAATAATTCTGACAGAAACTGTATGACCTGCAAAACCTAAAATATTTACTAGCTGGCCCTTTACAGAAAAAGTTTGGTGAAACCTAACTTTTAATGTATAGGGTAGTTTTGCATCCCAATGGTAAATAACCTAAAAATGAAGAATGGTATTCATATTTAAATAAAACAAAATACTAAAATATAACAAAGTTGTCTGAGATTGACATACATACAAATTTTGTGGGCATGTAGGGTCTAATGCTGCAAAGAGAAAATAGTCATGTTGAGGCATAGGTGATTTTAAAATGAACTTCATTGCCCTTTCAATAAAAGAAAAATAATTATAAATAGACGTGGAAACGAATACATCATTTTCATTTGGGGGCACTTTGATCTATGATACAAAATTTCTTTTGGCCGTGACTCAAAAGAGCAAGGGACAGAAAAAAATGAGTAAAGAAATAACTCATTCAGACTACGGAGAGATGCATGATAACACAAAGAGTAACGCAGCGTGTGAGTTGTAATAGAAGAAAGGTGCGTGGTGCCGTGGTCAAACCCTTCCTGAGTTCCAGACATCGCGTGCTTTTTCAGTATTTAGTTCTGTTTTGGAAGTGCCGGCATTCTCTCTGACAATGACTCCACACCAAAGAAATAATTTTGTATTCCACTGGAATTTTGTATTCCAGTGCTACCTGGAAAATCAGTGCCGTCGCGCAGCCTGTTGAACAATGCTGACATCGGGCAGAGGCCAGAACTGGGCCTCCAAGGTAGCTTAGTGTTCTGACCTAGCAGAACCTAGGATTATACCGTATTTTCATGTAAGTAAAGCTATTCAATCAGGAGGGGGAAATAAGATCATTTCTTGTTCATCGATTGTACCTCCTTGAAAATCAATGCTGATGCTCTTCAATCACGCCCTGATTGATCCTTTAATTCTAAATTTCTGTGCAAGTTAGGGTCTTTTGACACCCTTTTGACACGGGTGATTACCTCCAGTAATTTACAATAAGGTGACATGTCATGATAAAGATAAGAGGATTCTTATGAAAGGAACAGGAAGTTCATTACACGTGGTGTGGGGTTCAAGGACACAGGAACGCCTCCTGGTTGACCAGAACGCCCACAGCAACTCCGGGGTGTGGGGCAAGACGCACTGCAGGGGCCACAAGATGTGCTCCGCCTCCCACCGCCATGGTGGCTTATTGCCTTTTGTCCTTGTTTCTGTGGCTCTCGCCATGACCTACTAAATCCCCAACAATTATTCATCTTTAGCATTCAGAAACAAGAAATCAGAATTCCTTGAAATTCCCAGGAATTCTGAAATCAAATGTTGACAGTGCTTTATTTATGTGTTGTTCACTAATAAGCAATGAATCACTTTTCTGTGATATACAAAAATTTTCAGAGGCTTTTCTATAAAAATGATATAATATTAAATTAAGGTTATTTTTTATTTTATTTTATTTTGTTTATTTAAGTAGGCTCCATGCACAACATGGGGGTTGAATTCACGCCCCTGAGGTCAAGAGTCGCATGCTCTACAGACTGAGCCAGCCAGGTGCCCCTAAGGTTATTATTATTATGGCCTTGATATATTAACATGTAAATATGTATGACATCTAAGATGTATATATTAACATGTAAATATATAAAACATGTAAAAATAATCTCTATCTGATTATAAAAAAACACTAGAAGAAAGCAAGAATGACACAAAATAAATGTCAAATAAAAATAACTTTAAAAGAGAATGCCACAAATATTTAGTATTTAAAATTATTCTTAGAGTAAAACTTGAAAGTTTACCTGTAATTAGTTGCCTGTTCAACATAGAAAATTTTCTTTCCTTTTGCATTGATGTTGGTCACATTGCTAAAAGTCCAAAAGTTGGACTTTTGAAAATATTTTATCTGCTAGACCTGATTGTGGTTTTGCTATTGAAATCGATATTGTTTTGGATAATTCAGATCTTGAATCTTTTTTTTCTGATTTCATACGATAGTACTCCACAGCATACACTTCTTTTTCTCTCTGTATTTTTCTGTTATAATATTTACAAAGATCTGTAGCCTACAGTGAATATTCACACAGTGAAACACCAGCGAACATTATTAGGCAATATGCAAGTAATTTAACATTCAGATATCCTAGCAATGTTTATAACACTTCATAGAATGGTGCATGAGAATCGCTATTTAAGGACTTGTTTTGCTTCCAAAACATATTTCTTGGAATACTACTCATAGGATTTGTATAGATCATACTATGTATATAAAGTTAATTTTTTTATTTGCAACAATAATTTATCATTAACAAGAGATGGGGCCACAAAAATATACTTAAAATGCAGCCACAGCTATAAGCAGGACTCACTGGTTGGATTGTGACCACTTTGCTTCTACATGCTCCTGTCCTGTTCCTGGAAATGGCAACCTTAACCTTGGACTCCACGTATCAATGCTTCTCGTTCTTTCTTTCAACTTGACCTCAGTACCTCCCGTGGATCCAGCAGTGTGCCCATGTTGATTGTTGAGCTTTAATTCTCACAGGAGAGTTATAATACTTGTCCCTGGTTTCTCAATTTCTCAACTTATTATTCTAGGGAATCAACTTTGAGAAAACACACACAAATTTCCTGAGAAATTCTGGAATCTCCACAAGGAAACACGATGGCCGCCCCCCTCTATTGGTGCATTTTTATTGGGCCTCATGACACCTCACATCTCTCTCCTTGCCTTCAGAATATATTCTCTAAATGGCCCAGCTCACCTTCATTATTACATCTTTTGGCTACGCTCCTTTCTCCAGGCTATTCTTGAATCAGATGCTTATCTCTGGCCCAACCAGCAACACCTTGGAGAAAATGGGGCCAAAGACCTTCGGGCTGCTGCCTCAGCTCCAGGTTATGAGTAGAGCTGATTTTCCTCTAACAGTTTTTGGGCAAGCTGGGCACAGTGATTAACTGGTGTAATACTATCCCCGTGACTTGCTATGGCTTCCTTTTGTGGAAAATATGGCCTATAAGCCGAAATAACAAAATATTATTGCCTTGAAGAAGAGTGGATCTCCTTACCCTTTAAGGAGTTTTTTGTTGTTCAGCACCTATATAAACTGAGGCAGAACTTAACTGCTCTGCATAACAAAAAGAGGAAAGACATATAGGATTTAGGTATTTGCAGAGGGAAACCCAGAAGACAGGAGCTAGAGAAAGTGAGGACAATGTGAAGAGGAGAGGCCAGGAAAAAAGGAACTCTTCTTGGTGGTACAACCCAGGAAGGGACTTTAAAATCAACAAACAAGAAAATATAGGAATTGAGTATCTTTCCTTCCATGACATACTCTCTTCCAGAGGTTTATTTCCTTCCATTCTTTTCCCTTTTTGCTTTTTTACATGGTTATAAAATGGTGTTAAAACAGAGATTTTTGGTCGTCCTCCAAAATCCCTTCTCCCTTTCTATGATGACAGAGCCTCTGACTGTTGGCAACACAGATGACCATTCAGATTGGAGACTACATTTCCCAGCTTTCCTTACAACTAGGAGCGGGCACTTGACTAAGCTCAGGCCAGAGGGAACTAAGCAGAATGGTCCTGTGGCAGAATCTGAGAATCGTCCTTTAAAGACAGCACAAGTACTTTTTGACTTTTTTCCTTCATCTCCCTTCCTCCTTCTGCCTGAAACACAGATGTTTTCATATTCAGCTTTGAGGTTGAGTCCATGCATAGTGGAACAACATGATTAATATCTGTGGGCTAGTACCATACGAGCACTGGACAGCCAAATGGATGTTACTTTAGCAGAGAAATAAGCTTCTATCTACTTTAAACCATTGTTATTTAGGATTTTCTGCAAGGATTTTCTTAAGTGATGTAAGTGCATGAATTGTGCTATAGTCCACCCTTTTCACTTAACACTATGTCCATATATTTTTTTACTGCCAAATACTCTTTGTAATTGCTATAGGCTGATTGTTTGTGTTCCCCAAGATTCATATGTTGAAATCTTAACCCCTAATGTGATGGTATTAAGAGAGGAGGCCTTTGGGAGGGGATTATGTCATAGGGACCCTCATGAATGGAACTAGTGCCTTTATAAAAGAGACCCCAGAGAGCTCCCACACCCCTTCCCCTACGTGAGGACACTGTGAGAAGTTGGCCATTTATGAATCAGGAAGTGGGTGTTCCCCAGACACAGAGGCAGTAACAGTGCCTTCACCTGGGCAGCATCCAGAATTGTGAGAAATAGATTTCTGTTGTTTATAAGCCACTCAATGTATCATATTCTGCTATAGCAGCCTAAACAGATTAAGACAGGAATCATAATTTTAATAGCTGTTTACAATCTCATCTCATAAATGTGCCATAATTTACATAAGCAATTCCCTATTATTGAATGTTTGAGTTGAAATTTATTTATTTATTTATTTAGCTCTAAAAGCACCCTAGTTCTAATATACAAATCCGTCCTAGAAACACTAGTATATAGTACAAGATGGGGATAATTATTTTTGTGGCTATCCAGTTACCATGACACTATGCAATAATGTTCTCATCCCCTTTTGATTTGTATTACTGCTGTTATCTGATATTAAATTCTTGTACCATTAATTTCTGGTTTATTTATTCTCTTCCATTAATCGATCTATTCTTAGGCCAATACTCTATCTTTTTAAATTATCATACCTATAAAATGGCCTAACTACAAATGATATGTTAAAATACTTACGACTTTTGTTTTTTTTTAACTTGGGTCAGTCAATTTTATCCATATGTCTTATAACCACAATTTCCTTTTTAGATCTGGGTCTGTTATTTAAAAACAATGCCAGTAATAATGATACTTTGTTTTTTTCTAAACAGCATTCATTTCACAGCTCCTTTAAATGTATTGTTTTGTTCAAGTTCTAAATGGAACTATTATGACATTATTCAGATTAGCTTCATTCAACTACTTGGTCTCCAAAATTTGAAACCAGAAGATTTTAAAAAGAGGTTACAATCAAGCTCACTGAAATTGTTCTGAAATGCTTCTTAGGAGACAACTGTCAACTCCTTTGGCTTCAGCCCCAGCTTTCCCTGCAGATCATTGATGGCGTTCCGCAGTCAGGTCAAAGCCCGTTAGCCTCTTGCTAACTTTGGTTGCAGCTGTCTGCAAGCATGCTGAGCATGTGAGGTCCAGCAGGACAGACCATCCAAACACTGTTCTCTGCCTGCTTTAAAAATAAACCCCTATAAAGTAGGACAAGTAATTGAAGCTTTGTAATTTTCCAGCTCGAGGCCTCAACTCTGATCTTAAGTTGATGAAGCATTAGTAGATCTGCTTAGAAGAGGGGTGAGAAGCTGCTGTCCGAATAATAAAACACGAGAGAGACATTTTACAGATTTTCAATGTGTACTGTTGACAACAGGATGATATACCACACTCAGAGATCAACTGACCTCTCCGAATAGTGTCTGTTATGTGCAAAGCGTTAGGAAAGAATATAATCTTCTGTACTTTAAGTGGTCTAACTACCAATAAAGTATGGTTCAGTTGTGATAGAACAAGAAATTCAAGCAATTTCTAAGATAAGGTATTTTTTAGAAAAGCTTAAGTGCCAACCAGATCAGCTGGAAAATTTCTATAACTATGTAGCTATACAAATGTGTCTTAAAATGTTATAAAGTAAAAGTTATAGCCACTGTAATCAGTAGCAAGAAAGTAAAATGGAAGTCTTGTAAGGAGGTGTGTATATAGCTTTAAGAAATGCCATAGAAATCAATTCTTACATTGGGGCAGTCTAAAACAGAAAAAAGGATTAGGTGGAGATAATGATCTGTTTGGAAAGGAACCATCCAGGGCACTTATCAAGCCGTGAAATAGTCCTAGCTTAAATCAAGCTGCTTATACAAGGAAATTTATGAATGACCAAAAACTACAGGGAACAGTAGAAAGGTTGCTCTCAGAGTTTCCCAAGTTGGTGCCATCATAACAAATTGCCACAGAATATGAATACATGTGTCACGATAAAAGTGTTCCACGTTCACGTTGGTTCTGGAAATGCTGGATTAAGCACGTTTCTATACCGCTAGACTTCTCTGAGCCTTCAATAAACCAAAATAGGTTGCACACCTCCAAAAAGGACTTTTGAAAGCAGTAAGTTCCCAAATTTACTTGACCTCCGCTGAGATGACCTATTTCCATCTCCTGGAATACTGGTTTGGAGAATACAACTCGGAAGAAACATGTTATTGTTCAGACTTTTTTCCCCCCAAAAAGTCAGGCACGCCAAGAGAGCAAATGAACACTTTCTTTGATATCCTGCAGACGGAAAACTCGGGAATCAGCTGTGGTGCCACCCTGAGATATTAAATGGGTCCTAGACAATTGTGGAATAGCGTTCTTTAACATCCAAAGAGCATATAAAAATTGTCTGAAAACAGAAGAGGGGACTCCAAGTTCCACTATGAAGTTGTTAATTTGTTCCATTTGTAAAATAGTAGAATTTTAGAGTTGGGAAAGATTTTAAAAGAACAGCCAGTTTAGCCAATCCTTATTTTACATGGAGACCTTGAGGCCCAGATCAGTTAAGAGGTTTGTCTGGGGTTATTCACTAGGTTGTGAGTCTAGAGAAGGGCAAGGCGGGGCGCCTGGGAGGCTCAGTCAGTTGAGCGTCTGCCTTCGGCTTGGGTCATGATCTCCAGGACTGGGATGGAGCCCCACATCAGGCTCCCTGCTCAGCAGGGAATCTGCTTCTCCCTCTGGCCTTCCCCCTCCCCCCCAGTTCCTCTGTGTTCTCTCACGTGCGTGCAAAAATAAATAAATAAAATCTTTAAAAAAAAAAAAAAAGAAGGGCAAAGCCCCAGTTCTGACAACTCTCATGTCAGGCTCTCTTGGTCTCATAACTCCTATACAACAGGCCAGTTATTATTTTTTTAATTAAGTGCATAAAGAGGAAAATGAAAATTCTTCCTTAGTTGACCTTCCATCTCACAATTCTCTCCAGAGTTAACAGTTTTGCTGCCTTTTTATTTTGTGCCCAGATATCTGTACTTCTCTAACTTTATTCAAGATGTGTTATGCATCTCTTAGTTTATTCAACAAATATTAAGTGAGCACTGACTCTGTGCCAGTTATACACAGTTTGAGTCCCTGCTGTCAGATCTCTCAGTCTGGCAGGAGAGAGAGAATATTCTGTGATAAGTGCCATGGCAGAAGTTAAGGAACTCAAGGGCCATATTTCTTGAAATGTGAGAAATCAAGGGAGGTTTTCTAGAAGGGATAAAATCTGAATGGAGCACCTGAAGGGCAAAGAGGAGTAAGGCAGATGAATAATGGGGGTTGTCATGACCAGCACAGCAAAAGCATAGAAGCAGGGAAAGGTGTAGTGTATGTGACAGGCAACAGGGAGATAAATTTGGAGACACAGAGAAACACCAGATTACAAAAGGCCTTGTATGCAATACTAAAGATTCTGGATCTCACGTGTTAAAAAGACCCAACTGGCAGCAATGTGGGGAAGGGATTAGATTGTGCCAGAAAGCAAGAGGCTATGGCAGTGGTCCAAAGGAAATTGATGAGGCCTGGAACATGACGTGGGAGGAAAAAGAGAAGCAGGGACCTCTCATCTGAAGATGTGGCCTAGAAGCAAGAGAAGAAAGCAAAGGTGGAGAGTGGATTGGTTTAGGATTTATTAAGGAGGTAATATTGCAAGGCTTGCTATTAGACTACCTGGGATGAGTATAGACAGGGAGAGGACGGAATGGAGGATGATTTCCAAGTTGTTGGCATAAACATCTAGGTAGATGGTGGTGCCCTGTTCTGAGCTACAGAGCTAGGAGATAAGCAGGACTGGGAGAAAACATGTTCTGCATATGGTAAGGGCGACATTCAGAGAATGACAGGTTCATAACTGGATATCCAAGTGTTGAGCGCAGAGGAGAGGTTCGGGCTAGAGATTTTAATCTGGAAATCTGCAGCACATAACACAGATGTTGTATTTACAGTCATGAAATGGATGAGATTCTCTCTCTGGAGAACATGCACAGAAGAAAAGAGAAGGCTCAAGACACAGAATATTGAGGTCAGGGAAAGGAGAGGGAATCAACCAAGAAGACCCAAGAATGGTCCAAGAGGTAGGAGTAAAGGAAGATGAAAGCCGACATGTCTGTGGGATTTATCAACTGGGAGCTCAGGGGTTGAGAAATGAACAGGAGAAGAAGAAAATGGAGATGGAAGAAATATAAGGGGAAAAGGTGCAACTCTGGAGTTGGTGGGAAACAGGGAGAGGCCCTTAAGTAAGACTTTTCTACAGGTTTTTGAGGAACAGCAGGTGCCAGTATGGAAGGGATGGGTGAGATAGCAGAGTGAGGGCAGATCACAGGGGGCCTTGTAGATCGTCATAAGATCTTGATGTATTATTCTGAATAAAATGGTGAACCGTGGCCAAGCTTTAGTAGGGCAGTGATATATCTGCCTTATATTTTAAAAGTCACTGGCTGAGGGGCACCTGGGTGGCTCACTTGGTTGAACGTCCGACTCTTGATCCCAGCTCAGGTCTTGCTCTCAGGGTGGTGAGTTCAAGCCCAGAGTGGAGCCCACTCGAAAAAAAATAAATAAATAAAAGTCACTGGCTACCGTGTTGAGAATAGACCTTCAGAAGCAAAGGGAGCAGAGAGACCAACGAAGAGCCACTGCCAGGACCCAGGAGAAGATGATGAAGCTCAGAGCAGGGCCACAGCTGGTGGGATGATGAGAGGTGGAGAATGGCAGGATGCATTTTGATATTTATATATTCATCAAGGAAGCATTTCTTATGTACCTGCTATTTGTCAAGTCATGATGGCTAATGGAGAAAAATCGGTCAAGAATGTGAATAGAAAGATTCAAAGTAGAAAAGGAAGGTTGTAGAAAAAAAGAGAAACTGGGAGAACTTTTTTCTTCAAAGAGAAGAAAATAAGAGAAAGGTGTACAAAGGTGGTGAAATGTAAAATCATTAAATGGTTAGGAAAAATGATAATTTAACTAGAAGTCTATCAAAATATCATAGAATTTGACAAGGAAGGATGCCATCCCAATTATTTTCAAGAGCTCTGGTACCACCTATTTCCCCTTAACTTTTCAGCTTCTCTATTTGTTCCATTTAAAATAAAACGACATTTTTCCCTTCCCATCTATTTTAAGACATCTGGATGCAGCATGTGGGTCATTTCAGAAGCACTAGAAGGTGAAGAGCTGAAGGCGAGCAAAGGGCAAGACATAAAGGAGGGAAGAATGGATAAAAGGAAGGAACAAAAGATGTGTGGTGAGGGTAAGAGGCAACAAAATTTTTCCAGCCCCCATGCCAGGGTCCACAAAACAAACAAAGAAACAAACAAAAAACTTTGAATTGTATTTAACCAAAGGCTAAAAGGATAGTAGGGACATCTGGTGGCTCAGTCGGTTAACCGTCTAACTCTTGATCTCAGCTCAGGTCTTGATCTCATGGTCGTGAGTTCAAGCCCCACTTTGGGCTCCAAAACAAATAAATATAAATAAATAAATAAATAAGTGGAAAGTGGCTTAACAGTTACAATTAGGGTTAACAACTACTACACTTTAAGAAGCACATTGTATTAATCTGTTAGGGCTGCCATAACAAAATACCATAGACTGTTGACTTAAACAACAGACATTTATTTTCTCACAGCTCTGGAGGCTGGAAGTCTAAGATCAGGATGTTGGCTTGCAAATGGCCACCTTCACTGTGTCCTCACATGGTGTTTCTTCTGTTCTGGTACATCCCTGCTGTCTCTCTGCTTGTCCACATCTCCTTTTCATATAAGGACACTAGTCAGGTTGGATTAGGGCTTATTCTAAAGGCCTCATTTTAACTTAATAACCTCTCTAACGGCCCTATCTCCAAATACAGTCACATACTGAGGTACTGGGTGTTACTTCAAAACATGAATTTGGAGGGGCGCCTGGGTGGCTCAGTTGGTTAAGCGACTGCCTTCAGCTCAGGTCATGATCCTGGAGTCCCGGGATCGAGTCCCGCATCGGGCTCCCTGCTCAGCAGGGGGTCTGCTTCTCCCTCTGACCCTCTTCCCTCTCATGCTGTCTCTCATTCTCTCTCAAATAAATAAATAAAATCTTTAAAAAAAAAAACAAAAACATGAATTTGGAGATTGGGGGTGGGCAGAGACACAATTGAGTGCATAACAGTACCTAACCAATTTCATTTAATTTAAAAAAAGCTTTATATATTCCTTGAGTCCACGTTGGAGTTTCATAGCTTTAGAGAATGTAAACTTATTTTTTTAAGATTTTATTTATTTATTTATTTGACAGAGAGAGAGCACAAGCAGGGGGAGAGGCAGGCAGAGGGAGAAGCAAATTCCCCACTGAGCAGGGAGCCCGATGCTGGACTTGATCCCAGGACCCCGGGATCATGACCTGAGCCGAAGGCAGACTCCCAAACGACTGAGCCACCCAGGCATCCCAGAATGCAAACTTTTTAATGGAACATTTTTAGTAGAACTGCAATGAAGAATTGCAATTTATTAGAATTGCAATAAAGATACAATAAATGTGATTTGAATTTATTGCCTTTTTGATATTAGGAGACAAAAGTTTGATTAGCAAAGTGAGCCTTCTGGCTATATGTTAAAACCATAGGCTTTTTCAGGTAAAGAACCTAGGTTAATTAACTCTTTCTATTGTTTTGTAAACAGAACAAAGATATAGGATCTATTTTAACTCAACAATATTGTGTCTGACTCCTTGAATAAATAATGGAAAGCTAAGTGCATAATTCCTATCATGAGGCAGTATGTTCAGTTGGGTTTCATTTATTGTATTTTCTTAGGATAAAACATTTCAGAAATAAAATTAAAGGATAATTTTCTACATTTTGGTTTTTAAAATACTTCATGGGCTTGAGAATAATAGTTATTTGCCCAAATTCAAAGTTGGCTGATAGAAGAGTTTGGAGGGATGCTAATTCTCTACTAGAACTGAAAGCAAAAAATTTCACTTAAAATATTATGAGAGACCACTTCATATTTCTTATCATATTTCAGTCTTTGTGGAGCAGAGGGAACTATAGTTGGGCAAAGTTCTCAAAAATTGGAGTCAAAACATCTATTACATTTTATGGAAATGAAAACGTGTGTTTGAATATTATATTTTCTAAAAAATTTTCTTTCAAGTGCAAATAAATATTTATCTCTCCAAACGATACCCATTTTTCTTCTTCTGCCCTTGTTTTCGAAGAAAATATGAATCACTGATGAGAAAGCAAAAGCTAATGCTTTTACTTCACAGCTGCTGGCATTTTAGTCTCAAGCTGTCCCGTGTCCAGTGTAAACATTTGCTTATACAAATGTGTGTAGGAAATGGCTCCTACTAGGTATTCGTTTCCCGGTGGCCAAAGCTGTCAGTCAGTCAGATTGCCCCATTTTTTTCCAGCCTATTTTTTCAAGTTGCAAATTCTAAATGAGTAATCTGTTATTTCACAAAATTTAAAAATAGCATATCATTACCATCAACCACGAAGTAGAATGATTTCATTTAAAATCCTTTCTCAAGGGACGCCTGGGTGGCTCAGTCGTTAAGTGTCTGCCTTCGGCTCAGGTCATGATCCCAGGGTCCTGGGATCGAGCCCCACATCGGGCTCCTTGCTCAGTGAGGAGCCTGCTTCTCCCTCTCCTTCTGCTGCTCCCCCTGCTTGTGCTCTCTCTCTCTCTGACAAATAAATAAAAATCTTTAAAAAATAAAATAAAATAAAATAAAATCCTTTCTCCATTCGCTTACCAAAGAAATGATTCTGTGATCAATTTGACCTTTTACCAGCATAATTGCCAAATAATTAACCATGATAAATGATTACAATCTGATATTTTTAACTAATCATTAAAGGGCAGCATACGCTGCATATGAACCAGGAGGTTTCTATATGCTTTCTATAAAATATTAGAAATATTTATTTATTTCATCAAGTGCCTCCTATGTGCCAGAAACGGTCATGGTGGAATTCTTATTTGTAAACTAAATAAAACAAATAAGTGATATAGCATATTAGAAGATATTAAGTGCCACAGGAAAAAAGCAAATGCAGGAAAAGGTAATTGAGAGCATGTGTGTGAGGGTAAGAGGGTACAATTTTAAATAGGATGGTCAGATAAGATGCAATCTTATCTTGAAGGAAGTGCAGGAGTAAAGTATGTGGATATCTGGAAGAAGTTGGGTGACCAACCATTCCAACTTGTCTGGGACTAAGAGGGTTTCCAGATTGTAGGCCTTCCCATATTAAAAGCAGTGTGGTCCCAGCCCAGCAAACCAAAACAATTGATCCCCTTAAAAGTGTTCCAGGTTGAGGAAACAGGAAGAACATGGGTCCTGAGAGGGAAGCATGCCTGGTAGTTTCAGGACCTAGTAAGGAGACCAGTGCAGCTAGAGAGGGCATGAGGTCAGTGATACAAAGAGGTCACATCATGTAGGGCCTCATAGTAGATGCAATGGCCCTCTACCCAGTCTTTCTTTTCAGGTTTGATGCACCCATCCCTAGCTGCTGCCAGTGGGCTTGTGGTGTGTCTTTCCATGTTCTTTGCCCTTGGCTGCAGAGAACTGCCTCCCCCAGATTTGCATCCCTTTTAGGGAGCAGCCCATGACTAATGACTGGCTAATGTGGGAATACAATGGCTAGGCCAAGGCCCCTTCTGTCAGCTTGGTCCACCCAGTGTAGACCTCCCCTTCAAACTGGCTGAGACCTCATTTGTAACCAACTGCCGTTCAGTTTTTTTCCTCTGCCTTTCTTCTTTACAGGTATATTTCCTGAGATCACTCCCCCAATAAACTTTCCAGATGCAACTCTCCACCTTAATATCTGTATCTAGGGAGCCCAAAGTTAGAGAGGGCTTGAAGGTAATTTTGAGAGGGATGTGAAGCCTTTGAAGCATTTTGAAAGAAACTGAACCCTGAAATAGTTTCTCTTTCTCTCTCTCTCTCCTTTTAGGCGGAGAAAAATATAGAACTTTCTTAGTTGTTTAGTTCAGATTATTCTTCTGAACTTCACTGCAGTGATTGCATAGGAGGGGAGAACTGGGCTCTAACCCAACTGGAAACTGTAAGTTTGCTGAATAGTTGGAATTTCCCCTTGCGTCTTCCAACGTGGTCAGTGGGTAGACCAGCTCTTCAGCTGAGGCTGTTACCGGATGGATCACATCCCATGTTGAATTCCATTGTTTTGGGGGCTCCAGTTGTTTTACATAAAACAGGTAAATAAATAAAGTAGGTACATCAAAGTGCAACAAGCACAAGGAAATCCTTGCTGTCGAGGATTTTATTCTACTCTTCTATGAGCCATTTTATTGAAAATGTTCCATAATAAATGGCTTACTACAGCATACCTCAGGACCTTAATTTCCTGTGGAACCAGCATTTGTAGCTAGGGGTCAGGGGGATGAGGCAATGTCAAATGGGAAAATATCTCCTTTCGAGTCACACACACCAACTTAAATATCCAGCCACCATGGATGTATTTTAGCTGCATTTAAAATGTCCAGCATTGGGGCACCTGCGTGGCTCAGTCATTAAGCGTCTGCCTTCAGCTCAGGTCATGATCCCAGGGTCCTGGGATTGAGCCCCGCCATCGGGCTCCCTGCTCCACGGGAAGCCTGCTTCTCCCTCTCCCACTCCCCCTGCTTGTGTTCCCTCTCTCGCTGTGTCTCTCTCTGTCAAATAAATAAATAAAATCTTTTAAAAAAATAAATAAATAAAATAAAATGTCCAGCATTTTCATCCTCCAGACTTCACCAAAGAGTTTCTAGGCAAAGAGTGGGCTCCAAATTCATATTACTTAGGAAAAGGATGCACAGGAAAATATGAAGTAGGTGGCAGGTCGATTCTTTATTATACTCATGAAGAGGCCCTTTGTCTCTCAGTTCACAGTTGTGTTTTTCACAAACTTTCTGTGTAAAAATCTCCCTGACATAAGAGTTTTTTCTGAGTATACATGAATTTTCTATAGGATCAAAAATTCCTAGAGAGTAATACAGTTAACTGTGTATATGGTTTGTGTGTATAGCCATAGCTGTTCGGATTTGAAAATAGAAAAAACCATCTTTTGCTTGATAACATATTTATAAGGCTGTGGCAAGGACAGTGGTTTGAGAGTAAGCAGATCTGAACTTATTCCTGACTCTAAAACCGATTCACATGTGGGCTGGAGTGACACACCTTGGAAGGAACGATCCTCTAGGATGATGAGATTCAAAGAGAGAATTCTACCCAAATTTGACTTAAAAAGTAGACAGTGGACAGTGGACCTCGCACCCAGCTCTGGATTCTGGGACTCACTAAACAGTTTCACAACCTCCAGTAAATCCCTTAATCCTTCAGAACCTTGCCTTCCTTATCAATTAGATAGGATTGGAACCTACTCTATCTCAGAACTGATTACATGCATTAATAGCTGCGACCATGATTTGGAAACTAGAAAGAACAAGGTGTTAGTTTTCATTTTTAAAATTTTTTAATGGAAATAAAAGCCACAAATTCTCTCCCCATATTAGAATGTAGTTTTGAAATTAACTGATGCAGTATGTATGTAAAGTGCTTTTAGCTCTTTAAAAAACATTTTAGGGGCGCCTGGGTGGCTCAGTCGTTAAGCATCTGCCTTCAGCTCATGCCAGGGTCCTGGGATCGAGCCCCACATTGGGCTCCCTATTCAGCGGGAAGCCTGCTTCTCCCTCTCCCACTCTCCCTGCTTGTGTTCCCTCTCTCACTGTCTCTCCCTCTCTATCAAATAAATAAATAAAATCTTAAAAAAAAAATTTTATATTCATAAAAGGTCAGATGCAATTACACACGCACACACATAAATAAACCAGTTAACAGAATCCTGTAACGTGCAGACTGCAGCACATTTTAGGTTAATGAATAAGGCTGAAAAACAACAGAGGATTAGCCCATCTATCATATTAAGTCATGGGAAAATATTTTTCTAATGTTTTAAAGCCAGTAATACCCACAAACTATTAATGGATTTTAGTTTTTATAGTTATATTTAAATTTCATAGATTTAGCTTTATAAACAGAAACCTGGACTCATCCAGCAATTTCAACCAAATATCAGATACTATTTAAATTAGCAAATGATAATTCTTTGAAAAAGATCAAAAGAATTACTAAGTATAACAGTCACACATTACCTTAGCAATACAAATAAACACTCAGTTATGGAATTTGTAGTTTTCCTTCTGCTTCAGAGATTGGTGACATTTGACGGTTGTCCTCTTACCTATCCAGAACCAGACAGATCTCTGCCCATGGTCTTCCAAGTACATCACAATCTCTCCTTACACCCGGGCCATCGTCAGACATATTCCACTTTATCTTGATTATCAGAGCACTAATTCCATAAACAGTTCTCCATTTTATTGTCTTAAACGCTTTAGGAAATACAAAATTATGTCAGCATTGCTTAACATAATAATAGCTGTTAATCAAACTTCCTGTGTCCCAGACAGTAGTCCAGGAGGCTTATATGTGTTAACTTAACCTTCACAGCAATGCTATGAGGTAGGTATGATTCTTATCCTCATTATACAACAAACAAAGACACGGAATCGTGCCCAAGGTCACACAGCTAGTAAGTGATAGCATCATGAGTTGAACCCAGGCAGACTGGCTCCAGAGCCTGTACTAAGCCACCGATTTTATTGCTTCTCATTGACAGGCCTTCATCTTCTCAATTGAGTATGTCATCCTTCACTTGCTTGGGGCCTCTTCCTATAAGCCTGGAAAAATATCACATCTTACCAAACACACACTTGCAAAAGAGTCTTTACCAGGGGTCTGTAAACTTTTTCTGTAAAGGACCAGATAGTAAATAGTTTAGGCTTTGTGGGTTATTCAATCACTGTGAGAACCTACTCAAATGTGGTGTTACAGTGAGAAAGCAGCATAAACAATGTAAACAAACAAACATGACTTTATTTCAATATAACTTTATTTATAAAAGCTGGCTGTGGGCCAGACTTGGCCCAAGGGTCATAGTTTGCTGACTCCTGTCCTAAATCCTTTTTTTTTTTTTTAAGATTTTATTTATTTATTTGACAGAGAGAGAAAGGGACATAGCGAGAGAGGGAACACAAGCAGGGGGAGTGGGAGACAGAGAAGCAGGCCTCCCAACAAGCAGGGAACCCAGTGAGGGGCTTGATCACAGGACCCTGGGATCATGACCTGAGCCAAAGGCAGACGCTTAACAACTGAGTCACCCAGGCACTCCACTCCCGTCCTAAATCTTTACTCTTTTTTATTTGCCCAAGGCCTTCCAACTGTTCAAGAGTATGTTCAAGCTTTAGTTTAGCAGGAAATGGCTACTATTCTTGCTGGCATGCACAGACAGCTCTTAGAAGAAAGAGACCCCTTCTTGGTATGTTTCTTACTTCACAGCCTTTTTTTTTTTTTTTAAAGATTTTATTTATTTATTTGCGAGAGAGAGAATGAGAGACAGAGAGCACGAGATTGAGGAGGGTCAGAGGGAGAAGCAGACTCCCCACTGAGCAGGGAGCCCGATGCGGGACTCGATCCCGGGACTCCAGGATCATGACCTGAGCCGAAGGCAGTCACTTAACCGACTGAGCCACCCAGGCGCCCACTTCACAGCCTTTTCTTTGCTTTTCTACCGAAATCTCAGTTCTGGGTTTAAACCCGAGTGCCAATTTCCCATTCTCTTCAGAAAGGACAATGCATTTTTGTTATTGGAGCTTCTGAAAAGTTTCATTTAGTTTTTGTTGTCTAAAGGTGAAAGAATACCATTTTGTTACCTCAAATGTAATAGTGATCAGGAAATGATCATTAATGAGACACTAAAATCATCAGATAAGAAGTTGTCAAGGAAGAGGATATTTACCAGGTCCCGAACCCACAAAGAAGAAGCTTTGTTATTTTAGTACCTTTAATAACACCTTTAATAACACTTTTTCTACTGTTTTTAATAGAAAAATGAAATGCATATTTTTCTTAAGGCTGCAAGACAGGAAGATGTTGGCCTACAGCAGATACTGTTTTTAATAATAACACTTTTTCCTGCTTTTCAAACCAGGGCCTCCTCCTCCTCCTCCTCCTTCTTCTTCTTCTTCTTCTTCTCCTTCTCCTCCTTCTCCTTCTTTGCACTAGGTTCCACAAGTGATGTATCTGATCCTCAGATCCTGCAGAGAGAGAGAAGTAGAGGAAAAGAGAGAGAAGGCACACACCCAAGGGTTTCAACTCAGAAGACATATATAAGCTCACTATGTGCCAGGCACATGGCCCTCTACCAGGCACTGGTGAGATACAGAACTGAAGAAGGCAGATTACACTTTGGCTAGTGGAGAATGATAATTCAAATTTGAAACTTGATGAGTTTAAAATAACAGCAGGGGTGCCTGGGTGGCTCAGTTGGGTAAGCATCTGACTCTTTTAATTTCAGGTCAGGTCTTGATATCAGAGTCACGAGTTCAAGCCCTGCACTGGGCTCCACATGGGGCATAGAGTCTATTAAAAAAATAATAATAAAATAAAATAACAGCAGAACTTTCAAGTGGAAATATCTAAAATATAGCTGGACACATATGTGTGGTGCTTCTAAAAGACTTTAAGGTAGAGATATCAATTTGAAAGTGATTTGCACAGACATCATAGATGTTAGAACAAAAAGATGAAATATGAGAATAAACTTTAAAATAAATGTTCATCATCTATGTAAGAAAAGCACTACTGAAGGACCCAACAGGAGACCCAAACAAATCAAAAACATGTATGTTCTTGGATTGGAAGACTCCGCATCATAAAGATGTTGATTCTTCCCAAATTAATCTGTAAATTGAACCTGACTGCAATCAACATTACAGTAAGAATTCTTAAGATTTAGAACTAGACAAGCTGATTCTAAAGTTCGTATGTAAAAATACATAAACAAGGAAGCCATGAAAAATTCAGAACAGAGAAATGAAAAGGGACTGCCTACTATATAATATAAAACTAGAGTAATTAAACTAGGTTGGAGCACGTTCATCAATATGACATAATAAAATATCCAGAAATGGACTGCAAAACATAAGAAGGTGATAAAAATAGCACTTCAAATTGGGAAGGAAAGTATAATTATTCAACAAATGGTGTTGCAGAGAGTGGATAGCACTTAGTAAAAAAAATTTTTTTTTGATTCCTACCTTGTACTTTGCATGTAAATGAATTCCAGATAGATCAAAGATCTAGATATAAAAATAACTCCATATAAGTATAAGAATGAAACATTGGAAATTTTTGTCTTAAGTAATAACAAACAGTACGGGAAGACCTTTCTAAGTATAACACAAACTCAGAAACCATAAGAAATGGTATATTTGTTTACATAATAACTACAGAAGATCTGCAGAAAATAAAACACAACAAAATCATCCTATGTAAAAATTGAGGCATAATGTATACAACATATCAGAAGCAAATTTCTATAAATTACTAAGAAAAAACACCAACTATTCAAGGCAAAATAGAAAGGGGAAAGGGATATCAAAAATAGTTTACTAAAAAGGAAATGCAAATCTCTCTTAGATGTATAAAAAAAGACAGCAAACCTCACCTAATATACACCACAATGAGATTCTCTCACCTATCAGAATGGCAAACCCCCCAAATTTTATAACACAATTACCAAGTATCGATAGAGGGGCTGTGAATTGGTACAACCTTAATGAAAGGAAATTTTACAACAATTAATTAAAATAACAAATGTACATACTTTTTTATCTAGCAATTCTAGCCCTAACTACTTATCCTACAAGTACAAAATAATGTTTATAATTGATTGCAATAGATTTGAAGCAGACTAAATATTTATTTAGCATTAGAAAACTGGTTTAAAATGTTATGATATATTCACATGATGAAATACAATGCTGTCTCATGTGTACTGGTAGGAAAAGAGCTCCAAAATCTATTGTGAAGTCAAAATAGTAATATGTAGAACACTGTATATAGGTTGCTTGCTAATATTTGTATGAATATTTGTAAGTGCATAGAATATTCTTAGATGGCTCCACAAGACACTGCAGTAGTGGTTGCCTCCTAGGAGAGAAATAAAAAGGCTGGGGATCAAGGAGAAAAAAAGACTTATTTTTCACTGTATACTATTTTGTACTTTTGAATTTGATGCTATGTACATATTCAGAAAAACTGTTTAGATTAAGAGAGTTGATATTTATAAAGACTGAAACATTTGGAATAGATGAGCTTTCTGAGCATAAGGACAATGAGTGAAAAAGGCCAAAGACCATGACAAATGTCTCTATTTGAAGAAGAGAGAAATGCCAGCTAGACACCACAGAGAACTAGACCAAGAAATAGGAAACCAGGATAAAACAGTATTACAGACACCAAAAGAGAAGTGTTTGAGAAGAAAGCAAAGGTTCCAAAGGAAAAAATAAATACATATAGCTATAAAATAATTCTAAAACTATATATATCAATATTTGTAAAAAAGCATGTCAGACAAAAAAGATCAATATACTTAATATATAAAGAATTAGGGGCACCTGGGTGGTTCAGTCGCTTAAGCAGCCAACTCTTGATTTCGCCTCAAGTCATGATCTCAGGGTTGGGGGATGAAGCCCCGCATGCGGCTCTGTGCTCAGTGTGGAGTCTGCTTGTCCTTCTCCCTCTGTTCTTTTCACCCCCCTCAATAAATAAATAAATGAAATCTTTTAAAAAAAAAAAAAAAGAACTAATACAACTCAAGAAAAAAATTCTAATAGAAAAATAAAGAACGTAAAGGAACAATTCACAAAACAAGAAAATACAAATGTACAATAAATATATTAACTTGTAATTCTGGAAATGCAAATTGAAAGGAGGAGCCTTTGTCTGTACACCTAGAAAAGAAAAAAAAATTTAATGCAATTCTCAGTGCTAATGGGAACATCAATTGGGACAGTATATTTGAAAAACAGTTTGTCAATATGTATCAAGATACTTTATTATTGTTCATAAATTTAACACTGTAATTTCACTTCCAAGAATTTTTTAAAAATTTTATTTATTTACTTAACAGAGAGAGAGGCAGAGAGAGAGAGTACAAGCAGGGGGAGTGGCAGGCAGAGGGAGAGGGAGAAGCAGACTCCCCACTGAGCAGGGAGCCCTGGGATCATGACCTGAACCGAAGGCAGACACTTCACTGACTGAACCACCCAGGTGCTCCCAGGAGTTTCTACCAAGGAAATAATCAGAGTAATCTAATGTTATATGCAAGTATGTTCATCACAACATTGTATCTGATAGCAAAACAGAAGTTAATCTTAATGTTCATCAATAGGTAAATATAGTTCATTCATAGGATAAAACACCGTGCAGTCATTAAAGTGATATATTCAAAGATTATCTCATGCAGAATAGTGCTTTTAGTATATAATTAAATTTTAAAATAGGGTATAGCATTCTATATAGAATATTAAACAGTTTTTGAAGAATGTACAATATGCATAGCTCATACTTTTAGAATGTTTTATAATATCTAGATTATCAGATGTAGATATTATATCAGATCTGGTGGCTTTTCTTACTTTGCAAGATGTTTCAAATCATCTGCAATGAAAGTTATGTATTTTATAATGAGGAAAATAATCAGTATTATAAAAACAACAAAAACAAGAGAGCCAAAAAGTAATACATGGTCATCAATTGGAGTAGACACCTTTTGGGATGTCAACCAGCCCACACTCCTTATCTCTGAGAGAATCTTCTTAAAACCTGCTCCTCTCTCTCCTGATGGGACTGTCATTCACTCAGTTCACCATCTCTCACACTTGCCTGACCCATCTTAGTTCAGACCCTTACCCTCTCTCACTCAGAACTGAAAAGTTTCCTAAATGGTCTCCTTCCTCCAGCTTTATAACCTTCCAATCCAGCCTATATCTCCTGTAAGAGGGTTATTTCTAAATTGCAAATACAGTAAAAAGAAAAATAAGAATCCCCTTAGCATCCCCCTTAATGCCCATAAGATAAAGTCAATGCTCCTTTGAATGGGTTCAAAGCCTTCCCTGATTTTTCATCCCCTATCATTCTAGCTTAATGCCAATTTTGGTTCTTTTGTCCTAAGTACATTGAGCTTTTTGTGGTCCCAGCAACAAACCTGGATGCTTTATGCCTCTATGCCTTTGCTCATGTGCTTCCTCTGCCTCAAATGATGCCATAGTCTTCGTCCATCCACCTGGCAACACACCTTCTTTCAAGAAGATTCAGTTGTGAAGCCTGTCCTGACTCCCCTCGGGTGGAAATGAACACTCCCTCATTTGAGGTTGCAATTTTTCTTTGTGTTTTATTTCACTTCATTGTGCACTTGTCTTCTTTGATAAGTGGACAGTAAACCACTTGACATCAGAGAACCATTTGATCTTTTTGTCTCCAAGGGCCTAGGTTAGAGATTAGTAAAAACTGAGTAAATGTTTGTTGATTAAAAAAAGGAAATGAGTGCTTAACAGTATCAAGTACTACAGAAAGGAGAGAGAGGAAGAAAATTCATTGAATATGATAAGTAGTCGTTGTTAACTTTGAAAGAACTGTTTCAGTTGGTTAAGTGGGGAGGCAGAAGTAATGAATGGTGAACAAATAATCATTTCAAGTCTAGTTGATTTTTTTCCCCAAGAAATTTGTCACTGAATGGAAGGGGAAAGCGAAGATAACAGCTTGAAAGAATTCTTTGAATTTTGGTTTTTATAAATAGATAGAAACTTAAGTATGTTTGTAGGCACAGAAGAAGAAACTACCCACAAGACAGTTCTGATGTTACATGGCAAGATTAGTCGTACAGGAAGATTGTAGTCCCTTCTTAAAACGTGCACATTGTAAGTGGTTCCACTGTTTACGCATCACATTTATCACTGGTAACTGGGATAAGGAACTTCTGTTGGCTCCGCCATTTTCTCAACCCCCTACCAACTTCCCCCTAAAAACGAAATATAAATCAGATCAATCTACAATTTGGTGGCTCGGGGCGCCTGGGTGGCTCAGTCGTTAAGCGTCTGCCTTCGGCTCAGGTCATGATCCCAGGGTCCTGGGATTGAGCCCCACATCGGGCTCCCTGCTCAGCGTGGAGCCTGCTTCTCCCTCTCCCACTCCCCCCTGCTTGTGTTCCCTCTCTCACTGTGTCTTTCTCTGTCAAATAAATAAATAAAATCTTTAAAAAAAAAAATAAAATAAATAAATAAATAAAATAAAATTTGGTGGCTCAGTGCTGGTGTGTTTGAACTACGTGGGTTTTATCTTCTGCTTGCCTGCTTGGTGCTAGGCATAGGGAGCAAATGGGCTTTCTCTCTCTCTTTCCCTAGGAACTTCATATGACTATTTCCATAGCTCTTAATCTTTCATATTTGCCATCTGCTTATCTTCTGTACTGTGTTCTATATCATTTCTTCAGATGTGGCATCTAATTTATCAATATTTTTATTCGGCTGTGGCTAATAGGTGTTTTAACCAATCAAGATTGTTTAACAATTCTATTTTTTATTTCTGAAAGCCTTATTGGTTTGTTTTCAAATATGTCTGGTCTTATAGGAGGGCCTCTTATTACTTGCTCATCTATTATTTCTGTAAACATTTCATTATGTTTTTTTTTTTCATATTCTTTGTCTGCTAAGTCCAGTATCTGAAACCCCTGGGGGTAGATCTGATGTTTGTTGTTTCTGATACGCTCAAAATTTGCTTGCTTATGTATTTTTTATACCCAGTGATTAATAACTCTCATTTAGCTGATATTAATAAATTGAGGATGTGTTTTTCCAAAGCTTCTCTTCTCTGTGGAGCCAAATACCCCACTAGTAACCTGGGACAACTGTTACCCTTCTAGATCTCTAGCTTCACGAGAGAACTGCTTTCCATTAGTTGTCCTTCTTGCCCGTAGGCTCTCTCTCTGGGTGCTGCCAACCAGCACCAAGTCAGTCTGCCCCAGGGGCTCACAGCCCGCTGTGTTTTCCTTCTCCCAGGTCCTATGCACCCAGAAATACATGGCATTTTTGGTTTGTACCAGAAGAGGACCTCCTCTCATTTTCTTGTGAACTCCTTTCAGTCAAGTTTTCTTCTCCCACCATTCCATCAAATCTGCTTCCTAAGGTTGCCAATAACCCCCATGTTGCTAAATGCAATAGCTACTTCTCAGATTTATCTCACTTGCTGTGACAGTTAATTTTATGTGTCAGCTTTGCTGGGCTACAGTGCCCAGCTATTTGGTCAAACATTTTTCTGTATGTTTGGTGAAAGTGTTTTTGGATGAGATTTACATTTAAATTGGTAGACTTTGGGGGTGCCTGGCTGGCTCAGTCATTGAGCATGCGACTCTTGATCTTAGTTTTGTGAGTTCGACCCCCACGTTGGGCATGGAGCCTACTTAAATAAATAAATAAATAAATAGGTAGATAGATACATAAATAAATAAATTGGTGGACTTTGAATAAAACATATTGCCCTCCATAATGTGGGTGGGCCTCATCCGTTTAGTTAAAGGCCTGAATGGAACAAAGGACTGACATTTCCCCCAACATTAGATGTAATACAATATCTATCTATCTATCTATATATCAATCCATTCTATTGGTTCTATTTCTCAGGGAACCCTGACTAATAAACTTGCCCTATTAGTAGCATTTGACAATATTGATCACTCTCTCTCTTTCTTTTAATATTTATTTATTTATGAGAGAGATGGGGGGGAAGGGGCAGAGGGAGAGGGAGAGAGAAACTCAAGCAGACTCCATGCTCAGTGTGGAGCCTGATGCCAGGCTCTATCTCATGTCCCTGAGATCAGGACCTGAGCTGAAACTGAAAGCTGGACACTCAACTGACTGCATCACCCAGGTGTCCCAATCACTCCCTCCTTTTTGAGACACTTTTACTTGATTTCCAGGATAACACACTATCCTGGTTTTTCTCCACCCTCATTGGCTGGAGAGGTCACACCAACAAATTCCAAATGTATATTTCTAGTTCAGACCTCTTCCTTTAACTCCAGACTCATATCCAGCTGCTTATTCTAAATCTATTCTTATTGTCTGATTAAATATTTTAAAGTAACATTTCCAAAACCAAATTATTAAGCCGCCCTTCCCATCCCCCCAGCCCAAACTGCTTATCCTTGCAGTTTTCCCCAAAGTATGTGGAGTATTATTGTTCTAATTGCTTAGACCAAAAACACCATATTTAGCCCTGGATCCCTCTTTTTCTCTGACACCCACATCCAATCTGTCAGGAAGTCCTGTTGCTCTACCTTTAACATATAACCAGAATCCAACCACTTCCTACCATTCCTGCTGCCCCCTCCCTGGGCCAAGCCACCCTCTATCTGTCTGGAGCCAGAGCTCTCAACTTCCAGCCGTGCCCTGCTTCTACCTTTCCCCCAAGGCATTCAGCTCTGCACACGGCAGCCAGAGTGAGTCTTTAAAAATACAAAGCCCACCTCTCACTCCTCTGCTCAAAAACACTGAGAGCTTTTTCAGTTTGCTCAGAACAAAAGCCTTAGTCTTTCCAATTCCCTAAAAGATCCTATACAATCTCTTTCCCTCTCACCCCATCCCCCTTAACCACCCTTCCCAGGCAGGTGTGATCTCACCTCAGGTCCTTTGATCTGTGGTTTCCTCTGCTTGAAATGCTCTTCCTATAGATGTCTGCCTAGCTCCCTCTTTCAGATCCTCTAGTCTTTGTTTAATGGCTACCTTCTCGGTGAGGTTTTCCTGATTATAATATCTAAAATTCAACCTACCTCCCATTCTTTATAGGTTGTCCCTCTTTTCTTTTTCTCCACAGCATTTATCTGACAGCTACACCTTTTACTTCTTTATCTATTTTGTCTGTGTCCCCCTCACTAGAATGTAAGTCCCATGAGAATAGGAATTTTTGTTTTATTCACTCTTGTATCCTCAATTCTTAATACAAATAGCTCACAATAGAAGGCACTTAGTAAATATTTGTTTAATGAATGAAAAGTATTACTCTAGATACTCATCTTGGCAAGGCTATGGAAAGAGGCAATCTCTCACATTTGGGGAGGTAAGTATAATTCCGTGCAATATTTTTTAGAGGTTTTGTGTCCTCTAGTACTAGAGCCTTCTTCTCAGGCACTCACAGCAAATGCATTTGCACCCAGACCTGCTGGCCTTCTTCAGTCATTTACATTACCTACCTGGTCTCGCAGGCTATTGAATTTTCCACCCCGGCCCACATTTCCATGCCTTAGGTGATCCTCTCTCTGCTCATGCAGCCACCTCAAGAATACTCGAAATTCTCCTCCAAGTAGCATGTTTTTTTTTCAGAGCCTCGCAGCCACTGTACACACTCTTCTGCTTCTTCTCCCTTCCCTTGGCCTAGACAGCGCTGATTCTACTAGCCTCAGTTTAAGCATCAAAGCCCCCATGAAGCCTTCACAAGAAACCTTGGCAGTGAGTCCTCTGGCTCTTGGTAGCATTTTGCGTAGAACTTAATGACAACTCTGGTATGTACCATGTTGCTCTGAGTGTTTGGTTGGTTTCCCGTCTCCCAATCAGACCAAGAGCAAACTCACAGTGTCCTCGTCATTGTCTCCAGGTCCCTAAAACAGTGCTGGCACTACATTCTTATTTCATGAACAAATTAATCCTTGAACATCGTTTCCCATGTTTGTGTTCACTCTCACCTTTTTTTCCGAGTTAAATGCTTGAAAGGTGGTCATATGATATTAAAAGGATGCAGCTGGATACAACCAGGAACACAATCTCCAAATGCTGTTCCAGAGCAGAACACTCTCCCTCAGAAGGATCTAGGCACAATTTCTGTACAGATGTGACATCTAGGATCATCTTTCGGGAGGGTAAGTTGAGCAGCAGCAACGGCTCTTGCCCCAAATCTGCCATGCTTTAAATGGAGAACTCCAGACTATTATTTTCCCCACTTTAGGAATGATGATAGAATATATTTCTTGGTTTGTTTGTATAATTTGTATACAGAAGTTAAGGTTTTGGAATAAAAGGATCAACGAGGGCCCGCTCTGCGGTTCCCTTTCTTCAAGTTTCCAAAGGGAGACAAGTTTTCCTTTTTTCGCCTAAATTTCAGATAATATCAGTGAGCCGTGGACCTAGCTTGTGTCACATGCTTTGAGTACACTGATCCACAGTGCCGGAATCAAGTCACTCCACACCCTAAGAAGTGGCTCTAACCCAGGATGACACAATCTGTATTTGTCAAATTGCCAATTCAACAAAGAAAGAAATGGTTTAAAGGCCCTTTGTTACATAAGAATGTTTTATTCAGAAGGAGAGGAAAAGTTGGACCGATACAAAAGGCAATTCTTTCCATTTTCCACTTTATCCCACAACCAAATCAATTCTTTACTTTTGTGTTGGTAGGGCCTCCTCCGACTTGGTGCGGTGGGACATCTCCTGAGCTTCCTTCCATTCAGCTGCTGGAGTCACAGACCAGTTCCACACACCTCCCCACAGCAGCTGGAGACAGTGAGAGAGTGGGGGGAGCCTGACAATGGGCGGAGATTATTTTTAAATGTGGTTTGTCCCTGTTTTGTTCAAGAACATGGGATTTTTTTTACGTGTAGATCAACAAGAGAGCCACTTCTGACCACAAGAGGATTGAAGCTAGGAGGGAAGACTTTCGTCCCTGGCCTCTGATTTTAGAGCCTGGAGCAGAATACATTGCTTAATGGCTGAGGTAAATGTTCTTGACCTTTGTATTCAGGCTGATGACTAGAACACATTAGAAAAACAAAATAAACCTTATGACTTGGACCAAGCTTGTTTTTAACATTCTTTTCTGTCTTACTAATAACTAGGACCTAGCCCTGTACTGAAACACCATGTAACAGAAACTGAAGAACTCTCTCTGTAACTTAACTAATACTCTTTGAATGAGACCTGACTATTTCACTATGCTGATTGAATTTGACAATCAAGTGCTTTTACCTCTTCAGCTTTGAATAAAATATTTTTAGATCTAAATTTTTTTGACTTATAATGCGAGTAGTAAGTAAAAATGCTCCCATCAAGCAAAACTGTATTTTCCTACCATAATCATGAATAAAATGAAGGATTTTTCTAGGCTAGGGTTTTAAAGAAGCATCAACAAACCAGAAAAAGGGTACTTGAGTGTAGGTTTTTAATATTAAATGAGACTTGAAGTAATTTACATTACAATTTTAATATTTGAGTAGGTAAAAAATTTTCATAAAAATCATCTTTCTAGGGGTGCCTGAGTGGCTCAGTTGGTTAGTCGTCTGCCTTCAACTCAGGTCATGATCCCAGATTCCTGGGATCAAGTCCCGCATCCACCTCCCTGCCCAGCGGGGAGTCTGCTTCTCCCTCTCCCTCTGCCCTTCCCCCTGCTCATGCACACTCTCTCTCTCTCACCCTCTTTCTAATAAATAAATAAAATCTTTAAAAAAAAAAATCATCTTTCTAGTGTGAGCTTTAGAGAAGCACACATTTTGCAGCGAATACCTATTATTCGGTTGGCCTGGTATTCCTTTCTCCCTTGTCCTGGTAATGCCCCTATCTTCTTAGGAGACTTCCTCACCTAAAGGAAGCTGCCCATTAATGATGCCCAGCCCTCTACCTCATAGGCCAAACCAGTTCTACTGTTCAGGGTTTGAACATTCATGTGACCCAAAATATCAGCTGCTCCTGAGAGTTTTCTACAAGAACTCTCTGGAAGCTGGAGGCTGTTACACCCAGTGCCACCTGGGGCTCTTCTCCACGTGGTCGAAAACAGACTGGTTTGCTGCTGGACAGATGGAAGGCAAGTCACAGAGAAACAGGTTTCACAGAAGGGGCTGAGAAAGATACTGACTTTGCTTGGCTCTCTGCTCTGGTCTCTAAGGTCCCCATGTTGCCAGGTGAACTGGGGAGACCCCCCGGGTTCTGAGGCCTCAACCCAGCCCACCCCAAAGATATCATGGAAGGTTCTTGGTCTTGTCATGAGAAAGAATTCAAGGACAGACATATAATACAGCAGACGAGTGACACAAATGGGAAAGTTTATTAAAGCAAAAGTACACTTTGGAGATGTGAGAGCCCACAAGCTCTAGAGAGAGAGAGAGAGAGAGAGCTGCACACCTTGGGGGTTGGGATTCTATATTTTACTGAAGGTTGTTAATTAGCAGGTAGAATATTCATTACTTGGGGCTGGGATTTCTTGGAAGCAAGGGTTCTGTACTTTTTCTTCTTTATTTGGGCAGGGGTTTCCTGTCATGGTACCCACCATCTTGGGCCTGTCTGGTTTGATCTGGCTTCTTGTAAAGTGCTGCCAGGACAGGCCTCTGACCTTCCTGATAGCTGGCCATTGTTTCCTCGTTGCTGGCCTCCATGAATCCTGTTAGAACCTAACTAACTGCCTACTCGAACACCCAGCAATGCAATTCTTCCTTTAGTGTGCTTGAGCTACCTCACTCTTATTCCAGAAAATCCACAGTACTGTTCCAGAAAATCCATCACCCCTTCATCCCAGTCCAGTTGAAATTGGCTTTGGTATTTGCAACCAAAGAGTTCTGACTCAGGAACACATATTTGAGAATATAATATAGTGACACTTAATGGTACTTATTGGAAGAAAATTTATTGGAGAGAACTACAAAAATTGGCATAGTTCGTTTACTGTATTTTATTATGTAATGTATTATATGTTGCCAGACGCATTTAAAACAATTTACTTAAGCAATTTGCTTTTAACTTGGCCTCCTTTGCTAATCTCTATTACAAAGCTTGTTAATTAAGAGTGATAATAAATTGCTGAAATTAGAACCTTTCCTTAGTCTGAAATTTTATTTCATTTTTTATTATTTCTAATAGTTTTCAAGCACTACTGATGTTTAAGAGATAAACTTGTGTTATGCCTAAATTATACACCACATGTACTTACACACAGACAGATGATCCTGCAAATATTCAAATGCTTTCAGCTTATATTAACTACTCTAGGTCAGGAGGCCTAAATTCTAGTCTTTGATGTTTTGTTAACTAACTGTAGAGTCAGGTATGTTGCTTAACTTCTCTGGGCCACAGGAAAATGAAGATGTTGGAATAGATGGGGGTCTCTTCCAGCTTTAAAACTTTATGACTCGACGACTAGAAAAATAAGTCAGTTTTGTTAGGAAAGGCTTTTGCTGATTTTACAAAAAATCAAATGCTACGTTTTACTCTTTCTTTTGGCCTGTTTACCAAAAACATTTTGTGAAAATGTGCCTGGGGGAAATGAAACCTATGTGACACAAGTGAATGCAAACTATGTTGGCCTTGGAAAAAGTTTTGTTGTATAAAGGACCCCAAATACATTGGCCTAGATGATGAACTAACAGGTGCTCAAGACCAACAACAACAACAACAAACCTTAAAAATGTTATTTATATAACTTCAGGGCCATGAAAGTATATTAAAAACAAAACCAAAACAGGTCTTTTTAACTTCCTTAGTGAAAGAGAGAAAATTTGAGCTTTGAATTACAATGTCAAACGTTAAAAACTGGTAAACTGAGTCCTCAAACTATTTTTTAAATAAAATTATTAAATATTTTTCTTAAAAATTCTGTAATGTATTACATGTACATTCCTAGAACAAATATTCTACACCTTTAGATTTTAAAATATAACATTTTGGCAATTTTTCAAATGTTGATATTGAAATGTTAAAGAAATACCCCCAAATTTCCATTTTTGTTCTGCCCCTAAAGGTGGGAGTTGCAGCATGGAGAAGAGTAACTCAGAGCTACGGTTTCAGCACCACCATGTCTTAGCTTTGTGACTGCGGCATGTTAGGCAATTTTGCATTGCAAGATACGGACTCAAACATGTGCCCTCAGGGAATAGGGTTGGGATTTGGTTCTTGTTCCTTTGGTAAAGAATACGTATGCAAATTAGAAAAACTGAAATCTCAGCTGCGGATATCAGGCTTCCCAGGAATAACAGAAAAGTTGAACAACCAAGTGTCCTAGGAGAAGAGGGATGCACCCTGGGTTGGGCTTTCTGGAACATAGAATCTGAAGGGTTTTCAGAACCCAAGGCATCAGTTGGTGGATCTTTTCTTTAGAGCAGGGGTTCCCATCCTACTGAACATCCCAATCACCCGGGGAGTGTTTTAAAAAACTGAGGGTTGCTGGAGGAGAGGTGGGTAGGGGGAAGGGATAATTGAGTGATGGGCATTAAGGAGGGCACTTGATGTAAGGAGCGCTGGGTGTTATATGCAGCTGATGAATCACTAAATTCTACCTCTGAAACTAATGAAAAAAATTATAGATTGTGTGAAAACTAAACAAATCCAAAACCAAAAACCTAAAACAAAATAAAACAATATCAAAAAACCCCAAAACAAAACAAAAATATATAGATTGTGGGGGGTGCCTGGCTGGCTCAGTCCATAGAGCATGTGATTCTTGATCCTGGGGTATGAATTTGAGCCCCACATGTGGTGTAGAGTTTACTTAAAAATATAGATAGAAAGAGAGATGATAGATGGATAGATAGATAGATAGATAGATAGATAGATAGATAGATAGATGATAGATAGACGATAGGTAGATAGATAGTGAGACCCCATCAGCAAAGGCTTTGGTCTAGTCCATATGCGGCAGTGCCCTGATCACTTTGTTGTTAAAAATCTTCCACATGAATTTTGAATGCCCTGCTCTCTGCATTGCCTGATTTTGCTATTGTTTCATTGTCTGCTTCGTGATCAGCCCACTACCGGTTGGTTCCCTAGCTTCAACTATGTGTGTCTTCTTTATCACAGGGTCAGTGCTTCATCTCCTTCAAGCCTTAGCTCAAATACTACCTTCCCAGTGAAGCCTTTTCTAGTCCTATGATTAAAAACTGTACCATACCCCTTACACTTTCTAGTCCCCTTTCCTGCCTAATTTTTATCCAACGCTTACCCCTTTCTAATATACTCTTTGATTTACCTACTTATTGTGTTTATTGCCTGTCCCATCCACCAGAATGCAAGATCGAAGGGGCAGAATTTTTGTGTCATTTGTCCATACTGTATCCCTGGCACCTGAACCAGAGATGCTTAATAAGTATTTGTTGACTACATGAGTTGAATATGTAATGAATAGATGTTTTCTGTTTAGTCATTGGCTGACATTATTCTCTCAGAGCCCTACTCACCCATGGGCACCCTGTGTGTCTCCTTTTGGATTCAGCTGGCCTGACTGGACCAGCTTTTTGGGATTGAGTGCTTTTTCCTCACCCCTCCAGGTCATTTTTGAATGGGTGCTACCTGGCTGTTCATATGTCAGGGGTAATCAACAGTGATTCAGGGATTACACAGTGCAATAGTACTGCCTGGGGCCTCCCCTTCAGCATGGGCTGTGGGTGGGACAGTTTCTCCAAGAAGCCAATTTTGGTGCAGAGTGACTGTTCAGCAAATTCCCTAAGCCTACTGAGCTTCAGTAAAATGGTGCCTTGGTCTGCCTTACCTCAGTGAATTCTTCAGAAGTTCCAGTGAATAATGTGTGGGAAACACATGCACATAAAAGGTGTTTTCAACATTCATTTATTATAAAAAATAAAACAAGATGAGTATGAAAAGTTATTTAATTTTAGATAACATTTAAATGTGGCTTTTAATAAAAAGCCTGAGGGAAATTAAAGGGGAGAAATTAGGAATTTAGGAATTTGTTGCTTAAAGTGCCTTTGGGATTCTTTTGCCCCCACCACTGAAAGTTTTTTTTAAATGTTATTCTCCTTTCACTGATTTCTATTTTGGCAGGGGCTCCTGGTACATAACTTCCAAAGTGATATTTAAGAGGAATAAATGCAAAGATCTGCACTCAGTCTTCAAAAACAAATTGCACAAATACAGGCTGAAGGAGATATGGTTCTATAGCTATAGATGTATTAAAGACTTCTAAAAGATTTGGGGGTATTTCTGTTTGTATTTGGTTGGCAAAAACATGCTATTTATGAACAGTGTGCGGTAGTAGAAAAATGTTATTGTGATATCAAACTGAATTTTGAATTATAAAATTGTAGAAGAGTGTACTTTACTATTCCTCTCTTCATACCTGGATCATTGGACTCAATTCCAGATGCCACATTTTAAGAGGCAGTAGGGTATGTTTAGATGAGAGTGTATGAAGACGAAAGGAGCATGAGAGGGAAGCATGGTGTGGGAAGGCATGGGCTGTGGTTGCTGGCTTCAAACATTTACAAGGCTATATATGGAGGGGGAATGGGACCGTTCTGTACTCAATACATGGTACTAGATTCCGATTCACTGGGCACTTTAATACACATTGCATTCATATTTATAATAATGGTTTAAGGTAGTATTGTTTTTCCCTTTTAGAGTTGAACAAACATCCTTGGAGTGGTTTTGTGCTAGTCCAAGTTTATACAGCTAGGAAGTATTATAACTGGGATCTGACTACACCACTTTGGAACTTAAATCCAGTGGTATTTCCTACCAATACCATAACTACCTACAAATTTATAAGGAGACACATTTCAGTTCAATGAAAGGACTAGAAGGACGGTTCAAAGATGAATACTGTTGTGAGGTAGTGAGTGGTTCCCTATCACTTGGAGTTCAAGCATATGCTGGACAGCTACTTTCCAAGGATCTGGTAGTCCCTCAATTTATACATGTACTGTATAAAGAAGGACTTACTTACCTTAATAACAAAATGTTAAAAATGAAGGCTAATCATAGAGCCAAAGGAACATAATAAGCGAGGCCTAGTGAACTTAAGTGATTGAGCTATGTTCATTAATTCAGTAGTTATTGGAAAATATGGCATTCCAACTTCATTCTCTGGATTTACGATCTAATTTTTGTTTTTGTTTGTTTGTTTGTTTTCTGTTACAGCAGTTATCCCTTATCCACTAACTGGGTAATACAGTGTGGAACTAGAGGATATGGAAAGAGGAAAGGCAGAGATGTTTGGGAATTATTGTAATGGATTGTTTGGCATGCTCTTGCTTTATTAAAACAAGCAAAGAATGTGAGTGGTAGTAGGAGAGGGTTTTAAATGATAAGCAGAGAATGCCACCTAGTAAAGGAAGAACAAAATACTGTGGAAGGTTAAGCAAGGCAGGGACTGTGGAGTGTACTGTTCTTTCCCTCCTGATGAGTAGATGCTCAACATCTATTTGCTGGAAGGAATGACGTCAACCCTCAACAAATATTTAAAGGGAAACTTCTTAGTGCTGAGCACTTTGCTATGTCTGGGAACCAAAAATGAACTAGACAAAAATATCTATCCTTTTAAGGAACTCAGTCTAGTAACAAAAGACCACCAAGCAAAGCAATGAGAAAAAAGAAAAAAGTACTAAGGATAATCATAGAGAAGAGATAAAAGATTCCATGAAGGCATAAAGGAAAGAGTATTTAATTCAGTGTAAGTGCATAGGGTGAGCATGTGGGTGTGGAGGAAAGAGGGGATGTCAGGGAAGATTCCAAAGAGAAAGTGATGCATTTATCCTCTTGAAGGAGAGTAGGAGTTCACCTGGTTAAATGAAGAATGGATTTCAGATGGGGGAAAATGTCCAGAGATATTGAGACAGGCTTTTGCATCTGTGCGTGAAATGTGGTGGGAGTCAGAGCTGGAGCTGAAGAGGTCTAGGGATGGCGTTATAAATGGCCTTGTATACCAGGTAATTAGCTTGAACCTGATTGTCCTAGGTGGACAGCCTCTGAAGAATTTTAAAGAGGGAGGCTCTTTGGTTTTGGCGCATTCTCTGACAGTCAGTGGAACAGAAGCAGAAGTGAAATTAGAAAGGCTTGACCTAGAGAGTGGCAAAAAGTTGAAATAGTGGAGACAGATTATTAGTCACAGGATTAAGAGGAAGAATTCATCCATGGGATTTCAAATCAGAGAACTTTAGTGGGGAGAAATTTGATTGCCTAGTTGTTAGAATGGCAAGATTTTATCAATGGAACTAGGTGATACCGAAGTGAGCGGCACAGTGGGTAATACGGAAGGCCTGGGATTGAGACCATATGGTTGTCCTGAGCTTGTGTGTATTAGCTGATGACTCTTTTGAACTGAATTCAAGAAATGACATAAAAATGATTTGCGCAATAAAATTAGAAGAAGGAGGACTCTGAAGTCGGTACATTTGTAGAAAAATAACTAGGGTTGGTGAAGATGGGGAAGTAGCCATTATCAGAGGGCCATTTGTGAATAAATTTTGGTCTGTCCAATGGAAAGATCCCCGAAGAAAACCAAATGCCCTGAATCCAGCCCTTCCTCACTACGACCAATTCCCCAGTAGCTGCCTTCATTCTTCAGACTGTGGGGGTCAGAATTTTGAAAATCCTGAAGACCATGTACTCAAACCTACGTATTTCAGGATGAGGACAGAGAAAACAAACGACTTGCAAGACGTCAAGTAGCGGGGTCTTTCCTTAAGCCCGGGCTTCCTGACTTCAGGTCCGGTGCTCCTTTCTTTACCCACACCGCTGCGGGCTGGGCAGCGCGTGCCGAGGTTCGCAGGATCTGCCAGGGGTGAGTTGAAGGCCCCTTCCTCGCCCCGCCCCCCACCGCAGCCCCTGTGGAACTCCCCGGGCCGCCCCCTTCCCGCGCCAGGCGGGGTCGCTGCGCCGCCGCTACTCGCGCGCGCGCGGGGTCGCGCGGACGCGGGGTCGGGCCGCGGGTGCGGGGAGGTCGCCGGGCCGCCCGCGCCGCCGCCCCTTCCCTGACGCACGGAGGGGCCGGGACGCGATTTGCCGCGAGTGGCTGGAGTCGCCGCCGCCGCCGCCGTCCAGGCCCGCTCCGCCCCCAGCCCGCCTTCCTCCCGCCTCGCCCTCCGCCTCCGTCCGCGCTTCGCTCGCGTCCCCGCGTCCTCCCCACCAACCCCGGAGGTGCCGGCCGCCCGCGCCAGCGCCAGCCAGGTGAGTGTGGCCGCCGCGCGGCCCAGGCGGCCCGGGCGGGAGGAGCGCGCAGGCCCCGCGGCCGGGTGGCGAGCGCGGGCGGGTGGACGCGGAGGCGGAGGCGGCGGCGGCGGCGGGCCCGGCTTTCTTCCTGGGCGCGGGCCGCGGGGCTGTGGAGCCGCACGGCTGAGGGAGGGGCGCCCGCGCCCCGCTGCAGCCGCCACCGCAGACAAAGCGCCTGAGGTGGGAGCCCCGCGGGCGGCCTCTGCCTCCGCGCTGCCTGCCGGGTGCGGCCGCGGCCCGCAGAGCCCGGGCTGCTCTGGTTTTTACCCCTGAGCGCCCTTGTTCATTTCTGGGTGAAAGGGACCCGCATAATGCAACAGGTTTGGGCGTTAATCCTTATTTTCCGGCGGGTCTCGTCCTCCGGGCGTGCGGGCACCACATGCGGCGGTGCCCGGCCCCCGGGCGAGCCCAGCGTCCAGCTCCGGCGGCGGGCTTCTTTGTGTGGCCGGTGACCAGCCTTGCCCGTTGGGTGGGGGACGCCCGTCCGAGGCCCCCGGGCTGCGGGGAGGCTCCTGGATGCCTCCCTCGCGGCTTGGGGCTTGGCTTCCCCCCGGGCCTGCAGGATGTTAACATCCCTCCAGCCTTTGGAGGAGTCACAAAGGGAAGGAAGAGAGGGTTGGCAAGGATTTGTGGTTATGTATTTATTTTTTATATGTTAGGTAGACTGATAGTAGAAAAGAGCCGCAGTCTGGCCGGCTCATGAGGGTGCGGGTGGGATTTCACCCTGGGATGCACGGTTTGGACTTGCTGCTGCTCTGACAGCAAGTGGTTTTCTTGGTGCGTTGACATCTTTCATACACAGATACCAGCCCAGAAGTTGGAAGTGCTGTTGAGGGAGTAACTCTGTAGCAGCTGTTTGGCAGGTCACCTCTTTCTGCACATTTTGTCCGTGCCAAATATACCCGCTACACATCCTGGCATAGGTTGGCAAACTCTCAAAATTGCCACTCAAAATACCCCCCATTTTGGAAAACATTAATCCATATGGTTTTCTTTGGCTTGATTTTGGCTTATTTTCTTAGGTGTGAAAAACTTTTTTCTCCCCCCCTCCCCCCGCAAGGAAGAATACATAACAAAGAACAATTTATTTTTGTTCACATACCTTGGTCATGCTGTTACCTAGTTGGTTTCATTGGTATGCTATTTTAGTATAACAATACTAAATGGAAGGAAAATATCTTTTGCTTTGAGCAATAAAATGCTTCTTTGTTCTAGAACCAGGAAGCTTTTATACATCATAATTTCTGTGGACAAAAGTTGGTGACTGTCTTTACCCCATGACCCAATACATGAAAAAATTCCCAAATGACTTAGAAAGCATTACACAACTCTATAGATTGTTTTTCTATCCCAAACTCCAGGAAATCATTTTGCTATGTATTTAATCAAGTAATCTAGACTAAATTTAATCTTAAAATTTGGGCCTTACTCTATAAATTCCCCAATATTAGGGAATGAATTGATTACTTTTAGAGTTTGTTAAGCATTGTAAGCCCTGAAAATAGTAATAGGAAAGAGTAGTGGAGATAGGAGCTGGTGGTGGATTTAGCAGAATGACCGCAGATTGGAACATGGAATGTGGTAGAGGTTGCAAAGTTCCACCTACTTGGGTTTTAGTTGATCAGTGGGCAAGGCCATATCTGAAAAGTAAATGTCCACTAATTAAAAAAGCAGAAAAAAGTGTTACATCCTGGCCTATTTTTTTTTTCCCTCGGTGTACTCTGTAAAGACTCCTTGAAGCTCTTTCTAGTCCTTAAAAACAAACTTGCTATTAATAGGGACTTTTCTTTTGAAGAAATAAAATTATACCAAATTAATCTGATCCATAGAAAGTTTCTCTAACATGATTAGTAGTTTTACTTTACCCAGAATACCATTTATCCTGGTAACATCTAACTTCAAAGAGCTTTTATAGCTGTTACAGGCTATAGGAACAACCTCTTGAGAAAAGTAGCATTTTGACTAATGAAAAGGAGCAGAAACTTACATTTCTATAATAATTTTCTTTTATTGAGGTATAATTCATATACTGTAGAATTCACTCTTACAACATGTATAATTCAGTGGTTTTAGTATATTTACAGGGTAGTGCAAACATCACCAGTTCAAGAACATTTCCATCATGCTGAAAAGAAACCCCAATACCCATTTACCTGTCACTCTCATTCCTCTTCCCCTGCACTTGGCAACCATTGATATAGTTTCTGTCTAGAGATTTGCCTGTTCTGGACATTTCATATAAATGGAACCATACAAATAGGTGGCCCTTTGTGTCTTTTACTTAGCATAGTAGTTTTAGGGTTCATATTATGCATGTATCACTACTTCATTCCTTTTTATGGCTGAATAATCTTTCTTGGATTGATATGCCACATTTTGATTATCCTTTCATCAGTTGATGGACATTTGGGTTCTCTCCACTTTCTGGCTATTATGAGTGGTGCTGCTATGAACACTTATTTACAAGTTTTTGTGTGGACATATGTTTTCAGTTCTCTTGGGCGTATACTGAGGTGTGGTATTGCTGGGTCATATGATAACTCTGTTTAACTTCTTGAGGAATTGCCAAACTATTTTCCATAGCTGCTGTAGCATTTTACATTTCCACTAGCAAAGTATGAGGGTTCCATTTTCTCCAGTACTTGTTAATGTTGTCTTTTTGATGAGAGCCATCCTAGTGGGTGTGAAGTGGTATCTCATTGTGGTTTTCATTTGCATTTCACCAATGTCTAATGATGTTGAGTATGCTTTCATGTTCTTATTGGTCATTTGTTTATCTTCAGAAAAATGTCTAATTTATAATAGTTTCTAACTTAGTTTTCACGTGTATTTTCTCATTGAAATAATTCTATAAGTTAGGTTTATCCCTATTTTACTGCTGGGAAGCTAAGGTGCAAAGAGGTTAAATGATTTGCTTGTTTTTTAACCTTACAGAGTTAGTAGCAGGGTTTAAATATAAACTCAGGTCTTCTAACTCTGCTTCCTGCATTCTTTTCACCCCCAAAGAAATAAAGAAGTTAAATTGTGTTTGCAAATTTACTTGGCTAATCATTGACAAAGTGGGGGAAAATAAATAAAAAGCAAACCAAACAACAAAAAGCAGGTGGCCATACTGCCTCATATTCACCAGACTTTGTTATTCTTTTTAAAATAAATTCTTTGTTTTCTCCTGTCCTAATAAGGTAGATATGATTTTCATATTTCCTCTAGGGAAGCAGTCAGAACGATTAAACCTAGTAACACACCTTCTTGGTGGCATAGCTCGCTAATCCTAGAACCCACCCTTCACTGAGACATTGCGTTTTATATTACCCTGCAGCTTCCATGTTCTCTATTTTCCCACTAATTTATTCCCTTTATCTTAAAATAATTGAATAATTTCACATTTTTCATAAACATTAAAATTCTGAATGAAACTGAAATTAACTTTTATTTTTGAGCAGGGCAGTTTGCCAGTTTTCATTTTGAAGTGCAGGATTACTAAGGTACATATTTCAGTTTTTATGTGGAACTCTGTATCAGACATAGGTATGCAAAATTATCAGCTCCTTAGAGGGTAGGTAGAGGCCATATGTTATTTATTCATCTTTGCATGTCCATTGTCCAACATAGTGCCCAGCACGATGAATACAAATGAATTTTTTTAACAGCCCCCCCAAAAAAACCCAGTAAAAATTATCTGTTACTCTTTTTTAGAAGAAAGGCAGTACACATTCCAGAAAAAGAGAATATTTCTTACTCCGACACATGACCTAAAAAAAAAATAAATGATAAAAATTAGAACTTAATTTAAAATTCAACACTCTATCTTATGGAAGGAAGTAACTGTTGTTCCATCCTGTGTTTTAAAAAATAGGCTGTAGACAGGGCGCCTGGGTGGCACAGTTGGTTAAGAGTCCAACTCTTGGTTTTGGCTTAGGTCGTGATCCTCAGGGTCGTGAGATACAGCCCTGCGTTGGGCTCCATGCTCAGCTGCTTAAGACTCTCTCTAACCCTCTGCCTCTCCCCCTGTGCACACACGCTCTCTCTCTCTTTCTGTCTGTCTCTCTCTCTCAAATAAATAAATCTTTGAAAAAAAAATAGGCTCTAGGGACGGCTGACTGGCTCTGTTGGTAGAGCATCTTGATCTCGGGGTCGTGAATTCAAGCCCCATGTTGGGGGTAGAGTTTACTTAAAAAAAAAAAAGTACGTGGTGGCTGGCACAAGTGCTTATTAGCTCAGTGCCCTTACTTAGGAGTGACACCCTGAATGTTTGTTAAATAAATGAATGTCCATTGAGTGAATAAAAGGATTAGTTTTCATTATAACAAATAGTGGAGATAACAGCAAATGAGTATTTAGGCTGTGCTTTTCATTTGTATATCTTAATAGCAAACATGATACATGTTCGTTATAAAAATTCAAATAATATGTGGGTATATTCAATACAAGCTGAAAATCTCCCTTTACTTCTTGTCCCCTTCCCTTCCTTTACCCCCAAGATCATTCCTGTCCCAGGTAACCATTATTAAGTTTAGGGTTTATATTTCCATCTGTATCTTTGATTTATGTATACGTATGTATAAATATGCGTTTACATATCCGACCATACTTATATACATACATTCACAATGGTTTTTCCTTTACAAATGGGATCATACTACACATTTCCTTTGTTTTTAACTTAAATGTATTAAGACTTTAGCATTTATAGTCACAAACGATAAATGTCATATTTATTATTCTTGCCTGGTTTTGATGTCAGGATTAAGCCAGCCTCTAAGAATGAATTGGGAAATACTCCTTTTTTCCCCCTGTGTTCTAGAATAGTGTAAAAATGTCTGCCCTGTAAGCATTTATTAGAAATTCCCTGATAACCTTGGGGGAGGGATGAGATCTGAGGCAACCTTTCAAATTTTTCCTTTTTTTATTTATTCTATCAAGTTTTGGTTCGTATTTTCTATTACATTTTTGGTGAAAGAATCCTTCCACACACACAAACACACACTTCCCTTCCCCCAGCTCTGATGAGTAAGTTGAGAAAAGCAAATGATTAGCTGGATCAGTGGATGCAGGAGTATATGTACTTTTCTCTTAGAATGATCCAGGGTAAAGCCCTACACTTACTAGTTGTATAACCTTAGACAAGTTACCTATCCTCTTCAAACTTTTTTTTCTTTTCTGTGAAATGTAATAATCCCTACCTCATTAGAGTCTTGAAAGTATTAAATGAGATGTGAGCTAATATGTGAAAAACCTCAGTAGCTGTATCTAATAAAAATTTACAAATCTGTAATACTAAACTGTAACATGCTATATAAATGTAAATTTGCCACTGAAGTTATCATAAATTGTTTTAGCCAGTGAAGAACAAATTTAAGGAGAAGGAATGGTGGAGCTAGCATGGTTTCCACTAATAAATTAGAAGGATCTAGGGGCACCTGGGTGGCTCAGTCGGTTAAGCATCTGACTCTTGGGTTCAGCTTAGGTCATGATCTCAGGATCTTGGGATTGAGCCCCGCGTTGGGGCCATGGGGCAGGCAGGCTACATCAGCAGGGAGTCTGCTTGAGATTCTCTCCCTCTCCCTCTGCCCCCCCTCAAATAAATAAATAAATCTTGGGGAAAAAAAAGAAGGCTCTGTAAAAATTTCCAGGCCATTTAGAATTTGATTTGGTAGACCGTGATTTGTAAATACTTGGCACGGTTTTGAGGCAGCTTAGTAGGGAAAAGTAATGGTGTAAACACGCTTGATTTAATCCTGCCTTATCACTTACTAAGTTTGTGACTTTGGACAAGTTAATAATTTCTCTCATTAAAATGGGATAAATACACTCACTTTATAAGGTAGGTATTAGGAAAGAGATTAGTATAGCGTTCAGCATCTAATAGGTGTTCAAACTGTTAATTTTTTTCTTTGTATGACCATCTGTGACAAACATGAGGTGTTGGGTTCTGCTATTTGAATGCTGCTTGGTGTACTGGAAAAAACATTAGGCCCTAGAGTTTCAGCCTTTGTTTCACAATTACTAGCCATTGGCTTTGGACAAGTCTGCTCAGCTTCTGTTTCCTTACCTATAAAAAAACAGCAGGAAAACTAACACTTGTTGAGCATCTATTTTATATGCATTTAGTAGGGAGTTTACAAATCTTAACCTCATTTAATCCTTCCAATAATTCTATCAAATAGAGATGATGGTCGTTTCCCAACTTAACAGATGAAACGAAGGTGCAGGAATTGGATTTTCTGACATCCATTTGAAGGTACTCCCCACCCTCCACACCTGTCCATGTTCTTTCACTTGGTACAGCTATCCTCTCTTGGGGATGATAGGGTGTGCTCCTGTGTACAGAAAATTCCAAATGAGGAGCATACTGCAAACTGAAATACCGAATGTATTAAAAAAAATTTCAGCTAGTATAGGATGAGACTACTTATTTATTAATGATTTCCATTAATAAAATACAAATATAGGATGGTTAATGTATCCTAATGCCTATACTTGAGAGTAGTAATTTAAGTTTTTTAATACGTGTGTTGTTCGTAATCATTTTACCTAAATAATTCATTAGGTTTCATTGCATTTCCAATTTGACCAGGTAAAGGGGAAGGGGTAGGTAATGGTCATACAGGAACTATAAGCCTGTTTGATAGTGGTGTGTGTGTGTGTGTGTATGGGAGAGCTGGGAAATACAGTTCTCTGGCAGTTTGGCATTTACAGGAACTACAGATTCTTGGAAAGAAGTAGAGAAAATCTGCATTATAATTCATTGTCTACTTGCAGACTTGCAGAGTCATTTAAAAAATGAACCTGCCTTTGTCAGCTGGTTTATAAAGAGCTATTATGTTCTTGAAAGGTAGTAATATTGTATTTCCTTTGATAGGGGTTGCCAAAGCTTTTGCTATGAGTTTCATTTTATTTGATCAGAGTCAGTGATATTGATTTGGCTTTTTTGTTAGCTTTGTGCTAGGGATATGCAAAAAAAAAAAAATGCTGTTGGGACATTACGAATTAAATTGTGATTGAATAACAGTATAGAAATTCTGTCTATTGAAGCTTCAGTTATCATTTTTATTCTATTTGGTAGGAGTGGGAATTCCTACTAAGAGAATTTTTATCAGAGTAGGTTTGAATTGTGCTATGTAAATTCTCACTGATATTGAATGCTTCTTTTTGGCAGAACCCAGTACAAAGTGTCATGAACTATATGTAAGTGTTAGAAAATATGGTTCTTGTCTTCAAAGAGTTTATACTTAGGGAGGCACTGAAGGAAGAAACAAAGTAAAAGGACAGAGTGAGTTCTTAAAGCTTGTGCCTGCTCTTTGTAAAATCAATTTTGCTGCATTGGGCTTTGGTAAGATACCCTAGGTATCTCCTGATGGGTGCTATCACAAACATCCAAATTCTTTGAAAACTGGTAGTTGTGTATCTTGTATATCTTGTTCATTCTATAGTGGTCTCTTTGTTTTATAAAAATTACTCTTTGGTCTGAGTACACAGAATAGTTCCTCTTCTGAGTACTTTTCTGTTCTATCTCCTGGACTGTGGACTGGGTTTTCCTTTTTGTGATGGCTACGAGAAAGCCAAAGCCAGATTTGTGGCCCACTCCAGAGCAGGCATAGTGATTTTATGCTGTACATTTATTTTGGTCTTTCTCTTGGCACGACTTTTGGTGTTTTCTTTATTCTTTTTCCTATTAATTTTTTAAATTTATTAACTTTTTATAGTTCACGTATTCTTGTAAGTCTCATTAATCATTTTCAGAACAAAATAGTGGTGTATACAAAAATAAATATACATGAAATTCATGGAGGAACATATCAAGGTAAACAGATTAATATAGTAGAGACCAGATGTGGCAAATAGGTTTTATTCATGGGCTAGCTTTGATTGATGGTGGCTTTGTGGAACATTACATTAAGGAGTAGTTGGAGGCAGCATGCAGATTTAGTGGGAAAGACCACTGTGATCACTGAGCAGTGTTGTTATGGGTGTAGGAGTGGTGATGGCACGGGTGCCTGTATTTGCCATCCCTTTTATAGAAAAAAAACACACAGGATGCTGAATAGCACAATAGGTAGGTGGCTTTTTAAGTTTAGAGCTAGGTTTGGCTGGGAGAGATGTAGATTTGAGGAACAAGTTGGTAAATTGTTGAAGTTGGCAGTCAGATTGGTTCATCTAGAATAAAATGTCTTCAGTGCATTAAGGAAAAATTAGGTTGTTGGAAAAAGTGAGGAAGGGAATGTGATAGTCTTAACAGATAGATGGAGGTGATCAGACTTTTTTATCTCCTAAAATTCTAATTAATTCCTTATATGATTTCCAGTGGTTTTGCTTTAGGTCAGGTCTTTGTCATCCTTTTCATTTTAAAAGTTAAATTATTTTTTGAGTAGCTAATACATTCATATATTTCAAAATTAAAAAGGTACCAAAAGACACATTAAAAAGTCTTCCTTTTATTCCTGTTTCTCAACTACTGAGTTTTCTCCTCCACAGAGTCAGCCAGTGTCATCAGATTTGTATCATTACAGAAATATTTTATGTATACATTTGTGTTTTCCAGTCCATTTTACACAAATAAATATTTCTGTACCTATGTATGTAAAACTGCTTCTTCCATACTATATACAGTATTCTGCACCTTACATTTTTCATTCTTAGAGATTTTTTTCATATCAATACACAAGGAACTTTATTCTTTTTAAAAAATAAACCTTTTGGGGCACATGGGTGGCACAGTTGGTTAAGCCTCCCACTCTTGGTTTCAGCTCAGGTCGTGATCTCAGGGTTGTGGGATCGAGCCCTGAGTCAGGCTCCATGCTCAGCTCAGAGTCTGCTTAGGACTCTCTCTCCCTCTCCTGCCCCTCCCCCTGCCCATCTCTACCGCCCCCCCCCCCAGCTCTCTTTCTCTAAAATAAATAAATCTTAAAAAAAATAAATATTTTTCTTTGGAATAATTTTAGATTTACAGGAAAGTTGCACAAAATAGTACAGAAAGTTCCTATATATACCTCACCCAGTTTCAGTTTCCTCAAATGTTATTGTCTTACTGTGGTGCATTTGTCAAAATGGGAAACTGAACATCAGTACATTATTAACTACACTGTAGACTTTATATGGATATCACCCAGTTTTTCCATTAATGTCTTCTTTCTGTTCCAGGATTTCACCCAGAATACCACATTGCATTTAGTTATCTTGTCTCCCTAGTCTCCTCTGACAGTTTCTCAGTCCTTTTTTTTGAGGAGTGCTGGGCAGATATTCTATAGAATATCTCTCAACTTGGGTTTGTCTGATGTTTTCCTCATGATTAGAATGGGGCTTTGGCTTTCTGGGAATAATACAGAAAGTTGAGTTGCCCTTCTCATCATGTCATGTGAGGGAGTACTTGATATTTCCGTGACATCACTGGTTATGTTAACCTGGATCACTTGGTTAAGGTAGTGTTTGCCAGTTTTCTTCAATGTAGTGTTACTATTTTTCCCTTTCTGCACTTCATTTTTCAAAGTGAGTCACTGAGTTCAGTCTACCTTCAAAATTGGAGGGAGAATTAAAGGACTTTCTTTTTAAAAATGTAGTACTCCTGGGGGGGGTCTGGCTGACTCTGGGAAGAGCATGCGACTCTTGATCTTAGGGTGGTGAGTTCGAGCTCCACGTTGGGTGTAGAGATTAAAATGTAAATCTCCTGGGACACCTGGGTGGCTCAGTCAGTGAAGCGTCTGCCTTCAGCTCAGGTCATGATCCCAGGATCCTGGGATCAAGTCCCGCGTTGGGCTCCTTGCTCAGCAGGGAGTCTGCTTCTCCCTCTGCTGCTGCTCCCCCTGTTTGTGCTTCCCCCCGCCTGACAAATAAATAAATAAAATCTTTTTAAAAAAATAAAGTGTAGTATTCCTTAAGATGGATGTACCATATATTTTATTCAGCTATTTTCTTATTAATCAATATAGATTAATATATTAATTGATTTAATATATTAAATCATGATATATTAAATATATGTATATTTAATATATTAAATCATAATATATTAAATCAGATGATTTAACATATCAGTTAAGAAAACAGGCTCCAGAGCTAACACTACCTAGGTTCAAATCTTGGCTCTACATTAGTTATGTGATCTTGGGCTGTTTTTACTTGGCTCCTCAGTTTCTTCATCTGTAAAATGGGGGTGTTAATAGCACATACCTTATAGGATTGTTGGGAGGATTTAATGAGAAAATATGTAAGTGCTTAAAACAGTGTCTGACGTTATATTAAGTGCTAGATAAGTGTTTGCTATTATTCACTTTTTTGTCCTTACAATAATACTGCAATGAATAAGTTTGTATATGTTATTTCATACATAGTGGTGGGGCAGGTAGGTATACCATAAGATAAATTTCTAGAAATGGTTACTTGCCTTTGTAATTTTGATAGATACTGCCAAATTTGCCTTCCATAGGGGTTGTAGCATTTTGCATATTCATCAAAGATATATGAGAGCATCTGTGTTTCTGTATCCATGTTACCAAATTATTTGATCTTTGCCATTCGATTGGTGCCTACTTTTATTATGAATTAATTTGAGCATCTTTTTATTGAGCCATTTAAGAGTTTAGATTTTGATGCTGCTTGTGAAGTAACCTGGACTTCATCTGCTGGAAAGTGATAAAAAATGTTGGGGAAAATAATTACAATAACTAGATAAGGAATAGTTTGGATCTGGGAAAGATTAACACTATAGTACTATGGTTGCAAGAAGTGGGTCACTAAGTTTCTGGCCTCTCTTCTGGTGTGGTAGTGTGGTGTCTTGGTAATTGTTTTTTAAAAAGTTTTTTTTTTTTAAAGATTTTTTTATTTATTCGAGGGGTGGGGAGAGCATAAAGGGAGAAGCAGCCTCCCTGCTGAGCAGGGAGCCCCATGCGGGGCTCAATCCCAGGACCCTGAGATCATGACCTGAGTCAAAGGCAGACGCTTAACCAACTGAGCCATCCAGGCATCGCTGTTTTTTAAAAAAGTTTTAGGAGGAGTTGCCACCATCCTACATTTGCAGCCAGCAATGAAGGAAGCTGCAGGGGTGCAGGTTGGAAGGAAAGGTTGCAGTTGCATTAAAGTAAAACTGAAAGTTAATCAAGCCTGACACATTTTTTATGATACTCATATTTTTATGTTGCATAATAATTAGGTAGAAATTAAAATATATTGTAATTAGTTGTATATATATTTGTAATTAATTTTAACATCCAGTTTTAGGAGTTTTTCTTTAGCATTGCATTCTCCAGTATGTATAATCATTGCCGGTTGGTAGTTTTTTTTCTGATATCATGTACTGTGTACTGTTCAGTGGTTATGGTTAACTGTCCCCCTCTAATCCCCCCACCCCCACCCCCAGCTACAGTGTAAAAAACAAAAGTGCTGAATCTTACTTACATCACCTGGATGGGCGCGGTAGTCGGCTTGATGGCCCTTTGCTCTTTTCCTTAGTCAAGTTTCTTGTTTGTGAGTTCATGAGCTTAACCTAGCCCCTCATGAACTACACACACTCTTTCCCCCAGATAGTCCCCCCTTACACACTGGAGGCTCCAAGAACTCTGATGCATGAGAACAGATTGTGGGGGATTGAAGGGGAGGGGCAGGTACAAAATGACCACCATTCTGAAAAAAAGAAAGGGATTTCAAACGAGAAGTAAGTAAACACCCATGAAAATGGAATCTGGGTCCTTAGAATTTGAGATTCTTGGCTTCCGAATAAGGTTAAAAGCGTGGAGAGGGCAAAGTAGAGCTCATGTAACCTATGAACTCTTTTGACCCAGTTCCCCCAGGCATGAAGCAGTATGAAAGCAATTCTAAAGGACTCCGCAAAATAAAAACAAACAGCTCCTACTCCCTCAATTAAACCAAATCAAACCAAAAGGCGAACATTTCTCCTAGATGCCTTAAATTACGGAACAAGTCTGTTAAGATGGAGTTCAGTCCTTTTTAAGTCCTTTTCTGTTTTGATAGGGTAAGCTGGAAGACAGCTGCCACCTGGGGGCTAGAAGCATAAAGGATGCCCTGGGGGTGGTAGAGAACCCAGAAGGCAGGGGAAAGGGAAGCACAGAGGAAGCTAAGAAGACAAATGTGGATTTTTACAATTTTCACCAGATTCTGGATTGTCTTTACTCAGACAAATAAAAGCTCTATTCCAAATATTTCCTCTCTGTAGGACAGGCGGCTAACCAGAAAGACATCTTGAGTTGTAATGAGATGGAAATTATTACTGCTGCTTTGTAATTTGGCCTTTGTATTCAATTTACTTTAAAATACCTAGAACTCCAAGATCAGAAATGGAGAATGGATGCTTTGGGGCACCTGAATTAAACAGATGAGAACACTTGGAATACAGTTAATTCTATCTTAAAAATACAATTTCTGTTTAAATGCCATTTGAATTAACCTGCTTTTGTAAATTGTGAGAATATTTAAGCCTATCAGTTACTTATATCTTAGTGTGAATCATTTAAGCAGATAATTATTGCTTTTATCCTTAATACGTGGCTGAGATAAGGTACTAAGGAGATAAGAATGTTGGTAGAAGAGGAGAGGTAATTTTATAATTTACATCTTTTGTTCAGGATCATGCTGGACACTGGTTTTTAACTTTCCATGACAGTGGAGAATTGAATGTAGCCTGGTGAAGGGAAGCATTAGGTGTTGGAGCCGGGATAAGTCTGGCTTAGCATAGAGCCTGGCCCTCATTAATCATTCCACGTATGGTAACTAGTATCTCCCCATCCACCGCTATTTGATCATTATTATTCTTATAATTTACTTTTAGGGCACGTCATTTGAATATCAGAAAATGCAAAAGGTTTCAGTGAAATTTCCCACCCATTTGTAATAAGATACAAAGAGTTTTGTTTTTTTGTTTTTGTTTCGTTTGTTTTTTCAGCCATACCTACTTCTTTCCACTTACCTACCCTTTCTCTTTAATACCTGCCAACTATTCATCTATTCTCTTTTTCTATAATTTTGTCATTTCAAGAATGCTATGTAAATGGAATCCTCAGTATGTAAACCTTTTGGGAGTGGATTTTTTTCATTCTGTGTAATCCTCTGGATATTCATTTAACTTACTTTGTATTTAAATAGTTTGTTCCTTTTTAATTGCTGAGTACTTTTTCACACTATGGTTGTACCACAGTTTATTTAAACATTCACCCATTGAAGGACATCTAGGTTGTTTTAAGTTATTGGCTATTATGACTAATGCTGCTACAAACATTTTTGTATAGGTTTTTGTGTGAACATGAGTCTTCATTTTTCTGTGGTAAGTGATCAGGCGGGAGTGCACTTGCTGGGTTGTATGGTTGCCTGTTTAGTTTCTGGTTTCTTTTTTTTTTTTTTTTAGAAATTGCCAAACTATTTTCCACAGTGGCTGTACCATTTAATTCCCAGTAGCAGTGTATGAATATTATGGACTGGATTTTGTTCCCTCCAGAGTTGATATGTAGAAGTCCTAACCTTTAGTATCTCACAATGTGATTGTGTTTGGAGGTAGGGCCTTTAAAGAGGCAATTTATGTTGAAATGAGGCCTTTAGAGTGGGCCCTAACCCAATCTGAGTGATGTCCTTATAAGAAGAAATGTGGACACACATCCTTGAGGGATATGGATTCACAGAGGAAAGACCATGTCAGGATGCAGTGAGAAGGTGGCCATCTGCAAGCCAAAAAAAGAGGCCTTAGGCCTTCAAAGAAACCAAACCTGCTGACACCTTGATCTTGGACTTCCAGCCTCTGGAACTGTGAGAAAATACATTTCTGTTGTTTAAGCCACTCAGTCTGTGTGGTATTTTGTTATAGCAGCCCCAGCAGACTAATACAGTGAGTGATCCTTTATTTTTCTGCATTCTTGGCAACATTTGGTTTTTGACTTTTAATTTTAGCCATTCTGATAGGTGCGTTGTGAGGTCTCACTGTTGGTGTAATTTGTATTTTCTTGGTGGCTGGATGATATTGAACATCTTTTCATGTGCTTATTTGTCATCTGTACATCCTCTTTGGTGAAACTCTTCATGTTTTTTGCCCATTTTCTGTTTGGATTTTTTTTTAACTGTTGGGAGTTTCAAGTATTGTTTTATATATTCTAGATACTAATTCTTTGTCAGATAGGTAGTTTGAAAATATTTTTTCCCACTCTGTACCTTTTTTTTTCACTCTCAACATAGTCTTTCACAGAGCAAAAGTTTTTAATTTTGATGAAGTCTAGTTTTTAATTTTTTTAATGGATTGTGCATTTGGTGTGAAATCTAGCCTAGCTATAGATCCTGAAAATTGACTCCTAAGATTTTAGAAAACTTTTTGTGAAAGTTTTAGAGTTTTCTTTTACATTTAAGACCATGATCCATTTTGAGTTAATTTTTGTGTTTCTTTTTTTTTCTCCCCATGTATATCCAGTTGCTTTAGTACCATTTGTGAGAAAGGCAGTCTTTCTGCTTTGAATTGATTTTGTACCTTTGTCAAAAAACAATTGGATGTATTTATAATTTTATTTCTGGGTCCTTTGTTCTGTTCCATTGACCTATATGTTTATTCTTCTGCCAGCACCACAGTATTGATTACCATAGGTATCTAATAAGTCTTGACATCTGGTAGAGTGATTCCTCCTACTTTATTCTTTTCCAAATTCTAGCTATTCTAGTTCCTTTGTCTTTTTATATAAATTTTAGAATAATCTTCTCTGTATCTACAAAGGATCTCGATGAGAGGGATTTTGCTAGGACTTGCATGAAACCCATGTATCAATTTGAGGAGAATTGACATCTTTATTATATTGCGTCTTCCAGTCTATAAACATGGTATCTTTCTCCATGTTTCTTTGATTACTCTCATCAGCAATTTTGTAGTTTTTAGTGTGGAAGTATTGTATATATTTTATTAGATTAATACCTAAGCAATCTGTTATTTAGAGTGATTATAAATGGTGATGTATTTTGTGTTCACAGACTTATTAGTATATAGAAATACAGTTGATTTTTGTATGATATCTTTTATCCTGCAACCTTGCTGAACTCATTTATTCTAAAAGTTTTTTGATAGATTCCTTAAGATTTCCTACATAGACAAATGAGTCATCTGAAAGAGGGGCGAATCTCATTTCTTGTTTATTGATCTGTATGCCTTTTTCTTTTTTAAAGATTTTATTTATTTATTTGACAGAGAGAGACACAGTGAGAGAGGGAACACAAGCAGGGGGAGTGGGAGAGGGAGAAGCAGGCTTCCCTCTGAGCAGGGAGCCCGAAGCGGGGCTCGATCCCAGGACCATGGGATCATGACCTGAGCTGAAGGCAGTCACTCAACGACTGAGCCACCCAGGCACCCCTCTTTCTTTTCTTTTCTGACTGCAATGATTAGAACTCTCAGCATTGTGTTGAATAAGATTGGTGAAATGGACATACTTGCCTTGTTCCTTATCTTAGGGAAAAGCATTTAGTCTTTCACCATTAAGGATGATGTTAACTGCACTTTTTTTGCACAAGGTCTTTATCAGTTTGAGAGAGTTCCCCCCTGTTGAGATATTTTTCTATTATGAATGGGTGTTGAATTTTGTGAGTTGTGTTTCTGCAACAACTGATACGATTATGAGATTTTTCTCTTTTACCATGGCAATATGGTAGATTACACTGATTGATTTTGAAATATTGAACCTACTTCACATGGCATAAACCCCACTTTGTTATTTTGTGTCATCTTTATATATATTGTTGAATAGTATTTATTATTTTGTTAACAATTCTTACATTTACATTCATGTCTTTGTCTGATTTTGGTATCATTGTGCAATAGTGTCTTCATAAAATGAATTGGAAAGTGTTCCCTTGTCTCTATTTTCTGGAGCAGTTGTTTAGAATTGTTATTAATTCCCATATAAACATTTGATAGACTTCTCCGGTGTAAATCATCTGGGCTGAGATTTTTTTTTTTTTTTGGTTTTGTAAATTACAAATTCATTTCCCTTGATAATGTTTAAAGAGCTATTCATATTATCTGTTTTACATTAAGTGACTTGTGGTAGTTTGTATTTGAGGGAGTGGCCCATTTAGTCTGAGTTGTCAAATCAGAGTGGGTAGAGGTGTTCATAGTGTTTCCTTATCCTTTTGCTGTCTGTAGCCTGTAGTGATATTCCTGTTTTGTTCCTGATATTGGTAATTTGTGTCTTCTTGCTCTTTTTTTTTTCTTTACTCCTCTTTTCTCCTTGTTTTGGGTGTATTTTGTTCTCTTGAGTTAGGAGCTTATATTATTGATTTGAGATTTTTCTTCTTTTAATGTATTTAGTGTATGTATTTAGTATGTAGTGTTAAAATTTCCCTTAAGCACTGCTTTAGTTTTGATACACAGTTTTTTGATATTTTTTGATATACAGTTAAGCCTTGAACAACTTGGGTTTGAACTGTATGGGTCCACTTATATATGGGTTTTTTTTCAGTAAATATATTGGAAAATTTTTTGGAGATTTGTGACAGTGTGAAAAAACTTGTGGACAACTGTGTAGCCTAGAAATATCAAAAAAATTAAAGAGGTATGTAATGAATGCATAAAATAATTTGTTGATACGAGCCTGTTTTATCACTTACTATCATAAAATGAACACAAATCTTTTATAAAAAGTTAAAATTTATTAAATTTACACACACAAAGATTTCCAGACCATACATGGCACCATTGGTGGCACCATTTGCAGTTGTGAGAAATGTAAGCAAATTGAAAGATGCAGTATTAAATCATAACTGCATTAACGGTAGTACATACTGTGCTACTGTAATAATTTTGAAGCCACTTTGTTTCACATTATCTTAATTTCTGATGTCTAGTGTTGGTAATCTGCATAGCATCTACAGTTCTGTATCCTATAAGACAATATTGATGTAGATTTGTCAGTACAAACAAATTATCTTGTAAAAACAGACAATATAATCTTATAGTATCAGTAAATGCAGTTCAGAACTGTAAATATATTTTCCTTAGGATTTTAACCTTTTCTCTAGCTTACTTTATGCTAAGAATAAAACATATGACACATATAATATAAAACCTGTGTTCATTGACTTTATGTTATCTGTAAGGTTTTTGGTCAACAGTAGTCTGTTAGTAAAGTTTTTGGAGAGTCCAAAGTTACGGGTGGATTTTCTGCTGTGTAGGGGGTTGGTGCCCATAACCCTAACATTGTTCAAGGGACAACTGTACTGTATATTTCTTTGTACTGTATATTTCAACTGTACATTCAGTTGAATGTGTTTTTATTATTACTATTTTTAGTTAAGTGTATTTTTAAATTTCCCTAGAGACTTTTTTTTTAAAAGATTTTATTTATTCATTTGAGACACAGAGATACAGAGGGAGAGAGAGAGAGAGAGCATGAGCAGGGAGAGAGGCAGAGGGAGAAAGAGGCTCCCCGCTGACCCAGGAGCCCGATGTGGGGCTCCATCCCAGGACCCTGGGATCATGACCTGAGCCGAAGGCAGACACTTAACGACTGAGCCACCCAGGCGCCCCTCCCTAGAGACTTTTAAATAAGCCCTGGGTCAGATAAGAAGTGTGTTAGTTTCTAAGTGGTTGAAGATTTTCCTTTTATCTTTCCCTTATATATTTATTTTTTTTTTTTAAGGTTTTATTTATTTATTTGACAGAGAGAGACCCAGCGAGAGAGGGAACACAAGCAGGGGGAGTGGGAGAGGGAGAAGCAGGCTCCCCTCTGAGCGAGGAGCCCGACGTGGGGCCCGATCCCAGGACGACGGGAACATGACCTGAGCCGAAGGCAGATGCTCAATGACTGAGCCACCCAGGCGCCCCTTATCTTTCCCTTATTGAGTTTGTTTCTGTTGTTCTGTTGTGTACTTTGTATAATTTAAATTATTTTAAATTTGGTGAGTTTTGCTTTATGGTCCAGGGTCTTTTTTGATATGTGATCTATGTTAGTATATGTTCCCTGAGCATTTGGAGAAAAATAAGTATTCTGATGTTGATTGGTGGAGTGTTCTATAAATGTTGACTAGATTCTGTTGGTTGATAGTGTTCTTGAGTTCTATATCCTTCTAATTTCTGTGGAGTTGGCACCTGAACATTTAGGATTGCTATGTCTTTTTGATGGATTGACCGTTTTGTCATTCTATAATATACTTCTCTGTCTCTGGTAAATTTTTTTGTTCTGAAGTCTACTTTATATGATATTAATATAGTCACTCCTTTCCTTTGGCTAATGTTTACATAATTTATCTTTTTCCATTCTTTTACTTTCAACTTGCCTTTATAATATTTGAAGTGAATTTCTTTCTTTCTTTTTTTTAAGATTTTATTTATTTCAGACAGAGAGAGAGTGAGCACAAGTTGAGGGGGAGGGACAGAGGGAGAAGCAGACTCCCCACTGAGCAGGGAGCCTGTTGTGGGGCTCTATCCCAGGACCCTGGGATCATGACCTGAGCCTAAGGCAGACGCTTAACTGACTGAGCCACCCAGGCACCCCTTGAAGTGAATTTCTTATAGACATCATATAGTTGGGTCATGATTTTTAATTCACTGTGCTAATATGTCTGAAGGTGTTTAGATTTTATATTTAATGTAGTTACAGATGTGTTAGGGCTAAAGTGTGCCATTTAATTTTTTTTTCTGTTTCTCTGTTTTTCATTTTTCTGTTTTCTTTCTCTGGATTACTTGAGAATATTTTAGAAATCCATTTTGATTTATATGTTGTGTTTTGGACATACCTCTTTGTGTATCATTTTTGGTGTTTGCTCTAGGTATTTCATTGTATACACATGACTTATTACAGTCTATTGTTTTCATCATGTTACCAGTTTGAGTGAACTGTGGAAATCTTACCTCCTTTTATGGTCCTTTATTCTTTCCTGTTTATAATTGTCTAAAAATGTTTCCTGTACATACATTTAGAACCATATCAGTTACAACTTTTGCTTCAACTCTCAAACATAATTTAGAAAACTCAAGAGGAAAAGGAAAGTGTGTTTACCCATATTTTTGTTTACTGTTTTCTTCTTTCCTGATACTGTAAAGTTCTCATTATTTTTCTGTTTGGAGGACTTATTTTGGTCATTAATTTAAAGTATGTCTACGGGTAACATTCACTCAATTTTTCTTCATTTGAGAAGGTCTTGATTTCTCCCTGATTGAAGGATATTTTTGCTGAGTATGGGATTCTGGGTTGACACTCTTTTCTTTTAGCACTTGAATAATATTGGGCTACTTCCTTCTGGCCTTCATTGTTTCTGATGAAAAATTGCTCTCATTTGAGTTTTCTCCCGTGGGTAAGGTTTTGTTTTTTTTCTGAATGGTTTCTTTGTCCTTAGTCTTCAGAAGTTTAATTATGTTGTAACTTGGCATAGATTTCTTTGGGTTTATCAAATTTCACGTTCACTAAACTTCTTGAACCTATAGGTTTATGTCTCTTGCCATATTTAAGTACTTTTTCAGTTGTTCCTCACCCTCCCACCCCCTCCAGTGATGTAAATGATAGGTCTTTTGTTGTCTCATGGCTCCCTGAGGATTTCTTCATTTATTTTTCAGTCTGTTTTCTTTCTGTTGTTAATATTGCATAATTTATATTCTTTCTTTTCTCGTTCAGAGATATTTCCTCTGTCCCCACCATTCTGCTTTGAGTCCATCTAAAGAGCTTTTTCATTCAGTTACTGTATCTTTTAGTTCAAAAGTTTCCATCTGGTTCTTATATCTTCTATTTGTTTGCTGAGATTTTGTTTGTTGATGCTAGTTTTTTATTTGTTTCAAGCATGTTCATAATTGCTCATCGAAATATTTTTATTATGGCTGCTTTAAAATCTTTATCAGATAATTAATTCTAACAGCTTTCTATGTGGTTTTCCCTTACATACGGGGATGGCAGGTACTGGAGGGTGAGGGCTTATTCTCAGATGAAAGTCCGGGATCCCTTCTTGGCTATCTGTGACACCACCCTGCTTTGGGGGTCTAGGTCCACTTCGTTACATACTCCTGAGGGTGGACGTCTAGCCTCCTTACTCAGGCTTTGCTGACATGGGTAAGAGTGGGGTCACTTTTTTGTGTGGTGTTTAGCTAGAGTAGTGCAGTTATTATCTAAAAGTTTTGTATCTTGCTAGACTGCCCTTTCCTGGTCTTTTTGACTGAAAAGAGCAAGCCTTTGTTGGGGCCTTTTTAATTTTGATCTGTTGGTGTTTGCAGGTAGCCAGCATTTTAGCTCCAGCCGTGAGGTACATGAAGACAAAAGAAAACCCAGGGAATTCACCACTGAGTTGTTCCTCAGGTCCTTAGGTCCCTAGCCAGTCTGCCTTCCTCTTTCCACCTTTCACAGACTTCTTAGGTTTGTTTTATGTATAAGGGTTTTCAATTGTACCTAGTGGGAGGAATGAGAAAAGTACTCCATCTTGTCAGAAGTGGAACACCCTGTCATTCTTTTTTAGTTAGTCCAACAGGGACAGACAAATCAGTCTGTCATTCAGAGACTTCTCAGTCTGTACACAGTTTTAGCTTTTCTTCCATATGTAACTATTCTTATTCGTCTCCATCACACTGAACTTCCTCCTCTGTTCTGTACAGATTCTACACTTGTACTGTCTTTGTATCGTGGCCTTGATCAATTTATTCTGCCTGAAATGCCCCAGTTCTTCCTCTCAAGGTATTTCCTATAACCTTGTAACTTGCAGGCTGTTAGGTATTTGACTCATCAACTATTCCGGAGAATTTGGACCTAGAATTACTGTAAAATACTGAAATAATATATTTGTATTATAGTAGCCCCATATTCCTTCTAAAATAATCATCATCGTTTTAATTGTTAAAATATCTGCATCACCAGCAAATGATAGTGGAGGACCTCCTTTTTGTTGAGTAATGGACTTAAGCGTTGTCATACTGCTAGATTAATTTAAAGACTTAAATTTGTTGAATGATAGTTCTTTAAGAATAAAATGTTGTTAGTCCTAAATGATACCTTAATATTTTATTCTGTTAATAATTATGGAGTCCTGACTAATGGTTTTGAATTTTAATTGTACATTATAGTCAGCTGGGCAGCTTTGAAACAGTTCCTATGCCTAGGTTCAAACCCTAGAGATTCTGATTCAGTTGACCTGGAGTGGATATTTTTTTAAAAGTTCCCCAAGTGATTCTAATATGTAGCCAGATTGAGAACCACAGGTCTAGAATGATACTATCAAAAAATACAAGTGAGCATCAGTGGTTTCAGTCACTTTTAAGGTTCTATTCTGGAATGCGTCCAGCTGTGCAGTTTTGAACTTTGTCTTTCAGTGTTTTTACCTTAGCGGATTTTTAAAAACCCTATTGTACATGCTACAAATGACTCACCCTTGTGATTGTAGTATAAAGCATTGCATGAAATATGATCTGATTTGCAAAGAGAAGACATTTTATGAAAAAAGTATTTCTTTAGGTAACTTAAAATTACTAAAAAATTATTGATTTTTTTTTTTTTACAAGAGGTTGTAGGGACACTGCAGATAATACAACATTCTATTATATAGTCTATTTAAATAGATTGTTAATTTATAGTACTAATCTGACTTTGAGTATTATTTATTTATTTTAAAGATTTTATTTATTTATTTGACAGAGAGAGACACAGCGAGAGAGGGAACACAAGCAGGGGTGTGGGAGAGGGAGAAGCAGGCTTCCCGTGGAGCAGGGAGCCCAATGCAGGGCTCGATCCCCGAACCCTGGGACCATAACCTGAGCCGAAGGCAGACGCTTAACGACTGAACCACCCAGGCGCCCCTGAGTATTTATTTTTTTGTCAAGCACTGAGATTCACAGTAAAAATATAGTACCTTAACTAGTTGTAAAAAAGGAATGTGCTACTAGAGCAATCAGACATTGGCAGTGATTAGTAAATGTGGCACTCTTAAATGTCTTATGATAAATTTGGTAGACATGTAGCATCTAAGTTGTTAGTGTATTTAACTTGAGAGGTTGACAGGACTTTAAGTTTCAATAATAAAAGCAGTTAGGGCTAAGGAAAAAACACAAGTTAGAGGAAGAAAGAAAAAAGAGGTCAGTTAATAGAGAACACTAGAGAAAAAAATAGGATCAAAGACAAGAATTCAATTAACTTTTATGACAACAAAGCCTTTCCTCTGAGGAAGAAGAAATTAGGTGCTCCAGTTTGTTCTTTATTTTTGGGACACTTAGTTTACTTTGTTATATATGACCTTTATAAGCAAGATACACAAAGAATTATAAGATGACACTGACTTTGTTCTACAGTTAGTAATTTGCTAATAAATTTCTAGTTTCGTATAGAAACTTGCATGACTGTGAGGGGACTATTTCAAGAGCTGTAGTTTATATTAAGAAAATTTTAATGCATTATGGTGAGAGTGTTATTGGATTATTGTCAAATTACTTGTTAGATTTTCTTTTTTTCTTTTTTTCTTTTTTTTTTTTTTAAAGATTTATTTATTTATTTATTTGAGAGAGAGAGAATGAGAGGGAGAGAGCACATGAGAGGGGGGAGGGTCAGAGGGCGAAGCAGACTCCCTGCCGAGCAGGGAGCCCAATGTGGGACTCGATCCAGGGACTCCAGGATCATGACCTGAGCCGATGGCAGTCGCTTAACCAACTGAGCCACCCAGGCGCCCTAGATTTTCTGTTTTTCTAAATATAGTGTATGCTGTAGGTATAATGTTTTATTTAATATATATTTTTATGGAATATAAGAATTTTGAAGGAATTTAATTCATGATCATAGGACTTTTTTTTTTTTTAAGATTTTTTTACTTACTAGAGAGAGAGAGAATGTACATGCAGATGAGCAAGGGTAGAAGCAGAGAGGGATAAGCAGACTCTGCGCTCAACGTGGAGCCTGATGAGGGGCTCGATCCCACTACCTTGAGATCATGACCTGAGCTGAAATCAAGAGTCGGATGCCCAACCCACTGAGCCGCCTAGGTGCCTCATGATCATAGGACTCTTGAGGGAAGGTCAGGAGAAGGCATTCATTTTCAGTATGCCAACACTTTCCTATGGGTGTATTAGTGTCATTATACTTACAGAATCATTTCAAAATTTGTTGCCATGGTTGTATCTGTCCTTCTAGTAGGCAATAGAGGTAGCAACCCGCATGGACTCTTGTCTTTGGTGACCAGTTGTAGAGGAAGTCTCTACAGACATTGAGGGGAGATTTTGAAGTACCCTTTATTACTACTGAAAGTAGGCCTTTTGCCATATTTGGCACACATGTCTGATTATCAGTGCTTATTCTGGAAAATAATCGCCTTCCTTATTACTAAAGAAAATAAACTAAATCTTTATGAAAATTACCACTTAAAATATCTTCAAACTAATTCAACCATTTCTCTTATACTTATTGAGTTCCTTCTATGCTCCACACACTGTGCTTGTTGTTTGTAGGGAAAGGGTAAACGTCAAAGGAAAGTAAAATTGGCCCAGTCCCTGAACTTCTGGAGCATATACTTTTAATAACAGATGCTAAATTTTGTGCTTGGAAATATAGGCTATGGAAGAAACATGTAGGAAGGGCCAGGTAAGCAAAGGTCAGATCATGCTTGGTCCTCATAATGCTAAGACAGAGAGTGACTATTAGAAAAACCGGAAGGTTTTTATCAAGACCAGAAGGAGACATCAAGGATGTCATCAACAGTACTAATTTCTATAGTTATGACTTTGCATATTTGTATGTGACAGATTTTTTTCATGGAAGCTTTAACATGGATTGTTATGTCATTAATAATTTGAGCATCTCTCTCTCAAAATTAGAAAGCGGTTTCATTTATCCCTGTAATGTGTATACTGTAAGGAGTGCAAGTGTAACATTTGTAGTATTTTTTTTTAAACTTCTTTGTGATAGATTATATAATCTAAGAAGTTTTTAGATTTTTTATGGGGTTGAATTTAAATCAGGAGTTACTGCTTTTAAAGTACTTTGTCCAAAAGGGTGATTCTTTAATTATTAGGAAGTAAAATTACTTTGGGTTTCCTATTATTTCATTTACATAAATTTACTTTAGTTTCAGTTCATGATTTAAAGACCTATGAACAACAAAGTGTTCTTAATCATCAAACTATAGAAAACAAAAATTTAAAAAACTACATCAGGTATTAGTTTTCCAGAGATAAATGCAAAAAAAACCTTACATCTAGGGCTTGTTCTAATTTATATTAAATAGCAAGCAAAAGCACATGTCATCTCCCCTGTGAAATATTTATTAGTTTTATGATTATTTTTTTATTTTCTTAGCTTTTACTTCACAACATATAGATTGAGTCTTTTTTAACTTTTTTTTTTTAACCCTGTATTCTCATATTGTGTGTATTTGTATATGTAATTACTCCTGTTAATAAACACTGTTTGAGGACCTATTGTATTCTAAGTTAATTCAACAAATGAGCATAACTTAATCCCGTCTGTCACTGAGTCCCCATTCACCCTAGAATGGGAGATAGTTATACTGTGTGATAAGATAATAGAGATGGAGGAAGATAAAATAGTAACACTAAGAAGGGAGAGAATGGTTACTTATCATCACATTGAGTGTTGTGTCAGGGAAGCTTTCACAGACTAGGTGAAGCTAAGGTAAGATTTAAAGAATAAATGGGCATTTCTTTGACTAGATAGAGAAGGGTATTTCATCAGAGAGAGCCGCATATGCTAGAGCACAAACAATGAAACAGCATTGCAAGTTCAGAGAACTGCACTTGGTTTCTTGCTGATGAAAAGGACATTAGGTGGAGAGAGTCAGGGCCATGATCTGCAAAGACTTAAGGCTGGCAGAAGAGTTGGCCGTGGAGGACTGTTCAAGATTTTCTAGTAGGGTAGTGAGGTGGTTAATTTTGCAAGTGTGCGAAAGACGAGATTCTGAAGTAGGGAAATCTTTCAGAAGTTGTACAGTAATTGAACCAATAGTGCTGTTGAAGAGAAGAGGGTAGAGTTGGCAGATTATATGGCCATTTGTATAGAGGGTATAGGAAAAGAATAACTTAAACGTCTCTCTTTGGTTTTTGGTTTTGGTTTTTATAATAATGTGTGTGTGGGTGTGCACACATGTTGGGGAATGATGTAGGAAGGCTTATTATCAAATACTTAATTTTACCCAGTTTTTAAATTTTGAAATAACTTCAGGGGTGCCTGGGTGGCTCAGTTGTTAAGTGTCTGCCTTCGGCTTGAGTCATGGTCCCAGGGTCCTGGGATCGAGCCCCACATTGGGCTCCCTGCTCGGTGGGAGGCCTGCTTCTCCCTCTCCCACTCCCCCTGCTTGTGTTCCCTCTCTCGCTATGTCTATCTGTCAAATAAATAAATAAAATCTTTAAAAATAAATAAATTTTGAAGTAACTTCAGACATACAGAAAAATTGCAAAAGTAATTCAAAGAATTCTATATACTCTTTAGCCCAAATTCACCAAATGTTGACTTTTTATCACATTTGCTTTTTATAAAGCAATGAATATATATTATTTTTTCTGAGCCATTTGAGAGCAATTGCAGACATTATGTCCTTTTGCCCCTAAATACTTCAGGGTGCATTCCCAAAAACCAAGGATATTTCTTATATAACCACAGTACTGTAATCAGGATCAGGAAATTAACATTGATACAACAGTCTACTGGTTTTATTCGAATTTTGCTGTATTTTATAACATCCTTTTGAGTAAATAAGAAACTTTTTTTTTTCCTGGCATAGGTTCCAGTCTAGGATCGTGTATTATTTTCACATGTCATACCTTTTAAATCTTTAATTTAAAACACTTCCTTGGTCTTTCTCTGTGTTTCACGATAGGACATTTTTGAAGAATATATGTCAGTTGTTTTGTAGAAATATTGCACCATTTGGGTCTTTCTGATGTTTCCTCTTGATTAGATTTAGGTTATACAGTTTTGGCTGGAATACTACAGAAGTGTATCTGTATATCTTATCTGGAGGCCCATGTTATTGTCGTTCCATTACTGGTGATGTAAATTCTTATCACGTGGATATGGTGGTGTCTTCCATGTTTCCCCACTGTAAACTTACTTTTACCCCCCCTTTGTAACTAATAAGTATCTTTAGGGGAGACGCCTTGAGAATCTCTGAATATTTTATTTTTCATAAATTTTTTACCCATGAGTTTTACCATACAATGACAATTCTTACCTGAATTACTCTGTGTTGTTCTGACATGTACCTGTAAATCTTGGAGCACTTTATATTCTGGCAACAAGATTTTCCCAGAGTCATCTTATATTTTCTCTACCTGGCCTTGGAATATGCCATTTTTTCAAGGAGTCCTGATTTTTTTAATGGGAATAGCATTTAGAAATCATGATCCAGGCACCTGTGCTCATTGCTACTGAGATGTTATTGATTTTAGGCCTTTGTATTAGGGCTCTCCAGAGAAACAGAACCAGTAGGACATATGCATAAGGAGATTTATCATAAAAAATTGGCTCATGTGACTATGGAGACTGAAGACCTAGCCTGCTGAGTAGGGTGGCTGTCTCTGGAGACCAAGGGAGAAGGATGATCCAGTTCAAAAGCCATCAGGCAGGAAGAGCTGATGTTGCAGATTAAGTCCGAAGGCAGTCTATTAGGGAATTCTGTCCTGTTAGGGAATGGTCAGTCTATTTGTTTTATTCAGGCCTTCAGCTGATTGGATGAGGGGCACCCACAACACAGAGGGCAGTCTGCTTTATGATTAAAATGTTAATCTCGTCAAAAACACCCTTGCAGAAACATTCAGAATAATATTTAATCAAATATCTGGGCACTCTGTGGCCTAGTCAAATTGACACAGAAAATTAATCATCAGAACCTTCTCAGTGGACAGAGCTAAGGAACATGTACACACACACCTCTATATCTAAATGTTTTAAAAGCTGTGATTACATATTAATTTTTGTATTCCAGCCATTATTATGCGGTTCATTCTAGGCTCCCTCCCCCGTTCCATATTTGTAACTCCATTTGACAGTGAGAAGTCTGACTCTCATTACTTACTTATTTGCTCAATCCCAGAAAACACAGAAAGTAATTCAGAATTGCTAGTCCTTAACACCGTAAAACCAAACAAACTCATTTATTGGAGTTCAGTATTTATTTACAGTTTTGTTTTGTTTACAGCCTGAGAAGAGTATGTAGTAAAAATACTGTGTTCAGAAGTTATTTGGGTTAGTTTTCCCCCTCCTTCCCCCATTCAGTGTAGTATGTTTGTCATTTGAAATACTATTAGAGACATTTTTTTTCTTTTTGATTTCTGTTTTGGGGTTTATTTTTCCTCTCATCCTTGTTGATCTTGTTATATTTTTTTGAGTATGTGAAACATTAGCATGGTTCCAAAAGTCAGAACTACACAGAATCATCGCTTCTGCTTTTGAACCTCCCATGTTTGGCACCCAATCTCCCCTGTTCTCTGTAGGCAGCTACTCTAGTTTCTCATTTATCCTTTGTTTCTCTTTGCGCAGAATGAACAGATAAATGTATATATTCTTTTTTCTCTTTATTACATAAGAAGTAACACACTGCAGACCTTATTTTGCACTACTTTTTTCACTTAACAGTTAAGCAGACGCTTAACAACTGAGCCACCCAGGCGCCCCTACCACATCTTTATCCATTCATTTGTTGATGGACATTTTGGCTCTTTCCATAGTTTGGCTGTTGTGGACGTTGCTGCTATAAACAGTCGGGGTGCATGTACCCTTTCGGATCCCTACATATGTATTTTTGGGGTAAATACCCAGTAGTGCAATTGCTGGATCGTATGGTAGCTCTATTTTCAACTTTTTGAGGAAGCTCCATACTGTTTTCCAGAGTGGCTGCACCAGCTTGCATTCCCACCAACAGTGTAGGAGGGTTCCCCTTTCTCCGCATCCCCGCCAACATCTGTCGTTTCCTGACTTGTTAATTTTAGCCATTCTGACTGGTGTGAGGTGGTATCTCATTGAGTTTTTGATTTGGATTTCCCTGATGCCGAGCGATGTTGAGTACTTTTTCATGTGTCTGTTGGCCATTTGGATGTCTTCTTTGGAAAAATGTCCGTTCATGTCTTCTGCCCATTTCTTGATTGGATCCTTTGTTCTTTGGGTGTTGAGTTTAATAAGTTGTTTTTTGATGGATACATATTCTTACTTGTTATGCATCTTCATTGTGTATTATGGCTCTTAACATTAAACAGTTTCTCTGTCACATTTAATGCTTCTTGGCTTGAATTCCTTAGTATCAAGATCGCTCTTCCTGGTTTCTTATTTCTATTTGCTTGATATGCCTTTGTCTATCCTTTTATATTTTAGTCTTTCTGATTTGCTTTGTTTTAGGTTATCAGTTATCTCTTGTATAGAGCAATTAGATCATTTTTTTATATGAGCCATATTAAAAATCATTTTCTTTTAATGATGAATATGATCTCAGTTGTCAAATTATTTTATGTTATAAAAACTGTACATTATGTTATGTTTTTCTTTGTTTCTTTATGATGTGCTTTCATTTAAGGAAATTTTTGGATATTTTGGATTTGTTGTTTTTTGTTATTGGTACAGCAGCTACTTGTGTATTTTGTTTATTTCCTTGTTTTTTCTACGATTCTTTGTTAGTTTTTAATGGCATGTTTTGATTCTTACTCTTATTTCGTCAGTGAGTTTATTTTACTTTTTTTCTCTTCCATTTTTAGTTGCATTTTATCTACTTTGCCTTCAAACTTTAACTGCAGCTTTGTTTTGCTTTTAGTTTTATAAATAAATATATTAAGCCTTCATCAGTTCTTTACTCCAGTTTCCCAGTCACCCACTGGTTAATATAGCTCAATTTCTAGTAGATTTCTTAAGAAGAGCTCATGGGCACAGTTTTCCCTAGTTCTTGCATATTTAAAGTTTTTTAGTAGCCTTGATACTAGAAGGACAGCTTGGCCAGAAATAAAATCCTTGGTTCACACTCACCACGTTTACAATGTGGTCTTGCAGTGTGTATTGTTTTTGAGAAGTCTGTTGCCAGCCTTAATTTCCTTTTTCCTTTTTTTTTTTTTTAAAGTAGGCTTCACACTCAGTGTGGAGTCCAACTGAGATCAAGACCGGGGCTGAGATCAAGAGTCAGACGCTTAACCAACTGAGCCACCCCGGGGGCTCCTACCAGTCTTAATTTTCTTGTCCTTGTAAGTTATTTCACCTCTTTGCTTGGAATACCTGGTCTTATTTTTCCTTCTATTTTTTTAAGTCTTATTTATGTATATATGTATGTATTTATTTATTTATTTATTGAGAGAGCATGCACACTTACAAGAGCATGAATGGGGGGAGGGGCAGAGGGAGAAGAGTAGAGAGAATCCCCAGCAGCTCCACACTTAGCGCAGAGTCCAATACAGGGCTCTGTCTCAGGACTTTGAGATTATGACCTGAGCCAGCATCAAGTGTTGGACGCTCAACTGATGGAGCCACTCATGTGTCCCTTTCGTTTTATTTTTAAAGTCTAATAGTTTTACTGGAATTTATCTTAGAGTTTATTGTGGCAAGTCATTTCTCCCTGCCATCTAGTGGGTCTTTTGTTTCTGAAGTATTTTGGATTATAGTTTTAAATATTAGTTCCATTCCAGTGTTTTGTTTTTCTTCTTTAGGGGCTTCAGTTATGCATAATTATATCTTCTTTGTCTATCTTACATATCAGAAACTTTCTATTTTTACTTTATTATCTTATTTTCATTCTCTTGTTTCTTTTACTGTTTGCTCTAGTGTGTTTTATTAAATTTTTATTTGAATTTATTGTGAAGCACTGTATAATTTTGTCTTCAATCCTGATGTGATTTCCTTTTTCTTTTCTTTCTTTTTTTTTTTTAAGATTTTATTTATTTATTTGGGGGGAGAGAGAGAGAGAAAGCAAGTGTGTGTGCATGAGCAGGGGGAGGGGAGGGGTAGAGGGAGAAGCAGACTCCCTGCTGAGTAGGGAGCCTGATGTGGGGCTCCATCTCAGGACCCTGGGATCATGGGCTGAGCCGGAGGTAGACGCTTAACTGACTAAGCCACCCAGGCACCCCTTTCTCTTTTGTTTCTTAACTGAGTTTAGTCATCTCTTTTTTCATATCTTTTGCTTTTGTCATTTTTTTTTTTTAGGTCTTTTAAAAATTTCTGATTCAGAGTGTTTTTTCATATTCCAAATGCCCATTTAAAGAGATATAATTCAGTTTGGGATGTTTATTAAAGTTTTCTGCTTTGTTGTTGTTTGGGGGGTACTTTTCATCAGCTTAATTTTTCTGATTTCATTTTTTTTTTTTTTAAAGATTTTATTTATTTGACAGAGCAAGAGCGAGAGCAGGAACACAAGTAGGGGGAGTGGGAGAGGGAGAAGCAGGCTCCCCCTGAGTAGGGAGCCCGATGCGGGGCTCGATCTTAGGACCCTGGGATCATGACCTGAGCCCAAGGTAGACGCTTAACGACTGAGCCACCCAGGCACCCCGATTTCATTTTTTATAGTAGTTTTGTTTAGATTAAGATTGCTTATGCCTCTGCATTTCTGTGAGCAAGGCTCATGTTTTAGGGGGATCTTATAAAAAGAATACTAAATCAAGAGTACCCTCTCTGTCACTGTAGCAAAATATAGTTTGTTAGACATCTTTATTTCTTCTTATAGGGGAAAGGATTGTGTGTCTCTCAGTTTGCCTTAGTGGTAGATTGCTGGGAGGTGTAAGAATCAATCCTAGGAAAGGGCTCTGGATGGGTGATAGGTGTGGTCCCTTTAATTTTAAGTGTTGAAGCCTGTGTAATGAGCTTAAATTAAAAGGGGGATTTAAAGAAAGAATTCTGGCATATCACCGGACACAGAACTGCAGCTGGGCCCTCTTGAGGTACTGAAACCACGGTGAGAGGTAAAGCAACTTGTCACAGATAATAAGGGACAGAGTCAGGATTTAACCCCTTGTCAATTTGACTTTAGTCTTAATCATGACACCCTCCCTGCTTCCTCTGCTTGTTTTCAGGCGCTTCATAAACAGTATTGAAGTCATTAAAAATGAGAAGTGCTGCTTTGTGCCTCCTACCTAAGTGGTATGCTTTGTACTAGAAGCACTGGTCACTTTACGAAAGCCCTTTTAAACTTCAGTCATTTTTTAAACAATCGCCATTCTTTCTCATTTTAAAAATTTTGATTTGTTTAGTTGCTGTTGTCACAATCTCATATCTAGAGTATAATATTAGATGATGGCAGAAATTACATTGCCTCAATTATTAGGAATATTTGCTAGTAAAGGGGCGCCTGGGTGGCTCAGTCAGTTAAGCATCCGACTTTTGGTTTCAGCTCAGGTTGTGGGATTGAGCCCCATATAGGGCTCTGCACTCAGTGTGGAGCCTGTTTGAGATTCTTTCCCTCTGCTCCTCCCCCCTGCTTGCGCTCTCTCTCTTTCTCTCTAAAATAAATAAATGAAATCTTAAAAAAAGAAAGAAAGAAAGAAATATTTGCTAGCAAAAACTTCTTTTTGACTGTCTAGAGGAATCCGAGAGTTTCCTCTATGGTTCTTTCGTGAATTTTACAAATCAGATAATCTGCTCAGTGAGATGTGGGTACTAGAATCAGTAGCCATCTAAATATTGCAAGAAAGAGCTAGGAGCTGGAAAGTATTTATAGATAAAGTGAGAAAGTGAGTGAGTTGGAGGAGGGGATGATGGTGAATATTATAATAAAAGTGAAGATGTAATTCAGAAAATGGAAAAATGTTCATGTTATATTTAGTGATTTTTTTTCCAAGTGTTGAAATATAGATAATGAAAACTCACTTAGGATCTAAAGGTAGTAAAGTTAAATAAGTCGGTTCTAAAAGCCAGAAGTTAGAATGGGTTGTAGCATAAAGAAGGCTTTATAAAGTGCCTCTCTCCATTCATGATCCTGATGGGCCAGGTCCCAAGATGTTTCAGTAAAGGTTCCTGAACTATGTAATTTAATATTCTGCTCAAAGTAAATGCATGCTCTATTCATAGTGCTTTGTCAAGTTTAAGATTATGTAAGCTTGTTTTCTTACTCTTTCTCCTGTTTCCTAATTATTCTGCCCAGTGACTCCTAAATGAGAAAGCCATGGTGGGATCAGGAGAAGGGAGTTAATTCAGCAAATATTGTGCATTCGTCAAATCCAACACATACTTTAGATTTCAGAAATAACCTTTTTGGTTCTTTTGACTGTGTAGCTAAAATAAATTGTTATTAAATTGGAACCGTACTTTTGACTGTTGAAATGTGTTACATGCGAAACCTTTGGACTCTGTTTTAGGGTTAAACAATATGATATTTAATTGATTCTTCACCTAAGAGATCTGCCTGTCTTTGACCAGCCACTGCTCTTCACACATTACAGTGAATGCCTATTGTGGACATATGCTTTTCTTAGTAATTTATTCACTTCAAAAAGAGTATGATATGGTGATGGTGGTAGAGGGAGGGGGAGACTGCTGAGGAAATGACCCCAGTCACAAAGTAAGAAAGACCTGAAGAGACCGGGAGCAAAAGTCCTCCAGTGCCAACAAAGCAGCAGAAGCAAGGATTCTGCCTTCCTGCCTGCTTCTTTTATCTTCTGGTTCTGCCTCTGGCAGAATTGGTCTCCTCCTCCTCAGCAGTTTTACATGAGGATCAAATACTCAGATCTTTCTCCATAAAGGGTTTTTAGAATATGATGATGAATATGTGAATATTTTAAGATTATGTGTAGTCTATTTTCTGTGTCTTCTTGATTTTGAAATGAAATATTGCTAAATGCAAAAAATTTTTAAAGGATTGTAGCTTCCTCTTTTTATGGTATTGGCATGTTAAATTGAGTCTTTTTAATTTTATTGTAGGCATTTTCAAGCATACAAAAACAGAGAATAGAAAAGTGAACCACTGTTTATGTATCCTCTGCTTTCAACAGTTATCAACACATGGCCAATTTTGTTCCATGTATGCCCCCCCATTATCGACGTAAATCCCAGACATATTTCATTTGCAGATATTGAAGTATGTTATTAGACGAGATTCTTTTTTCTTTTTTTAAAGATTTTATTTATTTATTTTTAATTTATTTATTTTCTTTTTTAGATTTTATTTATCTGAGAGAGAGAGACAGAGATAGTGAGAGAGAGAGCACAAGTGGGGAGGAGAGGGAGAAGCAGGCTCCCCACAGAGCAGGGAGCCCGATGCGGGACTCGATCCCAGGACCCCGGGACCACGACCCGAGCCGAAGGCAGACGCTTAATCGACTGAGCCACCCAGGCGCCCAGATTTTATTTATTTATTTGAGAGAGAGAATGAGAGACAGAGAGCACAAGAGGGAGGAGGGTCAGAGGGAGAAGCAGACTCCCCGCTGAGCAGGGAACCTGATGCGGGACTTGATCCTGTGACTCCAGGATCATGACCTGAGCCAAAGGCAGTCGCTTAACCAACTGAGCCACCCAGGCGCACTTAGAAGAGATTCTTAGCAAATATAATCTTCATGTCATTATATTTAAAATATGAGCAATTCTGTTTGAGAGCTGTTAAAGACCTTTATTCATATTATAATAAAGGTTACTACATTAAACAAGAGCATGAGAAGTAATGTACTTAGGCCTTGGACCCAGCCTTAGGTTTAAATGCTAGTTTTGCTATTTGTGAGCTACATGACTTTGGGCAGGGTAACCTCTCTCTTCATCTCACTAAGCCTAGTTTCCTCAGCTGTTAAATGGTGAAAACACTACTTCTAACAGGATTGTTGTGAGTTAGAAATGAAGCAATGAATGCAAAGTGATTAGGATACTGCTTTACAGAACATTCTAGTAATGTTACTCATTGTTATTTTTATTTGGAGGTATAAGGAAATACATAGGCAACTAATTTAAGATTCTACCTTTCAGGATAGGTGTTATTTTAAAGTGACTTGCATTCAATTTTAAGCCTTTGGTATTTAGGGCCTACAGAACAGTCTTAGTATTGGTTTCGTTCAAAGGCACGTTTTATACTTTTCTCAAAAGCAGTCTTGAGGGCGCCTGGGTGGCTCAGTCGGTTAAGCGACTGCCTTCGGCTCAGGTCATGATCCTGGAGTCCCGGGATCGAGTCCCGCATCGGGCTCCCTGCTCAGTGGGGAGTCTGCTTCTCCCTCTGACCCTCCTCCCTCTCGTGCTCTCTGTCTCTCATTCTCTCTCTCGCAAATAAATAAATAAAATCTTTAAAAAAAAAAAAAAGCAGTCTTGATTTGTTTTAAAACATGATACCATTGAAAGGAATAATTATTTAACCTTTAATCAAACCTTGGATGTCTTTATGTGTGTTGGTATGAAAACTTTGAGATACCCTAAGAGGTAAGACATTAATTTATAAATCTCTCCTTGTAGGTTAAAAGTAAAAAGCAAATCTCAGTCCCCTTTTTAGTACCAATTTATTTAGGGTAATAGGAAGTTTGGGTATCTATGAACATAAAAGTGGTATCAACATTATTGCTTATACTCTTCTTTCTTCTCTCTGGTTAATCCACTTAATCTTTATTCTTACTGTTTGACCCAGCCAGAATATACAGTGTTGAACAAAATTTGTCTCTGCAGCTAAAGTTCTTTCATAGCAATGTGTTTTATTTATAGTGGAAGTTGGGGATAAATTGCTCAGCATATTCAATTCATTTTACAGACTTCCTGGAACATACTGCTTACCTATTTTTAGTATTTACTTTTTAATACTTAAACTGTATATTATTTTCATCCAGATTTCCCTAATCTACAAAATGGGCAATTCTGTTTATGTTTTAAGTTATTTTTTGACAGCTTTATTGAGATAAAATTTACATGCCATAGAATTCATACATTTTAAGTGTACAATTCAGTGATTTTTTTTTTTTAGTAGATTTGTGGAATTATCACTACAATTTGATTTTACACTTTCATCCGTGAAGAAAGAATCCTCATGCCCATTACCAGTAATTCCCCCTACCTCCTCCAGCCCTAGGCAACCACTAATTTACTTTCTGTCTCTATGAATTTGCCAACTTTGGATATTTCATATAAATGGAATCATGTAATATATGACCTTTTGTGTTTGGCTTCTTTCACTTAATATGTTTTTAAGGTTCATTTATGTTATACCATGTATCATTACTTCATTCCTTTTTCTTCCCAATTATCCATTATATGGATGTACCACATTTTGTTTATCCATTCAGAATAGATGTGTGTTTCCATGTCTTGAGTGTTATGAATAGTACTGCTATGAACATTTATGTGTTCTTGTGGGGATGTATTTATTTATTTAAAAAATTATTTTTTTTTTCTTTTTTTTTTTTTTTAAAGATTTTATTTATTTATTTGAGAGAGAGAATGAGACAGAGAGAACATGAGAGGGGGGAGGATCAGAGGGAGAAGCAGACTCCCTGCTGAGCAGGGAGTCCGATGCGGGACTCGATCCCGAGACACCAGGATCACGACCTGAGCCGAAGGCAGTCGCTTAACCAACTGAGCCACCCAGGCGCCCCTATTTAAAAAATTATTAACATTTATGAAATAATGGTTCTCTGCTATTTGTGTTATTTATTTATTTATTTTTTTTTTATTAAAAGATTTTATTTATTTATTTGACAGAGAGAGACACAGCGAGAAAGGGAACACAAGCAGGGGGAGTGGGAGCGGGAGAAGCAGGCTTCCCACTGAGCAGGGAGCCCGATGCGGGACTCGATCCCAGGACCCTGGGATCACGACCTGAGCCGAAGGCAGACGCTTAACCAACTGAGCCACCCAGGCATCCCTTTATTTATTTATTTTTTTAAGATTTATTTATTTGAGAGAGAGAGAGCACAAGCAGCAGGGAGGGGCAGAGGGAGAGGGAGAAGCAGGCTTCCTGCTGAGCAGGGAACCTGATGTGGGGCTTGAACCCAGGACCCTGGGAGCCGAAGGCAGACACTTAACCAACTGAGCCATCCAGGTGCCCCTATTTGTGTGTTTTTAATTTAGATTTTATTTTGTGATAATATAGTGGAGAGAAGCACTGTGCAGGGTTTTAGGGTTTCATGAAATTGGGGTTAATGTTATTTGCTGTGCAGCCTAAGGAGGGTAAATCTATGTCCTCTAGATTGGATGTTTTTGTCCCCCCGCAAAATTCATATGTTGAAAACTAATCCCCATTGTGATGGTATTTGGAGGTGGGCCTTGGGAGGTGATTAGTGTGCTCTTATAAAAGAGACCCCAGAATGCTCCCTTGCCCTTCCCACCATGCAAGGACACACATAGAGGATGGATCTCTTGTGGGTCAGGAAGTGGGCCTTCACCAGACACCTCCATATTGATCTTGGACTTCTCAACCTCCATAAATGTGAGAAATAAATTTCTGTTATTTATAAGATACCCACTTTATGGTATTTTGTTATAGCAGCCTGACCAGAACCATGAGAAATAAATTTCTTTTGGTATTTTTGTTATAGCAGCCCAAACAGACTAAGACAGTTTCCTTATCAATATAATGAAAAAGTTGGAGTAGATGCTGTCTATGATTCTTAGTCTGTGATTTATAAATCTGTTAATTTCTGTATGATCTTGGGGAAATTCTCTTTGCCTCACTTTTCTCATCAGAAAAAATGGGGTTACTAGCAAAATAGTATGTTGTTGTGAGGATGAAATAATATTCTTGAGCATAAAAAAAATGCCAAGATGTATTGAGTTACCTAAAGTTGTGGCTATTTTAGTGTGTTGGGCCAAGAAAGCCTTAGGAGGGAATGCTTTGGCTGTGGCCTTGGAGAATCAGTGGTGGTAAATCAGTGATTAGTGGAGGAAGGAAAATTTACCTGCTAATAATAGATTTATTGAGTGCCTACCATCCTGGAGTATATTAAATACATATATTAGCTCACCGAATTCTCAGTCCTGTGAGTTAGTTTAAGGATTATGCTTGTAAGTGAAATTAAAGTAATTGCCTAAGCCACCTAGTTAGTAAATGACTGCTTTGGAGTCACACCTTGTCTCCAAGGCCATGATCTTTATTTACCACTGCACTAAACTGCCTTTTAGAAAGAACAGCTCTTTGGAACAGAATCCCATGGCAGAGAAGTTTTCAGCGGGGGAGGTCTTTGCTTGGGGAAAGGTAGGTAGTATTATTAACAGTCCTTATGAGGTATAAAAGAGGTGATCATTTTATGAATAGTTTTTCATGTGTCTTATATTACTTTGTTCCATTGATGGTGAAGTGACATTTTAGTGAACAAGTTAAAGGATTTGCAGTATGTTCAATACTGCTTTTGTGGTTTTGTAGTTTAAAAAAAAATACATTACAGTGTACATTGTTTTTTTAAATGAGATTTTTAGTATGATGGAAAATAACTCTTTTACATGTTCCACTGGCTTCTTTCTGCCGGGTAATACTGTAATTCCATTTTTGAGTAGTTAACTTAAATACTTGAGTAGTTAACTTAAATACTTTTAAACATTTTTTAGTATGATTTTTTACTTTTTTCCAGTGTGGTGTTTGGTATGTGCCTTATATTGATATTATATAAACAAAAAAATGTGATAGTGCCAAAATCTCAGTTCGTGTTATATGTATATTTCAGTTGAACAAAAGTTCTCTTGTGAATGTGTGGTATCCAACATATAAACAATTGGATACTAAAAATTAATTTTTATGCCAATTCTTTGGAATTAGGAATCTGATGATACATTGAACCTTTGTTCAAACCCATTAGACTGTTAATATCTGGGATAGATACTGGATTTTGTCTGAGATCAGCTCAGTGGAAGGCATGTATGTCTTTGCCAAGGATAGAGGAAGAACACGTCTTTCTAGGGTAAAGGTTAGGAGAGAAGAGGTTTGGTGATTACCCAGAGAAATTCTGAGATGAAGAGAAGGGCAGGAGATCTATAGCAAGCTGAAGAGGGATTGGAATCTAGAAATGAGAGTTTGTAAAGTTATTATGGCTGGACATGCTTCTTCCTCTGGTGATAGAGGGAGACCTACCCAGCCAGGTGGACTCGATGGGCATATTCATTGCCCTGGAGAAGGAAGTGGTCCAGGCTTCTTGGAGCTCAGGAAGACTGAGATGCAGAAACCATGCAGGTAGAGAGCTCATCTGAGAGCTTTGGAAACCTATAAAGAGGCTTTAGCCATGGGATTCTCTATAGCTGCGGATGCCAGAAATACCTTTACCTTCCTGGAATTCTTCAAGCCTGATTCACTTTGCTAAAACAGTATTTCCTTTTCTTGCTCTTCCCCACTTTTGGTGAAGAAGCAGCCAAACTCCTGAGAATTTATCACTATACAGACAAGAAGAACCAAAGATTTGAAAAGTTTATAAAGTTAAGGAATTTTTATAGTTGGGCTTTCAAAAAATGGAGGTTTGCATCTGCTAGGGGTTTGGTAGAATAGCTAGAGTTGTGGAGAAATCCTTAAGGAACTGACTTCCCTATGTTTCTGACCTTGTAGATAACAGTGTCACTGGCTGCTTTGGAAAAGGGGCAGGGCAAGAAGGGTGGTGTAGGAGTAGTTGCTTGTATTGTTTTTGAGGAGAGTAAAGTGGTGTCCTATTATTACCATTAACAGTAGACTTGAATTTTTGAAGTTTAGTTATAGTATAGGACTTTTAATGTCCCACTGAACTTAATACAGATTTTTTTTCTGTCTTTTGAGGTAGATTATTGATATTTTCATAGCAAACTCAAAATATTTCTCTTTCTAACCTTTCTTCCTTTTTCCTTTCCTTTCTTCCTTTCTCCCTCCCTTACTGAATAAACTAGGTTCTGATGCATTTGTAAAAATGATACTATACAATGATATTTTAGCTTTCAGTTTTATTTAGAGAAATTATAGTTTTGGCTAGATGTGTATTATGGTTAACCAAAGTTAACCATTATTTTATCACTTTTATTTAAAATCTATTCAAAAGGATTGTTCATTCATTTAGAATTGTCAATGTTATTGTAAAACCAGATTAATAATCATACACTGGCATAACGAAAAATTACGTAAATTTTCAACTCTTGATCTGCTTCACTGTTGTATTATTGTAAAGTTGGATAATGTTTATTTCTGCATAATTTTATATATGGCTATGTAGAGTGATGAACCCAGTTATAGTATCTATATGTGTGCTTGTTTTCATCTCCAAGATTGCTTTTACTTCATAACAGTTGAAGGTATTTCTAATCTGAATTTAAGGACAGCTGTAGTATTTCTTCTGGAAATGCAGGCTAAGGAGCCAGTATTCTGATTTTGTTCATTGCCATTATGTGTCTACATGATGTAGACTTATTAGAGATGATTTAGTTAGCCTTAGGCTATCCTAATGGGTTTTCACTGGTTGTTAAAGCTCTTTGAAGAATCTAACTAAATTTTCCAAATAAACTGGTTGATTTATACTTATTGAGAGAGGAGTTCCAGTGCACCCACTCATATCAATTACAATCTGTTAGGAAGTGTAATTTGCCCAGTCTTGATTAAAAGGCTTGCAATTCTCTTTTCCTCATGCTCAGCGCATCCTCTGCTGCCCTCTAATGGCTGCCCATAGGTAGTACCATTGATGTCCATCTAACCACCACCACGGACCTGCCTTTCTCTAGCATCCAGCAGTTCATGTACCTGCTGGATCTGTGGGAGACTGTCCCAGTAGAAAGAAACTGGGAGGAGCTGCTTTGAAGGAAAAGCATGCACATATGATCCTATGATTGCCCCACACTTGGAATAATGTTAGGATTTATAGGGTGTTTGTTTCATATATTTCTTCATTTGTTTATTTATACATTCATTTATTAGATTTTTTTGAATGCCAAGTCTGTCTAGCTAGCACCTAACGTTGCCTAGACCTGTTAGGTGCTTATTATAGTTTTGTTAAATGAGGAATGAATGAATGAGTAAATACAAAGATAAATCAGAGATGATCTCTGGCCTTGGGGAGACAAGATACCAATTTACCTATTTGGCTGTCCAAATTTTCCTCTTTTAATGCTCCAAGATCTTGGGAGATGTTCAAAGTAGAAGATGGATACAAATATTAGTTGAAACTTAGTCTCCTTTACATATCTAGTTCTTAGAATTTGTCATCTCTAATTCTAAAGATCTGTTATTTATTTTCCCACTTGTATGATGTACTTAGAGTAGTGAAATTCATAGAGACAGAAGAGAATGGTTGCGGGGTGGGGAAGGTGGGTTGAGGCATGGGAAAATGAAGAGTTGTTTAATGGGAACAGAGTTTCAGTTTTGCAAGGTGAAAAAAGTTCTGGAGTTGGTTGGGGTGATGACTGCACAACAGTGTGAATGTACTTTATAAGGGCTCTGTTTTAGGTAGGATTATTTTGTAGCCAGGAGTGGTAATAATTGACTTCAGTGTTTCTTGCTTTTGGTTGAAGATAACATGCAGTCATGGTTGCACATTTTTCTTTATATTCACTTGACTCCAAGGCATCTCATCTGCTATAAACTCTGACTTTCTGCCTCTTTTATATTTAATAAATTGTAATAAAATGGGTCATTTTAAATGACCATATGTGAAATATGACATGTTTTTGTTAAGCATGTTGTGAATTGTTTAATTCTTCCATTTCTTCTTTTTTTTTTTTAAGATTTTATTTATTTATTTGACAGAGAGAGACACAGCGAGAGAGGGAACACAAGCAGAGGGAGTGAGAGAGGGAGAATCAGGCTTCCTGCTGAGCAGGGAGCCTGATGCGGGTGGGGCTCAATCCCAGGACCCCGGGATCATGACCTGAGCCGAAGGCAGATGCTTAATGACTGAGCCACCCAGGCGCCCCTAATTCTTCCATTTCTTAACTTGCTTCATGTAGCAAGTTTTTAAGAAAATTATTTTCCTTGCTTTATTAATTAATTAATATCAGGTAAATGTTCATCATTGCCTTCTTTTCTTGTTTGAGAATATGATCCACTCAAATATATTTAGGTTGAATAAGCTTCTTGTGAATAATAATGGTTTATCTCTGTCTTACTGGAGAAGAGCATGACCTTTGTATTATGTAGCATTTTATTGTGGTGATGGTAGTGGATGGTTGTATTTTGCAAGATTTTCCTTTATTTTTGTGTTTTGTACATTATTTTAACTATTCTGTGAGATATAGGAGATAACCAGAGATAGGCAAATTTTTTTTATGGCTGTGCTAATGAGTTGAAAAATCTAAAGCAAATAACTTTGGAAAAACTATTTAATTGGAACTAGTAGTACAGTAATCATTTTTCATTACCCATCTCTTTTGTGATGGCAATGAAAGATTGGTGGAAAGGAGACTCTAGAAGGGTAAACATCACAGCTTTCTTTTTTTTAATTTTTTAAAGTTTTTTTTTTTAGAGTGAGTGCAAGTGGGGGGAGAGGGAGTGAGAGAATCTTTTTAAAAATTTTTTTATTTAAATTCAATTTAGGTAATATATACTGTATTATTAGTTTCAGGGGTAGACTTTAGTGATTTATCAGTTGCATACAACTCCTAGTGCTCACCACCTCAAGTGCCCTCTTTAATGCTCATCGCTCAATTACCCCATCCCCCACCCACCTTCCCTCCAGCAACCCTCAGTTTGTTAACTACAGTTAGAGTTTCTTATGGTTTTCCTCCCTCTCTGTTTATTTTATTTTATTTATTTATTTTCCTTCCCTTCCCCTCTGTTGATCTGTTTTGTTTCTTAAATTCCACATATGAGTGAAATCATATGGTATTTGTCTTTCTTTGACTGACTTCACTTAGCACAATACCCTCTAGTTCTATCCATGTCATTGCAAGTGGCAAGATTTCATTCTTTTTGATGACTGCATAATATTCCATTGTATGTATATGTGTGTGTGTGAATAAATATATATATATATATACACATACATACCACGTCTTATTTATCCATTCATGTGTCAGTGGACATCTGGGCTCTTTCCATAGTTTGGTATTGTGGACATTGCTGCTATAAGCATTGGGGTGCATGTGCCCCTTAGAATCACTGTGTTTGTATCCTTTGGATAAATACCTAGTAGTTCAATTGCTGGGTCATATGGTAGTTCTATTTTTAACTTTTGGAGGAAACTCCATACTGTTTTCCAGAGTGGGTGCACCAGTTTGCATTCCCATTAACAGTGTAAAAGGGTTCCCCTTATTCTGCATCCTCACCAACATCTGTTGTTTCCTGACTTACTAATTTTAGCTATTCTGACTGGAGTGAGGCGGTATCTCATTTTGGTTTTGATTTGTATTTCCCTGATGCTCAGTGATGTTGAGCATTTTTTCATGTGTCTGTTAGCCATAATCTTAAGCAGGCTCCACACTTAGTGTGGAGCCTGATGCGGGGCATGATCTCATGACCTGAGCCGAAATCAAGAGTCAGACACTTAACCGACTGAGCCACCCGGGTAGGTGCCCCAGCAGCTTTCATTTCTTGGCTGCTTTACATTTTATCCATGAGGTCATTTGAAATGGCCTATATTTCTCATTAAGCTACTTTTTCATCACTTTCAACATATTCTTAAAAAAAAGCTGTTTGATTTAAAAAAAGTCTTAGTATTTTGTCATGCTTGGATGGTTCTGTAAAGTAATGGAAAGTTTGGATAAAACATCCATCTCTCAGGAGACAGTGACAAAAAAGTAAGACTGCTTCTAGATATCATAGTGTGTCAAGGTAAATCTAGACTGGAGACTCAGACCATCTATCTTTTTCACTTTGAATATATGGAGAATAATACAATGGTGAAAAATTTGGCATTGTCGGTATACAATCAATAACATGACTTGTAAAGCTTGGATAACACAGATACTACTTTAAGGGTCAGCTGCAGTCATCATTTCTTATGCCTTGTGGGATCTTTGGAATTCCAGATGGTCTTTTCTCTTGGGTACTGGTTAATTGGGTTTTAGTGTGGCAGTGGTTTAAACCTTAGTATTGATGGACATTTTCATTCAGAATACATGGCAAAAAATTAAAAAAAAAGCATTAAATGATTGCAGACACCATCTACTAAACTCTGAATTACGGTTTTGTTCCTATACCAAACAAGTTTCTCTATTGACTAAATGAGAAGGATATTCTAGCTAACTTAAACAGAAAAGGGATTTATTGGAAGGATGTTATATAGCTCACAGAATTGATAATAAGGATGGAGAAATAGGCTCAGAAAATAGGAAGGAACCAAAGGCAATTGAGAATTGGTCTGTGCTCATGCCAAAGGAAAAGTTTAATTAGGAAGCCAGTTCTGTTTCTATGATTAAGTTGTTCCTGTATCTGTATTACCCCTTCAAGGTTGAAATTCCTTTGTGGCAGTATCCTATTGACAACCTAGAGCAGAAGTTCTCTTGTTTCCAGCTTATAGGGTGGTCTCTTAGGTCAAAACTGTTTATAACGATTCTTATATCACTTGCCATTTGCACTGTTGATTGTAGAAGCAATGGTAGACAAAAGTTATGGTGCCTTAGCATGGATTAAGGCAATAGCACATATGTATATCTCATATATATATATATTTGTGTGTGTATATATGTTATATATATATATATATATATATATATATATATATTAATTTTGTATATAGTTTAGAGCTCCATCTTGTTCATTTGGCCAGATGTCACTGGATATTTTCAGAGCTGTTTTATCAGTAAGTTGATAATGTAGTGTGAGAATATCATTACTGGAATATATTGCCTGGGTATGAATCCTAACTTCCCCACTTAACTAGCTGTGAGATGCTGGGCAATGTTTAACCTGTCTAAGCTCCAGAGGAGGATTAAATAAGTTAATACAAATAAATAATTTAGAACAATGTATGGCTTATAATAAATATTTAGTAAATGTTAATTTTCATTATTATAATTATTGTTGGGGAGGAAAAATTTTTCTCTGCCTTTGAAGATTCTTTAGTCTAAGAATTTTTTTTTTTTTTAAAGCTTTTATTTATTTATTTGAGAGAAAGAGAAAGAGAGCACAAGCAGGGGGAGTGGCAGAGAAAGACGGAGAAGCAGGCTCCCCGATAAGAAGGGAGCCGGATTTGGGGCTTGATCCCAGGACCCTGGTATCATGACCTGAACAAAGGCAGATGCTTAACTGACTAAGCCACCCAAGTGCCTTGGAGCTGGTCTGAGAATTAAATTGACATGAGACAGATTGACAGGAGAAAATCAAATTAATTACCTATAGGGAATCCACATAATTATGAGATTCTAAAGACAGCCGGGCAAAATGAGGTATATGGGTCATCCTGAACTTAGGAAAAGGGGTAGGAAAGCAATTCACAGGAAGATGAAAAAGAGTAAATGTTTGGTAAACAAATGTTGGGCCCTATAGAAACAATAGGAACAATAAGTTATAGAGAGGACTTTAATCAAAGATCAAAGTTTGCTTAAGTTCCTCCCTGTCTACTGCTCTGAGTTCATATTATAATGTGGTTTTCTATAGTGATAGCTCTCTTCCTGGAGCAGACCCTTTAATCTAAGTTCTTTTAGGCATTTAGGGGGAAGGTCAGAGTTTCTGTGTCTTTTGGGCCTTGATTATTTTTGTTTTTAGCTCAAAATAATCTGAATGTCCAAGTGGCGTATCTGGGGACAACTAATTCACTCTGAACCCCCACATTATCAAGTTTTCAAATCTGGTCTCTGACAAGGTGGTCACAAGAGAAGGGACCATAGATATGAATCTGAGCTGTTTGGTTTTTGTAGAGCTGGGTAACTGATTCATCAGGTTAAGATAATTGATCTGGAAGTATGAACTACTGGTTTTATTTATTATTATTTGTTTGTTTATTAAGATTTTATTTATTTATTTGACGGAGAGAGAGACAGCAAGAGAGGGAACACAGCAGGGGGAGTAGGAGAGGGAGAAGGCAGGCTACCTGCTGATCAGGGAGCCCGATGCGGGGCTCGATCCCAGGACCCTGGGATCATGACCTGAGCCAAAGGCAGACGCTTAACGACTGAGCCACCCAGGCGCCCCTATTATTATTTTTTAAGATTTTATATACCTGAGATAGAGTGAGAAAGAGTGAGAGAGCACAAGTTGGGGGGAGGGCAGAGGGAGAGGGAGAAGCAGGCTCTCCACTGAGCAGGGAGCCTGCTGTGGGGCTCCATCCCAGGATCCCGAGATCATGACCTGAGCCAAAGGCAGACACTCAACCGACGGAGCCATCCAGGCGCTCTTGCTACTGGTTTTAGATTTAAAATGTATAATGTGAGCTTTTCCATCATGTTTCCTACTAGTTGTATGTCAGCCGGGGCCAATGTAGAACAAAAATGAACAAATTGCAAACAAATATTCAAGAATAAAACTTGAAAAATATATCCTATTTAGTTTGATAGTGATTTTTTCTTTGTAGACAGGTACAAATAATGGTAATTTTTTTTTGTATACACAGAAGCTGTAAAATAATATATTTCTTTAAGTAATCTTGTTTAGTCATTATTTGACAAATATTAAGACCACATCTTTTTTTGTTAATACCTGAGTTTTTTTCCTTAAAAGACTTTTTTTTTTTTTTAGGGCAGGGCTATGACTTGAGTTTTTAGTTCCAGCTGATAACACAGTATCTGAAATGGGATACATTCATAGCTAATTTTTGCTGAATAAGTAATATATTTTCATATGGAGTCACATTTTCTACTCTGCTTGAAAATTATTTTCAAAAGTATGCTTTGTGGTGACTATAGTTTATAATACTTTATTGCATATTTGAAATTGCTAAGAGAGTAGGTCTTAAAAGTTGTCATAAAAAAATTTTGTAATTATGGTGAGGGATGTTAACTAGACTTACTGTGATCACTTTGCAATGTATGCAAATAGTGAATCATATTGTACACATGTCAGTTAATATCTCAATTAAAAAAGGAGGCTGTTAAAAAAATGAGTATGGCTTCACTAAATACAATGCAAAGTCGTGGGGTATTGCAAGGAGCTGTCACAGTATATTGCGATGGTGGGTCACTGTGAGGTGGGATGGGGAAGGGAAGGATAAAATGTGCTGGAGAATACTCTCAGACATGCAGCTAAGTATAGGTGGATAATATAATTGAACCTTTGATTTTTTTGTTTTGTTTTGTTTTAAATGTCCTGCTCTCCTCAAAATCCTGTTTTATTAGTATACCGGGCTGGCTAAGCCTCCAGATGCCTGCACAAGACAAGAAACTGTCTTGTCCTTAGGCCTTGCTGTATGAATATTTATTGTATTTTGTATTTAGGCATAACCCCTGGCTGTGGCCAAGTGAACACTAGAAAACTAAACCAAGAACAGTTAATTATAGCTTGATAGGAAGAGATCATCAGCTGGGTTAATCAAATTTTTCCCTGGAGATTTAAAAAAAAATTCAGAATGTGGAGAGATGGAGACGGTAACAGTGGGGACAAAAATTGAAACGGTCTATTAGGAAATATATTGAGGTAAACATAAGATGTGTTACCATGTGATATGGAGAAGCAAAAATATGAGAAATTAGAGATAGCCATTTAATAATAGTGGAACCGAAAGAGTCAGATATTTGGAATTAAGCTGTATAATTAATAAGGAGAGCACTAGAGAAAAGATTGCCTCTTTGAGTAATTGATTCAATCCTTTATTTAACAAGAATTTATTGAATTACTTACTGCTATGTACCAGACACTGTTCTACCCCAAGAGTACTGCTCCGGAAAAGAGTTAAGCCAGTGGGGCGCCTGGCTGGCTCAGTTGGTAGAGCATGTGCCTCTTGATCTGAGGGTCCTGAGTTAGAGTGCCATGTTGGGCGTGGAGCCTACTTAAAAAAACAAAACAAAACAATAACAAACAAAAACAGTTAAGCTAGTGATTCTCAACCAGCTGTGATTTTTGCCTACCAGAGAATATTTGGCAATGTTTAGAGACATTTTGGTTGTCACAGCTTGAAAGGGGGAGTGCTATTTGTATTCTAATGAGTAGAGGCCAGGGATGCTGCTAAATGCAATGCACAGAATAATTCTTAAAAAAATAAATAATCTGACTCAAAATGTCAGTAATGCTGAAATTGAGACCCCCTGGGATAAGCCATCATAAGTATGTATTTCACAGAATAATTATTATCTTGTAGTTAACATTTAACTTTCTTTGTTTTCAGAAGTGAGAAAGTTTACTGGAGTAAAATGGAGGCCTCAGTAATATTACCCATCCTGAAGAAAAAACTTGCGTTCCTTTCAGGTATGCTTTCTTCTTAAAATTGGAAGTGTTTGATGTATAGTTTTGTTTAAACTTTTTTCTTTGATAAGTTTGACAGAAATGCATTTTTCTGTGAAGGTTTCATTTCAGAGACCTTTTATTTCTGAGACCTCTTTTAGTCAGAATGGATAGCTGTGCGAGCCACCTCTCACTGTTGGTACTTGGCAGGCCAATATTTATTCTGTAAATTGATTAAAATGACCTGTACAAGGTAGATGTCATATCTTTTTATATAAAAATGAAATAATACGGGCCAAGAATAATTGACTAACCAGCACCTAAATAATTGTTTTTGAAATATAGAATTAGTTTTTATGATATCTTGCATCCTAGCTTTTGTCTTCCATCTTCCTGTGAGATAGTTTCAGTGCACTTGCAGGAATTAGGAAATACCAGTTACATGGTTTTCACTTTTTACTGTTCAAACTGGGTTATATAGGCTTGAATTTATCTGGTTATTAACCTAAAGTATGTATCAGCTAAGAATCAAAGAGAAGCTGCAAGATACTTTATTAGTGTGAGAGCAGGGACATGGTACATTGGGTATAGCGATTTTCTGGAATTAAGGATCATTGAGTAAATTTGCACATGCTTTGGAATAGGTATTATGGCCTGCCTGTTTAGGGTTACTTGGACTTTTTTTATCTTGCTTTTTATTTCTTTTTTTCTTTAGATCCTTTCGTAATTGTCTTGATCATTAAGCTACCAGCATCCTTTTTTAAAAGTATATTGTATCTCTCTTTGTTTTTATTTTATTTTATTTTAAAGATTTTTATTTATTTGAGAGAATGATAGAGAGCATGAGAGGGGGAAGGGTCAGAGGGAGTAGCAGACTCCCTGCTGAGCAGGGAGCCCGATGCATGACTCTATCCTGGGACTCCAGGATCATGACCTAAGCCAAAGGCAGTTGCTTAACCAACTGAACCACCCAGGTGCCCTTGTATCTCTCTTTGAATTGGTATGTTTTTCTAGTGTAGATTATAAAGGACAAAATAAGATATTGAATTCCACTAGTATTCTTGTTTCCTTATTTAATGTATTTCCTTTTTTCAAATACAACTTCTTTCCGTACCAGTTGACGCTTATGTTTTCTCCATTCTTTTCTGATATTAATGGCGTTACAGGAAACATTCTTATTCATTGTTCGTGTACTTTGTACAAGTTCAGCAGTATAAATTCTCGTAAGTGGAGCTGTTAAAGAGAATTTACATTTAAATTTGTGTTAGGTTTTGTTGGATTACCCTCTAAGAATATTGTTTCAATTTCTGTTTCTCCCACCAGTGTAAGAAAATATCTGTTTGCCCACACTGTTGCCAAGAGTGGATATTATTATTCTTCTGTAATCTTTATCAGTGACATTTTTGCATCTTTATGACACTTATCTATGTGCAGCATTTCACTCTGTTGGCCATATTTACTTTTTTAAAAAAGATTTTATTTATTTACAGAGAGGGTGTGGGTGTGTGCAAGGGCGGGGGGAGAGAATCCTTGAGCACACTCCCCGTTGAGCATGGAGCCAGTCTTGGGGCTTGATCTCAAGACCCTGAGTTCATGACCTGAGCTGAAACCAAGAGTCAGTTGCTTAACCGACTGAGCCACCCAGGCGCCCCAGCCATATCTATCTTGAAGGTTTTTTTTTCTCTTGGCTTCTGCCCTCTTTTTCATTTACTCTAGTAATTATTTTATTGTTCCTTGGTGAAAGCTGAGGACATGAGGTTAAATGTAGTCCTGAATGTTGGAACTGTCCTCTGAAGACAAGTCCACAGTGGGTCAGAATGCTACAGTTCAGATATGAACCTTTTTGCACATTTGGTTTAATGCAGGCGTAAAGCTTACCAGTTTTTGAGGAGCAAATGAAATTTCCCTTAGCCCACCCTTCTTGACTTTCTCTATTGACTATTAATTATTTCAACCAATAGTTTTCAGCTTTTTTTAGTAATAGAGAAAAACTTTTCAAACCAAAATCATTTGGGGGGTTCAGCTTGAAAACCATGGGTGCAATTCATTAAAAAAAAATAAAACCTGAACAAAAACCATGAGTAGTTGAAGTCACTATTGATTATCTCTTAAGTTCAACCATTTGAAATTATATTTATTCAGATTAAACAAACTGGTTGAATATTATTAATTTATATGGTTAACCTAATAAAAGAAAATCATTTGTGGTTGGTCCATCATGAATTGCCCTCATGTCATTCATAGTAGTTGTTTTTTTCACTTCACAGCTTTCAGTTTTTAGTGATAGATTTCTAGAGATCATATAGAATTTTTACCTTTAATATTTGCTGTTTTTTAAGCTTCTAAAATTGCCGTAAATGTCAGTTGTGTCAGAGAATGGACTTCAGTGTCAAAGTCAGTCACATGGGGAACTTTCAAAGAAGATATGTGTGTATAAAAGTATTAGTTAGATTTTAATGCTTATGGGAGATTGAAGAGGGCTTGAGCATCCACGAAATGCGAGTATGTTCCACTGCCCAGCTTTCAGGCTTCTACAACCAGGTCCCATGTGCTCTTCTTAGCTGGGCAGGTCTTTTTCTTGCCTTGTGAATAGAAGTCCTGTCTGACCTCTGTGAGTTCACTCAGATCATTCCTCATCACAGAATACTCTAATACTCTTTTAACTTGGTTTATAAATTCTACCTATTTTTTTAAGTCTTAACTTTTCTACAAAGCTTTTCACCTTTATCACAGCTCTTATCATTTTCTAATTTTTCTAAATCCTTTTTTGTAATACTTTATATATATACAACACACCCTAGCAGATAAACTCATATTTCATAACTGTTATTTCTTAGGATGTAAAGCCTTTCTTCCTGGGTTGATTGGAAATTTACTTTACTTGTAAATGCTTATAGTGCTAGGTGTACAGTAGGTGCTTGATGAATTGATTACATTAAGAAGCAGCCTAAATGGAAGAAAATTAAACAGAATGATAATTGCTGTGTTTAAGTGAAGATTTCATGGGTGAATTTTTTTCTCTTATTCTTTCTAAATTTGGTATAATTTTGCTATACTACTATAAACATTTATAATATATAAAATAAGCAGCTATTAGATAGTTCTTTTTACTTATATCTTAAGTACTATTTGCTTTATAACATTGGACCCAAACATATTTATTTAGTGCTTTAATATCTATTACATGTTGTATTTATATCTTTTTTTTCTAATAGGAGGAAAGGACAGACGGAGTGGCCTCATTCTGACAATTCCATTATGCCTGGAACAGACAAATATGGATGAGCTGAGTGTTACCTTAGACTATCTACTCAGCATTCCAAGGTGACTCTAAAGGTGTCTTTTTAAAAATTTTGATATGTTGTCATTCACTTACTAATGTTTCCTGTTATTAAGGTGTATGTTGCTATGTCACCTGCTTTTATTAGTGAAATTATAATTAAAAACACTAGAATCAATCATTTCTGATACAACAGCAGATGAAAGAATTATTATATGCTCTTAATGCACTGGATAATGTGATACAGATTTCCAAAACGTATGCATTGTCAACTTCTAAGGAACACAAAGACTGAGCATCTCTGTACCATGCAACTTGAGAAAACACAGAGAAGTGAATTTAGTAGAAAGCGTCTTTTATTTAAATAACTATTTCACTATATAGATATAAACCTGTAGGTTTTAATATACTGAGTAAAGGCTATTAGGAATTCAAAACATTTTTATTTTTAAAAATGCAAAAAATGTTTATGTTTTAATTGAAGATCCTTGGATTTTGTATTTCTTGGGTGAAGACAAAACAAACTTTGCTTTTTGCTTGAGCCTCCCCATCACTTCAACAACAAAAATAAGCTCCCTCCCCAATTTCCTCTTCCATATGTGATATTTGGAGGCTGAAGTCTTACTGCATGTTGGAATCATCTGGAGATTTTTTTTTTTCAAAATTCTAATGCTCTCCAGAGATTCTGATCGAGTTGTTCTTGGGAGGTCTGCTCATCAGATGTTTTTTTAAAAAAGTCTTTTAATGGGGTGCCTGGCTGGCTCAGTTGGTGGAGCATATAACTCTTGATCTTGGGGTTGTGAGTTCGAGCCCCACACTGGGTGTAGAGATTACTTAAAATCTTTAAAAAGTACATCCTTCGGGCTTCTGGGTGCCTCAGTTGGTTAAACGTCCGACTGTTGATTTTGGCTTGGGTCATAATCTTGGGGTCCTGGGATCAAGCCCTGTGTCGGGCTCCATGCTCAGTGTGGAGTCTGCTTGGGATTCTCTTTCTCTTTCTCCCTCACCCCCCCCCCCCCCCCCCTCTTCTTGCTCTCTCTAATAAGTGAATAAAATCTTAAAAAAATCCTTTATAATCCTTTAAGCTTCCCAGATAATTCTTATTTGCAGTCAGATTTGCAATCCGCTGTAATAAAGAATGCGAATGAGGACAGACCTTTTGTTTGTAAAATATAGAGGTGGTTTTGGAACAAAATTCTCTCTTATTTAATGCTCTTGAGCTCCAGATAATGAATTTTAAACATTTTAGTCGAACAGTTCTTTGTATTCTTCCTTTATTTGCATTATTGATAAAATGGATTATTTCGTTTTAAACCACCTTGCAGAGTATAGGGTTAAAACTATATTTTAGAACCACTGACTTTAAATCATACCTGCTTCCAATATTGGCTTGTAATTTAATGATTCTCTTGCTGATTGTTTTTTTTCCTGTATTGGGGAAATAGAGGTCTTCAAGTGAGAATTTTCAAATTTTTTTTTACTTTCTGGGAAGGAAAGTTAGCAGAACTGACAGTGTGCTGTGTTAGTATTGAATAACCTTCCTCATCCTCTGAGCTGAATGCTAATTTGTATTATTCACCATTAGATAACAAACTGTTTCTAGGTAAATGATACCAGCTAGACATACAGCTAACAAATTCTGAAAAAGTATGCATAATTCATAGATGGTTACATGTGATTAGTGAACTTAGAGGCCATCTGAACCAACTGCCTTATTATGTAGATGAGGGAATTGAGACTCAGGTTATAGTTACTTGCCCAGGATTATACAGCTAGTTAGTAGTAGAGCTGGGACTAGAATCTATCATTGCTGACACCAATCCAGAGATCTTCATATTTCAAATGAATAGAGTTTAGTATAGTTGAATCTTAGGTGAGGTGAGGTTCTGAAGTTGGAATATACTGCACAAATTACTGATAGAATTATCCATGAAAAATGCTTAAGCAAGAATTAGAGGTTAGAGACTTAACAAACTTTTTTCATGAACATGCTAGGTTTTCCTCTAGTGACACTGGAGGAACATGTCATTGAGGCTAAGTTCCAGAAGACACATTCAGCTTGTGATTAAGTTTGTAATAAAAAAATGCATGCTTATGGGGTGCCTGGGTGGCTCAGTCTGTTCCGGTCTTCTGCCTGTTTTTTAATCATATTACTTTTTTTTGGTGTTGAGTTATAGAAGTTCTTTATATATTTTTGATATTAACCCCTTATTGGATATATCCCTTGCAAATAGTTTCCCCTAGGTTGCCTTTTTGTTTTGTTGATGATTTCCTTTGCTGTGCAAAAGCTTTTTATTTTGACATAGTCCGAGTAGTTTATTTTTGCTCTTGTTTCCCTGGCCTGAGAAGACATATCCATAAGTATGTTGCTAAAGCCAATGTACAAGATTGTTTTTTAAATTTCTCTTTCTTCTGTGTTGTTATTAGTGTATAGAAAATCAACCGATTTCTTTATATTAATTTGTATCTTACAACTTTACTGATTTCATGTATTACTTCAAATAGTTTTTTGGTGGCATCTTTAGAATTTTCTGTATATGACATCTTCAGATAATGACAGTTTTACTTCTTTCTTAACAGTTTGGATGTCTTTTATTTCTTTTTCTTGTTTGATTGCTGACTTCCAGTACTATGCTGAACAAAAGTGGTGAGAGTAGACATCCTTGTCTTGTTCCTGATCTTAAAGGAAATGCTTTCCATTTTTCACCATTGAATATGATTTTAGCTGTGGGTTTTTCTTATATGGCCTTTATTATGTTGAGGTATGTTCCCTCTAAATCCACTTTGTTGATAATGTTTATCATGAACAGATGTTGTGTTTTGTCAGATGCTTTTTCTGCATCTATTGACATAATCATGCAGTTTTTATCCTTTCTCTTGTTAATGTCATGGTATAACATCGATTGATTTGCAAATATCAAACCATCCTTTCATCCCTGGAATAAATCTTACTTGGTCATGGTGAATAATCCTTTTAATGTATTATTAAATGTGCTTTGCTTATATTTTGTTGAGGATTTTTGCATCCACGTTCTTTAGGTATATTGGCCTATATTTTTCTTTTTCTGTATTATCTTTATCTGGTTTTGGTATCAGGATAATGTTGGCCTTACAGAATGAATTTGGAAGTTTTCCTTCCTCTTATATTTTTCAGAATAGTTTGATAAGAATGGGTATTAACTCTTTAGATATTTGGTTGAATTTACCTGCGAAGCCATCTTGTCCTGGACTTTTGTTTGTTTGGGAGTTTTTTGATTACCAATTCAGTTTTGTTACTAGTAATCAGTATGTCCAAATTTTCTATTTCTTCCTGATGCAGTTTTAGAAAATTGTTTGTTTCTAGGAGTTGATCCATTTCATCTAGGTTGTTTAATTTGTTGGCATATAATTATTTATAGCGTTATCTCCTAATTCTTCATATTTTTTTTTTTTTAATTTATTCATTTGAGACACAGAGATACAGAGAGAGAGGGAGCATGAGCAGGGAGAGAGGCAGAGGGAGAGGGAGAAGCAGGCTCCCTGCTGAGCCAGGAGCCCGATGTTTGGCTCGACCCCAGGACCCTGGGATCATGACCTGAGCCGAAGGCAGACGCTTAACCATCTGAGCCACCCAGGCGCCCCCTAATTCTTCATATTTCTGTGGTGTCAGTTGTCCTCCTTTATCCTTTCTGATTTTATTTGAGTTCCCTTTTTTTGTTGATTAGTCCAGCTAAAGGTTTATCAATTTTGTTTATCTTTTTAAAGAATCAGCTCTTTGTTTTCTTTGACCTTTTCTAATTTTTTTTATAGTCTCTATTTTATTTATTTCCACCCTCATCTTTATCATTTTCTTCCTTCTGACATTGGGTTTTGTTTGTTCTTTTTCTGATTCCTTTACGTGTAAGATTGGATTGTTTATTTGAGATTTTTCATGTTTCTTGAGGTAGGTTTGTATCATTAAGAACTTCCGTTTTAGAACTGCTTTTGCTGCATCCCAAAGATTTTGTACTGTTGTGTTTTTGTTTTTATTTGTCTTCATGTATTTTTTTATTTTCTCTGATTTCTTCGTTGACCCATTGGTTGTTTAGTAGCATGCTTGGCTTCTGTGTGTTTGTGTTTTTTCTAGTTTTTTTCTTGTAATTGATTTCTAGTTTCATACTGTTGTGGTAGGAAAAGATGCTTTATATGTCAGTCTTCTTAAATTTATTGAGACTTGTTTTGTGACCTAACATGTGATCTATCCTGGAGAATGTTCCATGTGCATTTGAAAAGAATATGTATTCTGCTGTTTTTGGATGGATTGTTCTGTATATATTTTTGAGGTCCATCTGGCCTAATGTGTCATTCAAAGCCATTGTTTCCTTGTTAGTAATTATGTTCAGATGATCTATCCATTGATGTAAGTGGGTTGTTAAAGTCCTCTACTATTATTGCATCACTGTCATTTTCTCCCTTTATGTCTGTTAAAATTTGTTATATGTACTTAGATGCTCTTATGTTGGGTACCTAGATATTTACAATTGTTACATTCTCTTGTTGGATGGATCCTTTTATCATTATGTAATGGCCAGTGTTTGTCTCTTGCTACAGTCTTTCTTTTAAAGTCTATATTGTCTGGGCGTCTGGGTGGCTCAGATGGTTAAGCGTCTGCCTTTGGCTCAGGTCATGATCCCAGGGTCCTGGGATCGAGTCCCGCATCGGGCTCCCTGCTAGGCGGGGAGCCAGCTTCTCCCTCTGTCTCTGCCTTTCTCTCTCTTTCTGACTCTCATGAATAAATAAATAAAACATTTAAAAATAAATAAATAAATAAAGTCTATTTTGTCTGATGTAAGTATTGCTATCCCAGTGTTTTTTTTCTTTTTTGCTTCCTTCTGCTTGGAATAACCTTTTCCATCCCTTTACTTTCAGTCTGTATGTGTCTAGGTCAGAAGTGAGTCTTTTGTAGGCAGCTTTTTTTTTTTTTTTTAAATCAATTTAGTCACCCAGTGTCTTTTGATTGGAGCATTTAGTCAATTTATATTTAGAGTAATTCTGATAGGTATGTACTTAATTGCCATTTTGTTAATTGTTTTCTGATGGTTTTTGTAGTTCTTTTTTTTATTTTTATTTTTTTTAATTTTTTTTTAGAGATTTTATTTATTTGAGAGAGAGAGAATGAGAGAGAGCACATGAGAGGGGTTAGGGTCAGAGGGAGAAGCAGACTCCTTGCCAAGCAGGGAGCCCAATGCGGGACTCGATCCAGGGACTCCAGGATCATGACCTGAGCCGAAGGCAGTCGCTTAACCAACTGAGCCACCCAGGCGCCCTGTTTTTGTAGTTCTTGTCTGTTCCTTTCTTCTGCTCTCTTGTGATTTGATGGCTTTCTGTAGTGTTCTGCTTGGAATCCTTTCTCTTTATTCTTTTGTTTATCTATTATAGGTTTTTGATTTGTGGTTATCATTGAGTTTATATGTAACATCCCCTATGTATAGCAGTCTATGTTGATAATTGCTTAAGTTAGAACACATTCTAAAAGCGCTAAATTTTTACTACCCCCCCCATATTTTATGTATATGATGTCATATTTTATATCCGTTTATTTTGTGTATTCCTTGGAATTTTTGTGGATATAATTGATTTTACTACTTTTGTGTTTTAATCTTGATAGTGGCTTTATAAGTAAGTATAATCTGCTAGTTTTACTATATGTTTACTTTTACCTGTGAACTTTTCTCATAATTTTCTTCTAGTTATGCTGTCTTGTTTTTGACTTAAAGAATGCCCTTTGACATTTCTCATAAAACTGTTTTGGTGGTGATGAACTCCTTTAACTTTGTTTGTCTGGGAAACTCTTTATATTTCAATTCTAAGTGATAGTCTTGCTAGGTAGGGTATTCTTGGTTGTAGGTTCTTTTTTTTTCCTTTCAGCACTTGAAATATATCATGCCACTCCCTTCTGGACTATGTAACTACTAGTATTCTGTAAGGTATATATTCTGTATGTTCAGAATTTATAAAAGATCTAACTATGGACATTTTTCTTCAAAGAAAATCTGACACAGAAGCCAAATTTATAAAACAGATAGAAATGGAGGTCCACAGCTGTTTCTGCTCATCATCTTCCCTTCTCAAACTCCACTTCCACTGCATTGCCCCCTCCCTCACTTTTAAGGAGCCTTCTTGGAGCTTATAGGACTCTGCAGAGCAATTAAAAGATAATTTGAATATGAGTCTAACACCCTTAATTGATCATGGATTTGTCTTCTTAGATTTTGGAATGTTCAGTATAGTCTGTGAGAGTGTGACTGGGATGGCTCCCCCCCCTTTATTTAATATATATATTTTTTTAATGGGACTTGCTTCCAAGGAGGTTTGAGCCAGCACCTTCCCTTTTCCTCCTTAAGAAATGTACTTTTAGCAAATGGGGTTATAATTGTATTGACCTTAGAGTTACTTCAAAGTACTGTGGTTAAGTGCTTTGAACATGCTTTTTGTTTTGTTTTTAATTTTTAGATTTTTTTATTTTTTAGAGAGGGAAAGTGAGCAAGGAGGGGCTGGGGAGGGGCAGAGGGAGAGAGAGAATCTTAAGCAGACTCCACATACAGCACAGAATCTGACACAGGACTTGACCTGGACTGAAATCAAGAGTAGGACACTTAACTGACTGAGCCACCCTGGTGTCCCTTAACATGCTTTATGCTCCTTTTTTTTTTTTTTTTTTAAGATTTTATTTATTTATTTGACACAGAAAGAGTGAGAGAGAGCGAGCAAGTACAAGCAGGGGGAACGGCAGGCAGGGGAGAAGCAGGCTTCCCTCTGAACATGGAGCCTGATGTGGGGCTCGATCCCAGAACCCTGAGATCGTGACCTGAGCTGAAGGCAGCCGTTTAACTGACTGAGCCACCCAGGTGCCCCTTTATGCTCTTGATGAGTGTTTTTTTTTTTAATAGTCATCTCACTCATTCAACATATATGTATTGAAAATTTATAATGTGCTGTTTTAAAATGGAACTGCTAAGCCAGTATTCACTTTCTTTGCCATGTAGTTTTTATTTTTCTTTCCTTTCTCTTTCTTTTCATATGCTTAAGTTCACGTCAAGGGATGGCTAAGTTGTCAAGCTGGACTAGTACAACAATAGCCAAGCTAACTTCTCTGTCCCTATTCTCTTACCACTTTGCACATAAAACAGGATTAATTTCACTGAAACAACAATTTCTTCCTTCCCAGTTTTCTATGACCTCCTCCTCTTCTTACTGCACGGTGAATTCAATTCGGTAGACATTTATTTTGTACGTCGTGCATTGTGAAGGCAGGAAAGACAGGTCTTTGCTCTCAAAAGCAGTCTTTCAGCCTTCTTAACTGCTATGCCAAAACCTTACATGATTCGACTCACCTTTCCAGTTAATATTTCTTGAACACTTATTATGCAAAGCACTTAGTTTTAAGTACTTGTATTAACTCAGTTTTCAAAATAATAAGATAATATTATTTCTATTTCATAGATGAAAAAGGGCAGAGAAATTAAGAAACTTTCTCAAATTAATATGTGGTGCCTTTGCTCATATTCTTTATGCTCTGTATTCCTTAGGCTCTTTAAGGTGCTCCTTTCACACTAAATTTTATTAGCTCCTTTATGTAGATCTTTTCCAGATTCTGCTGTTATCTAAACTTACAGCCCTTGCTGTTTCTGATTCTTTAGGAGTTTAACCATGATGTGTTTAATGATGGTTCTGAAATTTTTATTATTTATTTATTTATTTTTAAAGATTTTATTAATTTGAGATAGAGAGCGAGAGAGCGAGCATGAGTGGGGGGCAGAGGGAGAGGAGAAGCAGGCTCCCCGCTGAGCAAGGAGCCCAATGTGGGGTTCAATCCCAGCACCCCGGGATCATGACCTGAGCCGAAGGCAGATACTTAACTGTGACTGAGCCACCCAGGCACCCAAATTTTTATTTATTTTTACATTTATTATTTGTATTACTTTTTTTTAAATTTCAAAAGCATATATTGTTTCCCTAGTAACATTAAATAATGTAATGTCTATGAGTATAAAGTAGGCACTAAGTGATTCTGAACTCCTTGAGGGGAGAAACTATAATTTGTATTTTTCATAGCTCAGTGTACTACCTCATTCTTCAGTCAGTGGTCAGTATAGCTTATGAGTATGGGTTTCTGCTTTTTATTTTACTACTTCAGTTTCTCAAATGTGGGCTGACTGGACCTAGTAACTGACCATTCTCAGAACAGCTTACATTTTTTGGAAAAGCAAATAAGCATACTGAAGTTGGTGGCTCAGTAGAAACTATTTTGATGGATAAGAAGTTTGTCTAGGCTGGTCTTACTTTCCTTTTTAGGACTTTAGATTCAAATGGACCTGAGGATTTACTTATGGATGATGAGTGGGAGGCATATATGAAAAGAATATCTTATATTTAAGGAAGTAACAAATAACGTTAAGTCATATAATTCTCATAACAAACTTATGAGTACAGTCATCATTATCCCTGTTTTGTGTATGAGGGATCTGAGACAGAAAGAGTTGGCAATTTAGGTATCTTGACCAAGAGCATGTGGTAAATCAGGGCTAGAGGGGGTTTTAGAACCTGGCAGTTGGGCTGCTAGCCTGTGTTTCTAATTCTGCTTTGCAGCCACCTGTGCTGTAATCACAGCGCAGTATCTATTGATAAGTGTTAGTATTTATTCATATTTAACCTAAATCTAGCACAGTTGATAATTAACATATGAAATAATACAGTATTATAAAAGAAATACTGAAAACTTTGTCTTAACACTTTCTTTCAACAGTATATTCAGTATATACAGGCAAATCTTGGAGATAATTGCAGGTTCAGTTCTAGACCACTGCAATGAAGTGAATATCACAGAAAAGCCATATTTGCATTTACTTCCTCCACTGAAGTCTTGAATCCCTAAGTCATTCGTGAGGGTTGGAATCAACTTCTCCCAAACTTCTGTTAATATTGATATTTTGATCTTTTCCCATAAATCAATGAATGTTCTTAATAACATCTAGAATGGTGAATCCTTTCCAGAAGGCTTTCAATTTACTTTGCCCAGATCCATCAGAAGAATCACTGTCTCTGGCAGCTATAGATTAATGAAATATTCTCAAATAATAAGACTTGAAAGTCAGAATTACTCCTTGACCCATGGGCTGCAGAATGGATGTCATGTTAGCAAGCATGAAAACAACATTAATCTCACTGTACATCTCCATCAGAGCTCTTAGGTGACCAGATGCATTGTCAATGAGCAGTAATAGTTTAAAAGGTAAGGTATCTTTTTTTTTTTCTGAGTAGTAGATTTCTATAGTGAGCTTAAACCTTTTCAGTAAACCATGTTGTAAACAGATGTAGTTTCATCCAGAGTTTGTTGTTTCATTTATAGAGTGTAGGCAGGGTAGATTTAGCATAATCCTTTTCTATTTTTTAATTTTTTTTAAGTAGTCTCCATGCCCACTGGGGCTTGAACTCACGACTCTGAGATCAAGACCTGAGTTGATATCAAGAGTCAATCGCCTAACTGAGCCACCCAGGTGCCCTGATTTATCATAATTCTGAAGGGCCCTAGGATTGTTGGAATGGTAAATGAGCGTTGGCTTCAATTTAGTCACCAGCGGCATTAGCCTCTGACAAGAGAGTCAGTCTGTCCGTTTTTTTTTTTTTAAAGATTTAATTATTTTAGAGAGAGAGAGTGCACATGAGAGAGCATGCCCCTTCCCTTGGTGGTGGGGGACAGAGGGAGAGGGAGAGAGTTTTTCTTAAGCAGACTCTATGCTGATTATGGAGCCAGACATGGGGCTTAATCTCACGACCCTGTGATCACAGCCTGAGCCAAAGCCAAGAGTCACTTACCTGACTGTGCCACCCAGGCGCCCCTGTCCTTTGAAGTTTTGAAGCCAGGCTTGACTTCTCCTCTCTAGCTGTACAAGTTCTAGATGGCATATTTTTCCAATAGAAGGTTGTTTGTCTACCTTGAAAATCTGTTGTAGAGTGTAGCCACTTTTCAGTAATGATCCTAGCTAGATGTTTTGGTGGAGAACTTCTGCAGCTTCTATATCAGCACTTGCTGCTTTACCTTGCACTTTTACATTATAGAGACAGCTTTCCGTAAGCCTCATGAGCCAACCTCTGCTAGCTTCAGACTTTCTCCTGCAGCTTCCTCACCTCTCTCAGCCTTCCTAGAATTGAAGAGAGTTAGGGCCTTGCTCTGGATTAGGCTTTGACTTAAGGGAATGTTGTGGCCGGTTTGGTTTTCTATCCAGACCACTCAGACTCTCTCCATATTAGCAATAGGAATGTTTTTCTTTCTTATTGTTCATTTGTTCACAGGAGTAGCACTTTTAATTTCCTTCCATAAATATCTCCTTTGTATTTACAACTTGGCTGACTAGTGCAGGAAACCTAGCTTTTAGCCTGTGTTAGCTTTCCTCATGTCTTCCTCACTAAGGTTAATCATTTTTAGCTTTTGTTTCAGAGTAAAAGACATGAGACTCTTCATTTCACTTGAACAGTGAGAAGCCACTGAAGGGTTATTAATTGGCCTAATTTCAGTATTATTGTGTCTCAGGGACTAGGGAGGCCAAAAGAGAGGGAGAGACGGGGGAACAACCAGTAGGTAGAACAGTCAGAACACGTAACACTTAGTAAGTTCTCCATCTTACATGGGTATGGATTGTGGCACCCCAAAAGAATTATAATAGGAACATCAAAGATCACAGATCACCACAACAAATATAATAATTTGAAGTTTGAAATATTACGGGAATTACTAAAATGTGACACAGAGACATAAAGTGAGCAAATGCTGTTGGGACAATGCCGCCTATAGAGTTGATGGATGCAGGGTTGCCACAAACCTTCAATTTGTAGAAAATGTAGTTATCTGTGAAGTGCAGTAAAGCAAAGTACAATAAAAATAAAATACCTGTATTTAAAATCAATATTTTCTAGCTTATTGATCATCCAATTGTAGAATCATGGAACATCATCAGGATTGGAAAGTACGTTAACAATCATCTAGACTAACCACTTTCTCCATTCTTAAATTTTTTCTAGAAATATGCCAAGTACTTGCCCAGATTAATCTTGATTAGATTACTGTTGATTCTGTAATGATTCAAAATCTAAAGTTACCTTTCCATTTTTTTCAAGTTTTGATTTTTTTAAAATTCAAACTTGAATCTTAAGTCAGTTCTTCCTAATTGTAGAAAAACTCATTTATGTTACAGAATAAACATTAGAATGCAGAGGTTTAATAATTTGCCAAAAATCACATAGACATTAAGATCATAAGTCTTTAGTCACTCAGTAAATATGTGAGACCGTATAATGAGCTCCTCATTGTTCCAGGTGCTGAGGAAATGGGTGAACAAAGGACACCCAGTCCCCGCCCTTATTATGCACGGATACGTAATGATCCAACTAATATTACAAATAAATTCACAATATATTGGATGTTCATGAATGCTATAAAGACAAAGCATGTAAAGAGTTAAGAGAGATGGCATGTGTGGCAATATTTTACAAAATGATAGGATGATGTTTTACCAGAAATAATGGAAGTGAGGGGCAAGCCGTACATATATCAAATGGAAGAGCATTTAAGCTTAAAAAGAGCATTTATGACAGAGAGAGCAGTTAGTGCAAAGAACCTGAGGCAGGAGCAGACTCAACACATTGTGAGATCAGCAAGGAGGTAGTATGGTGGGAGCAGTTTGAGAGAGGTCCAGAGTTGTAGAACTGTGGTCAGATGAGAGAGGCCAGAATCAGATCTTAGAGGACCTGGTAGGCCATGGTAAAGGCTTCAGTTCTGAAGGAGAAGGAAAGCCATTGTTGCTTTCTGACTAGGGAGTGATGTGTAGTGCACCCTCTAACATTTCTTCTTTTTTTTTTTTTTTTTAAAGATTTTATTTATTTATTTAACAGAGAGAGACAGCGAGAGAGGGAACACAAGCAAGGGGAGTGGGAGAGGGAGAAGCAGGCTCCCCGCCGAGCAAGGAGCCCGATGTGGGGCTCGATCCTAGGACCCTGGGATCATGACCTGAGCTGAAGGCAGACGCTTAACAGCTGAGCCACCCAGGCGCCCTCCCTCTAACATTTCTAAAGGCCATCTCTGTTTAATGCACTGTGCTAAAAGCTGCCAGGATATCAGTAAGATAACATCCTCACTTTCTGGAAGCATGTTATCCAATGAAGATAAATTGTAAACAAGTAATTACAAGAAAAGCATAAGTGAAATTAGTTGCCATAATATAAGTGTAAGCAGAGCTGTATGAGTGGAAAAGAAGGAACCCTTAGTTGTAATCAAAGAAATTAGTGAAGAGCTACAGTGTACTGAACCCGAGAAATCCATTGACAGTCTGTTTCTAATCAAAGTGAGTGGGCTTGTTAAGGAGCCTCTCCTCTTTTAATAGTAGTTTTAAACTCAGCCACCTCACCCTTGAAAGGCTCTAATGGGGGAGGAACAAGGAGATAGGTATTAATAGATTTTTTTGTTATTGTTCTTTAGATGTAATTATAAACATGTTAAAAGCAATAGGAGTTTTCATTAATACTAGTACTGCAGCTCCTCTCACATACCCTTTTATAAAGGACAGAACATGCTTCTAAATTAAGAATGTTAAAAAATACTTGAGGGGCGCCTGGGTGGCTCAGTCGGTTAAGCATCTTCCTTTGGCTCAGGTCGTGACCCCAGGGCCCTGGGATCCCAGGGTCCTCCCTCTGCCTGCTCCCCCTGCTTGTGCTCTCTCTCTCTGTCAAATAAATAAATAAAATCTTTAAAAAAAAAAATACTTGAAACTATCATTCCACTTATAGGAATGAAGTAAAAAAAAAAAAAGTAAAACAATCCTTTCATGTAGTTGAAAGATCATTTGGTCTTGCAGTTTTCAAATAGTATCTCTCAGTTGTGTATGTATTTTCATTATCTTAGTAAAATGTGAGAAAATTATGATTAAGGCTGTTTTTAAGTACCCTAAAAGATAAATTTAGAGTACTTTATGCCCTTAAGATCACTGCAGATGGTATTTGCAAGCTTCATTATTTTCTTTCTCTTAATATACAGATTAATTTAGAGTGTGCTTTGAAATAAAAATGTGTTATTCGTGTAAAACTTCTTTTAACAAAATGGTCGTGTAACCTGTATCTCTGAGAAGCAGATGCCAATTGAGAAGAAAGTACCAAATTATGGGGATGGCACACTTCTCTTGGCTGTAGTACCAGAAAGGGAAGCCTTCTACTGGACAACTCTGTGTGTCTTATCTTCCCCTCCTGCAAATTTCCATAAGGCATTGGTAGAGACCCTGAGTTGCTTTTACTTCTCTGAAGACCACCCAATAGCCAGCTGCCTTACCTAGGTTGGTCTCTTTTGGTGAGGTATCCTTACCTAAGTTACTTGTATCCTACCTAAGTTATAGTGGTCTTCCTAGATGTCTTGTTGGTGAGGAACTCCAAGAATTTCCTCCTTACCTGATCCTATAGTTTGCAATTAGATGTCAGATTTGCCTTCCCCAAGCAAGTCTTTATATGCTCTTGCTAATCCAAAGTGATCATTGTATTGCCTCACATTCCCCCCACCAAAGAATACTTAGTCCTTTATTTTAAAATGCAAAATCCAAAAATGGAGTACTTCAGCATTTTTTTATTGAGTTATAATTCACATACTTTAAACATCAACTTTTTAAATTGTACAGTTTAGTGGTTTTCAGTATATTGACAAGGTTGTGTGACCATTACACACACTCATCCATTGGGCCAAAAAGAAATGCTGCACCCATTAGCAGTCACTCCCCATTCTTTTCTCCTCCTAGCCCTTGGCAGCTACTGATCTGTATGATCTGTCTCTGTGTATTTGTTTATTCAGGACATTTCATATAAATGTAATCGTACAATATGTGGGCTTTTGTGTCTGACTTCTTTCACTTAGCATAATGTTTTCAAGGTTTATCCATGTTGTAACATATATCAGTACCCTTTTTTTTTTTTAAGATTTTATTTATGGGGTGCCTGGGTGGCTCAGTCGTTAAGCGTCTGCCTTCGGCTCAGGTCATGATCCCAGGGTCCTGGGATCGAACCCCCCACATCGGGCTCCCTGCTCAGTGGGAAGCCTGCTTCTCCCCCTCCCACTCCCACTGCTTGTGTTCCCTCTCTCGCTGTCTCTGTCAAATAAATAAGTAAATAAAATCTTTAAAAAAAAAAAAGATTGTTTGAAAAAAAAAAGATTTTATTTATTTATGTAAGAGAGAGAGAAAGATCCACAGCAGGAGCACGGGGGAGGGGGAGAAGCAGACTCCCTGCTGAGCAGGGAGCCTGCCGTGGGGTTCAATCCCAGGACCCTGAGATGACCTGAGCTGAAGGCAGACACTTAACTGACTGAGCCTCCCAGCGCCCCAGTACTTCATTCATTTTTATAGTGAATAATATTCCATTATATATAGATTACCATATTTTGTTTTTCTGTTCATCATTGATGGACATTTGAGTTGTTTCTACTTTTGGCTGTTAGGAATTATGCTGCTGTGAACATTTGTGTGCACGTTTTTTGTATGAACATATATTTCAGTTTGTGTCATCTTTTGAACAGTTCCCTTTTTCTTTGGAAGCTCAGCTTCTATCCCTGCCTACAGAGGCCCCTGTTCTTATAAATCTTTAGCAGTACCATCCTCATACTTGTAACTTTACTGTTGCTTGGTAGATTTAGACATCACTTCTCCAAGAACCCTCTTGAGGCTGATGTGAAAACTTGGAGGAAGTAAAGCAGGATTAGTAAAATCCTCAGGATTGTTGGATTTAAATCTTAGGAAACGGTTTGCTGATTACCTTTCCTATAATGTATGCGATTGATAGAACTTTGAGTGTGGAGAGGTTTCACTACCAAATCCTTGCTCTGCTAAGTAAAACTGCAGTTTCTTCTGTATTGGAGAGAGAGCACTTGAGATCCTTGCATTGAATTCATTTTATAAGTAAAAAAATAATAATCATAAAGTAGTTATGGAGTTTGGTCTTTAGCATGGAGTTTTTTAGTGTAGTTGCTGTATTTTACTAGGGTAGGCTTCTGGGAAGTGTTTAGTTAATACTTGAATAATTGGATGTAATGTGTAGTAATAACATATTCTGACACTCAAGATAATATTTTGCTGGTCAAGGAACTGAGAATGCAAAGATGAGGGGGGTGTATGTTCAGACATGGTGTATTCAAGTTTTCAACTACTATATAGACCAAGTACTACCTCATTTCATTAAATTTTCCCAAAAGAACACCAAGAAATCCATTTCCAAAGGTTTAGTAATAGCTTACTCTATTTTCTACCTGTTTTTTTTTTTTTTTTAAAGATTTTATTTATTTGAGAGAGAGTGAAAGTGAGAGAGATCACAGAGGGAGAGGGAGAAGCAGACTCACCACTGAGCAGAGAGCCCAATGCGGGGCTCGATGCCAGGACCCCAGGATCATGACCTGAGCCAAAGGCAGATGTCTAACCAACTAAGCCACACAGGTGCCCCTATTTTCTACCTGTTTTAAACTATCACTTCTACTTCTGGCAGGAAGGAGAGGCAAGAAGTATGTATGCACTTGGCAGTCATTAGTTACATACATACTTCACTGGAATCCCATTTTATAAATGAAGAAATTGAAAGGCTCTTGAGACTGAATGTTGCTCTGATTTCTTCTCTTTTTAAGACATTGACTTCCTGTACCTTTAGAGTAATTTTCTTGCCAAATTAGTTTGTAAATTGTCAATGCTTCCTAAAATGAGAAAAATCAAATTTCTTGAAGAAACTGAAAGGATACCCTGAAGAATTTTATTAATGACAGTGTAAACCAAACCAAGTGAGATTAATGCTGCTCCATATACGATTAAGCTATAGACTTTATTTAGGATTATAAAGAATAAAGTGTGAAGCCTGTTTTAATACTTTGTATTTTGTTTGTTTGTTTGTTTCAGTGAAAAGTGTAAGGCTAGAGGATTTACCGTGATTGTGGATGGCAGAAAATCACAGTGGAATGTGGTGAAAACAGTAGTCTTAATGCTACAGGTAATTTTATTTTTGACTATTAGGAAATGGCTTTATTTTATAGCAACAGATAAAGTGATAATGGCAGATGCATTTCATTTATTTCACTGTGCCCAAAATTCTCAGCAGTGACTGAGTTCTGAAATGCACACTACTGGATTTTTTTAAAATTCAATTCTTAGAGGTTTGACTTTGAATAGTAAAATAAATTTCAGACCTATTCTAAAGATTTGTAAATGATCAAAAATAGTATGTCGTGTTTAAATAATTTAGTAAGTAGGCCAGTGAGTCCAAAAGTGTGAGATACTGTTGGACTTACCTGGGAGCTTCTGCATGCTGTGATATCTGCATCATCCCCTGTCTACTCCATTCTGTTACTGTAGGTGGGGAGCAGGACTGGGTAAATCTAGTCTGGAAAAGCTTCTCGTGTGGTTCTGAGCAGTCATTTCCTGCTGTTCCTTACTTTCCTCTAAAAAGTACCAGGATTTATGGTACTCTTATTACTTATTTCTCATCCAGAAGAAATGTACTTGACAGCTGTGTCCTTGGGAACTTTAGCAGCCCACAAACCAGCATTTAATAAACAGCTGCAGTTGCAAAGTCTTTGGTCTGATACTAGTCTTTGTGTTTCCTTGTGTTCCTCACAGAAAGATTTCACGATCTTTCCTTGTATTAGGTACCTACCTAGTAAACTTCCGTTGTTTTATTATAAGGGTATTGAGGATGTTGTGATCTGAAACGGAAAAATAAAACATTCGAGTGATTTAAAGGTGGCAGATTGCTCTGATGTATCTGGGTTTCCTTAGAAAGGCTTTAAGAGAGTGTAGAAGTTAAGTGAGTTAAATAAAAAAGATTATCTAATTTAGATGAAAAAAGTGAAAAGGGCATTCCTAGCAGGGACATTGACTTTAGTGATAGCTCAGAAGTGAAGCAAATATAATGAAGGGAGTTGATGGCAATTCAGTTTGGGGAAAATAGAAGTTGACAGTTATATGGGATAGTGAACATTCAGTTAGGTAAATATCAGTGATATTGAAAGAAAGATCAAGACTTTTAAATGAATTGGCAAATAATTAGTAGCTACTTTTGGGTTCTGTGGAAAGAAGTATAATTTTGAATTTTATTTTATTTATTTTTTTAAAGATTTTATTTATTTGAGAGAGAGGGAGAGAGGGAGAGAGCACAAGCAGGAGTGGCAAAGGCAGAGGGAGAAGCAGACTCCTTGCTGAGTAGGGAGCCCTGCGCTGGCTCCATCCCAGGACCCTGAGATCATGACCCAAGCTGAAGGCAGACATTTAACTGACTGAGCCACCCAGGAATTTTAAATGATAACTAAGAAGAATGATTCTTTTTTTTTTTTTTTTTAGAGATTTTATTTATTTATTTGACAGAGAGAGACACAGCGAGAGCAGGAACACAAGCAGGGGAAGTGGGAGAGGGAGAAGCAGGCTTCCCGCCGAGCAGGGAGCCCGATGCAGGGCTCGATCCCAGGACCCTGGGATCATGACCTGAGCAGAAGGCAGACACTTAACCACTGAGCCACCCAGGTGCCCCAAGAAGAATGATTCTTAATGTTTTATTTTTTATTTGGGATTATTAGGAAAAAGGGATTTGGGGGATGGGAACTAGTAATTTTAGTGCTTAATATGGTTCGGGTAGTGTACTAAACTTCCTATAAATTAATCTCATTTAATTTTATCCTCACGAACTTGGGAAGCAGGTTCTATTATCCCAAAAGATCAGCTGAGGCTCAAAGATTTAATTAATTAATTAATTTTTTAAAAAGATTTTGTTTATTTGAGAGAGAGAGAAAAATCATGAGCAGAGAGAGGGAGAAGCAGACTCCCCACTGAGCAGGGAGCCTGATGCGGGGCTGGATCCCAGGACCCTGAGATCATGACCTGAGCCAAAGGCAGATGCTTAACTGACTGAGCCACCCAGGCACCCCGAGGCTCAAAGATTTTAAATAACTTAACCCGGTTGTTGTAATGAACAAGGGAAAGAGCTGCAGTTGGAACTTAACATGGCCTAACCCCCAGGTCTTGGCTTTATCTTTTACAAAGGGTATATTTACCAATGGGGGGTTTGGAGGTGGTCCCCAAATTATCCACCCATTACCTCCTTCTTAAATGTGTGGCCTAAACCTTTATCATTAGAATCACTCCTTTGGGTTGGAAAGGATACCAGTTTTTTAAGGGAGCACAGATTGGTATCCCATCACTTTTTCTGTCAGATATATTGCTAGCACTTTTATATCCCAACCCTGAAGATGAACTCTTCTTGGTAAAAGTTGTTAAAATAACTATTAGGTGAGAACTCCATTAATTATGACCTTGTGTTCTTCCTTTCATCCTGTCATTCAACTGTGTCACAGATGACCTGTTTGGGACTTGCTGTATGAACTGGACTTTGATCAGTGGCAGTTTTGAAGAACAGTCAGTGGATGATTTAATCCCCTCTTGTGATTTCTTTTTTGATAGGTATTTTAACAACTTTTGGATTTATTAATAGTTAATTTTTCAGAAGTTGCAATGGCCTTTTGTTTACTCCTAGTCAAACAGTTTTGACGTAAAAAATCATTCATTGCTTTTGTTTCAAAAGGTACTAGTATTTGGGATCCCAGAGCTTAGTGGTGGCTTTGTAACTAATATTCTCTAAAATAAGTGGTTTGGCTTTTCTTGTTTCTCACAACTTTAATATTCAGTGATTTTGAAGTAATAGTCTTCCACAAGTCAATATATAAATAAACCTCAATCTAGCCTAAATTTCCCAGCCTCTCGGATAACTTTTGATACCTTTGAATTTATTTATCTTATTCATAGCCTGGTCATTGCAGGGGGGCACCAGATCTGTTACATGCCCAGAAATGTGCTTAAATTGAAAGATTTCTGTTTTCTCCTAATTAATAATAATTATAACCATATTTATTAGTATTCAGTTGTGCCATTTATGGTCTTGAATGGTATTTAACCCCTAGTTTGTAAATAAAGATTTATTGGAACTCAACTATGCGCATTCATTTACATTTTTTATAGCTGCTTTCATACGGCAATGACGGACTTGAAGTAGTTGCAGTAGAGACTGCATATCCTACAAAACCTGAAATATTTATTATCTACACCTTCTGAAAGAATTCACTTATTCCTGGTGTAGAAAGTTTAAAATGGTGTGGTAGAACTTTAGAGTCAGACCTGGTTTCTGTTTTAGCACCATCAATTAACAACTTTGTTATGTTGGACAAGTTTCTTTAGTTCTTTGAAACTCGGTTTGCTTTCCTGTAAAATTGGGAGAATGAGATCTACTTGTTAATGTGAATTCATTTATTCAACAGATATTTATGGAGTGTTTTCTATATGCCAGGCACTGTCATAGGCTGGAGATATAGGAGTGACATGATAGATAAGGTAATTGCCATTTGGAAGCTAATGTTCTACTTAAGGAGTCAGACAGTAAGTAACTAGGCAAATTACTAAATAATGTAACAACAGATAGTGATAAATGCTATGAAGAAAAATACAATCGTAAAAGGAGACTGAGTCAGATGGTGCTACTTTAGATAGGGTCGTGAGGGACGGTCTCTCTAAAAAGGGAATGTTTAAGAATCTTAATGGAGGGAGCATTCTTCCTAGGTGTATAGGGCAAAAAACACTCCCCACAGAGGAAACATCAAGGGCATAAGCCTCAGGTGGAAACAGACTTACTATAGTCCAGAAACAGCTTGAAGCTTAGTATGGCTGTGGTAGGGGAGTGAGCTGAGAGGGGAGGGGTGTGAGGTGAGGTCTGAGGGTCAGTGGGGGCCTGAGCTTGGAGGGCTTTCTAGGCCTTGGTAAGGAGTTTGAATTTTACTGTGAGCATGAGAAAATGTGAAAAAAGAAGGGAGGCCTGTTAAGAGGATATTTTAAAAAGCTGACTAGTTTGGGGATGTTAGCAATGTGGGTGGTAGAAATGGATAGGTTTAAGATCTAATTTAAAGATAGACTGTAGGGGGTTTGCTGATAAAATATATGGAATATTTTATTAACTCAGTAAATGTTAACTTCCATTCTTCTTTAGGTAATATGAATAACCAAATCTAGTAAATGTGAAATTGTATTTGTCAGAGATAAGCTTGTCCTCTTCTTCAAGTTAATAATCAAGCAGAATCGGGGCTTCTTTGTATAATGGCCAGTAAGAAATTTATTTTGTGAGAAAATTGATTTTACATTATTTGAAGAAATTCTCCAAGATGATTGTGTTAGAAAAAAATTTTTTCATATAGTAGAAAAACCAAATGTAATAGTTGGCCAATTAAAAATTGTCTTGTAGTTTAATCTGAATATATCCCTATTAGAGAGATTCAGTAAAACACAAAAATAATTCACATGTACTGCATATATTACATTGTATATTTGAAATCTTTTCTGAATCAACTTGTCTTTCCAAGTATTTCTTTATTGCCATGTATGTTTTGAAGTTTGGAGTATTTCTTATTTTAATTCTTTTCCAAAGGTCTCTTAATTACTCAGCCCAACCATGAAAACCTAGTAATTTATAACTTTAATAAATTATTCATTTTACATGTATAATTTATAATTGTTTTTTTGTATTTTATAGAATGTTGTTCCAGCTGAGGTGTCCCTTGTTTGTGTAGTGAAGCCTGATGAATTCTGGGATAAGAAAGTAACACATTTTTGTTTTTGGAAAGAAAAGGATAGACTTGGCTTTGAGGTAAATACACTCTATAAAAAAGCAGAAATGCGTTGTATCTTTAAAAATAGCATTTTGCAAAAAAATAAAAATAAAAAGAGCATTTTGCTGGTATTTTGTTTGCTCATCGTTGGATTCTAAGCTGTGCTTATGCAGTGATGAGTCAGTGCCTAAGCAATGATGAGTATGTAATTGACATTCAGATACTTGTGGAATAAATTATGATTCTTTGTCAAAGACCACAATTCTTTCTTGTTTTCATTTGTATCACTCTTTATAAACTTTGAGTAAGTAGAACTTTTTATTTAAAAAAAGAAAATATTGCATTACCAAGAGGGCATTTAGCTAATACTAGGAAATCCTGGACATTTTGAAGTTGGAGTCTATTTTGTGTGATATGTCATAATTATTTTTAGTATCTGGTTTGGTTTTGATCCATGACAAAAAGTTACCTATCCTTTCCTATTGACATTATTCTCTTCATTTGTCTTGTGTAAAAATACATCTTATTGTAGATCAGAAAGAAGTCCCAGATGGAATACAAGTTTAAACAATTCTGTCATATTTTTCCTGCCACACCTGTTAAAAGTTTTTTTTTATCCTTGATACTGTATCTGGTTCTGAAGTATACCTTGCTTGACATTAGTATAGTTAGTTCAGCTTTCTTTTGACTAGTGTTTGCATGTTGTATCTTTTTCCATATTACCTATTTACCTATCATCTGTTTACCTATCTATTTCTTTATATTTAAAGTGGATTTCTTAGAGTATCCTTAGGTCTTGCTTTCATATCCATTCTGACAATCTGTCCTTTGCAGTGTTTTGTAAGGCCATTTATATTTAATATAATTATTGATACAGCTGGATTAAATCTATCATCTTGCTAGATTTTATGTACTTTTTGGTTCTTTTTTTTTTGCCTTCTTTTGGATTATTTTTTATGATTACATTTTATCTCCATTGTAGTTTATATCCCTTATTAAATTTTTTTGTGTGTGCACGCCCTAAGTTTACAGTATACATCTTCAATTAGTGTACTGTTACCTTCAAATAATATACCACTTACTATGTAGTAGAAATTACTTAAAACAATGTATATCCAGTACTTCCCATTATTGTCATACATTTTACTTTTACTATTCTGTAAACACACAATAGATGGCTACTATTTTTGCCATTGATAGTTTATTTACAGCAATTAAAATAATAAAAAAAATGAATTTCATCTTTCTTTATGCCACTTCTGGTGTTATTCATTTCTTTTTGGAGATTCATCTTTTTGTTTGATATATTCCTTCTGCCTGAAGGACTTTCTTTAACATATCTTGCAGTGCAGGTCTGTTGGCATTGAATTTTTTTAGCTTTTGTTTTCCTGAAAAAAACCTATTGTTTCTATTATGGTTTCAAAAGATATTTTCAGTGGGTATGGAATTTTGTTTCATTAATTTCTTTGAGCACATTAAGTATATCACACCATTGACTTGTCATTCCTATAGCTTCTGAGGAGAGTTCTATTATTTGTATCCTTGGTCTGCCGTGGGCCATATATATTTTTTCCCTGTTGGCCACATTTAAGATTTTCACTTTATTTCTGGGTTTTCAGCATTTTTATTATATAATGCCTAGATGTATTTTATTTGGTATTTGTTCTCTTTGATGTTCTCTGCATTTGTTGGATCTCTGGTTTGATGTCTGCCATCAATTTTGGAAAATTCTTAGATATTTTCAAATATTTTCTTTGCCCCATTTTCTTTTTATATTTCTTCTAGAATTCCAATTGTATGTATGTTAGACCGTTTGAAAATTTCTCACCATTCTGGGTTGGTGTTCTGTTTTATTTATTTATTTTTTTTAAGTGTTTTATCTCTTTGTGTTTCAGTTTGGGTATTTTCTGTTTATCCATTTTCAAGTTTACTGTTTGTTTCTTTGTCTTTATTGAGTTGTTGATGACCCATTTGTTGTAGACTTACTTCATCTATGTTACCATGTTTTTGGTTTGTAATATTTCTTTCTTCCCTAATTTTTTATTTTTTTAATTAACATATAATGTTTGTTTCAAGGGTACAGGTCTGTGATTCATCAGTCTTACACAACACCCAGCGCTCACCACAACATATAGCCACCCCAGTGTCCATCACCCAGCCTCCTCATCCCCTGACCCACCTCCACGCCAGCAACCCTCAGTTTGTTTCCTATGATTAGGAGTCTCTTATGGTTTGTCTCCCTCTCTGGTTTCGTCTTCATTTTTTCCTGTCTTCCCCTATGATCTTCTTCCTTGTTACTTAAATTCTGCATATCAATTAGATCATATGATAATTGTCTTTCTCTGATTGACTTATTTCGCTTAGCATAATCCCCTCTAGTTCCATCCCCGTTGTTGCAAATGGCAAGATTTCATTTTTTTGATGGCTGCATAATATTTCATTGTATATATCTACCACATCTTCTTCATCCATTCATCTGTCGTTGGGCATCTGGGCTCTTTCCATAGTTTGCCTATGGTGGACATTACAGCTATAAACATTGGGGTGCAGGTGCCTCTTTGGATTACTACATTTGTATCTTTGGGGTAAATAACCAGTAGTGCGGTTGCTGGGTCGTAGGGTAGCTCTATTTTCAACTTTTTTGAGGAACCTCCATACTGTTCTCCAGAGTGGCTGCACCAGCTTGCATTCCTGGTTTGTAACATTTCTATTTGATTCTTCCTTATAGTTTCTATCTCTGCTGAAATTCCCCATCTGTTCTTGCATGTTGTCTTGCAGTTTTTCCGTGAGAACCTTTAGCATGTGTTATATTATCTTAAATTCCCTACCTGATACTTCTGCTCTCTGGGTCTGTCTTACTCTAGTTATATCGTTTGCTTTGTTTCCTGACAGTGGGTTGTTTTCTTGGTTTTTGCATGCCTTGTTATTTTTTGTTGCATGTTGGACATCTTGTTTAGGATAGCAAAGACTGAGGTAAATAGTATTGTGCCTACACATGGGCCCACCTTGGTTTTTGCTAGGCTTTTAGTGGAGCAGGAGAATTAGCCTAGCCAGGAGTTGAATTGACTTGGGCTTTTGCTGTTGCTGTTATTTTCTTCAGTGCACCACAGGCTTCAGATTCCTCTAGAGCTACTTATGTTGAAGATGGTGCTAACTTGCCAGAGACTGTTTTTTTTTTTTTTCAATGTTTATTCCACCCTCAACTATAGGTCTTTCCTTTGCACCTTGCCTCAGAAAAGGTCTTTTTCCACTATTGACTCTCCATTAGCAAAAGACTGCTGTTCCTTATTATTCAGTGTTTGTCAGAGGGACATTTTCTGTTGTTCTGGTTCAACCTCAGTCTTAGGCAGGCTTTGTGATGCTGGGTCTAGGGAATAGGGCCCTCTCTCCCAGGTTTAGGAGGCCTGTGATAGCCTGGGCTCATCATATATTCTTGTTTCTAGTAGATAGAGGGCTTTTCTTTTCCTTCCCTCTAGCAACAGTGGGGCTGTATTTGTGCTCTAAGGTCATCTGGGTTTGCTGCTTTTCCCTCAGGACATGAAGGTTTTTATTTTCTAGAGGAGACAGAGTTGAAGAATCTGGGCCGTCCTTCCAGCTTCATGCCTCTCCAGTAGTGGCGGCTGTTTGCTTCCCCCAGGCCTGTACTCTTGAGAGAGGCTGTTTTGAAGTTTTTTATCTTTACTGTCCCATTCTTTCTCATGATTCCCAGGAGGTCTATGGAGAAGAGCCCGTGAGTGACTGAATTCTTCTTGTGTCCATGCTTCCCAGGGGTTCTGTACTTTTGAATTAGTTCACATTTGGCCTGTAGCAATTCGTTAAAAATGTTAGCTGAATTCTTACCTGGCTTGTATCATGGCTGGCATTTTCCCCAGGTAAGCAAGTGCTCCAGCCCCATCTTTTCTTGAAGACACTGGTCTATCCTTAGATTTCAGGTTAGTTAGTTGTCCTGTTAACCCTCATGGGTTCCAGAAGAGTTGTTGTTTTTCAGATTAACTTGCATCATTTTAGTGGTGGTGGTGGTGTAAGGGTTGGAGCATTGTTCTTTCCAGCCTTCTACATCCTAAGCAGAAACAAGTTGCACTTTTCCTCCTGCTTTTATCTTACACACTTTTGTCATTGGTTGACTTGACTGTGATGTAGACTTAGTGAAAAGCTGTGCCAGCATTGTAGGGGAGGGCAGCCTGGCTGCTGGGTTCCATTAGGAAAGGTGTTACCTGATAGTTGAATGGGAAACTGCATCCCAAGGAGGAGAAACAAAAGTATAGTGAGGGAAGAGAGTAAAGTTTCAAAGCAGGAGGCCTGAATGTTGCCATGGTGAGTGAGTACTTCTGATTGGTAGGGAGGTCTGCTGTTCATGCCAGGGGCACACAGGAAGTGTTGCTCTGAGAGAAAGCAAAGTGAGCAGAGGCCAGTGGTGTAGAAACTAAAGCTGCGAACACTCAGTAGGAGAAAAGATCCCTTTTACAAAGAGCGCATCACATCCTGCTTTAAGCATAGGCATCTGCTTAGAAATGCTTTGCCTTGTTGGGTTTCATGCTATATGAATACATAGTGACTAAACACCTTGCATCTTAGAGGGTAAAATAGAAGACAGATTTCCTGTCCGCTTAGATCTAATGTCATGGATTGATGTTTAAAACTCAACTGTGAAAGTTTCTTTTATCACCATATTGTTTTCTTTTAGACATTGAAGAGATTCAGCTAGAGTATTTTCCCAAGTAAATAAGCGCTAGGCACTTATTAAAAAGCCTAATATCCTAATGAGATGAGAGTAAGTAATTTTAAATGCTGGCTAATATACTGACAAACATATTCAACTTTAAGGTGCAGTTCACAGCTATTTTTGATACTTAGAGCTATATATAATTAAATTCAATGTAGATGTTTGTTTAATTAAAAATTATTTTCCTTGGTGTTATTTGGATCATTTGAGCTGTTGTAATTAAGCTTGTGTTTTGGTATATATTCTGAATATTTTTATTTTTTATTTTAAATTTTTTTATTTGAGAGAGAGGTGAGAGAGAGCACGAGTTGGGGGGGAGGCAAAGGGAGAGGGAGAAGCAGACTGAGCAGGAAGCCCAACACAGGGCTCCATCCCAGGGTCCTGGGATGATGACCTGAGCTGAAGGCAGACACTTAACCAACTGAGCCACCCAGGCACCCCTATATTCTAAATATTTTTAAAGTATAACTTTGTTATAAATACTGGTGTTCCTATAAGCAGGAGTATGTTTTACTTCATAGAATTATCCATAAGAAAGATTTATTACCAGATGTCGACAACATTCATCAAATAAACACATAATAGTTTTAATGACACCTTGTTCTTCCCACATGATTTCACATTTCCTTGCTCATCATCTTTCCTGAATTTTTTCTTCTAGATGACTTTCTTCCTGTTCACTTCTCTAATGTTTTTCATTAGCTATTGAATATTCTTCTCTCGTTGCTTACCTAAATATTTCCTTATGTATTGTCTTATCGCTGAAATAGGTATCTACCTGTCCAGTTTCCCTTTTAGCAATTCAGAGATTCATGTACTTTTGTCCTTCAGCAGCATTATACCTAGTGGCTTTGAAAGCTTTTGTTGCTTAGATGATAGTATCTATAGTCTATCAAATGACAAGATAAAATTGAAGTAGTACTGGCATTAATCTTATCCTCAAATTGGGAGACTAATAATCAAAAGGATCTCTACCTTATTCTTTATTGTCATTCATGAGAGTAAAAGTGTTATTTACTGGCGATGATAATCAGCCACCATTCTAAATTGTTTTCTTATCTCTTCTTAATACTGCGTTTGATTCTGGTTTTTATTTTTTATTTTTTGTTTTTGTTTTTTGAGGCCTAACAAATGTTAGGCTCCAAGACCAAAGACTTCCTTCATGCTCTTCTGTCAGTGCCTCTGGCTCCATGTATTATGACTCTTCCCAGTTTTTGCAGGAAGCTGTTTTCCCTTAGTGAAAAAAATATTCCCCAGCTGACAAATAACAAGCAGACATACACATTGAAATAATATGTATATAAACACATATACACACGTGAATTTGTAGTAAGCACGCAAAGACATACATAGGCGTTTTTAATTCACATCTTGCACCCACATTCTTAGCATTAAGTAAGATGAAATATGAAACATCTGAGTGCCTGCAGAGTGAGAGGTTCCATGTTAGGTTCTTTGGGAATGTTGTATTAGGAAAGGATAAGTGTTCTAGTTACAGATGGAATAGTGACCATAAAGGAGAAACAAGTTTTAAATCTTTCTAAAAGTTAGATTCTAGACTAAAAACCTTCACAAATGTTTTGGTTAAATGGCAAGTATCTTTCTCTTCAAACTTGCTGAGCAATAGTATGTGCTAGTTAATAAAATATTGTGGTTTAGTCATTTAATTTATCTTAACCTAACATATATAAAATAGAAAAAAAGTTGTATTTACTGTTAAAAAATTTTATGGTTTTTACTTCCTTTGAAAGGACTTGGCAAAGGTTTGAAAAACTTTATGTAGGTAGTGATCTTTTTTATTTAACTTTTTATAGTTCTACTGTTTTATTCTGGCTCCCTTTGTGCTTGTTTTCTAGGTTTCAGATTTCCTTGGAGGTAGATCTGAAGTTTAGGTTCCTGCTTAAAATGATAGCTACTTTGAATGTAATTGATTAATCTTTTCTTCAAGAATTTAATGGTACCGATACATATTACAATATTCATGGAAATGGATAGTCAAAAATACTTCAGAATTATTTAGCAATTAAATTAGGTAAGAATCAGAATATGATGTCTACCACAATCTTGAATAGATAAAGCATATGTTATAGTGTAATTTTCATAAAGGTAAAAACATGACTCTCATGTAAATATAAAATAAACACAAATCAAACATATGCAGCTCATTATCTAATGAGGTTATTAGTAATTTGTGAGGTGCCGTTCAAAGAGCTTTTGAGGAATTTAGGATTTTTATAGACAGATAAGATTGCCAAGTTAGATACAGAACTGGTTAATGTCCTTCAGATCCAAAAATTCTAAAGTTTGAGGTTGTTTTATTTCACTAGACAGAAATTGATCAGTTTTAATAAATTATTTGCATTTTTTTCTGAGCAAAATCTATAAGTTGACCTCTGTCCCTGGTTAGTCTCTGGGAAGTAAGTCAAAGGTACAGGCCCAGCATTGCATGCAGGAACAATATCTTCTGCCCATTCCTAAGATTTAGATAGATTTTCTAACACATGAATCTCATTTCATCAAAATTATTATTTAGCATATGATGATGTCTTTCTTACTCTAAAAATTACGGTAAAAAACGTAGTATATAGTGTGATTAAATTATATTTGAACTTTCATTTATGAACAATAAAAGATTTTCTATACTTTCAAAGAGTCTACCAGGCCAGACTTGCAAACCTTTTCTCATTTATAGTTGCTTAAAAAGAAATGTAAAAATTATAAAAATAAACTAGCTGATTTTTTTTTTTTTAAAGAGGGACACAGAGGGGCAGAGGAAGAGGGGGAGAGAATCTTAAGCAGGTTTCATGCCCAGCGCGGAGTCCCAATGTGGGGCTCGATCTCACAACCCTGAGATCATGACCTGAGCCCAAACCAAGAGTTGGATGCTTTAACCTACTGAAACCACCTAGGCGCCCCAAACCAGCCGATTTTTTTAAAGTATAAAAGTTGAAATTTCAAAAATTAGGTTATGAAAATAATTACCCCCTCTGTTTTTGAAGATCTCATATCATTTTCTTTCTTTCTTTTTTTTTTTTTTTTTTAAGATTTTATTAATTTATTTGAGAGAGAGAGAGAATGAGCAGTGGGGAGGGACAGAGGGAGAAACAGACTCCCCGCTAAGCAGGGAGCCCGACGTGGGGCTCGATCCCAGAACCCTGGGATCATGACCTGAGCCAAAGGCAGATGCTTAACTGACTGAGCCACCCAGGTGCCCCTGAAGATATAATACCACTTTTCATCTTAATTTATATGTAGTCTTAAAATTGAACATGAAAGTAGATAATTTTATAAATGACTCAACTCTTTGTCTTACATAACTGCTTTAAAGATTTATTTATTTGAGAGAGAGAGAGAGCAGGGGGAAGAGGGTGAAAGAATCTCAAGCAGACTCTGTGCCAAGCGCAGAGCCTGATGTGGGTCTTGTTCTCATGACCCTGAGACCACGACCTGAGCTGAAACCAAGGGTCAGATGCTTAAATGTCTAAGCCACCCAGGTGTCCCTGTCGTAATTATTTTAAAATGAAAGATCATGAATGCCATTTGTTAGATGCCAAAAGTCAAAATTGGTCTTTTTTACTTTGGTATATAATATGTTATTTAAAATGGTTTAATGAAGTTCACTTCAGTATTTTTAAATATTAGTAATTTAGTAAATCCTTTCTTAAAACAAGCTCATTATGTACTACTTCTATATTATAGTCTGGGAAAAAGGATAAAATAGAATGCTATGGACAGTGTTCATGAGATTTTCATAACTTTTTGGGAAATATTACCAGTGGGCCAGTCTTAAGAAATGCTCAGTACTTTAGGAATATGTATTGTTTTAAATATTTTTTTTGAGAAATGAAATCTTGAGTTTGTGGTACCATCTTTTCCTGAGGTAAGGGATTGTTTGATTTTTTTTTTTTTTTAAGATTTTATTTATTTATTTGACACAGAGAGACCCAGCGAGAGAGGGAACACAAGCAGGGGGAGTGGGAGAGGGAGAAGCAGGCTTCTCATGGAGCAGGGAGCCATATGCGGGGCTCCATCCCAGGACCCTGGGATCAAGACTTGAGCCAAAGGCAGAGCTTGACCATTTGAGCCACCCAGGCGCCCTGGGATTGTTTGATTTTTAAGGAGGTTTGCTTTTAAGGTGGAATATAGTTTTTCTAACAATCACTTGATTAGAATAGGTGATACTGTTAGTGTGTATATATATGAAAGAAAGTTCTGCAGGAAATAATAAAGTACTGACTATAGTATGTTCAAATTAATTTTTTTTTTAAGATTTTATTTATTTATTTAATAGAGACACAGCGAGAGAGAGAACACAAGCAGGGGGGAGTGGGAGAGGGAGAAGCAGGCTTCCCACCAAGCAGGGAGCCCAATGCAGGGCTCGATCCCAGGACCCTGGGATCATGACCTGAGCTGAAGGCAGATGCTTAATGACTGAGCCACCCAGGCGCCCCTTAAATTAATATTCTAATACAATAATGCACATTTGGTTCTTTGTAATTTTGAATGTTTTTGCTCTAGTTTACAGTGTTATTTCTTACTCATTGAATAGTCACTTAAGATTTTCACAACTTTGTGGTTTTGGAAAATATTTCCTTAGAATATTTAGCAATTATGGCATTATTTGCATGTTTTCATATTAAGAATCATAGGGTGAAAGGGATTAGACATAAGTGATGTTTTGGACCTTTATTTTCTAATTTTGCTTTTAATTTTGGTGATGATTACTTTTGGGGAGGACTGGACTTTTTTTTTTTTTTTTAATTTGATTATCTTTTTTTTTTCTTCTTCTTTTTCCGCTCTTTGTTGCCAGGAAATAAAACATTTTCTATAAGATAAAATGTCCCTGATTTTGCATTGCTTCATATTTAAACTTTTAAAAAGGTTGGCTGTTTTAGTGGTTTCTTTCAAAACTTAATAGAAAGGACATATAAGAAATCTTACCAGTATCTTGTAACTTGAGAAGCTGTAATGAATAGTTTAGAGAAAATCACTTAGTGTGGGATTCCAAATTTGTTTCACCACATTGACTTTGATATGTGTCAGTTTTCTCTTTTTCTTTTTTTTTAATGTAGGTTATTTACTTTCTAATCTATTTCTGTGCTTTTCCAACTTCCAGAAATCTCCTTCTCTACAGTTTCCTTTCTCAGCACTCCAATTTTACTTCAGGCCTACACCCCACCCTTCCACCCCCAGAAAAACACAGTTTCTTACTTTTACTTGTGCATTTGATTTTCCTCTTTTTGTGAAATCACATTTCTCTGTGATGCTTGCCGGCGCTGGAGTGGAGTTGAGTTGTTTGTTCATTGAAACTTGGTTTGTCATCTTAGAGACAGTTGTAATTTATACACTGCGTTCTGGCAAATAGTGTCATTTTCCAAAGGCAAATGGATACTTAATTCACCTTTGCAAACAGAGTGTACTTAAGCTATGCATGCTTTGGGAGGAGGGCTTTTCTTTCCTTTTATGGATGCCACTCCTGACTCACTTCAAAATGGTGATACTTAGATATTTGGCATTTCATACAAAAAGATTCTTTCCTACTACTGCAAACTCTTCTTAATTTTTCTTCCTTCATTCTATTTGAACATTATCTAACAAAATGAAATCAGTTATTGGTGTTTTGCCAGCTTCCTCTGCACTTCTCCTAGCCCTCACCCTCTTAAGTAAAGATGAAATTATTTCAGTGGAAACAGATATTTCATCACAGTAGATAGTTCCTTAGGTTGTTAATTTTAAGTGGTTGTGATTTTCAGTCTGCTGACTGTTCAGACTGTTATTTAGCATTGAGGTACCTTTGGTGTTGATACAGTCCTATATATCTACGTGGCAGATCTATTTTCACTTTTAACAGCCATTAGTGACTTTTATAATATAGATTGTACAAAATATTTTCTAATGATAAAGTGAGTTTTATGCAGGTGTCTATAATTGTGATATTCCCTTGTTTATTGTCTGTTTTGCATAAGTAAATTTTATGTCATTAAAGAGTAAATCTGTCTATTTGCATTTAAATTGATTTTAGGAATAAAGGTTTTAAAAGAAATATTTGGATACAAGTAAACTTTTGCTACATATAACTGAAAAATTGCAAATTTTCCCTTTGACTTAATTAAACTTGAAATCTGTTACCAATGACTTTAATGTATTTAGGTACTGTAAAATACATATTTCTACATTCTTGTTTATAATATTTATTTTAACTTTTTTTGTGTGTGTGAGACCAGTGTGTGTAAAAAGTGACAAATGCTCTTCATTGGGCAAGATTAAGTCATATATTAGAGAGAATGGCCCAAATTAAATATATAGGATGACAACTCATTAGAATCCTCTTAAGAGCTTAAAGAGACATCATAGATAGTTTAATGCAGATGCCTTCTTTGACAGTTTGGGGAAATAAGCCTGGAGTGATTTCGTTTAGGTTGACTTCTTACAAGGTCAGTGAATTTGTGGCAGAGCTAGGGCACAAACCTGGAGTAATTGGCTCCTAGCTTAGTATCCTTTCAATTATAATGGTGTTTAACCTAAGACAGGAATTTGGAAATCATTTGGCATATTCTAGTAAAACCTTTGTCCCTCTGTGCTATTACATCAAAGGGATGACAACATTTAGATTTAGAGTATTTTTAACAAAGGCTGTAGAAATAAACCAGAAAACTTTAATCTACTTCTTTTTGTGAAAGCATTGCACAACTCTCTCTGGAATACTGCGGAAATAAAAAGCTCATTTCCTTTGTAGAAACATACCTTATTTATCCTTCTATTCTCAGCACTAGAACACATGGCTTCTACTAATAATACTTCTAATAAATAAATTTAACTCCTATTAAATAATGAATGTTGAAGAAATGAATAACACATTAAAAGTTAAATTATAATATAAGGGACATGATAGATTTTTCAAGAGATATTTTTGAGTGCTTAAGTAGACTATTGTGCCAAATAAGGCACAGTAGAAGAGCAGAGACATCATTCATTATATTTTACATTCATTATGTTTTCTATTCAGTTGTCTTTTCAGGACAGAGTGTTCTGGAAATACCTTTTCAGATGTGAATTGGTGCTCAATTTAGCAAAGTAGTTTATTTCCTCATAGAGTAAATACATGTTTCTGTTTCATTGTTGGTGTATATCTAGTTAATAGATTGCTAGGCACTTTGGAGAAAGGAAAAGGCTCTCCCTAGGAGCTGACTGTGTGGACGTGCCTGCCTAGATCCCAGAAGGACTTGCTGGCAGATGAGATCGTTCCTGTGGCCTGACTCCACTTACAGTGACAGTTTAACGTCATGCCTGTCTCTGAGAACTAGTCCAAATAAGCTACATTGGAACAAGAGGATTAAGCTGTCTGTGACAAGTTTTTCAATAAAAGAATAATATTTTTCTGTTCTTTTTATTCTAAGATGTTTATTTTATTTTAAAAAATGTTAAGATGTTTATTTTAATTAGCTCTTATTGTTACCTAAATAGTAAAACAGTGAAATTGAGATATGCTAAACTCATAGAAGAGAGATTACATTAATTGCCATTTAGGCATAATATAGTTTGCTGTTACTAAACTAACCAAAAATGTAATTTGATGTTCTGTATCTTTTCTTTTACTTTTTAAATGGGAAAAAAAGGCATATAAACCCCCTCAGCTTTTCTGTTACTACCATCTCTAGATTTTCCTTTGTTCTCCCTGTAACCTCCCTGAGTGCTGCCTCAGAGAAGTTACTTTCTTGAGTTGGCACTTGAGATCTCATCGTGCCCCCGCTGTTACTTGTTCCCTTCTCTTGATTCTTTCTTGATTCTGTTTTCAGTTTTTAAATATAGTATTTGGTACATATTCTTAAAAATGTGTGTATATACAAAACAATACTAAAACAAACACTTGGATACCCATGACCCAACCTAAGAACCGAAATAGCCATACCTTGAAATAAAGGCATTTATTTGTATTTATCCATCCTTTGTTCATTTTCTCATTGTGTGTGTGTGTGTGTGCGTATTAAAAACTTAAATGTGAAAGACAAAATCTTCAGAAGAAAATAGGGAGTGTTTATCTTTTATTTTTTATATTTATATCTCTAGAGTTGCCATTTAAAGATATAATTTATTACTAAATACTGTATTAGTTTCACTTGTTTTTGAGCTTTTGAAAAATGGTATGATTTTAATGTTCACTGACCTGCTTTTTCTCTCTCATTGTAGGTAGGTTCATGCATATTCTTGCAGTAGATGTAGTTGATTTCATTCTCATTGCGGAAAGTTATTCTTCTGTGTGAATAAAAACAATCCACTTATTCTCTTGTTGATGGACATTTGGGTTGTTTCCATTCTTTTGCCATTATGAATGATATGCTACAAATATTCTTGTACATGTCTCCTGATAAAACATGTATGAGGTTTTCTCTGTTTGCAGCTTATCCAGTTCAGATTTTTAAGATAATGCCAAACTGCTTTCCAAAAAAGCATTCTAATTTATATATCCACTTGTAGTGTCTAAAATTTTCACTGCTCCACAGCCTTGCCTGATACTGGCTAATACTTGATATTTGCAAGTTGTATGGTCTTTTCTTTTCTCAGATTGTCCTTGGGTATCAGTGTTAGTCTCATAATATGAGTTGGGAGTGTTCCCTGCATTTCTGTTCTCTGGAAGCATTTATTTAAGATTGAAATGATCTGGGGGCACGTGAGTGGCTCAGTTGGTTAAGCGTCCACCTTCGGCTCAGGTCATGATCCCAGGATCCTGGGATCAAGCCCCACATCGGGCTCCCTGCTCAGCGGGGAGTGTGCTTCTCCCTCTCCCTCTGCTGCTGCCCCTGCTGTGCTCTCTCTGTCAGATAAATAAATAAAATCTTAAAAAAAAAAAAAATATATATATATATATATATATATATCGCTTAAAAAAAGATTGAAATGATCTGTTCTTTGATTTTTAAAACTTGTAAACTGGCTGGGCATATTCTTTCTGAAAAGATTCATTTAAAAGAGTTTTTATATATATATGTATGTTAGGTTTTTAGTATTTTTATTATAATTATGAACACATAAAAAAGTAAACAAAATATTACAGTTAACTCCAAGCATTCCTATACCCAATTCCAGCATCTATCAAACCATGGTCCATCCTGCCCCATTCTTACCCTTATCCATTTACCTCAAAGAAGACTGGGGATATTATTATAGTGAAGGAAATTGAAGACATTTGAATTTATTTGTAAATATTTTACTATGTGTCTCTAAAACATAAAGATTCTTTTTTTTTTTTTTTAAGATTTTATTTATTTATTTGAGAGAGAGAGAGAATGAGAGAGAGCACATGAGACAGGGGAGGGTCAGAGGGAGAAGCAGACTCCCTGCCGAGCAGGGAGCCCGATGCGGGACTCGATCCAGGGACTCCAGGATCATGACCTGAGCTGAAGGCAGTTGCCCAACCAACTGAGCCACCCAGGCACCCAACATAAAGATTCTTTTAAAAAAGTATAACCCAATACCATTATTATACCTTAAAAGAAACAATTCCTTTTAATATCAAAGAGCTAGTTGGTTTCAAATTTATAATTATTTAATAAATATCATAAAAAGATTGAGCCATATATAAAATATATAAATAATATATTTTAAAACTTATTTATAAATTTATATATAAATTATGCATATACACAGATTGATTGATTGATTTGAATCAGGATCCAAATAGTATTGACATATTGTGATTGGTTGAGATCCTTTTCCAAGTAGATAGGGTCTTAAAATCTTATTAATTTGATTTGATTTGATTGATTATTTACTTCTAACTTAATTTCATTGTGGTGATAGAATATTTTCAGTTAGTGCCTTTGAAATATACCAAGGCTTTCTTTATGGCCTGATACATAGTCAAGTTTTTAAATATTTAATGCTTGCTTGAAAAGGATATGTAATTCTCTTATTATTGGTTGTGGGATTCTACATTTAATTCATTAAATAAAGCTTTTTAATATTAATTTTTCTTTCTCCTTTCTTATGTATTTTTTTTCTTGAAGAGACCAGGTTGTTGTTTGTCTTACAGTTTTTCATTGCAGCAAGCATCTGTGTGGTGTAGTTTAACATATTCTGCTTCCTTTTTGAATCTGTATTTCTATAAATTGATAGTTGGATTTAGACAATTGATTAGATTCATGTTTAATTTTCTTTTCCAAGGTCATTCATTAGTGGTAATGTGTTCCTTGATCATGAAACTCATAATGGTTATCTTTTTTGTGATGCTAGTGGCCCTTTATGTTTAGTGCCTGGATTTAGTAAAGATTTAAAATGATAATGTTCTAGTTCTATTCTTTTTTCATTCACTAGCTGGAACACATCAATAATGAGAAACTTACCTTCATTGTTTGTTTACCCAGTGGTACAGTTTGTATATGAAAGGTGAGATAAATGCCTATTTCCCTACATTTGCTAGCTTTCAATAAAGTAAATTTATTCCCCAGGATAGTCCAGTTATGATCATTTCTTTTGTATCAGTATGAGCTCATTGAATTCAACATACTTAATGTTTCAAAATACGGCATTTATTATTTTTATTGATATGCAAATTTTTCCATCTTTGGCCATTGGAAGGCTTTTCAAGCTTTTTGGCACAACCCAAGTAGTCTTTGATACCTCTGTTGATACCTGGGTGAGAAGATGGTCTAAGCTCATCATGAATGTTTCTAGCCCCAAGATCTGGAATTGGCCATTTCTCCAAGGAGCCCTGATTCCCTTTAGAGGGAAATGGTATTTGGAGGTAACAGTCTGGATGCTAGAGGTGTGCATTTCTACAGAACTGGTCATCCTTTCTAAACTTGTCAGTGGTGAGAACTAGATTTGTGTATGAGAATAGTGTATTTTTATTTAAGATGAAATACATCATGAGTTTAAATGGATACTTCCAACTCAAATTGAAGAGCATAAGGGTAACTTTTCCCCTGCTACATCTTGCTTCTCAAGAATTCCATTTCTCAAGGATCTCAGGAATGGCAGAATTAGAATGTCTTATATTAATCATTTGCTTTCTTCCTCATCAAATGATCTCAGAATAACAATACTAAATTATCACTAAGGGTATGATTACTGAAAATGGAGTCTAGTGATTACTTCATTGGTATAAGTGTTTTGTTTTTTCTTATGCCAATTTTGATAAATGATTTCTTACAGGAATTTGTCCATTTCTTCTAAATTTGCATAGTTATTGACACAAGATTTTTCTGTGTCTGTATTATCTTTTAAACCACTGCTGTCAATGTAGCTGTGTTCTTTTCACTCTTACTGTTATTTATTTGTGCTTTTCTTTATCGTCTCAGAAATTTGTCCGTTTTATTTTAGTTTTTTGGGGGAAAACTTTTGGCTTTATTTCTTATTTTTTCACCTTCTTCCTTCTATTTTCTTTGGATTTATTCTGTTGTTCTCCCACTATTCCCTGACCCCAACTTCTTAAGTAGGTCACTTAATTCATTATTCATTACCCTTTCTTTTCTAATATAAATGTTTAAGGCTTTTAGTTTGGACTTAATGTATTATTATCAATAGCAGTTTGTTATAAGGTTTATTATGATGGATCCATTTTTCACTGATAGTTTTATGAACTTTTGATACCATGTTTTTGGTATCTTACTAAGATGATTTATCCTTCCCCCTTTAGCAAAGCAGTTTGCAGTTTTGGTAATTTCCCCTCATTTAGTGTTTATATTATAACTTCATATATGGTATGGATGTACCCAGTTTTGCATATGGGAATGTTTCTGAATTTTTCTTTTCCTTCTTTCTTTCTCTAGTAGTTTGCCCACAAGTCCTTATGTTGTTTTTGTTGTTGTCTTTTCTCTTAAATTTTTTAAAAAGTGAGATTTATTGAGCAGTAATGTACATGCAGTTATGAGATTTGACCAACATATATAGATATAAATCCTTCCTCATAGTCATGATACCAAAGAATTCCATCATCCCCCAAACCTTTGCACATGCCACTTTGTAGGCTTCCCTTCCAGCATTCTCTCTATGGTGCTGTCTTTTCTTTGTTTTCAGAGTAGGTGATTTTTCTGTGACCTTGGCTCTCAGAGAAAGTTGCACAGAAGTTAAAATTTTATAGATTATCTGGCTTTTGTTATTGTTAGGATGTGAATGGTGCTCTTTCCAGCCGGACACATTAAACATGTTGTTTTACTAGCACATTTTGGGTGGGGGGGAATTAAAATGTCCATGTATCATTTTTGCATTAACATTACCATTTGAATATCTTTCTCTCACACATATATTTTCTTTTATATTCCTGTATATCCTCATTGAAATTTTATTTAGTGCACAGTGATCTGTTAGGTCATTCTATAATTTGTATTTAAAATATTTTAAAGTTCAGTGTTAAAAGATTATCACCTTAATATGTGAATTTCAAGTTTATGAATTCTCTGACCTCCCTGCTTTTTAGTTCTGATTTTCAAATTAAATATTAGTATATGTTATCCTGAGTTTTACTCTACTATTACAGGACATGTTTTGTTAATACATAATCAAAAAATTTTATAGAAACTTTAAAGTGTGTACTTTTTTGATTGCCAGATTTATTATTATTTGTGCTTATCTTCTTATTATAATTAGCTAATTTTAAGGCTAATTTTTTTGCTGAATACATTGTATCAAAGGAACTGATTTTTATTATCAAAAAGTTATTAATATTGATAAAATTTTGAAAATATTTCATCTCAGCTGTGTCTCATTTTTTAAAATGTGGTATTATATATGGTTTATAATAGCTTATTAGCAGATATCCACAATTTTTGAATTGATTTTAAATGCTTCTATTAATGTATTAAATCTTGTATTAATTAAATACATGATAATATATCATCATTTTGGAAACAGTGTTGCATATTTTAACCTGATTTTACCTCCTTATTGCTTTCATGGCCATTAACATTGGCTTACTAAATGATTCTTTTCTTTTTACTTTTATAGGTTATTTTAGTGTCTGCCAATAAATTGACTCGTTATATAGAACCATGCCAGTTAACAGAAGATTTTGGTGGGAGTCTCACCTATGATCACATGGACTGGTTAAATAAGAGACTGGTTGGTATATTACAGTGAGATAAAAATGTTATTACATACAAATAAGACATATTTTGGTAACTTTATCATTTTAATTAACTAACATGTAGATTGTTCTTTGTTACAAAAAAAAAATATAGTGCCTACCACATGATAGCATAATGCTTGAAGGCAAATACTCTGCAGACTCGTAAGTGCTTGCTTTTGCTATTGTCATTTGTAGCAGTATTTCTAGTCAAAATTGTGAATATTTTAGTTGAATGACAGAGTAGCATAATTTCCTGAGAGGTAATCTAGTTGATGTACCATTTTCAGAGAGGATATTTAAACATCAGTTTGAGTTGAAGAGCAGTTTGACAGGTTAAGGTTTTCATTTCTGAAAATGTATCTTTGGCCAGACTGAAGTCAACTCCTCTGCATGCTATGGCATTGTTTAATTGAACTACTGGGGACTAAAAGAACAACTTCTATTAACTCCGCTTAGATTACAGTTATTCTTTGAATGACATGGGAGTTGGGGGCACTAACCCTCCCCAGAGCTGAAAATCTGTATATAACTTTTGACTTCCCAAAAACATGTTCAAGAGTCAACTGTATAAGCTTAACTTTATTGAAGAATAATAAACTTGGGTATTTCAGAATGGATAACCGATTTTCATCATATTTGGACAGTTATATCAGACAAATGAGTGTCCCCTATATTATAAACAGACTTGCCCAAATCCCTTTTTAGAAATATTTTAAGAAGCCATGTTAAAGTTATAACTAGTTTATTTTTATGCTACATGCTTATATATAAAACTCTTTAGTATATGCAACCAGTGTGGATTAGTGATAGAAAAACATAAAGAAATGTTCTGTAACGGGAATTAGAAGATTAATACTGGTCTAAATCATGTTCATGTAGTTTAAACCGTTACTAGTGCAGATGTTTCTTCATAAAACACAGGAATCAAAATAAACTTGTCTGAGGAATAAAAATAATTTCTTATTCTATTTAAATTTTAAAAATTTCTTATCCATTGAAACTATTCATTGTTCTGGAAGGGGGGTTTTGTCTTCTGTCCTTTAAGTTGTTGTGCACTGGTGGTTGAATTGTAGTAAGTGACATCAAGAGAGGAAAAGGGAATTCTGCCTGGCTAATTGTATTCTGCTTAACTGAAAATCCTTATGTAAACATTAACTTTTAAGATTATTCTTAATATGTTAACAAAATCTCATATTGTAGGTTTTTGAGAAGTTTACAAAAGAATCTACATCATTACTAGATGAACTTGCTTTGATTAACAATGGAAGTGATAAAGGCAATCAGCAAGAGAAAGAAAGGTAGGTGGCTGGTGTCTTGGAGTTATACCTTTGCAAAGCTATGATTAACCTGATGAAGAATACCTCTATTAATGCAAGCTAAAAGAAGTAAGGTGTAAGCAATTCTCCAGTCAAAATTGACATACAAAAGTTGAATTAAATTTATTTATTAATTCATGAGAATTTGCTTTACATGTAAAATTTCTTGATTTGAATCAAAGTTTCTCTACAAAGACTTTTTGACGAATAAAATGCATTTACCTTAAAAATTCATTTGCAAGAACACGTTTTCAAAATGAAACCGTTTTCTTTTTAGAGTTCTACTTTGCTTGTGAAGACTATGGGAAAGATTGCAGCTTGAAATAAAATTATTATAACCTTATTTAAATATCTCTTAAATGCCTAACTTCTAGAACTCCTAGGTCCTTATAAAATATGTGATATCTATGAGTTCAACTTGGAGAATTTAGTGTTTATGACACTGGATGAAGTAATTGTTCAGTTGTATTATCTAAATATAACTATCTAGATTTATCATTTTAACGGATTCCATTGAACTTTACAAGCTTAACAATTTTCAGTTTTTTGTTGGTAAGCCAAATCCCTCTCCCCAGGTTAAAAGCTCCTTAGGAAGCAAATTAATCCTTTCTGGTCTCTCAACAAAGTGGTTACTAGAACAGTAATTTTTCATTAGGAAATTTGAAAGGATCAACACTCATCCTTGCCTATGTCTTTTGAATCGGACCTTAAAAATATAATGGAACCTTGATAAAATGCATCTTGTTATTCCTTGAATACAAATATAGTCACATACCAGTTTATAATAAGGTAAGAGGGATATGAGAAGGTCACAGTTTAACACCAAGTCTTGATTAAAGCAAAGTGAAAATGTGAAAACAAATGGTTTGAATGAAATCAAGTTACAGTCACAGGAAGCACTTAGGAACATTACTGTCCTGTAGATACCATATAAAAATATAAAATGTAAAATTTTGACATGCACGTAAATGTGTGTATAGATAACTCATACACTCTATGCTATGGTTTAAGAATTGAAAACGTCACACAAGTTGGTTGACAAAAATTAGCCAAACCTCTTGCTTTCTGAGTAGCCCAGCAGAGTAAGTTTGATGCTTCTTAAAGTCATTTTCCTCAGGAAAGACATCCTCAGAGGGTCCCTGTAGAAAATTAGTTCATGGTCACAGCTTAATGCTGTTTACCATGTTTCCCTCTCTGAGAATGACTGTGAACATTTACAGATTACAGGTCTGAGAAAGCATTGCAGTAAAGAAACATGTTTCCTGTACTGACATGCTGGCAGGACCCCTTTTTCTCCATCTAATAATATCTTGTTCAGTGTTTTGGGAAACACTTTGGGAAATGCTGGTTTGCATGACTACATGAAGTATCAAATAAAATCTTGTATTTGCCAGTTCCTCCCCAAGGAACTCAAGTGTTATTACTTAGTCTCTTTTAAATCCCAGATAATAAAGTCCCTCCACTTGAAATTTTCATCACCTTTTTAATGTCATTACTCCAGAAGCATCCAGGCTACACAAGAGGCGAGGGCCCAGATGAATCGACAAAAGTGAAAGATTTAGAGCAGGACCGGTCAATTACAGCAGCAAGGTCCTAGGCTTTGATTTGCCATGTGCTCTGTCTTTCCTTCATCTTCTACTTCCCATATGTGTTTAAAAAAATACAGAGCATGGTCCAACTGCAAATGAAACACAATTAGTTCAGGGAGGAGAGTACAACTGCTTAGGGATGCACATGCACATGAATATCAGAGACTATTCGTAGCTCTCAAGGTTGCTGTAGATAAGTAACGCTTAATTGGAGGATGGCTCCATGCATTTTTAATGTTAACATTTCTGGGTTATTATATAGTTACACATTTCATTTTGGAATAAATATGCAGTGGGAAAATACTAAAATGGATTCCTTCGATATAGTTGAAATACTACTATAATAATAAACTATCTGTGATTTTCACATATTTTTTTTTTTTTTTTTTGGCTACTAGTGTTTAATTATCTCTAATTGGTTTCTTAATGCTTAAGGGCATTAGCCTGGTAGAATAGTGTGCTTCAGATTTCCACACCATATGCTCCTGTTTTGATGCACATACATAAAGGATTTTCTTTGTATAGATAAAAATACAGTTTTTAAAAATTATTCTTGTGGTGTTTGGCAGGTCTGTGGATTTAAACTTTCTTCCATCAGTTGATCCTGAAACAGTTCTTCAGACAGGTAAGGTAAAAAAAAGTGTTTATCACTGATAATAATCCAATAAGCCAATCATATATTGATTGGTTCATGAAATAAAAATTGATTAAACATGTATTATGTGGTAGAAACTCAAGGGGAATTTTAAAATTGGTCTTTGGTTTAACCTAACAGTGTGTTAATATACTTTACAGTATTTTTGGAAAGTATTAATAATGATAAACTGTTAAATTATTTCTCCCTTGAAATACTTGTATTTGTTTCAATTTGAAGAATTCTGAATATCTTCATTGTATTGATTCCATTATACTGTTTTCAATGATATTGATCTTACTTCCTTAGAGAACAAAGAAATAATTGTAATCTATGAATTCCTACATGTTGAGCAGGTACAGTGGACTGTCAGTAAAAATATGGCTTGCTGTAGGTTTAAAATTTAATTCCATGGTTATATTTAACATTTTGAAAGCTACTGAAGCCCTTGAATTAAGAAGCTTTTTAAATTTGTATTTTGAAATTAACTTTATATGCCAGTAAGTTCTTTTTTTAGATGCTGTTGACTCTTAGAATAGGGATAAAAAGAGAGTAAACAAATGGAGAGGTTTAGAACGATTTTGGGTATTTTTTAGAAATTGGAATTACCTTCAAATCATGATAAAACTTCTGTTTCTAAATATTGAAAGCCATTTAACTTTAGGACATTTTTCTGAATAAAGATGAAGAGAATTTAAGTATCTGCATATATTTTTGGTCCTTAAGTAATAATTGGAATAGTATTATCCTGGAAAAACAGTTTGCGATTTATTCACTTTTAAAATTCCAGTTTTAGATGTTGCATATTCTGCAATTTTAATTTCTCATGCATGAATGGATTTTCTTACATGAGTTTGCTATATGAGTAACATTGAAGTTCTTAGACTAGTGTAGTCCCTCATGATTCACTTAATATTTTGTAGAGATTCCTTAAATAGAGACTATTTAAATTTTATTTCTTACCAGTAATAAAACTTTCTCCCTTTAATCATACATTGTTACACTGTCAACTTTTGTTTTAGATACTATGATTAAGGGTATGGATTAATACTGAAATCCTACAACATCCTGCTTAGTATTGATTAGTACCATCAAATGGAACATACTAGTTAGTACCATACTAGACAGAAATCCCAGAGTGTAATTGTGCTCTACAGGGAAAGAGGATTGGTTGGCACAATTTCCTAAATAATGAATCCACCAATAACAAGAATGTGATGACAGATAGATATAGAAAAAAAAATATGCCGTATATTTACTAACTAGTGTAGCATATGTAGTATATACATTCATGATATATATGATATATAGCATTTAAATATACTGCGTAGTTATATACTAAAATATGCTATTTCCTATTTATTTCTATATATATTTAAAAATTGCATTTCAGTAATTATGACCTAGTAGATAGTTAGGCAGACATATAGGCAGATAGGTTCTAAAAATAAGGGACTAAAATTGAGATTGAGAAGTAAGAATTGTATTTCTTTATGGATATTAATTATAAGTATCTTTCATTCGTAAAGGGCATGAATTGTTGTCCGAATTACAGCAGCGTCGATTTAATGGCTCAGATGGAGGGGTCTCATGGTCTCCTATGGATGATGAACTGCTGGCCCAGCCACAGGTTATGAAATTACTAGATTCGCTGCGAGAACAGTATACTCGCTACCAGGAAGTTTGTAGGCAACGTAGTAAGCGTACACAGTTAGAGGAGATTCAGCAGAAGGTGATGCAGGTAGGTGTCTGATTTGAATATATTTAACTTTTAAAAATTCTAAATGTTAGGGTTTTTAAAAAATAATTTCTACTGGGTGACTGATTTTATAGTAAGCCTTATTACACTGTATAGAGAATCTGAGTCCTATCAAAACAGACTAAAACTATTTTATGTACATTTTTACAAATAGTATTTTCATTAAAACTGGATTATTTCTACAGTGATGACATTGAGCATTCATCTCACTCTATCATTATGAACTTTAAAAGTAACTAGTTGCTGGAAAATATCATCTGTGGTCTCTGTATTCTTGCAATAAAATTTCATTATTGATAACTGATTTATTCTTAATTTCTAATAACTTGTTAGGTTTTTTTTTTAATTTAGGCATTATGAAGAGTTTTTCTTTCCTAGCAAAATGATGACATATAATATAAGGAATTTTAACATTAAATTTCATTATTTTTTGATGCTGATAGAAACCTTTAATGTATTTAATACTTAGGAAGTTTTAGTTCCTTTGAGAGTTGATTTTTATAAAACAGTTGGCTAAAAATACTAAAGCTCAATACTACGACATTTCTGTTACTTAGACCACATTCTGATTTTCCTCTGTTGAATTAAGAAATAAATATTAAATATTTTACTTAAGAAATCCAGCAGTGAAATGTAGAAGACATTGTCCTAGATTTTCTATAGAATATAAAGGTAGATTTGGTTTTTGCTATCATTAAGCTAAGGGGATAAAGTCCTAAGTGTTAAAGGGGATGACAGAAGTGTTGTGGGCATTTACAGGAGGGGTTGTTCCCCGGGCTGCAGGTAATCTAGGAAGATTTAGCAGAGGAGGTGTAGTAGTTGAGCTTTTTCTCCAAGAATGTGTAAAGATTTCACCAGGAACCTCTTTTAAGTTTTAAAGAAGAATTGGCATTTTATGCAGAAGAAAGAACAGCATAAATAAACACTAGCAGCATGAAATCCCAAGCTCTGTAAGGCACCATGGGACATTTTTGGCCTTTGAATCATAAAACATGGTCAGCAAGTATGATCTAAATCCCAGTTCCTCCACTTACTTACTGTGATCATGGTCACTTTATTTGCCCATCTGCGCCTCAACGGACTTCCTTCTTTTTTAACATCTCTCTCTTTCCCTTCCTCCCTTCTTTCATTAACCGAAACAAGGGTAACAAGACCTCTTTTGAAAGGTTTGTTGAAAGAATCCAGTGCTTGATTAATGGTATCAATTTATATTCTTTGTACTAGGCTCTAGTCTATAAGTCTGGTCCCATTGTTGGCTAGCTTTTCCTATAAAATAGGGCCAAATAGTAAATGTTTAGGCTTTGTGGACGGTACAATTCTTACAGCTATGGCTGTTAAACTCTGCTGTTGTAGTGTGTAGACATCATATAAACAAGTGTGTGTGGCTGTGCTAAAATAAAATTTTATTTGCAAAAATAATGGGTAGTCAGAATTGGCCTACAGGCAGTAGTTTGCTGACCCCTGACTAGAACATCAGGGTGTTAGAGTAGAAAAGCCTTCAGAGGAAGGAAGAAGTTGGATCATGGAAGATCTTGAATTCCAGGCAAAAAGATTTAGTCTTTCTCATGATAGCCACATATACACTAAAGATATAGCCACATATACACTAAAGATTTCTAAGCATACATTAATTGTAGATAACTTTTTCTTTGTAATATATTTATAAGTTATAGATAGTATTAAACCCAGGTAAACTTCAGCCAAGTAGCTTGAGAGTATCTTTGAAAACCATAAATATAGAATAGCATAGTGATATACAAGTCACTTACATGATCTGGGTCCACCTTTTTCTACTATTTCCAAGTTGTTTACTTTCTCAGGAAGGAAATATAACTTCTCAGTGCCCTAGCTTCCTCCTCAGTAAACTGAAGACGACAACAACAACAATAATAATAATAATAATACCTACTTAATAGGGCTGCTACAAAGATTAAAGAAAATAATGTTTATAAAATATTTAATGCTTAGCATATAATGAATTTTCTATAAATAATATCTGTTACTTGCTCACTCATTCAAAAAATGAATGTCTACAATGGGACTTTGGGCTAGGTAGAATATAATGGTAAGAATAGACTACGTTCTCACTTTTATGGTGCATGATTACATAATTACACAAATAGTTGTAAAATTGCAGTTGTGCCAAGTCCCAAGAAGAAAAGTGGTGGGAGTAAGGGTAAGAAGAAAATATCAGAGGGGCGCCTGGTGGCTCAGTTGTTAAGCACCTGCCTTGGGCTCAGGTCATGGTCCCAGGGTCCTGAGATCGAGCCCCACATTGGGTTCCCTGCTCCCTCTCCCATTCCCCCTGCTTGTGTTTCCTCTCTCGCTGTGTCTCTCTCTGTCAAATAAATAAATAAAATCTTTAAAAAAATAAGAAAAGAAAATATCAGAGATGAATCGTTTTTCTGACTTGCAAGACTTGATGGGTGGTCTTGTTGTTCAGTTAGGAAACACTGGACAGGATTTGGGTTTGGGTGTGGGTGGAAAAGGGTATGGAGAATCATGAGTTTGGTTTTAGACATGTTGAATTTTTTTTTAATTTAAATTTTAGGTAATGAACATACAGTGTAATTTTGGTTTCTGGAGTAGAATTCAGTGATTCATCTGTTATATAAAACACCCAGTGCTCATCACAACAAGTGCCCTCTTTAATACCCATCCCCCATCTAGCCCATCCCCCACCCACTTCCCTCCATCAACCTTTAGTTTGTTCTCTATTGTTAAGAGTCTCTTATGGTAGCTTCCCTTTCTCCTCCCCCCCCCCATATGTTCATCTGTTTTGTTTCTTAAATTCTGCATGTGAGTGAGATCATATGGTACTTTTCTCTGACATCTTTCACTTAGCGTAATACACTCTAGTTCCATCCATGTCATTGCAAATGGCAAGATTTCATTCTTTTTGATGACTGAGTAATATTCCAGTGTGTGTGTGTGTGTGTGTGTGTGTGTGTACGTACACACATACCACATCTTTTTTTTTTTTTTAAGATTTTATTTCAGAGAGAGCAGAGAGAGAGAGTGCACACAAGCGGCAGTGGGGGGAGGAGCAGGGAGGGGTGGAGAGAGAGGAAGAAACAGACTCCCTGCTGAGAGCCCTGGGATCATGGTCTGAGCTAAAGGCAGATGCTTAACTGAACTGAGCCACCCAGGCACCCCTATACTACATCGTCTTTATCCATTCATCTGTCGATGGACATTTGGGCTCTCTTCATAGTTCGGCTATTGTTGATAATGCTGCTATAAACATTGGGGTGCATGTACCCCTTCAGATCACTATGTTTGTATCCTTTGGGTAAATACCTAGTAGGGCAGTTGCTGGGTCATAGGGTAGTTCTATTTTTAACTTTTTGAGGAACCTCCATACTGTACTCCAGAGTGGCTACACCAGTTTGCATTCCCACCAACAGTGCAAGAGGGTTCCCCTTTCTCTGCATTCTTGCCAACACGTGTTGTTTCTTGTGTTGTTAATTTTAGCCATCCTGACAGGTGTGAGATGGTATCTCATCGTGGTTTTGATTTGTATTTCCCTGATGATGAGTGATGTTGAGCGTCTTTTCATGTAGCTGTTAGCCATCTGGATGTCTTTTTTGGAGAAGTGCCTATTCATGTCTTCTGCCCATGTCTTGATAGGATTATTTGTTCTTTGGGTATTGAGTTTGATAAGTTCTTTGTAGATTTTGGAAACTAACCCTTTATCAGATATGTCATTTGCAAATATCTTCTCCCATTCTGTAGACCACCTTTTAGTTTTGTTGTTTCCTTTGCCATGTAGAAGCCTTTTATCTTGATGAAGTCCCAATAGTTCATTTTTGCTTTTGTTTCCTTGCCTGTGGTGATGTGTCTAGTAAGAAGTTTCTGTGTCTAAGGTTGAAGAGGTTTCTGCCTGTGTTCTCTAGGATTTTGATGGTTTCCTGTGTCACATTAAGGTTTTTCATCCATTTTGAATTTATTTTTGTGTATGGTGTAAGAAAGTGGTCCAGTTTCATTCTTCTGCATGTTGTTTAGACATGTTGAATTTGAGGTGACTTTGAGACACTAAGAGAAAATATGGAAGGGTAGTCCCAAACAGGTCCAGAAATCGGAGAAGTCTGGGCTGGTGACATACTTGTGTGTCATCATGTATGAATGGCAATTAAAAGCATTGATGTGGGTGAGAATTGACCAAGGAAAGTCCTGAGAGTAGGTGAAAAGAGGGCTTTTTAACTGAACTTTGAGAAACTCCAGCATTTAATGACAAGATAGAGGAGGATACTCCTGAAAAGAAGACAGTGAAGGGTTGGCCAGAGATGGAGGAGAAAAGTGTGAAGAGTTCTGTGTCATGGAAGCCAGGGGAAGCATTTCAGGATGGAGTTGGGAACCCTGTAGAATGCTGCTGAAGGATCAAATGAGAGAATAGCTTAACATGTCCATTAGAATGTACAAGATCGAGGTCACTGAGCATGGAGTGGCAGGGCTGGAAGCACATTGGAGTGAATTTGGAATGACAGTGAAGTGTGGTGAAGGAGACACTGAGTATAGACAACTTGTTGAGAATTTGTCTCTGAAGGAAAGATGAGAAATAGGGATGCCTAGAAGTGGTAGAAAAGGGTGGTATTAGTTTGCTAAGGCTGCTGTAATCAAGTACCATAGCCTGGGTGGCTTAAACAACAGAAACTTGTTTTTCCATGGTTCTGAAGGCCAGAAGTCTAAGATCAGGGTGTTAGCAAGGTTGATTCCTTCTGAAGGCATTGAGGAAAGAATCTGTCCCAGACTCTTGGCTTGTTGATGCTCCATCTTATTTCTGTATCTTTACATTATCTTTCCTCTGTACCTTTCTGTGTCCAAATTTCCTCTCCTTTTAAGGACACCAGTCATATTAGGGTCAACTCTAACAACCTCATTTTTTTAATTAATTAATTAATTTATTTATTTTCAACCTCAGTCTAATTGCCTCTTAAAAGAAAGACCCTATCTTCAGATAAATAGGACTACATTCTGAAGTACTGAGGCTTAGCACTTCAACATACGGATTTGGAGGAGGACAACACAACAGCCCACAACAGGGTTCAGATATAATTTTGTTCTGTTTTTCTTTTTAAAGTAATACTGAAAACTTGCAGAAGTTTAAAGACCAGTGGGAAATATCTATTTGGAAGGAGGGGTTGAATGTACAGGAGAGAAAGGAAATTTAGTACTATCAAGTTCCTCACAAGGCGGAAGTGAATCGATTCCAAAGGACAGTGTTAAAGGGATTAGTGTTAGCATGGAACAGGGAGAACTCCATCGTAACAGGAGGAATGATGGGTAGGATGTATCCACAGGTGTCTCCATGTGTAAGTCAGACGTGAAGATGAAGGGGTTCCTATGTGGTGTGTTCCTTTTTTCTATAAAGTAAGAGAAAAGGTCATCTTCTTAGTGGTACAGGTTTGAAGGTGAGGTGGGTGGTGGTGGTTGAAGAAGATGAGGTTAAAATTAGAGAGGATTCAGTGTTTTCTTTGTGGGGATTGGAAGTATAAAATACCACAGAAATGTAGTTGTATTTTTAGGTAGTGTTGATCTTGGATTTATGGTGGAAACTTTCTGGCATGTGTGACCTTATCAGTTAATGGCTGGATGTTGAAGTGATGTGGGTGATGGGATTCGTCCAGCATTTGTGCCTTGCAACATGGGATCAGTGAGTATGGTTAAAAAAAAAAGTGGCAAAGGAGTTAATGGCAAATGCATTTTTGAAATGATGGACCAGCTCAGTTGGATAAAGAAACTAGAGAAGGGAGAAGATAATGATGATATTTGTGATGTTGATGATGGTAACGAGATTATTGTTAAAAACAAATAACCTTTATTACAATTCATTGTCTTTGAGTGTTACACGTTAGTTGGTTAGAACATTAATCTTCATCATATAATGGTTCCTGCCCTCTCTTTTTCACAGGTCACATTTTAGGCAAAGATCTATTTCCCTTGCCAGAATGATTACTTAAATTTAGCTATATAGTGAATGTGTATTGATCCTGTCAGCATCCACAGAGCATAAACTGCACTGTCTTTAATCTTGCAAATTTGGGGAAAATGAAAAAAATTTGTTTATATAAAGATAATCATAAAGTTGGTTATCAGGACTTATGTTAAATTAGTGAAAACTGAATTTTTCCAAATTTCTTCTTTACTGTCTTATCACTGAAAGCATAATGAAAGAGAAATCAGGGGCATCTGGGTGGCTCAGTCAGTTAGGCATCTGACTCTTGATTTCGGCTCAGGTCATGATCTCAGGATCCTGGGATAGAGCCCCGAGTTGGGCTCCGTGCTCAGTGGAGAGTCTTCTTGAGGATTCTCTCTCCTTCTCCATCTGCTCCTGCCCCCTGCTCGCATTTTCTCTCTCTTTCTCTCAAAGAAATAAGTCTTAAAAAAAGAAAAGAAATCAGTAGCTCTAATAGATAAGCTATATGATAAGTAATAACCATTAAAATTATCATTTATTCCCCATTTATTCCCAGTTTAAATCAATGGCATTAGAGTTTATGTGGTATGCAGAGGTTCTCCATGCTGCAGCTGCTATATTTAAAAATTAGATTTTCATGGATTTCTAGGTGGGAGACAGTGCTACTTCATTGAAATATGCTGTCGTTATTCTCATTATTTACTGTGGCAGTAATTACAGCCAGCATTACAGATGTTATTTCTAGAATCATCCATGTGCTTTTCTTCCTTTGTACAAAGGAATCATAGATGCAAAATAGGATACACTCTGAGTTGCGTAAGGATACAGCTGGAAGCTGTGCTTCCAGTTGCCCCGATTCTTTCTTCAGGTCAGACGCTTGACATTTGCTTAACATGCCCTTCTGCCTGGTTTGACCCCACATTCTTCCAGATATTCTCTCATGAAGTCTTTAGAAATCAGCCTGGCTAGGAAACAATGTTGTATAGTCACATGCATTTTTGGCATCTGCAGATATTTGTCATGGTAGATTTTAAGAGCCCATCTCCAAGGTTATACTTTGCATATAAATGTAGCCATTTGAGGGGTCACATTGATATGGATTGGGCACGAAACTGCTTTTGCAGTAAGTTAATACTCAGATTGACTGAGCAAGATGTCCTGATTAAAATTAAGTTTTATAACCTAGTTTGGCAAACTACCATCATTAATGCATTTAAATAGACTTGTTTACTGGGGCGTCAGCCTCAATTTGCATCATTTTTATTAGAAATAGTCATACAGGGGCGCCTGGGTGGCTCAGTCGTTAAGCGTCTGCCTTCAGCTCAGGTTATGATCCCAGGGTCCTGGGATCGAGCCCCACATCGGGCTCCCTGCTCCGCGGGAAGCCTGCTTCTCCCTCTCCCACTCCCCCTGTTTGTGTTCCCTCTCTCGCTGTGTCTCTCTCTGTCAAATAAATTAAAAAAAAAAAAAAGAAAAGAAAGAGTCATACATTTACTGTGTCTACATTACTGATGTTGCACACTAAGGAAAATTACTTTCAGCATACATTAAAACTATATGTGTACTTGACTATGAAACTGGTTATTTGCACCAAGAGTATGTCTTTGCTTTATTGAAAATTTATTTTTCAATTTATGGCTCTTTGAAAGTTCCATGCTAATGAGTTGTTTTTCCCCGGGTATCATGATTTATATTAACCTGCTTCTTTTGTTTGTAGAATACTCTGAAGTCAGAGCTTAAATGTTTAAATAATATTTTAGGTTTTAAAAAATAAAATATAACACATTATTAATTAAAAACTTTTGAGATGCTTTTATTCCATCCTTAGTTTTAGAATTTAGATATTTCTAGTGAAATAATTATATTATTTAAAATACTTAGAAGCCGGTGCGTCTAGTGGCGCAGTCCGTTAAGTGTCTGACTCTTGGTTTCTGCTCAGGTTGTGACCTCAGGGTTGTGAGATGTCGGGCTTCATGTTGAGCCAGAGTCTGCTTAAGACTTTCTCTCCCTCACCCTCTGCTCCTCCCCCCCACACTGTTGTGCTCTCTCTCTCAAGTATGTAAATCAGTAAATCTTTAAAAGAAATAAAATACTTAAAAGCCATTGTATATTTGTCTTTATATCTGTATTCATAATAAATAGCCATAAATGAGACTTGAGTTCCATAAAGGAAATGGAAAATGATTTCACAATGTTTACATAAGCTTCCTTAAAACTTATACTTTTTATTTCCATTTTTTCCCCCAAAGATTTTATTTATTTATTTGAGAGACAGAGAGAGAAACTATGAGCCAAGGTGGGGCAGAGGGAGAGGGAGAGGGAGAAGCAGACTCCCCACTGAGCGACAACGGGCTCAATTCCAGGACCCGAGATCACAACCTGAGCCAAAGGCGGATGCTTAACTGACTGAGCCACTCAAGAGCCCTCACTTTTTATTTCCATTTTAAAAAATGTTGAATAAAACAGTTCAGGGACTTCCTTAAGAAACTTTTACTTACTGTAAAATGCAGATGTGAGACAAACTTTATGAATACTGAATGGACACACATCAGTAAGAGGATAAAAATCAAATGGTCATTTCAGTAGATGCAGAAAAAGCATTTGACAAAGTACAACATCCATTCATGATAAAAATCCTCAACAAAGTAGGTCTAGAGGGAATATACCTCAACATAATGAAGGCCACATATTAAAAACCCATAACCAACATCTTACTCAAGTATGTGTGCTTTTACCCTAAGATCAGGAACCCCTACGGTCCAACAATCAAGACTCCTGGGTATTTATCCAAAGAATATGCAAATGCTAATTCAGAGCAATATATACACACCTATGTTGATTGTAGCTTTATTTACAATAGCCAAATTATGGGAAGAGCCCAAATGTACATCAACTGATGCATGTATAAAGAAGGTGTGGTGTATAGATATACACAATATATTACTACTCATCCATCAAAAAGAATGAACTCTTGCCATTTGCAACGACATGGATAGAGCTAGAGAGTATAATGCTAAAGCGAAATAAGTCAGTCAGAGAAAGACAAATACCATATGATTTCACTGGTATGTGGAATTTAAGAAACAAAACAAATGAGCAAAGGAGAAAAAAGCAAGTCAAGAAACAGACTTTTAACTGTAGAGAACAAAACTGATGGTTACCAGGGCGGGTGGGGGGGTGCAAAAAATGGTGGGAATTAAGGGGTACACTTACCATGATGAGCAGTGAATAGTGAATAGACAGAAGGAGCTATGCTTTTTCCTTCAGAAAAGTGGGAAAAGCAAAGAGGCTAACAAATACTAATATTTATCCACTGTGCTAAGTGTCTTACATATAATGACTGGTATAATCCTCACAGCACCTTTGTATGGTAGGTAGCATTGACACCATTTTAAAGATGGGCAGACCAAAGTCTTTGAACTGGTAGGAGCAGAACCAGAATTTAGAATTGGGACTCATGCCCAGTGCTTTCTCATGATTGTGAGAGTGATACTTTCCACAGACTAACAGAAACAGGATCCTACTACTCTGCCCCTCCAAAGATAGCTAATACAAAAGATTATAGAGGAAGAGTAGGGATATTGAGGAGCCAACCCTTGTATTCCAAAGAGCACTTGACAACGAGGGGTTGCAGATGAACTTAGGACTGTGAAAACAGTTTAGCCAAGAGAATTAAAGCACTTAAGTCTATTCCAGTGAATCCAAAATAATACTTTGACATTTTTTTTTTTTTTTAAGATTTTGCACTCTATTATTAAAACCTTGTAAAGAGAAAGTGGAAGTTGGGGCGCCTGGGTGGCTCGGATGGTTAAGCGTCTGCCTTCGGCTCAGGTCATGATCCCAGGGTCCTGGGATCGAGCCCTGCATCGGGCTCCTGGCTCAGTGGGGAGCCTGCTTCTCTCTCTCCCTCTGCCTCTCTCCCTGCTCATGCTCTCTCTCTCTCTGTATCTCTGTGTCTCAAATGAATAAATAAAATCTTTAAAAAAGAAAAAAGAGAAAGTGGAAGCTGAGAATATATTAATAGTTAAGAAAGTAGAAGATAAGTGGGCAAAGAACATGAAGAGATAATTTACTAAAGATCATATACTTTTAGTAAGCAAACATTTGCAATATATTTGATCTGCTAATATTTAAAAATATACCTGGAGAGATTTCTGTTTTTCAATTTGGAAGAAGTTTTTTGAAAGCAGTAGTCAGTTTGTATACTTTGCAGAGGTTATTCTCAGTTAAAACTTTCATTACTTGGATGTTCATATAGAAAAAGGTGTTTTAGAGAACAATTTTATAAGTATACTAGCATTACATTGTCATTGAATTCAAGATCTCTACTGAAATCTTTCCTAGGAAAACAATACAGAATTAGAGAAAAAAAATACTATGTAGGAACTTCTGTCTCTACATATATCCTAAGTTTACATTTAGGGTGTGTGTATTTGTATATATGTGCGTGTGTGTATATATATATTGTACATATATATAGTAGCTATTGTATATATACAAAAGTATATGTATATTTATGAATATATATATGTATATAGGTTGGTTGATTAGTTAGTTGGTTAGACAGATATGAGGGCAGGAGGAAGGCAGGCAGGGTCAGCTTTCTTAAAAAAGAGGTTTGCAACTATTATAAATTGTAACTGTAGCCACATAGAAAATCATTATAGTTTTATAGTGTAATGTTAAGTGAAAAACACAGGATAGAAATTGCTTGAACTCATAAGAATTGGCTGTAGCCAATTTAAGCCAACTTAAATCTGGAGTAACATGAAAGTGCAATGCATGTGAAAAAATAATTGAAAGAAATACACATGATTTTTCCCTATGGTGTGGTACTTTTATATAACTATTAAAAATTCCGTGAACTATTAGATTTTTATTTATTTATTTATTTATTTTAAAGATTTTATTTATTTGACAGAGAGAGACACAGCGAGAGAGGGAACACAAGCAGGGGGAGTGGAAGAGGGAGAAGCAGGCTTTCCGTGGAGCAGGGAGCCCAATGTGGGGCTCAATCCCAGGACCCCGGGATCATGACCTGAGCCGAAGGCAGAAGCCTAACGACTGAGCCACCCAGGCGCCCCAACTGTTAGATTTTTAGAGGAATATATTTTAACCTGATAATAATGGAAATGCAGCATGGGGCTGTAATACTTTGTTATAAAGTTCTGAGGTAAGCCTGTCTATCCACTGGGTCGTAGTAGTATGCTACGGACACACCCTCATTCACTTCTTAGGAGCTTTCCTAAGTTTACATTTAGGACATAACCATACATCTGCTGTTGAATTCCTAATTCTAATTCCCCCAGATCTGTCCCATATGGATCTCATCACCTTATGCCTGAACTGTTAGACTGCTTCACAGACTTGGCAGAAGAAAAATGCTCGATGCTGCTCTGGCAAACCGTAGATCCTCACCTTACACCCTACTGCGTGGTGCCAGTGGGACTTCAGATGGTCTGTGGGTCTGCATGTTTTAGTTCATCCTAAGACCCCTAGAGGGTGTTGCAGTAGTATAATTCTACAGTTAGTTTGTAATTTTTAAAGTGACAAAAGTAGCATTCATAATAGTTAATTACTTAATACATTTAGTTTTATCAGTATTTTTTTTATCTTCTTATCTCAAATCTTGTTCTAAGATTCACCTTCTTCTTATTATTATTATTTTTAATTTTATTATGTTATGTTAGTCACCGTACAATACATCATTAGTTTTTGATGTGGTGATCCACGATCCATTGTTTTCGTATAACACTTAGTGCTCCGTGCAGTACGTGCCCTCCTTAATACCCATCACCGGGCTAACCATCCCCCCTCCACTCCTCCCCTCTAAAACCCTGTTTGTTTCTCAGAGTCCATAGTCTCTCATGGTTCATCTCTCCCTCCAATTCCGCCCCCCATTTTTCCCTTCCTTCTCCTAGAGTCCTCCATGCTATTCCTTATGTTCCACAAATAAGTGAAACCATATGATAATTGACTTTCTCTGCTTGACTTATTTCACTTAGCATAATCTCCTCCAGTCCCATCCATGTTGATGTAAAAGTTGGGTATTCATCCTTTCTGATGGCTGAGTAATATTCCATTGTATATATGGACCACATCTTCTTTATCCATTCATCTGTTGAAGGGTATCTCGGCTCTTTCCACAGTTTGGCTATTGTGGACATTGCTGCTATGAACATTGGGGTGCATATGGCCCTTCTTTTCACTACATCTGTGTCTTTGGGGTAAATACCCAGTAGTGCAATTGCTGGGTCATAGGATAGCTCTATTTTTAAATTTTTGAGGCACCTCCACACTGTTTTCCAAAGTGGCTGTACCAACTTGGATTCCCACCAACAGTGTAAGAGGGTTCCCCTTTCTCCACAACCTTTCCAACATTTGTTGTTTCTTTCCCTGTCCATTTTTGCCATTCTAACTGGTGTAAGGTGGTATCTCAATATGGTTTTGATTTGGATTTCCCTGATGGCTAATGATGATGATCATTTTTTCATGTGTCTGTTAGCCATTTGTATGTCTTCTTCAGAGAAGTGTCTTTTCATATCTTCTGCCCACTTCTTGACTTGATTATTTGTTTTTTGGGTGTTGAGTTTGAGAAGTTCTTTATAGATCTTGGATACCAGCCCTTTATCTGTAGTGTCATTTGCAAATATCTTCTCCCATTCTGTGGGTTGCCTCTTTGTTTTGTTGACTGTTTCCTTTGCTGTGCAGAAGCTTTTTATCTTGATGAAGTCCCAAAAGTTCATTTTTGCTTTTGTTTCACTAGCTTTTGGAGATGTATCTTGAAAGAAGTTGCTGTGGCCGATGTCAAAGAGGTTACTGCCTATATTCTCCTCTAGGATTTTGATGGATTCCTGTCTCACATTGAGGTCTTTCATCCACTTTGAGTTTATCTTTGTGAATGGTGTTAGAGAATGGTCGAGTTTCATTCTTCTGCATGTGGCTGTCCAATTTTCCCAGCACCATTTATTAAAGAGACTGTCTTTTTTACATTGCATGTTTTTTCTTGCTTTGTCAAAGATTATTTGACCATAGAGTTGTGGGTCCATATCTGGGTTCTTTGTTCTGTTCCATTGGTCTGTATGTCTGTTTTTGTGCCAGTACCATGCTGTCTTGGTGATCACAGCTTTGTAATATAGCTTGAAATTGGGCAACGTGATGCCCCCAGCTTTGTTTTTCTTTTTCAACATTTCCTTGGCGATTCGGGGTCTTTTCTGATTCCATACATATTTTAGGATTGTTTGTTCCAGCACTTTGAAAAATGTCATTGGAATTTTGATCGGGATGGCATTGAAGGTATAGATTGCTCTGGGTAGCATAGACATTTTAACAATGTTTATTCTTCCGATCCATGAGCATGGAATATTTTTCCATCTTTTTGTATCTTCTTCAATTTCTTTCATGAGTATTTTGTAGTTCCTAGAGTATAGATCCTTTACCTCTTTGGTTAGGTTTATTCCGAGGTATCTTACGGTTTTTGGTGCTATTGTAAATGGAATCGTTTCTCTAATTTCTCTTTCTACAGTTGCGTTTTTAGTGTATAAGAAAGCAACTGATTTCTGTGCATTGATTTTGTATCCTGCCACATTACTGAATTGCTGTATGAGTTCTAGTAATTTGGGGGTGGAGTCTTTTGGGTTTTCCACATAAAGTACCATGTCGTCTGCGAAAAGAGAGAGTTTGACTTCTTCTTTGCCAGTTTGAATACCTTTTATTTCTTTTTGTTGTCTGATTGCTGTTGCTAGGACTTCTAGTACTATGTTGAACAACAGTGGTGAGAGTGGGCACCCTTGACGTGTTCCTGATCTTAAGGGAAAGGCTCTCAGCTTTTCCCCATTGAGGATGATATCGCTGTGGGTTTTTTTTTTTTTTTTAAAGATTTTATTTATTTATTTGAGAGAGAGAGAGAATGAGAGAGAGAGAGAGCATGAGGGGGGGAGGGTCAGAGGGAGAAGTAGACTCCTCGCTGAGCAAGGAGCCCGACGCGGGACTCGATCCTGGGACTCCAGGATCATGACCTGAGCCGAAGGCAGTCGCTTAACCAACTGAGCCACCCAGGCGCCCACTGCTGTGGGTTTTTCATAGATGGATTTTATGAGCTTGAGGAATGTTCCCTCTATCCCTATACTCTGGAGAGTTTTAATCAGGAAAGGATGTTGTATTTTGTCAGATGCTTTTTCTGCATCAATTGAGAGGATCATATGGTTCTTCTCCCTCCCCTTATTAATGTGTTCTATCACATTGATTGATTTGCAAATGTTGAACCACCCTTACATCCCGGGGATAAATCCCACTTGGTCGTGGTGGATGATCCTTTTAATATATTGTTGGATCCTATTAGCTAGGATTTTGTTGAGGATTTTGGAATCCATATTCATCAGGGATATCGGTCTGAAATTCTCCTTTTTGATGGGGTCTTTGCCTAGTTTGGGAATTAAGGTAATGCTGGCCTCATAGAATGAGTTTGGAAGTATTCCTTCTGTTTCTATTTTTTGAAACAGCTTCAGTAGAATAGGTATTATTTCTTCTTTGAATGTTTGGTAGAATTCCCCAGGGAATCCATCAGGCCCTGGACTCTTGTTTTTTGGGAGGTTTCTGATCACTGCTTCAATCTCGTTACTGGTTATTGGCCTATTCAGGTTGTCAATTTCTTCCTGTTTCAGTCTTGGCAGCTTACAGGTTTCCAGGAAGGCCTCCATTTCATCCAGATTGCTCAGTTTATTGGCATATAGTTGTTGATAATAATTTCTAATAATTGTTTCTATTTCCTTGGTGTTAGTCGTGATCTCTCCCCTTTCATTCATAATTTTATTAATTTGGGTCCTTTCTCTTTTCTTTTGGATAAGTCTGGCGAGTGGTTTATCGGTCTTATTAATTCTTTCAAAGAATCAACTTCTTGTTCCGTTGATCTGATCTGCTGTGTTTCTGGTTTCTAATTCATTGATCTCTGCTTTAATTTTAATTATTTCTCTTCTAGTGTGTGGCTTAGGCATCGTTTGTTGCTTTTTCTCTAGTTCTTTAAGGTGTAGAGTTAGTTGGTGAATTCGGGATTTTTCTATTTTTTTTGAGTGAGGCTTGGCTGGCTATGTATTTCCCCCTTAGGACCGCCTTTGCAGTATCCCATAGGTTTTGGACCGATGTGTTTTCGTTCTCATTGATTTCCATGAATTGTTTAAGTTCTTCTTTCATTTCCTGGTTGACCCAAACATTCTTGAGCAGAGTGGTATTTAGCTTCCGAGTGTTTGAATTTCTGCCAAATTTTTTCTTGTGATTGAGTTCCAGTTTTAGAGCATTGTGGTCTGAGAATATGCAGGGAATAATCTCAATCTTTTGGTATTGGTTGAGACCTGATTTGTGACCCAGTATGTGGTCTGTTCTGGAGAAAGTTCCATGTGCGCTCGAGAAGAATGAGTGTTCTGTTGTTTTAGGGTGGAATGTTCTGTAAATATCTATGAGGTCCATCTGATCCAGTGTATCATTCAAAGCTCTTGTTTCCTTGTTGATTTTCTGCTTAGATGATCTGTCCATTGCTGAGAGTGGAGTATTGAGGTCTCCTCCAATTAACATATTGTTATCAGTATGACTCTTTATTTTGGTTAACAGTTGGCTTATGTAGATGGCTGCTCTCATGTTGGGGACATAGATATTTACAATTGTTAGATCTTCTTGTTGGATAGACCCTTTAAGAATGATATAGTGTCCTTCTGTGTCTCTAATTACAGACTTTAGTTTAAAATCTAATTTGTCTGATATAAGAATTGCTACCCCAGCTTTCTTTTGAGGTCCGCTGGCATGGAAGATGGATCTCCATACCTTCACTTTCAGTCTGGATGTATCTTTAGTTCAGAATGAGTCTCTTGTAGACAGCATATGGATGGGTCTTGTCTTTTTAGCCAATCTGCAACCCTGTGCCGTTTTATGGGAGCATTTTGGCCATTCATGTTGAGAGTGATTATTGAAAGATATGAATTAATTGTCATCATGTTGCCTGTGAAGATGTTGTTTTTATAGATTGTCCCTGTAAATTTCTGTTGTATATCACTCTTGGGGTCTTTCTCCTTTTATAGAACCCCCCTTAATATTTCTTGCAGGGCCGGCTTAGTGGTCACAGATTCTTTCAGTTTCTGCTGGTCGTGGAAGCTCTGCATCTCTCCATCCATTCTGAATGACAACCTTGCTGGATAAAGTATTCTTGGCTGCATGTTCTTCGCATTTAGTACCCCGAATATGTCTTGCCAGGCCTTTCTGGCTTGCCAGGTCTCTGTGGATAGGTCTGACGTTATTCTGATGTTCCTCCCTCTGTATGTAAGGAATCTCTTCCCCCTAACTGCCCTTAAGATGGCTTCCTTGGTTCTAAGATTTGCAAGTTTTACTATTACATGCCGGGGTGTTGGCCTGTTTTCCTTGATCTTGGGAGGGGTCCTCTCTGCCTCTAGGACTCGAATGTTTGTTTCATTCCCCAGATTAGGGAAGTTCTCAGCTACGATTTGCTCAAATACATTTTCTAGTCCTCTCTCTCTCTCCACTCCCTCCGGGATTCCAATTATTCTGACATTGGAATGCTTCATGGTGTCACTTATTTCTCTGATTCTATTTTCATGGATTCTGAGTTGTTTTTCCCTGGCCTCCTCTTTTCCCTTTTTATCTATTATATTGTCTTCCAGGTCCCTTATTCGTTCTTCTGCCTCAGTTACCCTAGCTGTTAGATTATCTAGATTGGATTGGATCTCATTGATAGCATTTTTAAGTTCTGCCAATTCACCTTTCATTTCTGCCCTTAGAGACTCTATGTTGCCATTAATCGATTTCTCCATTCTAGCCATTGTCTTCACAATTGCTAGCCTGAATTCCATCTCCGACATCTTGGTTATATCTGCATCCATTTGTAAATCTGCAGCATAAGTCATAATCTCTGCGTCTTTTCTATTTTGGGGGCTCCTCCTCCTAGACATTCTGTTGATGGGTGTTTGAGGGAATGTATAGAGTCCAAATTATTGACCAGAACCCAAGCAAGATGCACCTGTTTTCTTGGGACCTTAGGGTTGTTGGCCTCTTGTTTTCCCAGCCTGTCTTCTGGGAGAGGGGCCTGCCGTGCTGTTACTCAGGCAACCCTGTTTGGGCGGAGTTGCCCTGCCCCCCTGTGGCGGGGGATGGGCTCAGCGGGAATCAGTTTTTGGGGCTTTTGTTCTCTGGCGGCTTTCCCTGGCGGCTTTCTGCGTCTCTTCCGTGAGTCAGAGCAGAAGAGACCGTTTCCAACCCTCTGCCTCAGAGCAGAGAGACCGCAGTCTATTCTTCAGTGAGCTCTCCAGGCCACACTGTCTCCGTTTCTGTCCGTGCTGCTATAAACTGCAGCGTCCTGGGTTGTGCTGGACAACCACAGCGCTCCCAGTCCTGCCTCTAGGTCGGGGCCCGTCTCTGCCCTTTGTGCTTCTAAAACCGCCAGCCGTTCCCAGTTCGCAGGTGCGACCCCACGGCTCCGGGTTTCCACCCCGGGGGCTGCCCTGAAGTCCTTTCCCTGCACTACCGGTCTGCGAGTCTGTGCCCGTCCCCAGCACGCGAGGCTGTCACTCACTGGCGGTGTAGGATCCCCACGGCCAGGCACCCTCCCGCTGCCATTTATCCTCTGATATCTGCCCGCGGAATCACGGCTCCCCGCTTCGTACCTCGAAACCAACCGCCTGCGATATTCTCTTTGTAGAGATCCAGATCTTCTTACATCTCAGGCTGGTTTCATGGGTGCTCAGAGTGGTCTGGTAGATATCCAGCTCAAATCCCAGGGACCAGTTGAAATAGGGTCCCCTACTCCGCCTTCTTTCCTAGTCCCCCCTTTTATCAGTACTTTGAGAAGAACATTTGACTGTGAGTCCGGACACATGACTTTTAGTCCTAGGTTTTTCATAATGGATTATATTACCTTGGGCAAGTCAGTTAATCTCTGAATTCAGTTTTCTTAAGTGTTAGATAAGAAATTTGACCAATGTCATTTCCGATGTCCCTTCCAACGCAAAATCGTATAGTTCTCTTATTTTCTTATCATAAGTTAATTTTTAATCCTCTTTTATGGGAGCATTCCAGATTTCTTTTAGCCTGACAGATGATCAGATAGCTGAAAGCTTAAGGTGCTACAGTGTACATTCTTTCAAATTTTGTTTTTGGAAAAGTTGTCAGATTATAGCCATGTAGTTCGAAAAGAAACATTTATTGCCTTTATAATAGAATTTAAAGAATTTAAATTAAAAATACTTGAGGAACTGGGGCACCTGGGTGGCTCAGTCGATTAAGCATCTGCCTTCAACTCAGGTCATGTTCCGGGGTCCTGAGATCGAGCCCCATTATCAGGCCCCATATCATTGGGCTCCCTGCTCAGCGGGGAGCCTGCTTCTCCCTCTGCCTGCTGCTTCCCCTGCTTGTGCTCTTTCTGAGTCAAATAAATAAAAATTAAAATTAAAAACTAAAAAAAATATTTGAGGAACTTGGGGAGGAGAAAACACTGAATGTTTGAAGAGCTTTTGATTATTTTAAGATTTTGGTCTCAACTTTCATTTATAGGTTGTGAACTGGCTTGAAGGGCCTGGATCAGAACAGCTACGAGCCCAGTGGGGGATTGGAGACTCCATCCGGGCCTCCCAGGCCCTACAGCAGAAACATGAAGAGATTGAGAGCCAGCACAGTGTGAGTGCGTTTCCTCTGCAAGTTACAGTGCTGTTATTACTGTGCGTAATGAGTAGCGTCTGTGGTGCTAAGGGATAAGTTGCCATAAACTTTGGTATAGGGACATAAAGTGTAGTATGTTTAATATTTAAAGGCCATAAAGTACATTTTGACCATTTAGTATGTATTTATTGGAAGTTTGGTTTTGCTTTTGGCTCCAAAACAGTTTAATTACATATTTTTATAGAAACAAAATTCATGTGAAACTTTAAAAATTACCATGACAGAATAAAGAGTGATAGTACAAAAATAGAACCTTCATCTGTAGTCCTGAGACAGAAATTATGATCCTTAAATCCTCAGAGGGAGGCCTGGGATGTCCCTGCTTTATTAGGGCTTGTATAGTACAATTAACGTCAGAATAGTTCCAGAATTGTTGCGTTAATCACAACTGATGGAGAGTGAGTGTAGAGGGTGCAGGATATCTTTCCATTCTTTGTGTGTTTAGGGGCTCCTACTTGTAACTGTGAAGGGGATGATCAAACAAATCCATTATAAAATTAGAAAATAATCTATAGGCAGATTATAAATAATAATCGTTCAAGAGGGCTTAAAATTTAACAACTTGTGTATGGAGGAAGTTGATATATGTTAATAAGCTCTTGCTTTGTTAAAGTTAACTCTTCATTATTGAGAAAGTGATCATCCACTTTGTGGATCAATTCGTTCATCCTTTTTCTCCCCCAAGTCATATTATTTCTGATGGTAATTTAAATAGGTTGACTAGAAAAGTGGAAAAAGAAACAAATTCATTAATTTCTACCTCCTTAGATTATCTGGCTTAAAAAATTGATCAGTTTACACACACACACACACACACACGGCATTCAACCTTGCATATAATATGAAGAATAAAACATCTTTCCCATAAATAGGTAATAAAAGAAGCTAGCCTTCCCCTCCAAAAAACAAAAAAACAAAAAACAACACCACGTGATCAGAAGACACTCTGATTGGATTTATGTGTTAATTGGGGGGAAAAAGAAATCATGTGTTCAGGGATGAATATAACATGCGTCCTGATCACTAGGATCTAAATGCCCAATAATAGAGAACTGAAAAAAATTGATCAATAATAATTTTAAACTCTGGGCCCAGATGAGATTTATGGATTATGTGAACATCTAATTTTTTCTTTTCCCTTTAACTTCCCCAGTTGAAGTGGTAATTAAAAGTTGGATAGTATTAATAAATGTATATTTTAACTAAATGAGATTAAAGAATAAATGTTGAATCTGCTTTTCTCAGGAATAAATTTGAATTGTTGACCAGGTATCATTTGCTCTTTACTAAAGATGTATTTTAACAATATCTGACATTATTTTCCTCTTTAATACATACCGTTCTGTTTAGTTCCTTACATTGTTTTCTTTGTAATATTCCCCAAATCAGCTTTAATAATTGCAGTATTGGCAAATAAAATATACACTGTACTCTATAGGACTTTTAAGGTAGCTGAGAGAATAATATAGAAGAGGTATCACAAGATTTAGATTTGGAATCATCTAAAGATAGTGTATATATTGTCTGCAATTTTCCTAATTAGTACTTGTAAGAGAGTGATTGATTGATAGAGAGGGAAGGGAAAGGGAAAAGGGCAAAGGGCAAAGGGAGAGGGAGAGAGAATCTTAATGCAGGCTCCATGCCCACTGCAGAGCCCCATGCGCTGCTTGATCTCACAACCCTGAGATCATGACCTGAGCCGAGATCAAGAGTTGGGTATTTAACTGACTGAGCCACCCGAGCACTGCAGTACTTATAAGAGTTTAAAAATGAAATCCTGTAATTGAAAAAAATCTGTATATTTTATTCATTTCACAGGGTCCAACATAATGTTTTTTCCTTTTATGCTAAAAAAAACATACTGAATAATTTGTATTTAACTTATAACCCCTTTTCTGAGGTTATAATCTTTCAATGTTCTTGATACTTTTTATTTTTATTTTTTTAATTTTAATTTTATTTATTTTTTTAGAGAGGGAAGGGAGGGGCAGAGGGAAAAGGAGAGAGAGAATTTTTTTTTAAGATTTTATTTAAGGGGCACCTGGGTAGCTCAGTCGGTTAAACGTAGGCCTTGGGCTCAGGTCATGATCCCAGAGCCCTGGAATCAAGCCCCATGTCAGGCTCTCTGCTCAGTGGGGAGCCTGCTTCTCCCTCTCCTTCTGCTTGCCTCTCTCTCTCTCTCTCTCTCTGTGTCAAATAAATTTAAAAAAAATCTTTAAAGATTTTGGGGCGCCTGGGTGGCTCAGTCGTTAAGCGTTTGCCTTCATCTCAGGTCATGATCCCAGGGTCCTGGGATCCAGCCCCGCATCAGGCTCCCCGCTCCGCGGGAAGCCTGTTCTCCCTCTCCCACTCCCTCTGTTTGTGTTCCCTCTCTTGCTGTGTCTTTCTCTGTCAAAAAATAAATAAAATCTTTAAAAAAAATTTAAAAAACATCTTTAAAGATTTTATTTATTCATTTGAGTGAGAACGCGCGCACACATCACATAAGGAGGGCGGAGAGGGGCAGAGGGAGAGGATCTCAAGCAGACTCCACGCTCAGCACGCCACAGGGCTCCATCTCACGACCCTGAGATCAGGACCTGAACCAAAACCGAGAGTTGGAGTTTAACCCACTGAGCCACCCAGGTGCCCCTCTTGGTACTTTTTAAATAACTTAATTCTGTTGATATTTTTGATATTGACTGTGACTTATTTGAACCCTGTGGATTGTTCTGGAGCATGTTACTATAGGATAACTATATCCTATATTTTGTACCCTTTTTTTTTTTGTTAAAGATTGTATTTATTTATTTATTTGTCAGAGAGAGAATGAGAGAGAGAGAACGTGCACAAGCGTACACAAGCAGGGGAGTGGCAGGCAGAGGGAGAAGCAGGCTCCACACTGAGCAAGGACCCTGATGTGGATGGGACTCAGTGCCAGGACCCTGGGATCATGACCTGAGCCGAAGGCAGACGCTTAATCAACTGAGCCACCCAGGCGTCCCACCCTTTTTGGTTCTTGGAAACAGTATTTGCTATAAAACATTCTAGATTTTTCTAGAGGATTTAGTTATGAAAGTATCCCCAACGTCCTTTAAATAAAGATATGTGACACATGAGGGTCCTAAAGACAGGATTTATCTATATTTTACTATTTTTTAAAGATATCAAGAGGAGTAATTATACTTCGAAGTTGGATTATATACCTATTATAAAGAAGTTCACAGAAGGAATTGAAAAGCACATTTTATTTATTTATTTTTTTTTTATAAGCTCAGATATTAGGGACTAAAATCTTTTTTTTTTATTATGTTATGTTAATCACCGTACATTACATCGTTAGTTTTTGATGTAGTGTTCCATGATTCATTGTTTGCGTATAACACCCAGTGCTCCATGCAGTACATGCCCTCTTTAATACCCATCACCAGGCTAACCCATCCCCCCACCCCCTTCCCCTCTAGAACCCTCAGTTTGTTTCTCAGAGTCCATAGTCTCTCATGGTTCGTCTCCCGGTCCGATTCCCCCCCTTCATTTTTCCCTTCCTGCTATCTTTTTTTTTTTTTTAACATATAATGTATTATTTGTTTCAGAGGTACAGAAAAGCACATTTTATATTGCATATAGTATGGATGACATTACAAATTGTATACATAGAGATTCTTGTGTTTAGATTTTTATTTTTGTATTTTTATTGATAAAGTTTAAAAATCAATTTATTTTACTTATTTTTTTAAACATTTTTTTTATTTGAGAGAGAGAGCGAAAGAGAGACAGCACAAGCCGGGGGTGCGGCAGAGGGAGAGGGAGAAGCAGACTCCCCGCTGAGCAGGGAGTCTGGATGATGTGGGGCTCCATCCCAGGACCCTAAAATCATGACCTGACCCAAAGGCAGATGCTTAACCAACTGGGCCACCCAGGTGCCCCTAAAAATTAATTTAAAGGAAAAAAGAGCTTATGGAAAGTTCTGTGTGCTTAAGTTTACTTGTAATGTGAAATCAGTATAAAATTTCAGAACTTTTGAATTGGAAAGGATCTTAAAGATTCTTCTAATACCATCACCTTATTTTTTTTTTTTTTTAAAGATTTTATTTATTTATGTGACAGAGAGAGACACAGCGAGAGAGGGAACACAAGCAGGGGGAGTGGGAGAGGGAGAAGCAGGCTTCCTGCGGAGCAGGGAGCCTGATGCGGGGCTCGATCCCAGGACCCTGAGATCATGACCTGAGCTGAAGGCAGATGCTTAACGACTGAGCCACCCAGGCACCCCACCTATCACCTTATTTTTATACATGAACAAACTGAGAGAGAACATTTTTCGATCACTGGATAGCTGGACAAGGGTTGAAACACCAGTCTCTTCATACTCATGAAATTCTTTTTCCCCTCTCTATATCTCTGTATTTCTCTCTCTCTCTCCCTTTCTATATTTTTCTCTTACTCGCTTATTAGCTCGCTCTCAGAGAAAGCTAAATTTCATGGATGTGCTTAAGATAACAGCATTTTTTTCATTCCTATTCTCTTAATACTTGAGGACATATGCACATATATGGATGTTTGCATTCAGGGACATAGTGCTCAAAGAAAAGAAACATTGACGACTTACGGATTTCATTTCTTTAAATGATGTATGTTAGTTTCAAAATTGGAAGGTGGGGACAAATTGGATGGGAGTATAGAAGAAACAGAATTGGTCATGAGTTGATAGTTATTGAAGATGGATGACACATGGGGTTCATTATACTGTTCTTTCCACTTTTGAATAGTTTGAAATTTTTCATTCTACAAGGTTTACAAATGAGAATTGCACTATTTTAACCAATAGGTGGCATTACATTGTCACCTTGAGAATAGGTTGATGCAGGATGAGTGTATTAGCTTATGATGTTCTAATATTTTATTAAAAGCTTTCTTTTCTCTTTGTAAATAAGAGTCAACACTTTAAAGCATATGTTGGAGTTGTTCAGGTCTTAGTGAAATTATGACAAATTTCTAGTGTGTTGATTGCTTAATAGGGATAGAAATTATCATACCATTTTATATTAAATCACTGTCAAATATTAAATTTTAGATTCTTCATAAAAGCATAATTCATAAAACTAAAAAATTACCCAAATTTATTAGAATATTTAGTATTAATATACAGAAAATGAGAATCTTAGTAATATGTAGTTCTTTGTCAAGGAGTGTCAAAAAGTTTGTTTTTTTAATACGAGGTAAGCACAACAAAAAATATCAAAGGTATAAGAAAATGATTATACTTAAAATACATTTTAAAGTGTTTTAGTTCAGTAATCTTATTTTATCTTTTGGGTTGAGGTAGGTGTTGTTAGGAAAAACACATCATAGGAATGTGCAGAAGTATAAATCTCTGAAGCTTTAGGATTCCATTCGTATATCTCCCATCTCACAATGTTGACTTTTGGTCTTCAAAGAGAACACTGTTGTGTTGTGCCTAATAGTAAGCAGCAAAACAGATGTACATGAAGAGTCAACACCTATCTCACGAACATACTACCTTTAATTAAGTGAGCTGGCAGTGTTTCTTTCCTCCTAGATTGGGATTCCTGTTTCTTGGTTTAAGCATAAATACCCATTACTTCACCAGCTGTGCATCACCACCAGTTCCCGCATGATTCCAGTGTCAGTCCTGATGACTACCTCTGTCCTAGTATGTGAGCATTCAAGCTCATCTTACCTACCATCTAATTCTAAATTACATGTCTTGGAATTGATTTTTTTTTTTCTATGCAGTTAAATGTTCATAAAAGGTGGGCCAGAGGATGGCCAAAACTGAACTGAATGCAGCCTGTTCGCCTAAGGTTCTATAAATTTTATATTCTCCTATTTCCTAGGAAGAAACATTTTGATTAATTTGAAGAGAGAGAGAGAGAGAGAGAGTGTGTGTGTGTGTGTGTGTGTGTGTGAGTGTGTCTGTGCATGCCAGATTTTTTTTTCCTTACATCTCAGGGAGACCGATTATTTCTTTAGGACAACCTCAGTTCCTAATGTGAGTTTCTTTAATTTAAAGTGTTAATTTCAAGAAAAATACTGGTTCTTAAATTGTTTGCATCCTTGTCCTGGTTACTAGGGCCTTTATTTTACAGATTCAGATTAGGAAAAAATCAACTCTAGGATGGTTGTTCTTAAACCTTAGTGGTCCTAGAAGTCACCTGAAGTGATTGTTAAACTGCCTGTTGCAGAGCCATATGCCCACAGACTCTGATTTAGTAGGTCAGGGGTGGAGCTTAGGTATTTTTAGTAAGCACCCCTGGTAAAATGATATAGATAGTTCTCACTGTAAAACGTAGTAACCCAGGATGCTGATCCTTTAGTCTGCTATTTTTCTCTGAATCATGACTGTTACTTCTTCAAAGAATTGGATCTATTTGTTTAGAGCATTAACTAAATTTATAAGTACTTTGGGAAGACTATGAAATCCCTTTCTATTTTAGAACACTACTGTGATATTTTTCTCAAGTTGTATTTTCTGCTTTAAATCCATCTCCATTAACCTTTATAATCACTCTATGGTTTCAAAAGTATTTTACAGATAGTATTATGTGATTAATTTATACAATAACCAATAAGATAGATAAGACAGATAATATCATCACTGTTGTACAGAACAGGGTTTCTCAATCTTGGCCCTATGATACTTTGGGCCAGATAGATCTTTGGTGTAGGGGCTGTCCTGTGCATTATAGGGTAATTTAGCTGCATCACTGGCCTCTACCCACTAGATGCATTAGCATTGTGCCCTCCCAGTTGTGACAGCCAAAAATGTCTCTGGATATTGCAAAATATTCCCTCTGAAGCAAAATAGCCCCCAGTTGAAAATAACTGCTATAAAGAAACAGGTTCTGAGAGATAAGTGACTTAATGAAGATGACACCCTTTGTAAGGAGAAAAGACCTTGAGTTCGTCTTTCAAATCCATTGTTCTTTTCTCTACATCTGACTACATTGTCTGTATAATAATATTCAGAGATTTCATAGTAGTTCAAGCAATAAAACAATATGACAAATTAGAGAAACCCAAGTTTTAGGTACAGGGCACAAGAGTAGACCACATTTAGAGCAGTACCTGTTACCTACTTAATTTAATGTCAGCTAATCTACAATGTCTGACGTAAAGTGTTTTACATGTTCATTCAGTACATATTAACTGAGCACATACTAAATGTCACATGTTGTTCTAGGCTCTTGGTATATTAGCACTGTCTTATAATATGGAACTTAAATTCATATTGGGAAAGAGGGAGTGGAGAGCAGGTAAGGCAATGCTTTTAGGAAAGGCTTCTCTGAGGAGATCACATTTAATCAGAAACCTTGAAATGATATGAAGGAGTAATTCAAGCAAAAGGCAGCTCAGATTGAGGACACAGAAGTAAAAACACTTCTGTGTAGGTTGGAGCTTACTTCCCATTGCAAAGGAACAGCAGGTATGTTGGTGGTGTTGCAGTGCAGTGAGCAAGGTAAGGAGTCACACAAAACAACGTTTCTGAGAGAGTCAGGGGCCAAATCATGTCCACTTAGCCCACAAAAGGGAGTTGACATTTATTTTATTTTTTAAAAAAATATTTATTTGTCAGAGAGAGAGAGAGCACAAGCGGGGGGAGCGGCAGGCAGTGGGAGAAGCAGACTCCCCGATGAGCAGGGAACCCAACGTGGGGCTCAATCCCAGGACCCTGGGATCATGACCTGAGCTGAAGACAGACACTTAACTGACTGAGCCACCCAGGTGCCCCTTGACATTTATTTTAAAATTACATGAAATCATTGGAGGGATTTTTGAGCAGAGAACTGATTTATGTTTTTAAAAGGTCTCTGGCTACCATATGGAAAATAAGGACTAGGGACAAACAACAAAACAGGAAGACAGGAGACTAATAGAATGAAGGTAGTAGATGTAATGAGAAGTTGTCAGATTCCTGAAGTTGAGCCAGCAAGACTTGCTCTTAGAAAAATCAGGTGTTTGGCTTTAGCCACTCTTAAGTTGGGGAACACTGGGAGAGAAGCAGCTTGGGAGCTACAGAATTAGTAGCTTCGGGGACAGGTTAAATTTTAGATGTTTAATACTCAAACAAATGGAGATAGTGAGTAGACACTTGGGTATCACTGTTGAGTTCAGGGAAGGGGACAAGGTGAGGATATTAATGTGGGAATTATCAGCATATAGATGTTATTTAAAGGCATGAGACGAGATGAACTCATCCAAGCCCAAAGAGTATTGATTCAGAAGAAAAGAGCCTTTGGAAAGCTGAACCCCAGGTCACTCCTAAACTTAGAGGTCAAGAAGCAGAAGGAGGGCCAGCAGAGCTGTTGTGTCTGAGGGAAGAATAGAGAAAGGCATTTCAAGGAGGAAGTGGTTGCTTTTGTGAAACGCAACTGAAAGGCCCAAATAAGATAAAGACTGAGAATTTGCTAAGAGCAGGAAGGACAAAATCCTGATTAGAATGGGTTAAAAAGAGAATGGGGAATAGAAGATAGAATTTGTATAGGGTACTCCTTTAAGGGATGGTCTTGGTCTTGAGTTTTTTTTTTTTTAATTGAAGTTTAATTTATGTATAGTAATATATGTTACATAAAATACACATCTTAAGTGTATATTTTGTTTTTTAATATAAGATACTGCAGCTTATTTGTATGCTGGTGGAAATAATCCAATTGAAAAGAATGAATTGATGATGTGAGAGAGAAGATAAGTGCAAGGGCAAAGCCTTGGGTAGGCAACAGAGGACAGAGATAGCGCAAGTGACGTGGCTGCCTGAGAAACGGGGACAGTTCATCTGCTATTTTAGTGGTGAGGGCAAAGCATAGGGCTGCAGAAAGAGGGAGGGTCATAGATTTGTCGGTGAGAAGATGAGAGTTCTCTTCTGATTGCTTCCTATTGAATTAAGTTAGATTTTTGGCTGAGAATGAAGAGGGGGAAAGGGAGTTGGAGATTTAAGGAGTGAAGAAAACAAATAATCATGAGAGAGTGGGAAAATGAATTGACTAGAGAAATGTAATAGGATTGCTGAAGGCCTATTTGAGGTTATTTATATACACTTTATATATTTTTATATGGAGAGAGTCTATATATTTATATGTACTATAACTTTTAAAAGACAGCTGTTTGCGTCATTGTTATTATCCAAGCATGTTGCTACTCTGGTGTAGGTATACAGTAGGCAGAGAAACCAGGTCTGAGGTCTTGACAGGTGGATTGGATGGAAGGAAGAGAGCAGGGCATGAGCATGGGTTGTGCTCTGAGAGGTGATTATAGCCTCTGACCAAAGATAGAAGTGAGGGCGTGAGACTCTTCAGTGCTGGACCATGAAGCAGCAGGTCAGTGGATTGGGCCATCTTATCGGGTTGGAGGAGTGAGTGTCCTAAAGTGTGTGAATGAGAGAGTCGGTAGCTGGGGACTGGAGAATGAGATTCTTGAACATCTGGGAGCTGTATAGTAATACATGATTATGACAAGAATTTACATGTGCTGGAGTAGGTAGCTGAGGTAGGGTGGGGACAGGATGGTTGCAAGTGAGAGAGGGAATTGGTACAGAGTTAAGAGTGCTGCGTGGATGCGTACATGGTGGGGGTCGGTGGGAAGGCTGGCCCAAAGAGGAGGGCCGTGACCTTTGTCAAACTCCCTGGAAGAGAGTGCTTAATGGGAAAGGTTTGGAAGGATGTCATCCAAGAGCATGCACTTTAAAGGAGATGTGGGTTTTGAGAGAGAGGGAGAAATGGTCTGGTAATAATTTTCTCTGAGGATGGACAGGTTTCAGGTAGAACAAGAAAGGAAAGGAAGCATTTAGAGACCAGGATGAAGCTATACAATAGATATTGACGTTGACAAGAGTGAGTTCTGGGGGTCATGTGCAAGGATTTGGGGGTTGAGGGCTTCTCATCCTCACTTTAAGTAATTTTTGCCTTACAAAATTATCATAAATGTTACTTAGTTTATCTGGAGGAATTATAAAATGTAATGTAGTTCTTCAGGAGCCAATTTGATCCTTAATTTACAACATGTCTGTTACAGGAATGGTTTGCAGTGTATGTGGAACTTAATCAGCAAATTGCAGCACTCTTAAATGCTGGGGATGAGGAAGATCTTGTAGAACTGAAGTCACTGCAGCAACAACTTAGTGATGTTTGCTATCGACAGGCCAGTCAGCTGGAATTTAGGCAGAATCTCTTACAAGCAGCTCTTGAATTTCATGGTGTTGCCCAAGATGTAAGTGTACTCTGATTGCTTTTCTGTTCTTCAAATGATCTGAACACTTATCTGCACATAATTTTTGCAGGTTTGCATGTCTCCTAATTATTTTTCTGGAACAATAAAATAATTTACTTGTGGGGAGATGATAAAAGTCTTTGATTTTTTTTAATTTTCAAATTTTTAAGTCATTTTGCATGCAACTAAACCTTTTTTGTCTAAATAGTGTACCAACCTAGTAGATGTATTTCATTTTGATTGTTTCTCTGTTTATGCTTTATAACATAGATTGAAATGGAAGTTTCAGTACTTTCTTATATTCTGCTGACCTGGATATAAATCTTTGTTTTCCTGGTGCATGCATCTGTTTGTTCTGTCTTTTCAGATAACATGTATTCTAATTATTAGTCCTTGTCTTTTAACAGCATAGTCTTTTTCAAGTGTAATTGTGATAACCTCATTAGATATAAACCTCATTAATCATTAAACACTTTAGATGCTGATTACATCAGGGTTATCTCTTTGGTGTCCCTCTGCTTTAGTTGTCTCAGCAGTTGGATGGCTTATTAGGGATGTTGTGCGTAGATGTAGCACCAGCTGATGGAGCATCGATTCAGCAGACTTTAAAACTGCTTGAAGAGAAGCTGAAAAGTGTTGGTAAGCAGATTTTAAAAATGCTGAAACATAAGGGTTCTTTTTTTAGAAATATCATTACTATTGTTAGACAAGTCAACTTATACTGAACTAATTATAATTATTTATAGGAAACACAGGAAAAATTAGTATAAAATAGGTTTTATTCCCTTGAAGGGTGTAATACGTGCTAAAATTTTTATTTTTCATTGATGGTCAGTCACCCTTCCTTCATTGGGCCTTTAGCCTTTCTTCTTTATCCAGCTATATCTACAGGTGCTATGTCTTGCATATACTATGAACAGTTATTTGTAGTGCATGCATAAGCTGTAATTAGCTGTGAAGTGTTCTGTGGTAAATCCTGTATGCCCCAAACTGTGTTTTATGCAATGATTTTTGTTGTTGCTATATCCTAACCTTGTGAATAAGTAGTCGGTTTGGTTCTGTGCATTTGTTTCTCCAAATTGGGAATATTGCCAAGGTTACCTACTCTCCCAAGGGGAGGATGATCCCATTTCACTTGACACCAAGGCCTTTTACATTTTACTACAGTAGGAAGGAAATACAGTGAATTTCCTTAGGTCATGACTGGAGAGGAGATAGTGGATGTACAAATGGGAACGGAGGGTTGTTCTGGGTAGGATAGGAGGGCAAAGGGGAATGGAGGCCAGGAAGCAGAAACCTAAGACAGATTTAGTAGAAAGTGGTAACACGTGATTGAACCAAATTAATTATTGAAAAGGATTTGAGGGAATCCATTTGAAAAATCATGTTTGTATGGGTAGTTTACTTGTTAGCAGCCTTTGTTATTTTAACACATAGGCATAATACGTATTTTGTAATTAATTTGCCAAATGCAGTTTATTTCAAAGCATCAGAAGTTTTCTAGAGCCATACTTCTCCTTTAAAAAAGAAAAGAAGAATTCCTGTGTGCTTGTCTGGTTTGGAATACTGTAAATCTATCCTAAATATTGCTTTTCGTTAGGTGTAAGCTGGAAGATGCCTGAACTTAAAATATTCAGCATCCTTTTTCAGTGATAATGCATTGCTTGAATGCTTTGAAGTTTTGTAACTCTTATACGTTATTTTGAACAAAATGTTTGCCTTGTTCTAAAAATTGAACTACATAAAAGCACAAAGGAAACAAATTGAAAAATATTACTAGCCAAAATAGAAATTTTCACACTTTCTTCCTGCTTTCAGTTTTCAAAAATAATTATCATCAATGGAAATTAACCTTTAGGAAATTCTCTTTAGGCAGAATTTGGCATGAGAAGGGAGCTCAATTGAAACCACATTTAAGGGTTTTATTGCTTGAAGTGGTCAGAGAACCCCATCCCAAGATAGTTTAATGTACAAAGCTGTCATGCTTGGAATCCAAGTACAATATCTGCTGAGAGGATTTACTTGAGGGAGGGAAAGCACCTCCTTTGTTTAAGAGATTAAATCTAGGAACTTTTGTTTTAGATGTAGGATTACAAGGTTTGCGTGAAAAAGGTCAAGGACTTCTGGATCAGATCTCCAATCAGGCATCCTGGGCCTATGGAAAGGATGTAACCATTGAAAATAAAGAAAATGTGGACCACATACAAGGAGTGATGGAAGATATGCAGCTTAGGAAACAAAGGCAAAGTTTGACTGTTAATGTTAATTTTTGCTAAAATAACATAATAAAATGAGAAGTGATATAATTTGTTTTCCATACAAAATAGAAGTTCTAACCTGTTAATATAGTAGGCATGTAGTAGGTTTTGGTGAGTGTAATTATTGTATATAATTGTACTAACAAATAATGACAATTTGTTCAACTAATGATACCTCTCCCCTTTTTAATTCAGTGGTAAAATTTCAGTTGCACCCAAGTACTTCGCATTCCATGTCTCCAGTATAGCCTATGATTCTTTCATCTTTTAAGAAAACCCTTTTTCTCCTTTTTGGAGAATTTTGCTTTTCCATTTTCATTTGGTTTAGAGTTGCTATTAAATGTGTCATCTACATAGATCAGTTTCTTCATCTAAACTTCTGACTCACAAATTGTCACGCATTCTTTGTACTCATATTTGCTCTGAAAGGATTAGACAATAGACTCTGGGTAAGAGGCTATTTAGTTTTATTTTGTATAGAGGCAGGAATTTAAAGGATTCTTTGAAAATTCAATTTGCAGTAGCAACTGAGAGAGCGTTACAAAGTAAAGGATTAAATTAATATATTAAAGTATATACAGTGTAGCATGATTTTATGAAATTTTTGCACACTTAGAAATTTTAAGGTATCAACAAAACCTCACAAACTATCTCTGCGTCACAGAGAAAATACTCATTAGGCAGAAATTCCTTCTAACCTCACATGCAAACTTAACCCATTTCATTATTTTATTCTAATCACAAAGGATGCTATAGCCCTGTTCTTAATAAGCCAAGTTTACCCTCATGTCTTCCCTGTCTACTCTCGTTCTCTACTCTGATCTCTGCCTCTCATTTAAATGCTTAAGTCTCTCATTAAAAAAAAAAAAATTACACACATGCATATACTTTTCTCTGCAACCCTTTCTTTGTCTTCTAGCCCTAGAATTCTCCTCCCTGACAGCTAAGTCATTTGAGGGTCAATCTACACTCATACTATTTCCTCCCTGCCTCCCATTTACTTTTCAACCCTCCTCAGTCTGACTTCTGCCTTCACCATTTCACTGAACTTGCTCTTACTGATGTCACCAGTGACTTTGTAATTACCATGTAATAAATACTTGATCTTGCTCAAAATCCAGGGAGTACTTTTGGTCTTCATGTTGCTTGATCACGCTGAATAGCATTGGACACAACTGACTTTTTCTTCTTGAAACTAGCTGACAACTTTGTCTTCTTTTGAAAACACCCTCATGATCCTGGCATTCTGTTTCTTCTTAGTTTTCTTCACTGGTTTCTTGTCCTCTAGCTAATTTCACTGCTTTCAGGGTTTGTTTTGAGGCCAAGTCCTCTTATTCTATGTGTTCTCCCTGGACAGTTTCACTACTTGAATGACTTTCTTTTATTTGATTGTGATTGAGTATTTATGGTTCTGACCCAGACTCCTGTCCTATGCTTTGAACCCATAATTACACTTGGCCTACTAGTATCTTTGGGTGGATGCCCCACACATTCCTGAAACCTAGTATGTCCAGATACTTGCTGTTCTCTTTTAATTTCCTATCTAGGTTAAAGTTACCATCAGCTACCAAATTTGGGATTTATCCTAAAATCATACTCTTCCTCATCCCGTATAGCCTGATCAAATATCTTAAGTTTTGCTGTCTCTGAATCCTGAACATTTTCTATTTAAGATCTTCTCTCTTACCTGCCTCTGGCCTTGATCCTCTCTAGTCTGTTGTACATGAGAATAATCTTTGTAAAGTGCATATCTAATCATAAAACCCCGCTCAGTGATTTCCTGTTTTCTCAGATGAAGTTCAGTCTCCTTGAAATAGTGTAGGAGACTCTTCATAACTCAATCCTGCATAATCTTATCTCCTACAGCTTTCCCATACAGACACAGTTGTTTTTATTTTCCTGAATGCATCGTGCTGTTTCATGAATCTATGACTTACAATACTTCTTTCTTCACTTTCTACCTGGTGGATTCTTACTTATTTTTCAAGACTCAGAGATACTTATTTTTGGAAGGCTTTTCAGATTTGTAAGGCATGTTAGTTACTTGTTCCTCCCTGCTCCCATAGAACTCTTTACATAGCTCTGCAGTAGCACTCACCACATTGTTTGTTTAAAAGTCTGCTGCCCAAAATGGGACCAACCTAATAGTTGAGACCGTGAAGCACATTATCTGACACCTGACAGTACGCATTAAATATATCTACGATATCATCTTCATCATTAAAATGTCTTCAGATTGTAAAAGTACTTCTCATCATCACTTCCTTTTAGTCCCTTGTTAGAATTACTTTAACCAAATTCATTTTAGTACTATGTTATGGGCTTTTATAAAGGGCATTCTTATAAAAAATACCCTTGTGACAATGGTTTCTATATTGTTATTCAGCTTCTTTAAGAACACTGACTGTCGTGGAGCTCAGTGCCTTCTAGGTAACTGGTCATTAGTGTTTGAGACTGTAGTGAGTTCCCTCTTCCTCTAAAGTACATGGAATTGCATGAGGACGAAGGGAATGGATCAGAGCTGAGTTAGCTAAAGTCACCTTGAAAGTTCAATCTGTACATCACTGTAAAATTTTAAAACACTGAATTGTGTCTCTCTACACCCAGAGATCAATAGAGTTTTTTTTCTTCTTTGGAACATAGATGGAGTGTTTTTTTTTTTTTTTTTTTTAATTCAAAATTAGATATTACTTTGGGTAATGTAATATAATGAAAAGTGTTAACTTTTTTTTATTTGCAAGCTTTATTAAAATGCCGTTTTAAAGAAAAAGCTCAGATTATGTTTGAGAGATTTAAAACCAATAATTCATGAGTGGGTCAGTCTTTTCACTGCTATAAAATATGTTTTCCATGAATATTCCACAATTTTTCATTTTTCTGTTGGACATTTACATTGTTCACTGTCTTTTTAAAATTTAAATTAAATTAATTAACATATGGTGTATTATTATTTTCAGAGGTAGAGGTCAGTGATTCATCCATCATATATAACACCCAGTGCTCATTACATCACATGCCCTCCTTAATGTCCATCACCCAGTTACCCCATCCCATCACCTCTCCCCGCCTGCAGTGACTCTCATTTTGTTTCCTATGATTAAATCTCTTCTTGTTTGTGCCCTCTCTCATTTCATCTTGTTTTATTTTTCCCTCCCTTCTCTTATGATCCTCTCTTTCATTTCTTAAATTCCATATATGAATGAGATCATATGATACTTGTCTTTCTCTGATTGACTTATTTTGCTTAGCATAATGCCCTTTAGTTCCAGCCATGTCATTACAAATGGCAAGATTTCAATTTTTGGTGGCTGAGTGGTATTCCATTCTATATAAATACTACATCTTCTTTATCCATTCATCTGTAGATGGACATTTGGGCTCTTTCCATAGTTTGGCTGTTGTGGACATTGCTGCTATAAACATTGGGGTGCTGGTGCCCCTTCAGATCACTATATTTGTATCTTTGGGGTAAGTACCTAGTAGTGCAGTTGCTGGATCATATGGTAGCTCTATTTTCAACTTTTTGAGGAACCTCCATACTGTTCTCCAGAGTGGCTACACCAGCTTGCATTCCCACCAACAGTGTAAGAGGGTTCTCCTTTCTCCGCATCCCCGCCAACATCTGTCATTGCCTGACTTATTAATTTTAGCCATTCTGACCGGTATGAGGGTGGTATCTCGTTGTGGTTTTGATTTGTATTTCCCTGATGATGAGTGATGTTGAGCGTCTTTTCGTGTGTCTGTTGACCATTTGGATGTCGTCTTTGGAGAAATATCTGTTCATGTCTTCTGCCCATTTCTTGATCAGATTATTTGTTCTTTGGGTGTTGAGTTTGATAAGTTCTTTATAGATTTTGGATACTAGCCTTTTATCTGATAAGACATTTGCAAATACCTTCTCCCATTCTGTCAGTTGTCTTTTGGTTTTGTTGACAGTTTCCTTTGCTGTGCAAAAGCTTTTTATCTTGATCAAATCCCAGTGTTCATTTTTGCCCTTGCTTCCCTTGCCTTTGGAGACGTATCTAGCAAGAAGTTGCTGCAGCCGAGGTTGAAGAGGTTGCTGCCTGTGTTCTTCTCTAGGATTTTGATGGATTCCTATCTCACATTTAGGTCTTTCATCCATTTTGAGTCTCTGTTTTTGTGTATGGTGTAAGAAAATGGTCCAGTTTCATTCTTCTGCATGTGGCTGTCCCAAGTTTCCCAACACCATTTGTTGAAGAGACTGTCTTTTTTCCACTGGATATTCTTTCCTTCTTTGTTGAAGATTAGTTGACTGTAGAGTTGAGGGTCCATTTTTGGGTTCTCTATTCTGTTCCATTGATCTACGTGTTTGTTTTTGTGCCAGTACCATACTGTCTTGATGATTATAGCTTTGTAATAGAGGTTGAAGTCTGGAATTGTGATGCCACCAGCTTTGGTTTTCTTTTTCAACATTCCTTTGGCTGTTTGGGGTCTTTTCTGTTCCATACAAATTTTAGGATTATTTGTTCCAGCTCTTTGAAAAATGTCGATGGTATTTTGATAGGGATTGCTTTGAATGTATAGATTGCTCTAGGTAGCATAGACATTTTAACAATCTTTGTTCTTCCAGTGCATGAACATGGGATGTTTTTCCATTTCTTTGTGTCTTCCTCAATTTCTTTCATGAGAGTTCTATGGTTTTCTGAGTAGAGACCCTTTGCCTCTTTGGTTAGGTTTATTCCTAGGTGTCTTACGGTTTTTGGTGCAATTGTAAATGGGATTGACTCCTTATTTTCTCTTTCTTCTGTCTCATTGTTAGTGTATAGAAATGCAACTGATTTCTGTGCATTGGTTTTATATTCTGCCGCTTTGCTGAATTCCTATATGAGTTCTAGCAATTTGGGGGTGGAGTCTTTTAGGTTTTCCACATAGAGTATTTGTCATCTGCAAAGAGTGAGAGTTTGACTTCTTCTTTGCCAATTCGGATACCTTTTATTTCTTTTTGTTGTCTGATTGCTGAGGCTAGGACCTCTAGTACTATGTTGAACAACAGTGGTGAGAGTGGACATCCCGGTTGTGTTCCTGACCTTAGGGGAAAAGCTCTCAGTTTTTTCCCATTTAGGATGATATTCACTATGGGCTTTTCATATATGGCTTTTATGATATTGAAGTGTGTTCCCTCTATCCCTACGCTGTGAAGAGTTTCAGTCAGGAAAGGATGCTGTACTTTGTCAAATGCTTTTTCTGCATCTATTGAGAGGATCATATGGTTCTTGTCCTTTTTTTTAATAATGTAGTGTATCACGTTGATTGATTTGTGGATGTTGAACCACCCTTGCAGCCCAGGAATAAATCCCACTTGGTCGTGGTGAATGATCCTTTTATTTTAATTTTTTTAAAGATTTTATTTATTTTTGAGAGAGAGAGAGCGAGCATGAGCTGGGGGATAGGCAGATGGAGGGGGAGAGGTAGACTCCCCACTGAGCAGGGAGCCCAATGAGGGGCTCAATCCAAGGACCTTGGGATCATGATCTGAGCCGAAGGCAGACGCTTAACTGACTGAGCCACCCAGGTGCCCCGGAATGATCCTTTTAATGTACATTTGGATCCTACTGGCTGGTATCTTGGTGAGAATTTTGGCATCCATGTTCATCAGGGATATTAGTCTGTAATTCTCCTTTTTGGTGGGGTCTTTGTCTGGTTTGGGGATCAAGTTAATGCTGGCCTCATAGAAAGAGTTTGGAAGTTTTCCTTCCATTTCTTCAGAAGAACAGGTATTCTTCTTTAAATGTTTGGTAGAATTCCCCTGGAAAGCCATCCAGCCCTGGACTCTTGTTTTTGGGAGATTTTTGATTGCTGCTTCAATTTCCTTGCTGGTTATGGGTCTGTTCAGGTTTTCTATTTCTTCCTGTTTCAGTTTTGGTAGTTTATACGTTTCTAGGAATGCATCCATTTCTTCGAGATTGCCTAATTTGTTGGCATATAGTTGCTCATAATATGTTCTTATAAATGTTTGTATTTCTTTGGTGTTGGTGTGGTCTCTCTTCTTTCATTCATGATTTTATTCATTTGGGTCCTTTCTCTTTTCTTTTTGATAAGTCTCTTCTCCTGTTGGGTTTAGGTTTTATTTGCTGTTCTTTCTCCAGCTCTTTAGGTATAAAGTTAGGTTGTATATTTGAGTCCTTTCTTGTTTCTTGAGAAAGGCTTGTATTGCTATATATTTCTCTCTTAGGACCACCTTTGCTGCATCCCAAAGGTTTTAAACAGTTGTGTTTTCATTTTCATTTGTTTCCATGAATTTTTTGAATTCTTTAATTTCCTAATTGACACATTTTAACTTGCTCTTTAACTTCCATGCTCTTTACCCTCCATGTATTTGACCTCCATGTATTTGAGTTCTTTCTAAATTTCCTCTTGTAACTGAGTTCCAGTTTCAAAGCATTGTGGTCTGAAAATATGCAGGGAATAATCCCAGTCTTTTGGTACCATTTGAGACCTGATTGGTGACCCAGTATGTGATCTGTTCTGGAGAATGTTCCATGTGCACTCGAGAAGAATGTATATTCTGTTGCTTTAGGATGGAATGCTCTGAATATATCTTTGAAGTCCATCTGGTCCAGTGTATCATTCAAAGCCCTTGTTTCCTTGTTGATCTTCTGTTTAGATGATCTGTCCATTGCAGTGAGTGGACTGTTGAAGTCCCCTACTATTATTGTATTATTATCAATGTGTTTCTTTAATTTTGTTATTGGTTTATATAATTGGCTTCTCCCAAATTAGGAGCATAATTACTTACGATTGTTAGATCTTCTTGTTGGATAGACCCTTTAATTATGATATAGTATCCTTCCTCATAACTTTTTTTATTTCCTTGGAGCATCATCCTCAAAATGAGTATTTGAGAAACTTTATATGTTTATCTTTGAAGCTTGTTTAATGTTAACTGGCAACAGAGATTTCTTTGGGTTTTAGTGTACTACTTCATGCTTTGCTTCAGTATTTCCCAGAATCCATTCTATCCTCAAGAGGGTTTGTAGTTAGGTGTCTTTCAGGTATTTTGAAGTTTTGAAGTATTTTGATCCTTAAAATTCTTACAAATCAATACAAAGTAGTTGAAGTCTCCATGGTATATAGGATTAAGTATTTTAATATACTACAAAACATGTGTGCCAGATGATGATGTTAAAATAGTTATTAATGAAACTGAAATGATGTTCTGCCTTTATGTTTGGGTTTATTAGATGTGAAGACATGGTAGATGTGCGAAGGTTAAAGATGCTTCAGATGGTACAGTTGTTTAAATGTGAAGAAGATGCTGCCCAGGTAAAAGATCAATCAGGCACATGATGTAGTTGTCTTCCTTAAAAGATTGATTTCACCTAACTGTAAAAAAAAAAAAAAAAAAGTGTGCTTTTCATGGTTCTTAGAAAGTAAATGGATTAAGTCAAATTCTAGTTTACCTTATTAAAATAATAAAGTGTTTTTTTACTTCCAGTTATTTTACTGGTCTCATTTGACTTATCTTCTCAATGAAATCCTCTATTGAGTGAGAAATTGGGATTATTTATTATTTATTATTGTTGACTTACTTGTTAGTTACATGCTAGGATTAAGGCTGGTATAGCACATTGCTTTTTTAACTTGCAAGAGGGTTTTTCAACTAGATGAGCCATATGCTATCTTTGTGTAGTTAACATCAGAGAACATCATTTCAGGTTGACCTAGAGGAACTTTATGATTTTAAATAGTAACATAAATCTGTAATTAGATTCCAGTAAGATCCATATTATATAAACACATGATCTTTTTTTTTTTAATTTAAATTCAGTTAATTAACACATAGTGTTATATTATTAGTTTCAGAGGTAGATTTCAGTGATTCATCAGTCTTCTATAATACCCAGTGCTTGGACATTAAGGAGAATACTTGATCTATTAATATAAATCATGTGCTATTAATTTTAAAAAAGTGCTTCTCTTTAATGTATCTTGTCCTTAGATCTTAAAAATTTTGAGGGGGAGGAAAAGTCATTAATTCATATAGCTTTCATTTAATGAAATAAGCTATTAAGCACTGAGGTTATAACTAATAGATTAATTAATCATATGGTAGTAATTTTTCTTTTTATAAATATGGTGTTTTGATATAATAAGAGTTATGGATCCAGCTTCACTGTTCTTTATTTTTATTTAGGCAGTAGAATGGCTAAGTGAACTTCTGGATGCCCTGCTTAAGACCCACATCAGATTGGGTGATGATGCTCAGGAAACGAAAGTTTTACTGGAAAAGCATAGAAAATTTGTTGATGTTGCACAGGTGCAGAACTGGTTATCTTCCTTTTCTACAAGCTCAGTGTTTGAATAGCTTTCTGCATGATTATAATGTAACTTAACCCTCCAAGTCCAAGAAGGTTAGTTATGTTATTCCAGAAATATCACAGAACTAAGAAAATGTCAGCTGGTGCATCAAAAGTAGCCTGCATAAACTTGAGAGGGTTTATGTTTTCCTGAATACAGGTTCTGTATGCTCCCCTCTGATTTATGTTTTATATTATGCCATTTTTTAGGCAATCCAACTGTTAATTCATGAAAGTTAATAAGAAATATGTGTTAATATCAGTATAGTAGAAACCCCAGTTTCTGTATCTCACCAGTGTTAGTTTAACAATACAGATTTTGTGTGTGTGTGTGAAAAGTATCATAATTTATTTTCCCTAATAATTGAGTTCTCAGTGAACAATTGTGGTTTCCTGTATGGGATAAAAAGTGACCTATAAAGAGCCCATCTTCACCCATTTGTTTTGGCTAATGAGTGATCAGACATTCTTTTTGGCCTGTGGAATTGACAAGAATGAGATGGGGAAAAAAAGAAGAAGAGAGCAAAGCCTAACAAGAAAGAAAAAATTCAAAGTATTGTTTCCCCATCCTTTTTTATGCCTGCAGTTAGTTTGTTGTAGTAAGTGCCGTGGAGTCATTCAGGATTGATTTCCAGTAGTGTTACCTATTTGCAACCACAATCCTTCCTGCACACTTTCCCGACTCTCTTTTCAGAATTCTTTTACTATAATTTCATGTTTACTTTTTCTTTTTTAGAGCACTTATGACTATGGAAGACAGTTGCTACAGGCCACAGTTGTGTTGTGTCAGTCTCTGCGCTGCACATCTCGGTCATCTGGAGACACACTTCCTCGACTGAACAGAGTATGGAAACAATTTACAATAGCATCTGAAGAGAGAGTGCATAGGCTGGAAATGGCTATTGCATTTCACTCAAATGCTGAAAAGGTTCGCTTTTTTAAAAGTGTAGTCTCAGTAGTATTTACTGTGTATGTTTAAAATGTATTAATTTTAATATTATAATTATGTGATTAGCCTGTGTTTTTTTCCAACTTATATTAATCCCATTGTTTAAAGTTTGTTTAGATATATTGTCTTAGAGAGTTCAAATCAAATTCTCGGGTAGTATAATCCATACTAGTGCTGGCTTACTATGGTTGGAGAAATCCAAAACCATCTAAGAGTCGTCTCTCAATAGTGCTTCTCTTCTTACCAAACCTGACCCCCTGAATGAGCTATCTTTAGGGTGTCACAACTCCCATCACTTTCATTATGCAAGGAAAGGACATTTTGCCTCTGCAACTAATTGTCATAAATTTTTTAAAAGGGCACTTTGTAATTTTATAAGGTTTAAAGTAGAGACTACCCAGCTAAAAATAATGAGAATAAAGATGAAAATAAAACCTTTTTTTCATGTGTTATCTTTAAAGATTCATTCTAGAATTTATTTAATGAATTCATTAGTCCCGGAAACCAAAAATGCAATATGTAGTGTTATTTAGGCAAATTTTCAGTAGAGCCCTTTTCTTAACTCAGAGAAAATTTATAGCACCAATCCTTACATTTCCACTCTGAAGAGGAGCTTTGTTATGTAGTTAACTTTGTTTTGATCTCTCAGAATGAAAGTTTCTGTGTAGGGGATGTTCAATACAATATGAAATGTGAGAAACTGAAGATGTAAATGTGATATAGCCTAGTCTGTAGAACAGAAGAGATGTGACCAGGAATCTCAGGAATTGGGCAGTGTTCTAATGTACTTCTGTTGGAAACTGTTTATAGTCAACGCTTGCTGAGCTGGTCACTGAACTCCATAGGTCAGTGCTTCGGTTGGTTTAAAACAGGCGTAACAATGATGAAGGTGAAAGTATATAAAATGGCTTAAACTTGTTTATCTACTCATTGTTTCATTTTTTTTAAAGATTTTATTTATTTATTAGAGAGAGCATGCACAAGCAGGGGGAGGGGCAGAGGGAAAGGGAGAAGCAGACTCCCCATTGAGCAGGGAGCCCGACTCGGGGCTCAATCCCAGGACCCTGAGATCATGACCTGAGCCGAAGGCAGATGCTTAACTGACTGAGCCACCCAGGCACCCATACTGATTGTTTTAATGAAAAGTTTTTATTGAAGTATATTAACACAGAAAAGTGTACAGATCATAAATGTTTGTTGAATTCGGTCTTCTCAATGAATTTTCACAAAATGAGCATGCCTGTGAAATCAGCGCACTATTTGAACAACAGAACATTACCAGCACCCCAGAAGTTCTGCCACCCTCTTTTAATCACATTGTTCCTGCTGCCCCTGCCTCCTGTCCAAGGGTGACTACTGGCCCAATTTCTAACACTACTGATAACTTTTTAAGATACTGCTTTCAAAATGTATCTGCAAGGCCACTCCGGAAAACAGTATGGAGTTTCCTCAAAAATTTAAAAATAGAACTACCCTTAAATCCAGCAATCCCACTATTAGGGATTTATCCAAAGAACACAAAAATACTAATTCAAAGTGATGTATGCACCCTGATGTTGATAACAGCATTATCTACAGTAACCCAAGTTATGGAAGCAGCCCAAGTGTCCCATCCATAGATGAATAGATAAAGGAGATGTGGGGTATATACACAATGGAATATTATTCAGCTAGAAAAAAATGAAATCTTGCCATTTGGCCACCACACGTATGGAACTAGAAGGCATTATGCTAAGTGAAATAAGTCAGTCAGAGAAAGATAAATACCATATGATTTTACTCGTGTGGAATTTAAGAAACAAAACAAATGAGCAAAGGGGAAGAAAAGAGAGTCAAACCAAGAAACAGACTTAACTATAGAGAACAGAGATGTTATCAGAGGGGAGGTGAGTGGGCAATGGGTTAATAGGTGATGGGATTAAGGAGGTCACTTGTGAGCACCAGGTGTGTATGTAAGTGATGAATCACTGTATTGTACACCTGAAACTAATTAAACTGTATGTTAACTGACTGGAATTTAAGTAAAAACTTAAAATGTATCTGCAAGGAGATTTTAAGATCTAGACTTTTTTATGAGGCCATATAAGAATGTAAATGGTTGAGAGTTTTTTTGCATAGAATATTAATGTTCCTTTTTCTTCTGCTACGTGGCCTTTATCATGCTTATAATTAGCACAATTTAAGGTTCTTTACTGCTCAAACCTTTGTAAAGCTTTTTGTTATCAGATATTATTTTCTTCTTTATTGCATTTTGTTTTATACTGGTAAGCATAAATATAATCATAATAACTATAAGCAACTTATAGAGTATAATGACTGGGAAAATATTTAAGTTGAATCTAGAATTTTATATAAAGTTATTTATGAGTAATGCTGAAATAAACAGATTAGATTAAGTATAATGCAAAAATAGTTGCAAAAATAAATACTTCTTTTTCTTCTCCCCTCCCCACATTTTTCAGTTTTTTTCTTATAATCTAGTGTGTATCTTGGACTTATAGCACATCTCAATTTGAGGGACTAGCCACCTTTCAGGTGTTCACTAGGCTTGCTACTATATTGACTAGTGTGGGTCAATACCTATAGACTTAGCTGTTATAAATTATAGCAGTTTCTTTCTTCCTCTCCTCCCCTTGTTAAATTTAAATGATAATAGGTAAGGAAAATAGTATTTTATCAAGGACTGTAGAACTTCCTGTATTTGAATTATAACGTTATCAGTTTACATCAGGTAAGTCAGCAGATCAGTTTTTTAAAATAACTGTAAAATGCCTATATAGGTCATCCCATCAGTTATGTGTTTGTACTCTGAGTATATGTTGTTTTGAATTTATATTTTCTTTCATTTTCGACGTCTGTAAGCTGTTTGAGGTCAAATTCTATATCTCAGTCACATCCCAAGCTGCTAAATAAACATTTAGTACAATAAATAATGAATGAATGAAGGAATATTTCTTAAGCACAGTTTGAACTTACTTTCTGAATAGTAGTCTAGTATTATTTTTTTCTTGGAAATCACTGTAGACTTTTTGTACTCCAATTATATATTATTAGTAAGGATTATGTATTTCATTTTATTTGAGTTTTTTGAGCCAACTTCACCAGTAATCAATCTTGTACAATGGTGTACATGGAGATGCTAAGAACAAAACAAAAATACCTTCAATCTACTGAATTCACATGAGCTTGATTGCCTTTCTATATCTCTTGATTGATGTTGCCATTTTATTTGTTGCAGATTTTGCAAGACTGTCCGGAAGAGCCTGAAGCTATTAATGATGAGGAGCAATTTGATGAAATTGAAGCAGTTGGGAAATCACTTTTGGATAGATTAACTGTTCCTGTAGTTTATCCTGATGGGTATGGTACATGTTCTTATAATTTTGTCTTTTTATTGGTGAGGTCTTAAAGTGAAATCATCAAGAGAGGAAAATCTATTTTTTAAAAAGCCAAGTAAGTTAGCTTTGGTTCCCATCTTCAGTTCCACAATAAATTGGTTTGTAATGAAAAGAAATACAAACTCAGCTCTTAGCAACAGTAGCAGTTGGTACTTGCTGCTGTCAAATGTGGTGCTTCTTGACAGCTTGTTGTAGAAGGTTGGTATCCTGGGTTCTAGCCTTGGCTCTCATGGGAGGGAGCAGGATGCCTCTGGGCTTTATCCGGGGCAGGGAAGGGGAATGCCAGGGTGTAATGTTTAGTGAGCTTATATCAAACATCAAGTTAAACACTTCACCTCATTATTTTTGACCAAACAGTGCTAGACCAGTATGATTATTCCTGATTTACAGATGTAGAAACCTGAACCTCAGAAAGATTAAGTGTGAGGTACTCAGGATTTCACAGCTTCTAAGTAGAATTGGGATACAGTCTCAGGATGGTCCAACTCCGAACGCATTCTCTTTCCTGTATGCTATATGGAGTCTGAATTTCTTCATTTGTAAAATGATGGGATCCTGATTCCCACATTGCTTTCCATTTCAAAAGTTAATAATAAAAGTAAGAAGTAATCTCATGCAAATAAATGGGCCAGTAAATGAATCTGAAGGAGCTTCATCCCTGAGGATCTCAACCTCAGTGAAAATAATTTAGAGGTAATCCAGAGGATATTAAATTCAGATGACAGAGAAACCAATCATTGGATGCATCTATCCTTACTCTGTAGTATAGTGTAATGGACAGGATTGTGGACTCTGGAATCAGATTTCTTGGGTTTAAATCTCAACTCTACCACTTACTAGCTGTAACACCTTGGGCAAGCCACTCAGCCTTTTTGTGCCTCAATTCCGTCATCTAAAAATAGGGACATATTATTCATACCTTTTCAGGTTACAGGGGCAGGGGAATTACATGAGTTAAATGTATATAAATTGCTTAAAACGAATATGGCACAGGGGCGCCTGGGTGCTCAGTCGGTTGAGTGTCATACTCTTCGTTTCAGCTCAGGTCATGATCTCCGGGGTCGTGGGATCCAGCCCAAAGTCTGGCTCTGTGCTGGGCACAGAGCCTGCTCGAGATTCTCTCTCTCACTCCCCTCCTCCCACTTGTACTCTCTCTCTATAATAAATAAAATCTTAAAAAAAAGAAAAAAACAACAAAAAAAACCCAATCTGACACATAATAAGTGCCACTGCTATTGTGTGATGAACTTCAAATGATTATTTGGAATTGATTTTGGGAAGATACAATTTTATTCCCTTGAAAGAATATAATTCATAGTCTGCATTTAGATAATCTTTGGTCATAGCCAAAATTGAACCATCAGAAGTAGCCTAAATTCATATTAGATATCTGCAGTGTTTAAAAGAATAAAATCTAAAAATTTATAAATTTGGCTTATAACAATATTAGAGGGTGCCTTCTGGTTGTTCCATTCTAGGGAGTTCCCACCCCCATTTCTGTGCTTCATAACCAGTTGTTAACACCATCTCCATTCTACTCAGGTCAGCCTAGGAGCATCTATAACAAGGATTTTTGCTGGGAGTTCTCCTGTGTTCTACAAATAGTCCATATAGCATTTCCTCATGTTTTTAAGATTGAGAAATAAGTTAGTACTGTATATTCAGATTTCATAACCACCACCTTTAATATTTGGAATTGTTATTCTGTTCCATTTATATGATAACCTGTTGATGCTATATAAAGTTTGTTTGACAGCAAGCTTATTCAGATTTATCTTATGTAACGTTGTCCTGGAAAAATAAAAGAAATTAGATGATCTCTCTGGATTCATTGCTTGAAGACACCGGTTCAAATGTTGGTTTTGCCACTGTGTGATCCTAGTTAAGTCATTTAATTTTCTAGGCCTTAGTTTTCTGATCTTAAAAAATACAGAGCTTAACCAGATAATTTTAAGAACTCTTCTAGCTCTAAAAGCTTCTGTGACTCTGAATACAGTATCTTTTCAAGTGGGATAACATTAAATGATTTTATCTGTTAAAGTCCCAAATGATGCCTTAACATTAATCAGATATTTTACTTGCCAGCTATATTAGACATTTTGTGTACATAGCCCTTATCCTTGAAGAACACATACAAATTTTATATTTGTGTATGCTTATGCACCCAAAACTGAAAAGTAGAATATCTCCAATGTTGCATTGTTTCCTTTATTGTTTCATTGTTTGGTTGCATTTTTGATCTATTGAGATTATCATAAGTACATATGATACGACATTTAATACCACTAATGTTTTTCTCTCAACATGTCTTAATATATTTTATGCCATTTAAAAATGTTTCTCCCACTGAATTACTACTCAAAGATAAACAGTATGGTTTGCAAGTGAACTAATGCCATATCACATATATAATATTTATGGTAATCTTTGCTCCCTTTTGCATTTGCTGTGATCAGTGGATTTCTATTAATCTGATTGTGGTTTTTCTGTTTGTTTTGATTTTTAGAACTGAACAATATTTTGGGAGTCCAAGTGACATGGCTTCCACTGCAGAACACATCAGAGACAGGATGAAACTGGTTAGTCTCAAAAGGCAGCAGCTGAGACATCCCGAAATGATGACCACAGAGAGCTAATAGCTACCAGCTTCCCACAAATCTGCAGTTCATAATCCCGCATGTCGTTGGCATACTACAGCATTAGCCGCAATACATTAAGATACATTTCACAGCCAGGATAAGCCTCATTTCTTTCCATTTTACATTTCTTTCTACATGTTAACACCTTGCAACTACCAAGGCATCATTATTTAACTTGCTTTGAGACCATAGACTCCAAGTATCTTAAAAGAAGGAACTGTAAACATTGCACTGAAAACTTGCTTTAAAGCTTTACCTGACCTGTCAATTTGTAGATGAACAACTGATAATAAGCTTTGAATGGTGCTAAATAAGAGTTTAGGAATTCTCTATATAAAAAAATGGTTGACCTTCCTCCCCAGGTGATGTAGTAAATTTAGACTATAGTTAAATTGTTATTAATAGACAGTGGTGTACTCAAAAAATTTACTTTGTAATTCTTCTTCAAAATTGATTATTTTTATTGTGTCAGTATGAAGAAAACCTCCAGATCTTTGATATATCATATTCATTAAAAGACATTTTCCTATTTGTATTGATAATGTATTAAAAGTTGTTTGTGCTTAATAAAAGGCTTCTTTTAAACATCTTATTTAATTTGGTGGTTATATCCTATTTCCAAACATGAGTGCCTTATTTCAAAGGGCATTCTTAGGATTGTGAGGATGGTTTAATACTTGTTTTTTCATGTTGGCTGCATGTGTTTTAGCCAGGAAATTCATATGTAAGCATGTGTATGTAATAAGCATGTTTAATTATGAAAAATAATTGTGAAGAGCAATTTAGATCTTAAAGAACTTAAAAATAATGGAATACTATTTCTAATTGTTCTCTTCTTCAAGTTGAAAAATATCCAAATTATTAACTACCCTGAAGATACTTTGTCTTTGGGGAGGAGGGTTGGGGAAGAAGGCATACATAATTACTTAAGTGTAATCCTTTATATCAGAGGAATATTTCTGGAATGAAAATAGCAAATGTTAATAAAATTTAATTTCTCATGATAGACTAGAAGCAAAATTCTGAAGCAGTCTAATAACAAAAATTGTACAACTCTTTTAGAAATAAAATTTATAAAATGTTAATGCTTTTAAGTTTATATTAAGTTTAAATAGTAAAGTACATATTTTTTGTGTTAATTTTTATTTCAGAAAATGTTTTTGAAAAAAATTAAAATCTTTTAGTCTGTGATCAATACAAAATTATGCAAAGAATTGTATGCTGGTTCCTTTCTCATGTCCACAAAAATGTTCATGTATCCTCCAATGCAAAAAACTTCCACTGAACTTGCTGGTTTCTCCAGCCTTCTTCACTGTCAGACCTCTTGGAGAAATCCATATCCATTCCCCCTGCATCCTCATTGCTCACTGTTCAACACCTTACAATCTGGTTTTACACAGCCACTTCAGTGAAACTCTTCTCAGTGGGCTCTCAGTTACTGAATTGAACGATTGTTTCTTTTGGTATGCATTCCTTATCTTTCTCTGTCTCTGCAACATTTACACCATTGAGCAACCTTTCCTAGATGGTGTCTTGTCCCTTGAAGATGTCATCCTCTGCCATAACTGTTGAATGCAGTCACATAACTCTTAAAGTGTATCTACTAAAATGCGCTCTCAGATTCTGTCTTCAGACTGCTTCTGGAGGGATCTCATCCTTGGGGTTTCTATTTTATCCCAATGTTTTTTGTTCCATATCTGGTCCAAAATGTCAGACCCATACTTTCAACTACCTACTTAACATTACAGCCTAGATGAAGTCATCCTCTTTTTCACTTTCTTCTCTCTGAGCAATTTTGGTTAATTTTTTTCTAGTCAAACATGCCAGAAAATCTGGGAGCAACACCTGATTGCTCCCAGAAGCTGCTACTGCTTCTGAGAACATTCTGGAAATTCCTTCTATATTTGATATCTTCTCAGTCTTTTAGGACTTCTGAGTATGAACTTTTGTGATTCTTCATTTCAGTTTTCATAATGGTGCTAACCACATGCTAAAATTGTTTATTGATGTCTGTGCCTGCTACATTATAATCTCTGTTGAGGGAAGGGATCTTGTGGGACTCTCCTGTTCCCAGCCTTTTGCTCATAGTTGCTCACTTCCTCTGTATGTGAATGGTCTGTTGTAGGCATTAGTAATAATTCCCTCTGTTTTTTAGTCTGAAGTGTGTTTTAAATATATTTCCTAAAATTATGACTGACTCATCAATTAATCTATTCATAAGGAAGTCATTTGGTATTTTAGATACTTACATATTAGGTAATATAGATATTTAGCTACACTCTATTCTGAATTTCAGAATAGTAAGAATGTTTTTATTAAGACTTTGCTAGAAAGGAACTGCACTGTAAGTAATGGGACTCTTAGTTTTATCATCAGCTTGACTACTTATTGTCCAGTGAGTTAATTTTTAATATGCCTTAAGCTATCCAGCCTACAGCAAGAGTAAAATAAGGCATCATCTGGAAATGTTATTTGTAATTTGAGGATTTCAGATGAAACTGAATATGCTTTTGACAGAATACTGTTGCTCTTCATTTGTAAATTTGCTGCTACTTTTATATGTATACATACAGTGATGACTGAAAACCCAACAATGCCCTAATGTGTTTTTTTTTCATAGCATTAGAGTTTACTTAGAGTACATGTGAAGGAAGTGACTGCAGTCTGTTTGAAAGCATGAGTTCTTTGTACAAAGAATTAATGTTGGCCCACAAATGGAGAAAGAACCATCGTTTCTATCTGCCATTATTGGTATATGCCACAACTTTCTACATTACTTCAGCTCATCTCAGGGAATTCTTGAAGTGTTAATTGGGCTAGTTTTGTTTTTTATTTGTTCGTTCTTATTTGGGGGATTTTTTTTCCTCTTGCCTTCTTACTGTATATTTGCTCCTTTTTAAGCTCAGTATATAACAGTTTTGACATCTGTTCTTCACACGTCTGGCCCAGCAGAGTTAAGATGCAAAGATGGTAACTTTATTTTGGATAAAATTAACTTCATTCCAATCCTCATTGTTGTCGACCTTATTCTGCTAGGATGACTCATTGATGATGGTGATGAAACTGCTCAGTCCGCCAGCCAGGATGTTGATGGCAGGTCTAGGCTTCATTACTGTGTAGAAGATTGGATACTACTCTCACTTTGTAGGCATTTAAATTGGCCAGCGCTCCTGAGTGTTAACTAGTATTGATGTGTTGTTTCATTACCTGTCAGTTGAAATATGGGGTGTGCTGTTTAGTTTGTTGTTATTGTTGGTGGCATACGCTTTAAGGTGAACATGATGATTACATTCTGATAGTGCTGAGCAAACCATACTCTGTTGTAAACCTGTTGTAACCAATGGCATTATTGTGAGATTAGCTGAACGTAACTCACAATAGGGCCTACAGTCAGAGGAAGAACTCAGAATTCTCTACTACATTTAAGATCCTTGCCAGAGAGATTGGATATTGCTGTGTACTCTTCCCATCCTCACAGGACCATAGTAAAATCCTGTGGTTCCTAAGAACTAAACATGCTGTGGTTGCTAAAGTCCTCCACATCTTGAGCTTATTGAAAATGGTATGGGAAACTAACATCAGTAAATGTCATCAGTGACAAGAGTTACGTGGTTGAGATATCTTTGGTTAAACCCCCAAAGGAAAAATTCCCTAGAATTAAGAAGATAGGCTGGAACATACCTGACCAGTTAGTTACCTAATTAGTAAACTTATCAGTGTTAACTTTCAGTTCTGAAAATAAACAGCTTCAGTTGGAAGTGGAAAATATACTTCTGATATGGAGGGCAACAAATACCTCGATGAGGCAAAAATAAGTATTGATTTAACATCTGACATTATGTGTCTTCAGTGTATGCTATAGAAACGTCTAGGTTTAGCTAAGAAGCATAAATAATGGCAAGCATAATAAAGATCATAAAAAAGCCAAAGTAAGAACTGTAGTGAATATAATGGAAAGAGTTTGGAGTTTGAATATCTGACTCAAAATCTGGCTTTGCCATTTACTGACCTTTGTAAAAATGACTAAACTTCTCTGGGTTTGTAAATACAATCATATTTAAGAATGTGTTGAAAACTACAATATTATCCAAAGTGGAAGGAATTATTATTATAATTATCTTTTCAGAATAAAAAATAGAACATTCTTTAATGTCACTCTTGTCTCAGATGACGAGCATAGGGTCATGGGGGAAATGGCACTATGCTCACTTCTCTGAGCTCCATTTCCCTTACATTCAGAATTACATACTGGAAATACTAAGGGTGGAGTCAGTGAGCTCATTAGTAAATAACAAGACTTTTAAATCTGACAGATTAACTCTTTTATGGCAGGATGATAGACCAGCGAGATGGAAGACAAGTGAGGAGTATCTTCTACTTTGAGGGTGACAGGACATGACACAGTGCCATTAATAAATAAGTAAGTAAAAGTCATACTCAGAGTGGATCTCAGAGAGTCAGCACCAGCTGGTGGAAACAACAAAAGCACAAAGCTGTTAAAAGTATTCTAATAATTAACAAGCATGACTTGAGACTACCATTAGTACTGTTATGGTTAGAGAAGAGCAATCTTGATAAACTTGAGCAGTGATAATAACAAAGACTGGTCCTGTAATAGACTGCTAGAACTAGGGATGCTCTGTGAAATAGCATAAATACAGGGGAATGTTTTAAGACTGAAAAAGGTTTGTAGATACGATCCTAAATAACATGACTGTAGTATTTTAAAGCAAACTTGAAAACTTTACAACACTAATCTATGTGCTTCAAGAAAAGCAGAGCCTGTACTAGAACATGAAGCACTTAGAGATCAAAGGAAAGCCAGAACTGTGACTAAATATTTTGAAAGCAATGAGTAAAATTTTTAAAGAATCAAGATTATTTTTGTTAGAGAACCCTTATGAGGTGCTATATATATATATATATATATAATCCCTATATAGTTATATAGAAATTCTTAGCAAATAACTGAAGATAGTTACCAGCCACTAAATAATAAGCACAGTGTTGTTAATGGATTTTAAGTCAGGCATGTGGAAAACTACTGACAAAGTGCTATTGAAGTCTGAAGCCAGTCTTAGTGAATCTCAAGGAGTCACCTTAGAAGTATTTACAAGTTACATGCCATCACTTTAGGTCGCCCCCAAATGAGTCCCTCCTTGGAGAGACAGAGGATAATTCAGATGTCCTTCCACTCAGAACATAGGGTCCTGTGCAGTATGATCAAACCTCACCTTGTGTTTTGGGTCTACACATCTTTTACTATAGTTGCCGTAGTTCTTTTTTAGTTTAGAAGTCAGGTAAAAATTTCTGTGCTTGATGTTTCTCTTAAGAATGTTTCTTCATCTTAGCTCTTACATTAGTCTACACAGCCAACAAATTTGTTGAAAATATATGATCAATATGTGTATTTTTTGAAGGTGTGAGGGGATCAAAATGTAACTGACAGTTTTGAGCCAGTATAGATTTGAGAGCTGATTGGTCACCTCACACTCAGGAATATCTTCTCACAAGGTCTTAAGTTTCTAAATTGACACTTAAGAAGAATTTGATGATTATCTTGCCATGAGATCAATAATGTAATTCTCGGTGGCATTATTTGGTAAATGTTGCACCCTGGAATTTTTTTTCCAACATTTTATAAAAATTTTAAAACATACTAAAAAAATTAAAATTTTACAGTGTATCAATCACCTGGATGCTAGTTAGCATTAACTCTGCTTGCATTATCACATATCCATCCATCAATTCATCCAATTGCAGGCATCTTCACTTTTCCTACTAATAACTGCAGCATACATATCATTAACTAGAGCTCAGTATGTGCTTACTACATTTTTTATGTAAAATTAGCATACAATGAAGTGCGTAAATCTTAAGTGTGCATCTCTTAGTGTTGGAAAATGCATACAGTGCTATCAAAATATAAAATGTTATCAGAAAATCCCCCTTTGGCCCTTTCTAGTCAATCCTTGACCCCACTCCACCCTCCCAAAGGCAACCACTGTTCTTTTGTCTACCAGAATCAAATTTATCTGTTCTAGATATTTATGTAAATAGAGCCACACAGCATGTACTCTTTCTAGAAGCCTCTTCACTTACCATGGTTTGGAAATATATCCATGTTGTTAGGTGTTTTAGTAGTTCATTCCTTTTTATTGCTGAGTGGTATTCCATTGTATGACTATATTGCAGTTTATCCATTTTCCTATTTATGAATACCTGGGCTGTTTCCAGCATTAGTAGTTATAAATAAAGCTGCTATGATTATTCTTAATGTAAGTCTTGTGTGAAGATAGGCTTTTATTTCTCTTGGGTGAATACCTAGGATTAGAATTTCTGTGTCATAAGGTAGTTTTAAAAGAAACTGCTATACCTTTTCCAATGTGGTTATACTGTGTCCCGGATTTTCGCTATATTTTGGATGTGTAGAAAGGTGTAAACTATTTTTATGATTGATATTTGAAATATTAGAAGTGGGTTTGTGATAGGAAATGGCATTGTTAACGGTTGGCAGTTGGTGTTCTTTGAGGAAAGAAATACCTGTCTGCCCAAAACAGCTCCCCAACGGGTTCCTATGCCTGAAATGTTAGCATTAGTTTCACTTCCTGAAAGATTAAAGCATTTCCCAAGCATGGTGATATATTAGCTAGAAGAAACAGCACTGGTTTGTTTATTTTACTAACTTTTGCCACCCGTTTTCAGTAGGTGAAATAAGACCAATTAAACAGAAAAGATTATTTCTGTTCAGTTGGGGTAGAAGGGGTAATCAAAAATGTGTACTACTAGTCTGTTCTGAGTACAACAATGTGAGAGAGAACCATCTGGATGGGAAAGCCCCCCAATTGGTGGTCAAGAAACCAGAAAACGGGGTGGGAAGAATTCTACCTCACAGTTGTGATAGGGGATAGCTATGTTTTTGCAGGACATTTTAGGCTTTACAAATCATATTTTCTGTGTTGTCTTTTTGTTTAGTACCACCTAGCTATAGTTATTTCACACCCTAGTGACTTTCTTATTCGCTGTGTTTTACCCTTCCTGCCTGTTATATTACATATAGCAGTTACTTGTATAAGCCTGTAAAATTATAATCATATGTATGTTTCTAATGCTTGTGTTCAGAGATATTTATGTATGGTTCATCCAATCTTTCCTATTCAATTTTTAAGGGCTGGGATATTTGGCCTCTACTGTAAATCCCTATAATGTTCCACACATTGTAAATGCAATAAAGATGTTAAGAACTATTAATAATGGCAGCATATTTTGATATGTATTTCTTTGATATGTTATCACTTTGGACAGTAAGTTTGGTTTCTCTTAATAAAGATTCATAAAATCTAGGGAGAATTAAGTCATACTGGTTCCTATAATATAATCTGATGAATTCTGCATCTTTGAATCTATTTGAATTATGTTCTCTAAAGCTTTAAATTTTTTCTAACATTATTTTCTAAAATGTTTGATTAAAACAAAATGTGACTTCTTTATTCTGAAATCTGGAGTCCTAGAAGACAGAGGCTAAATACCTTTCCCTTGTGCTTCTCATTCTCTGTCAATAGCCCCCCATCCCACCCACAGGTTTGGCACAGAAATTCAGGGTTTCCTTTAAATCCTACATTGCCTGAAACTGTTAGGTTCTTACCACAATAGGTAGTGGTTAAATACCGTTTTGATCCTACCAAGTCCATTTTTAAGACTTAAAAGGTGAAATGTATTTGGACTGAGGAAAAGCATATTAGAACAAATTTAGCTAAATTTAAAATAACAAAATTAATCATACTACGCTATAAATAATAGCAGCTCCAGAATGGCTACCAGGAATTTAGAATTGCCAAAATTGGAAATCGGCAAGCCTTATACTTGTCCAATGAAGTTAAGTACATTTGGGTGACAGTTCAACATACAAGCAAAATACATATATAAAAAAGAATGTGCCTTTATTTTCAATAGACATTTTCATTTTACTAGTTGCAGTATTCACCCACATCTTGTAGATTTCCCATTAGACACTTAGTGTATCCACAAGGCTGTTCCACCTAATGTGTAAAATCTACCCAAAAAGTATTCTGATAATCATAAACTCTTTTTTTAAAAAAATATTTATTTGACACACAGAGAGAGAACAAGCAGGGGGAGCAGCAGAGGGAGAGGGAGAAGCAAGCTCTCTGCTCTGCAGGGAGCCCAATGTGGGGCTTGATCCAAGAACCCAGGGATCATGACCCGAGCCGAAGGCAGACACTTAACTGACTAAGCCACCGAGGTGTCCCAATAATCATAAACTCTTATGTGAAAATCAAAATGAGCACAAGAAATACCCAGTTTTTGCCAGGTCCGAAAGGAAGAGAATTACCGTGATACAGGAGTCAAAAAGTATCTAACGAAAAATAGATGGAAAAACTGGAAAAGAAGTGAACAATAAGCATAAAAGCTCATTTGTGACCATGATTAAATAAAATGTTATGGTTAACAAAACATACTCCCTTATTAAATAGTCTTGCACTACAACAGATCATAACTTAGCTGTCTTTGGAAGTTTATCTTCCACTTTGTTTATTTAATGAAAAGGGTCTAGTCTTGAAAAGATTTAGTTATAAATGTTTATGAGAACAAAAAATGGAAAACAACCCAAATGTTTTAATAAATGTATCCTCTAAGAATATTATGATACCATTGAAAATGTTTTAGAACTTTATTGAAGTAGGTAGAAGTCTATTAAAAAGATATTCATGATACATTGTTGAGTGAAAAGCAGTTTCCAAAACTAGGAATATTATGATCCATTTTTAAAGAAAAAAAAGCTATTTGTAGAATTTTGTAAGTTACCTTTGGGATATGGAATTAATAGAGCATTATAATTTTCTTACATTTTTATTTTCTAATTTTTCTATTAAAATAGGTGTTTTAAAAGTACTTCTAATATAAAATGCCTACCGAGTATATTCTTATCCTGAAATATCTGTTGCAACAAGAATTCTCAAGATGAAATAAGAATATATAAGAAAATCTGGGGGAGTATAATTTAAAAAGTATAAATCAATGTACCTTTTTTATTTTCAAAATGTTACAGAAAGTGAATCTCAATGAAGCCATAAATGTCTGAAATATGGAGAATATAACATCATGGTTTAAATACCTCATGAAAACAATGTGCACTGAAATTTGTTTACATCCCTCTCTTCAGGTCTATTTCAAACAAATTATTTTGTGTAAGACAAAACTGCATTTTTAAAAAAAATATTTATTTGACAGAGAGTACAGGTAGGCAGAGAGGCAGGCAGAGGGAGAGGGAGAAGCAGGCTCTCTGCTGAGCAGGAAGCCCGATGTGGGGCTCGATCCCAGGACCCTGGGATCATGACCTGAACCAAAGGCAGACGCTTAACCAACTGAGCCACCGAGGTGCCCCAAAACTGCATTTTAAGAGTGGACAAGCAAAGAAAATACTCTTAATGAGAGTTCAGTTATAACTCTTTAGTTATAGGTTGATACTAATGAAGCCATACCAGTTTTGGAAAGGTTAAATCCCTCAGTCCCAGGATGAGGGTTCCTCCAAACCCCTAAAGATAAGTAATCTTGCCAATGTCTATTCTTAGTAAAAATGAAGAGTGGGAGACAACATGAATGAGTCAATAGCAACACTTAGCATTCCTGTTTCTATCCATTTTATTCTTGTATCTACAACACTCTCAGAATTAGACTATTAGCTCTACCAGTTGTCTACATGGTTGAATCTATGGGGAAGTGCTGTATTGATGGCAGGATCAGCCTTTCCTAGACTCTTCTGTTGGGACTGGGAACAAATTTTCCCATCAAAAACAATGATTAAAATGCAATTTGGCCCACTTCAGCTACATTGTGGATTAACCAAGCTACTCTGTAGGGTGACCTAGACGTTTAGTATTAATAATATTACTGTATGTTGCAAGTTGTAAACAATTGACTTACCTACCAATAGATTTTTAGAACATATCCCATTCAGTTGTTGGAGACTGCTTTTGTTCTTTTTTTTTTTTCTTAAAATTTTATTTATTAATTTGAGAGAGAGAGAGAGCGAGCCAGGAGAGGAGCAGAGAGAGAGGGACAAGCAGACTCCACACCAAGCACAGAACCCCACAATGGGGCTCAATCTCACAACCCTGAGATCATGACCTGAACTTAAATCAGGAGTCCAGCGCTTAACCGACTGAGCCACCCAGGCACTCTGAGACTGCTTTTGTTCTAAGAAAATGTTTAGAGCTCATAGACCACAAAGATATTTCTTTGGTACTTAGGACATGAACATAGATTTAGCTTCAAGGGAGGAACATAGTTACATTGTAGACATGTAGTTTGAACTAGAATATGTATTCTAGATCAGTAATTATCAAATCTGACTGCCTATAAATTAACTGGAGATGTTATTAAAACGTAGATTCTGATTCAGTAAGTTGGGTAGGACCTGAGGTTCTGCATTTCCAACAAGTTTGCCGATGTTGATGATAACACCAGTCTACAGACCACTTGGGATTGCAAGATTCTAGAATATCTTTTATAAAAAATTTAGTATATGAACCTTTTAAAGTCATTGATCATCTTTCAAATTATCTGATTTCTGTAATTTAAATAAAAGAATGCAGAGGTGGCATTTTGGGGAAGTATGTTACATCCAGAGGCCATGGAAATCAAATATATTTATTAAATCAACAGGTTCAGGAAAATAAGCACATTCCATATGTGGTAAATTTTAGTAAACTCAAAACAGTGAAGCCTGAACTGAAATTTCTATCTCATGACTGAGTGATGATTATGGTCCACTGTGCCTTTTTGCTTTATTATTTAAAATTCTGTTTCTGGGAGGCTCAGTCAGTTAAGTGTCCGATTCTTGATTTTGGCTCAGGTCATGATCTCAGTATTGTGAGATTGAGCCCCACGTCTGGCTCCATCCTGGACATGGAGCCTGCTTAAGATTTTCTCCCTCTCCCTCTGCCTATCTCTCTCTCTCTCCCCCTCTCAAAAAAAAAAAAATTCTGTTTAAACTTAAGAAAGAAGTATAGCTATTGTTTTTAAAAAGTACCCTAGAAAATAGAGAAAAATATAGAAAGCAAAAACTGTCCATAATTCATCAATGCAGAAAATACAGTTAATATTTGATGCATTTCATTTATATTTTACCTAACAAGATTATACTAGCATTCAACTTTATTTCCTGATTTTTATGGTCACTGTATCATAAAATTTTCCCTTTATTTAATCTTTTTTTTTTTTTTAGTGCAAGCCAATGGCTGTGTTAATATTCAACAAATAGATATCATAATTTAACCATTATACTATTAGGCAAAACATTTCATTCTATTTCTTCTTTTTGGTCTTTCTTAATGCTGTGATAAGCAATGCTAATATGAACATCTTTGTACTTAATTGTGACAGCATCTATCCTCAAGATTGATTCCTGAAATAGGAAATATTGTGTTGGAATTTATCCATATTTTAATAGTTGAATTTTTTTCCAGAAGGTTAGGCAAAGTTATGCTTCCATCAAAAGCTAGAGTGCTCATTTCATGACAGTCTTTCCAGCTTGAAGTGTTATTTATAAAAAGTTTTTGCAAATTTTAAACAAGCAGTTTATTTTATATTTCTTAACTGCCAGGGAGGCTGAAAATAATTTAGTAATTTAGTATTATTCATTGTGTTTCCACTTGGTAAACTTATCTGCTATTATTTTTGTGTACTTCTCCCTTGGAGTCTTAGCATTTTTTCTTATTTGTGTGTAGAAGTTCTTTATATAATAAGCATAATAATCCTTTATCACACTTATAGCAGTACTATTCCTAGTTTATTATTTAAAATCAATTTAACATAGTGCATTATTATTTCATAGGTAGAATTTAGTGGTTCATTAGTTGCATATTATTTTTTATTTTTATGAATTTTGGTCATGTTAGTATGTTCATTTTTATGGTGAAATCTATTAACCAATCCTCTTTTTTATTTCTTACATTGCCTTAATGCTTAGAAAAATCCTTCTCCTTTAGCTTAAGTTTTGTTCCTCTTGTGCAGTTTTATTTTTACTTTTAATTCTTAAATCCAGAAGCCGTTTTAGTGTGTTATGTGAGGTGATGATCTGATAGGTTTTTTCAAATATCAAAATGTTCTCAACATTACTTAATGAATAATCTGTCTCTCCCATTGGTTTTTGATACTTCTTTGAAAATATATTGAGTTCCTGGGCCTCCTGGGCCTGCTTCTGGGCCAGCTATTCTGTTCTGTTGATTGGTGTGTCTATTCTTTTGCCACTACCACACTACTTTTAGTAGTGCTTTTAAAATAAAGCAAAATAAATAAATAAATAAAGTAGTAGCATTGTGTAGAAGTAGCTCTTTCCTACTGAAATAATTTTTTTTTGGTGGCATAAGTGAATAAAGAAAACTCCATGGATGAGCATGGAATCCAGCAGTTTTAGGGGAGTAAAGAAAAAAGGTTACATGCTTACTGATGGTTAAAACAAAGGAAAGGGGAAGTGAAGAAGCAATAGCTGTGGAGTGTATTACTTGAATGGGCACAGTAGCCAACATGGAGAGCCAGAACAAGACTATGCAGAATGCAGAAAATGAAAAGTAGAAGAGAAAAGAACAAAACAGGAAAACACACAAAAAAAAAATGGAGAGGAAGGGGAAAATGGAGGAATAACATGAGGATTTATTATAAGAGAATAATGATATGAATAGTATTACATTCACAGAGCTTTTTATAATAGTATTTCTGCAAATATATAAAGTATATAGTGTATTTACATATAAAATACAAGCACACAAGGCCTAACCCAAGGAATAAACAAAGACATACAACAACAGAATGATATATCAACATTAATAACAGATGAAATAGACTGAGACAGGAACCTAGCTCCTCAGAGTAGCAAACCACAACCAATTCTTTCTTAGAGTCGGACTGATGATGAGGAGAATTCACAAGTGTAGAGCCTACTTAGACATACCTGAAATTCTTAATAGATGTTTAATTTTTCAGTTTGGTAAATTTGTTTATAATTCTACGTCTAGTCAAAATTGAATTTACTTTAGGCAGTGTGACACAGAAAGCAAAATACAGGCTTCGGAGTTATACAAGCTTTGGCTCTACATTCTAGATCTGTGGTTACCTGTTTTTGGTTTTGGGTTGGCATGGTAGAGCCATATTAACTTTGTAATTCTGAATAAGTTATTTACTGTATCTAGGTCAATTTCCTCAGTAAAATGAAATTAATAGTAAATACCTCAGTGTTTTTCTAGTCATTATATGAGATTATCAAATCTTTGGGAGGATAGCTGGCACATGATCAGTGTTGTATATTGCATTTTTTTCTGTGAGCTTCCTAGACTGCAAGGTCCTTGAGGGCAAAGACCCTGTGTGTCTTCCCTTATGTTTCCCTGGTGCCTAAATCAATATCCAGAACATCAGAAATGCTCAGTAAGTATCTGTTGAAAAAAAATATTTGCATGGAATCTAATATGCCATCAAATTTCTGTTCTGTTTTGTTTTTAACCCATTTGATCCTTTTTGGGCTTGTCCTTAAGAGTTACAAGTATGATGATAGGAGAGGAGAGAGTAGACAAGACCACAAGTTTGCTTTTTGAAGGTCCACTCTCCAAATGTAAAAACATCTCCTCTTGTCAAGAGTCCTAAATGCAGCGTCATCTAGAAGAGACCACACTTCAAGTCAGTATCAACTAAAACATTAGGTAAGAGACAGCTCCCTGGTGGGGACTGGTTAACAACCAGTAAGGAAAAGAGTGGATGGCACTGAGACAAGGGGCTCATGGCAGGTGGTGTGCACCCTGGCAGAGGAGACCAAGAGGAAACAGAGTGTGAGGACACAAAACCAGACTTCTACCTTGTAATTCTCCATAAGCTGGTCTGTTTTATTCTGCAAATTTTGCAAATCCAAATGTAGTTAGGAGATAGAATTCTGTGGAGAGATTCTAAATAAAATGCATACTTCTCTTTATCCTGGAGCATACATTCTAAACCAAAGAGCTTCCTTTCAGTTTCTTGGTCTCAAGGTTTTGTTTTTGAAGAAATGAATTTGAATTTATCCTTGGGTTTGATGGAAATGTACCTTTGCTTCAGCCACATTACTTATCCAAGCCTCCTGACAGCCGTGAAGAAGAAAATTAAGAAAACTAACCAAATATTACACAACCCAGATGTCCTCAAGCCTAACGAGTCTGTGGATGCCAATTATGGGGGGGGGGGGTATCACATAGCAGTAGTAACTCAGATTTTCTGTTTAGCCATATTATTTGTTTACATGTTCTACTACCTGTTTGACCTGGCCTGCTTGGACCCTCAGCCAAATCCACCCACGATCCATTGGTTACTGACGATATGGCCAAATCACCCTCCCATTCTGTCCATGTACCTATCAACCAAGGTAGACAAAAGTGATTTTAAAAGTAAAGAGAAGAATCTCCTGAACAACCAATGAGTCAAGAAGAAATCAAAAGGGAAATGAAAAAAATATCCTGAAACAAATGAAAATGGAAACACAACATATCAAAATCTATAGAATGCTGCAAAAGCAGTTCTAAGAGGACATTTATAGCAATAAATGCCCAGATTAAGAGAAAGGAAAGATCTCAGATCTTGAACAACCTAGTTTTATATCTTAAGGAACTAAAAAAAGAACAAACTAAACCCAAAGTTAAGAGAAAGAAGAAAATAGCAAAGATCAGAACAGAAATAAATAGAGGCCAGAAAACGATAGAAAAGATCAACAAAACTAAGAGCTCTTTTTAAAAAAAGATAAACAGGGACGCCTGGGTGGCTCAGTCGGTTAAGCCTCTGCCTTCGGCTCAGGTCATGATCCCAGGGTCCCGGGATCGAGTCCCACATCGGGCTCCTTGCTCAGCAAGGAGCCTGCTTCTCGCTCTGCCTGCCTCTGTCTCTCTCTCTCTCTCTCTGATAAATAAATAAAATCTTAAAAAAATATATTTAAAAAAATAAAAAAAGATACAAAACTGACAAATCTTTGGCTAGATTAAGGAAAAAAGAAGACTCAAAATCAAGTGAAAGAAGAGACATTACTACTGATACCACAGATATACAAAAGATCATAGAGACTACTCTGAGCAATTATATACCAACAAACTGGATAATCTAGAAGAAATGGATAAATTTCTGGAAATAGAATGTGCCAAGACTGAATCATGAAGAAATAAAAAATCTGAACAGTCAATAACAAGTAAACAGATTGAATCAGTAATCAAACCTCACACAAGGAAAATTCTAGGAGGAAATGGCTTCACTGGTAAATTCTACCAAACTTTTAAGGAAGAATTAACACCAATGCTTTTTAAACTCTTCCAAATGTCGAGGGTGAGGGAATAGTTTCAAACTCATTCTACGAGGCTAGCATCACTCTAATACCCCAGACAGATATATAAGATTATAAGACTATAGGCCAATATTCCCAATGAATACCGATGCAAAAATTCTTAGCAGAATATTAGCAAACTGAATTCAATAGCACATTAGAAGGATCATATATCGTGATCAAGTGAGATTTATCTCTTGGGAATCAAGGATGGTTCAACATATCAAATCAATACATGTGATACATTGCTTTACTAGAATGAAAGATAAAAATGATATGATCATCTCAGTAGATGCAGAAAAGGCATTTGGAAAAATACAACATCCTTTCATGATAAAAACTCTCAACTAATTGGGTATAGAAGGAAAATACCTCAATATAATAAAGGCCATATATGGCAAACCCACAGCTAACAACATATGCAACAGTGAAGGGTTGAAAACTTTTCCTTTAATATCAGAAACAAAACAAAAGTTCCCACTCTCACCACTCTCATTCAACATAGTACTAGAGCATTGAGTCAAGATAAAGAAATAAAAGGTATCCAAATCGGAAAGAAAGAAGTAAAATTATCTTTGTAGATGATATGATCTTATATATATAAAAAAGAAACCCCTAAAGACTACCAAAAAAAAACCTGTTCGAACTAATCAATGAGGGTGCCTCGGTGGCTCAGACTGTTGAGCGTCTGCCTTTGGCTCAGGTCATGATCCCATGGTCCTGGGATCGAGGCCTGCATCAGGCTCCCTTCTTAGCAGGGAGTCTGCTTCTCCCTCTGCCCCTACCGCCCCCACTTGTGCTCTCTCTCTCTCAAAAATAAATAAAATCTTAAAAAAAAAGAACTAATCAATGAATTCAGTAAAGTTGCAGTATATAAACTCAACATACAGAAATCAGTTGTGTTTCTAAACACTAACAACAAAATATCTAAAAAAGAAAATTCCATTCATAATAGCATCAAAAACAATAAAACAGGAACAATTTTAACCAAGGAAGTGAAAGATCTATACTCTCAAAACTACAAGACTTTGATGAAAGACATTGAAGAAGACACAAACAAGTAGAAGGATATCCCATATTTATGGATTGGAAGAATATTGTTAAAATGTTCATACTACCCAAAGTCATCTATAGATGTAATACAATCCCTATCAAAATTCCAATAGCATTTTTCACAAAAAGACAAAATCTTAAAATTCATATAACCCCAAAAACCCCAAATAGCCAAAACAATCCTGAGGAAAGAAAGCATCACACTTCCTGATTTCAAATTATCATACAAAGCTATAGTAATTAAAACAGTATGGCACTATCATAAGACACATAGACCAATGGAACAGATTTGAGACCCAGAAGTAAACCACCATCTACGTGGTCAACTAATACTTAACAAGGAAGCTAAAAAGACTCAACAGGGAAAAAACAGTCTTTTCAATAAATGGTGTTGGGAAAACTGGATAACCACATGCAGAAAAATGAAATTGGACCTTATCTTACACCACGCACAAAAATTAACTCATAGTTGACTGTAGACTTAAACATAAGACCTGAAACCATAAAACTCCTAGAAGAAAGCATAGGGAAAAATCTCCTTGACATTGGTCTTAGCAATGATTTTTGGATATGACAGCAAAAGCACAAGCAACGAAAGAAAAAATAAATAAGTGGGACTACATCAAACTTTTATTTTTTTATTTTTATTTTTTTGTGTTTTTTTTTTATGTTTATCACCATACATTACATCATTAGTTTTTTATGTAGTGTGGGACTACATCAAACTTTTAAAAAGCTTCTGCACAGCAAAACAACAACAACAACAACAAACAATCAACAAAATGAAAAGACAACATACAGAATGGGAGAAAATATTAGTAAAGCATATATCTATCTGAAAAGTGGTTAATATTCAAAGTATATAGCCAAAACAAACAAACTAAAAACAACGCACAATCATACAACTATTTCAATAGCAAAAAAATAATCCACTTAAAAAATAGGTAGAGGAACTGAATAGACATTTTTTCCAAAGAAGGCATACAGATAGATAATAGGTACATGAAGAGATGTTCACCACTACTAATTGTAAGAGAAATGCAAATCAAAACAATGGGATATCACCTCACAACTATTAGAATGGCTGTCATCAAAAAGACAATAGATAACAAGAGTTGGCAAGGATGTTGAGAAAAGAGAATCCTTGTGCACTGTTGGTGGGAATGCAAATCAGTGCAGCCACTATGGAGGTTTCTTTAAAAATTAAAAATAGAGCCACCATATGATCCAGCAATCCCACTTCTGGGTATATATCCAAAGGAAATGAAAACAGAATCTTGAAGAGATGTCTGTACTCCCATGTTTATTGCAGCATTATTCACAATAGCCAAGCTATGAAAACAACCAAAGTGTCTGTCAATGGAAGAATGGATAAAGAAATGATATAAATACAATGGAATATCATTTAGCCATGAAAAAGAAGGAAATCCTGCCATTTGTGAGAACATGGTTGGACCTCGAGAGCATTATGCTAAGTGAAATAAGTCAGAGCAAGATAAATAGTGTATGATTTCACATGTGGAATCTAAAAAAAGCCAAATTCATAGGAACAGAATAGAATGGTGTTTACCAGGGGCTGGGAGATCAGAGTAATGGGGAGATGTTGGTCAAACTTCCAAACTAATTTGGAGTACAACTTCCAATTAGAAGATAAGTTCTCAGGATTTAATGCACAGCATGGTAATTATAGTTAATACTGTATTACATAAGTGAAAGTCGCTAAGGAAGTACATCTTAAATAGTCTCACTGCAGGGGTGCCTGGTTGGCTCAGTTGGTTAAGCGTCCAATTCTTGATTTTGGTTCAGGTCATGATCTCAGGGTTGTGAGATCAAGCCCCGCCTCAGGCTCTGCATTTGGAGACTACTTGGGGTTCTCTCTCTCCCTCTCCCTCTGCCCCTCACCCCCAATCTCCCACTCTAAATATATATATATTTAAAAGATACATATATTTATTAAAATGTTAATATAATATATATTATATATGTGTGATGGAGATGCTAGCTAATCCTACAGTGGTAATTGTTCTGCAGTCAACACATTGTACAGCTTAAACTTACACAATGTCCTATGTCAATTATATCTCAATAAAGCTGAAAAATAATTGGAATACTAATATTTCTAAGTCTAAAGTTTGTGATGCCTCAAAGTATCTTCAATGATCTCCACAAGAATTTAAATGTTTTTTTAAACACCTTTAAAAAACCAATTAATATTACAACACAGTTTAGTATATGATATACCATAGGCAAAAAGGGGGAAGTAATGGATTAGTAATTTCACAGATTAAACCACAGAGTGTAGTAGCTTAAAGAAAGTTGGAAATCATTACATTAAAATATGAATTGAAAAAGTGGAAAGGTGAAGATTAGTGGATTCAGATATTCAGGGAGTCACTCAATGTTTACACATGTTCCTATATGCCTCTACACTTTATATATATTAAATATATGTATATTGAAATATATATCAACTAATATAAATAAATATAAAATATAAGTGAAATAGATATAAAATATGTAATATATAAATTATCTATAAATATATATGTATTTATAAAAATAATATATAAATAGTAATCTGATAAAATCACAAAATAAATATAGATTGAATATTCAACATAGCAGCAAATTTCAAAATGAATGCTAGATATAGCTATTTGCTTTCTCCATGGATTTTTTTTCTTAAATACCAGTGAAGTACATGGAAAAAATGAAAATCCAAGGAAGCCATATATCTTATTTTGAATATTTATATTTAAACATACCTCTGCATAGTATGGAGAAATTAGGAATCTGAGAAGTTAAAAGCCCATGAAATAGATTTTAAGCAGACATTTGTACAGCAGATGATTTTTTTTTTTTAAGTTTTATTTATTTGACAGAGAGAAAGAGAGAGACAGCACAAGTAGGGGGAGCAGCAGGTAGGGGAAGAAGCAGGCTCCTGGCTGAGCAGGGAGCCCAGTGCGGGACTCGATCCCAGGACTTTGGGATCCTGACCTGAGCCAAAGACAGACACTTAACTGATTGAGCCACCCAGGCACCCCCAGCAGACGTTTTTATTTCATGTTTGAAGTATAGGAAAAATGAACATCAATGCATAATTTATACAAATGCTTATAAAATCACTAAACAATCCTATAGTGAATGTTATTAGAAGAATTGACTTCCATTCTTCTATGTATAAATTCCTTAATAATGTAATTTCATTTTAACAACCAAAAAAAAAAAGTAGGAAGAACTATGACACAAATCCAGAGCAGCTTTATTATGATGCTGTTAATTTATATCCATGTATAAAACTATTCTGCATTGTGATTGCTCACATTGATTTGGGAAATTCTTATTTTTTCTTCTTTTTTTAGAGATGGGGGAGAGGGACAGAGTGAGAGGGAGAGAGAGAATCCCAAACAGGCTTGCTAGGCTTGATCTCACAACCCCCAGATCATGACTTGAGCCAAAATCAAGAGTTGGATTCTTAACTGACTTATAGACCTAGGCGCCCCTGATTTGGGAAGTTCTTTAAGAGGGATTTTGTCATTTCCAAGACATTAGGCTTGGTATATTTTCTATGTTATAAAAGCCTTCTTGTCAAAGTGCTTCATGTGTATATTTTATCTTTAGTTTTCTAATGGAGAAAACTGGGAACAGAGATGGAGTTTTGTATGTCCGTTGTTGACTTGTAAGAGTGCTTGCTGTAAGGTTCTGACTCAGGGCTCTGTCCAGGAAGTGCTCAACTGTGTGAACTAGCTGAGTGAAGGGAGTGTGCGAACATCTGATAATTTTTGACTTCACATTAGGATAGAAGAACTTACTCTCTGTGGTACTGGAGCAAGAGACTAAGAGGGAAGTGGCTGGGCTGTAGACTCACTTGGTTCATAAACTTGAATAAGCCACTGATCTTTTGCCTCAGTTCTCCAACTCCTATGACAGAAGTGCAAGGTTCCTGAGGGGCCCACAGGTTCCTGAGGGGCCCAGCCAGATTCAATGGTTACAAGTTTTACAAATCTAAAGGAATTTGATGAGGATGGTGCTAATTAAGGACATCAGGGCCTATGCACAGCAGGTGCTCAGCAAACATTTGTGGTGAGGCCATGGGCTCATCCTGATAGCAGGAGCTTAAGGCAGGGACAAGCCAGAAGCAGAATCTAAACTCTACATAAAGTAAATTGACTTTGCTTTTGAAGTCCTTCCTTTATGAGTGTGGAATTTGTGATAGGAAACTGGTTTGCTTAGGGTGGTGTGAGTTGTGTGGGGTGTGGCACAAATGAGCTGCTACTTTTGTTTCCATTTTCCACTCTGTGAGTTTCTCTCATCTTGTTTCCTGTTTTTCCTAAAAGCTGAAGTATATGAATATCTTTTTTCCTGCAGGTGTTAGTAACTTCTTTATCCTTCCGGACATTCTCAGTAATCATTGCCTTTCATGTTGGATTCGATGACTTGGGTGAGTGATGTATTAACAAAAATGGAGATTCTCATAGCAAGGGACTTCTGTGTGAACACTGGTATGAGGCATTCTCACTTGGAGTGAGGATGCAGATCTTAAAGTCCATACAATAAATTTTTAGAAACTCAGTTAAGTTTAAAAAAAAATAATCTACAGTAGAATTTTATTAAAACTGGATTTGTCATTAACCGATGCCAACAAATTATGAAACATCACCCCATATAACTGAGAAAGCCCATTGTTAACACTACTTTTACATATGTACACAATATACATATATGCACACATATGTATATTATTATATATGTAATATATATATTTACATTAATTTCTTAATGTTTTCATGTTTCTTACTAAAACCTCATATTTTAAAAAGCAACTTTTTTTCTTTTTAACTCTTTACATACTTCCTGCCTAAAATCCATGGATAATACCATCCTGTGTGGGGTATTTGATTTTCATGTCCTTGGGTTTTACATTATATTATTTTTTTAAATATTTTTTTATATTATTATTTATATTATTATTTATTTTTATATTATTTTTCCTTCCTTGGCAAAAATTCTTACTGCTGGGAGAAGTGGCAGCTCACCCTCAGTGTCACCGCTGGCTTCTCAAGCAGCTGGAAGGACTTCTGCTCTTCAGGCCTCCCTGGGGATTACTCTGGGCTGGAAATTCTCAGCCTCAACTAGAGTTTAGCAATAGTTAGGAAAAACAAAAGAAATCTAATTTTCCAAAATCAAGTTGACTAAGACTCCTATCTTCTCATATAACCACCCACTGTTCTGAAGGGTAACTCTTAGGACACTTGATTATGTTAAAAGGAATTGGATCAGAGAAAGAACCCTGCTACATTGGGGGCCTAAGAACACCGCTCAACACGCGTAGGAAATCTGGTGACTTAAAATTTAAAAAATAAACATTGCACATGAAAGCTTTTCAGTGATTTTTTTTTTAACATTTTCTGGCTTGAAATGTTATATACAGCTCTCTTTTTCAAAAAAAGGATTTCCCAAATCAGTAATAGCCACATGTTTACTGTTCATTTTAACTAAAGCCTACATATATATTGGACAGTTTTCCAGGTCATACATTGCTCTATATAGAGAATTTTCAAGAAAAGATGTACATAAGTATTGATATTTTGCACATCATTTTTGGTATACTATGCTTAATAATAATAATAATACAGTCACCTTTGATCTTTTGACCAAGTTTTCTTTGGACTTGCCTGAGTTTTGTTTTATTTTCCTTACCATTTGTAGAAAGGACATTTGCTGGATATAGAAGTTGCTTGTTTATAATTATTCTTCCAGGTCTTACAGAGAAGCTAGGGATTTATGTCATTAAACTTGTTTAATTGTAAGGAAATCTATGGAAGTTCATGTATAGATAAACTGTCAAAAGGAGCATGATGTTTTGGATATGCTATTCTTCTGAAGTGAAACTTAGATGACCGTAAAGAATCATCCCAAAGGAGCATTGTGTTATTATTTGCGGGTTGGGTACTATGGAGTTCCTCCTACTTCCTGCTTTCACTTTGACTCCTACGGCCTCTTCTCCATGAAGAGGTTTTTTGTTGTTGTTTTTGGGGTTTTTTAAATTTTGTTTTTGTTTTTTAACAATGTTAAGTCAAACAATGTCATTCCTTCTATGAAACCTGCAATAATATCCCATCTCACTCAGTAGGAAATCCAGTCCTTACTTTGGCTTAACAGCAAGGTAGCCACAAAATTATTGTCCAAATGGGATTCTTGAGAGTGAAAGGACCCTTAAGAGAAATTATGCTGGGGCAACAGATGTAAACCATGATTGCCCCAAGCAAACCAGGATATAGAAGCACCTACCTAGAAAGTCCTATAGGAACTTGCCACCACTACCGCTCATCTTCCATCAGAGTCCTTTTCTCTCAAGCCTCACTTAGCTCCAGCTATACTGACCTACTGGATGCTTTTCAAATATAACATAAGCATGCCCTGCCCCAGATGCCTGGAATGTTCTTCCCTGAGATATCTGTCTTGCTCTTTTCAAGTTAATTCTGGTCTGTAACCAAATCTCATCTACTCTTAGAGACACCTTTTCTGATTCCCTTCTAAAATAGTATCCCTCTTCCCCTGTTCACTCTCTCCTCCTTACCTTGCCTTATTTTTTTTTCATAACACTTACTATATTCTGACATAATTTTATATGTGCTTTTTGTTTCCTGTTTGGTGTTGTCCCCTCCACCAGAAGGCAAGCTCCATCAGTGCATGAACTTTGTGTATTGCTGTGTGCCTGGTACCTAGAATAGTGTCTGACACTTAGTAGGTATTTAATCATACTCGACGAATGAACAAGTGAATACATGCCTAGAAGAATGAGCTGATGGCTAGAATGGAGGCTGTTTTAGGGGGAAAGAACAATTTCCATTTACTTATAGATGGAAATTAAGTGAGAATGCTAATAATCTAAAATAAACTAGAAGGACCAGGAGGAGTATTAAAGAATATAAAGAATGATGTAGGAAAAATTTTGGCTAAAGTCAGTGTTAAAGATGGTATTCCAGACATGATGACTCACTGAAATGTTTTTACCATCTGATTATAGTAAAATAATTTCCTCCCTGGTAATGCATATTTTATGTCTTTCTAATATATTTAATCCATTTGGGTTGCTGAGCATGTGTTTTAATTCACCTTAATTTTAAAAATTTATTTCAAAATTTTTGGCACTTACTAGATTTAGGATATCCCTTAACAGATATTGTTGTCATCTCAGAAACAATAATATATGACTATCAGAATACCACCTATGTACCATTGTTTTAAGTGTTTTACAAATATTATCTTATTTAATCCTCCCCCAAAACATATATGATGTAGGTATTCCCATTATCCCCAATTTGCAATGAGGAAACTGAGGCACAGAGAGACTAAGGCAGTGGGACTTCAGAACCCATGCTCCTACCCCATTGCCTTTGCCATATTGTGTGATTTATTTTGTTGTTGTTTTGTGATCATAATCAAGTTTATTATTCCTGTTAATCTCTGTATTCCATAGAAATACCCTGAAAATATCCCCTGATTTCTCTGGCAAATTCTAAATATGTGATTCAATCTACTTAAACTACTACTGGTTGTTATTCCCCTAGCTTTAATCATAGTGTATTTTTAGGTTGGTTGCTTATTTTATTGCTTATAATCTGTCTTTTCTCATTGGAATGTTACCTTTTCAAGGGTAGAGACCTCTGTTTCACTCACTGCTGTGTTTCTAATGCGTAAGTGCCTGGTATAGCAAATGCTCAGTAACTATTGGTTGCATGAATAGATACTGACTGAATGAATTGTATTAAAAGTGTATTTTTTTCTATATATAATGTGATTTAATCAGTCAGCCAATATTTATAAGCATCGATTCTGTGCCTAGTATGGTGTTCTGTCTATGGCACTTGTAAATACCAGGCCCTCTTCTAAGCACTTTACGTAAGCAACTCTTTTAATCTCTCCAATAACCCTACAAGGTGGTCTGTAAAGATCCCCCCAAATGGTAAGACATGGCTCCTTTCCATATGGAGCTTCAAATCTAGTTGAGAAATAATACTAATGGAAATGAAATAGTTAGAAAACAAAGCAAGTTTGTAATATAAACATATTAAATTTTGACAATAGTCAAATTTTAGAGAAAAGGAATATAGGCAGGTGTTTCAACTTTTAAAAGGAGTTGGTAATTCATCTTGGTCTTAAATGATGGGAGGAATTCAGATAGATGAAGGGAGGAAGGGGATGATACTCCTGCAAAGAACAACTAAATTAAGGTAGAGACCAAGGATGATCCTTGGGACCTGGTAATAATGGTATATGTCACTGAGCAGGTAGGAGGGGCAGGCCATAGATAGCTTTGAAGCCCAGGCAGAAAGGTTTGGACAGGAGGTGGTGGGTATCAGTAAATCACTGCGTGTGTGTGATTTATAAAGTCAGGAAAATAAGTCTTCCACCCATATGTGGATTAAATGGAATAGAGTATAAAGAACTTGTCCCAGTTCTTGGCATGTAATAACTATCACTAAATGGTAGCTATTATTATTACTGCTAATAATAATAATAGCAGAGAAAGTTTTGCCTTGAATTTTTAACCTGGATAAATAGACTCATTCTGTTTTTGTTTTTGTTTTTTTTTTATGTCAGGTCTATCTAATTTGTCTTTATAAAGTTTAACTAATGATAGTATTGATTAAGACAAACAACTGGGATTCTCTATGAAGAAATGGGCAGATCCCACATATACTCCAGTAAAGAAAATGTGTTGTTTTAATGTCATACCCATAGACAGAGCTAAAAAATAATCACACGAGGGTACCTGGGTGGCTCAGTAGGTTAAGAGTCTGACTTGATTTTGGTTTGAAGTCTTGATCTTGGGATCCTGGGATCAAGCCCTGCCTCGGGATGCACACTCAGCGGGGAGTTTGCTTGTCCCTCTCCCTCTGCTCCTCCCCCCACTCATGCTCTCTCTCTCAAATAGATAAATAAAATCTTAAAAAAAAAAGACATGATAAAGTTTCCAAACTGCTAGCTACCTATACTTTATTAAAATGTACTATTGCCACCATGAAAAACAGTGTGATGTTTCCTCAAAAAATTAAAAATAGAATTACCATATGATACAGTGATTCCATTTCTGGGTATATACACAAAAGAATTAAAAGCAGGATCTCAGATAATTTGCACACCTGTGTTCATAGCAGCATTATTCACAATAGCTAAAATATGGAAGCGGTACAAGTGTCCATAGATGGGTGAATGGATATGCAAAATGTGGTGTATACACACACACACACACACACACACACACACAATGGAATATTAGTTAACCTTAAAAAGGAAAGAAATTCTGACAGGTGCTGCAACATGGATGAACCTCAAAGACATTATGTTAAGTTCAATGAGCCAGTCACAGAAAGATAAATACTGTATGATCCCATTTATATGAAATACTTAGAATAGTCAAAATCATAGAGACAGAAAGCAGAGTGGTGGTTGCCAGGGGTTTGGGGGAGGAGGGATAGGAGAACTATTGTTTAATGGGTATAGATTTTCAGTTTTACAAGGTTAAAAGAGTTATGAAGATAGGTGGGTGTAATGGTTGCACAACATAATTAATGTGTGTAATATCTTTGAACTGTACACTTAAAAATAGTTAAGGTGGTAAATTTCATGTTATATGTATCTTAACATAATAAAAAAAATTGGGGAAAAGAAGTGCTATTTGCAACTCTACAGAATCCAGTTATAGCTTTTTGATATATCCCCATGGAAGATACTTCACTAAAATTCAGCTGGTATAAAAACAGGCATTTCCCAGAGGGATAAACAAAGAAGGCATAATAACCTTTGTAAGATCCTCCATAAACTTCAAAGGATAGGAGAATGCCTGTAAGGTTTTTTGTTTTGTTTTGTTTTTTGGGGTTTTTTGTTTGTTTGGTTGGTTGGTTTTTTGTTTTGTTTTGTTTTGTTTTGTGATGGTAGGGGAGGTGGAGTATAAGCAAACTGTATCTCAAAAAGCTTTTTAAAAAAATCCATCTAATTATAGTGTACCAATTTTCTTAGTACAATATATTTCATACTAACTATTCTCCAAGTTGTTTCCCAGAGTTAACAGTACAACTTATAATTAAACATTATGCTAGATGAAGAAACACAGGCCAAAGTTCAAAATGAGCTATATGTGGATAGAGAAATCTGACCTACAAAACTTCTGTAGGGGAAAGGACTAAAAAGTCGAAAAGACAGCAAGGGACGGGGAGAAAAAAAGTGATTTAAGCCTTTTAAAGGTTTCAAAGCCAAGAATTTAAATTCAAAAATATTAGTCTGAAATCACTTAAATTCATGTATGCAGTTTGCATTATTGTCCATGTCTCCCAACGTAGAAAACAGTTTCTTTACACAACACCCCAGCCCTGCTCCATCTAATTAACAGAGAAAGGTCATCTGCACACAAGAAGGCCCTACCTTTGCTGCTGAAGAGCTGGATTAATCTTTTAACAAAGTCTTAAATATTTCTAATTGCCTTTGCCCTTAAACCTTGGTATTCTCAGACTTTCAAACATATTTTCTGTCCTCTTCCTTGGTGTGGACCTGCGGTGCCACACATTCCAGCCTGCCCTCCACACCCTTTGCACAATCATCCATCCTAAGTGGGGCTTTATGGACAGAACCACTTTTTTCCTAGCCATCATCTTTGCAGCCTGCTGACAGAGGTCCCTTTGCCTCTTGAAGGTTTATATACAACTATGACACTATGACACTATGACACACACTGAGTTTCTTTTTCTTTCTTTCTTTCTTTTTTTTCTTTTTTAGACACACACTCAGTTTCTAACAGTAAGATTAACTTGGAGTAAAAAATGCACTGTGTATTTTGGGTGCAGGTCACTGTTTGCTGTTCCGGTTGGCAATGTACACAATGATTTAAGCAATACTCCTTTGGGCATTTTAGTTTAGGGTGTGGGTATTATGTGACACAGCTGTCAACTCTTGGTTTGTTCTTGAGGGCAATTAGCAGAAAACTGGTTTTTCTGTTTTGGTTTGTTTGGACTAACTACTTGCTCAAGCAGAAGGAGCTTGCTTTCGACACTGAGGCAAACTCAGCAAGGAGGTCAGGTTGGTTCTCCATCTCTGCCATGAAATGAAACCATTTATGATATTTTCTACATCCTGGTATCTCTTGGTATCTACTCTCCTGAGCTTGCTCCAACCTCTCCCTTCATGGCATCAGATAAAGATTGTGGGTCCCCGGAACTGGGATCCAGGCATGGTTTCCCTCTTGCTGGCCAGCAGGCAGGTGCTGAGACCAGAGACCTGGGTAGTAGCTATATAACTGCCGAGCAGCCGTGACATATTCTGGGAAACAAAAATAATTGCTGAACACCAAAGTATATGTGAAAGCACTTTGCCCTCTTTGACTCAAGAATATTATCATGAACCTTAGCAAAACAAAGCAATGGTGCTAACTCAGTCTTCTGAACATTAGGCTTGAATCTGAACATGCTTTTGAGATGAGTTAAGGGTTTAAACGGTGAGTGGACTAGTTTGACTCTGTTTATTGCTTTATCCTCCATTCTGGCTTTGTCCCAGAAGTTTCCAATGGCTCTCGCAGATTTGGAGTCAGTATCTCTGATGTATTTGCATCTGACCTCTGACCTAAACCGCAGTGTTATTTTCAGCTGTTCTTTGACAGGGAATCCAACAGCTGCTGTTTAATACCACAGACAGCTTGTGACACTCGCTGGGTTTCTAGCAAGAGGATTAATCTGACGATCTTGGGCTCTGATTTGAAGCTGTCTATAATTTTCCTGCATAGGGGGTGGAGAAGAATAAAAATGAAACCTGAAGTACATTGTTATCCTTTTTAAAAAATTGCAGTAAAATATACAGTGTTAACCCTTAATTAAACAAACAAACAAAAAAAACATTTTCTTGCTGCAATTAAAAGGTAATAACAAGGTAATTACTTCCTGGTAGTTGTGATAATTGAATTTGAAAATGCTAGTGAGTGGAGTAAGTAATCACAAAGAAATCCTGAAATGGTAGATATCGATAATTGCTCATTGAAATATTTTTTACATGTCCCTAAGAAATCTGAAGCTCTGAGAAAATGTGACCATGCCACATAAACTTGACAAAAGGCAATAAGTTTTAGAAAAGCAAATTAGTCTAAAATTATAAGCAATTTTGTGGCTTAATTCCAAAATACATACTAGAACTTATTATTTTTTTTAAAAAGATTTTATTTATTTATTTGACAGAGAGAGACACAACGAGAGAGGGAACACAAGCAGGGAGAGTGGGAGAGGGAGAAGCAGGCTTCCCGCTGAGCAGGGAGCCCGATGCAGGGCTGGATCCCAGGACCCTGGGATCATGACCTGAGCCGAAGGCAGACACTTAACGATTGAGCCACCCAGGCGCCCCTAGAACTTATTTTTAAAGTACATTTTGTGGGGTTTTCTTTGCATAAGGGAGACTTGAAAATCTTGAAAAGATTGATATCCAGGTCCATGATTGGCTGGTTTCAAAGTCCATCCTAGCTATAATAGATTCAATGGCCAAATTAATTTGGGTTGTCAGGATGTAATTTTTTTTCCCTTTGCTATTAAACATCAACTGATAGGCAGAGAGCTAGAAACTGCCCTCCCCATTTAAGATAATGGCAAAAATATCAGGCACTTAGTGTTACCATACCAGGGGTGTGGCTATTCTTTCCCATTCTCTTCTCTCTCTCTCCCCTCTCGTGATAAACTCAATGGGGTTGTCTATTTTTAACCTCCTGTTCTTTCCTTTTGGCAGAGTAATCAGTGCGAGCTGAGCTCCTTCCCTGAATGAATCCAGCTAACCCCAGTGATTGCCTTCTGAAATGACCAGCGGACACACATCTGTCCAGAGGCTGTCCAGAGTATAAATTCTGGTTCTAAAGTACCATGTCCAGCCAAGGAAGTCCTGGTGTGGAGTTTTCAACGACGACAGTTAGTTCAGTAGCTGTTCAGGCTGGGGACTCCAGAATCGTGATAGCTGTCATAAAGGTAAGACAACTTTCCTTTTTCTCTGTGGCTGTTGGCTTTTTGCAGGGTGTTAATAATCCTAAAGAATGTTCCACATAGTCAGCAGCACTCAGCATATAGAAAATAGCACAGCAAGTACATCTTACTTGTAAGTTTAAGCAACTTACTATGGTTTCTCTTTCAGTTAGTCAGAAAACATCTACAGCAGCTTAATTAAAACAAAAACAAAAAACTCTACCATATACTTTCAATTTGATTTTTAAAGGCAAGGTACTCATGACTGCAAGTTCACAGGCTGGAGAATCAAGGGGACCTGTAAAATGTTTGTGATTTTTGAGAGTGGATGTGATGGAGGACGGAAGAGGACGGTCCCAGTAGATACGGGCTGGCACTGTTTTGAACATGATGGAGGGCAGGGAACACCTAATAGGAGGCTCTGATATGTGCCCTCCGCAGCACTGCTTTTGACATGGTAAAGACACTAGTAAATCCTTATCACATTTTGGGGGAATGAAGACCCTGCCAGGGAAGGTGCAAAGGGCAGGCATCAAATTTGCCCTTATCACCAGGAAGTTGAAGCCACTTGAGGCTTAGGGCTATTGCATATTTTATGTCAAGTAATTTGCTGATTTGCAAAGATGGCCACATACCTTTAGGTTGAAGAAGACATCCATGATTTTATTCCCTATGAAATGTCTTGCAAAAACCCTTGAAGCATTATGCTTGGATTTAGACAAGTCACTACTTCACGAATTCAGTGTTTAATGAAGTGAACAAGGCAAACAAGCTGGTGCTCACCAGCCAGTTACTTTCAGGACCTCACAAACCTGAGCTGAATGACTTCTCTGGCCTTTGTTAGAAGCCTGGACTGAGGCCTGTTTAATTTAACTTAATTGCTGTGAATTTTATGTTAATATGAAAAGTTGTAACAGGAAAGCAGCACTTGATACTATGCAAAACAATTCACTCTAGAAGCACTGAATATAAAGTGTTCCTACTGATGTGATTCCCAGTGCTCTTGAGACTTAGCCCCATGCAAACAGCACCTCTGATGATTCCCCGGCCCTTGAGTCCTTTCAAAGGCAGTAGGTGGGCATGGAAAGAAGCCTGAAGCAGAAGTAGCAAAAATTGATAATTTGCATGTGATTTTATGATGCTTTGAGTAACTACAAATTTCAGCAGTGAGGGAAAAGAGGCAAACTCATTGTTTTAAAAAAGTTAACTTTTCTTTCCCTCAAATAAAAAACATTTCTTAGAGCAGGAAGAGGAATAATGTGTATGGGATAAATTATAGGAGAATCAGAGGTCAATTGACAGTGCAGGGGAAAAAAACCCTAAAATTATGCTGGAAATACTTATTTTAACTTGATTGTGTTTCTAAGAATGTTCCCTCTGACCACCCTCCACAGCTTCTTTAACTTACTGCTGTCCCAAATAAAATAAACCGCAAGCTATTCAGAGTAGAAAGTCCATCTTAAAGAAGTGTCTGTGTCTGATCTGTATGGGTTTGTTTCCAAATGGTCTTAGGGCACTCATGATCTGGAGTAGCCACACATATTTTTCGTTTCTCTTCAACACTTTGCTTATCCATGTGCACGTGCCTTTTAGCAGTTCCTCTTGCTTAATCAGTTGTTGCTTCTTAGAAAAGCAATTCCTCAGGAAATGCAATGGTGAATTATATCTTCGAGCAGTGAAAGTGTCCTACGTGTGGAAAACAAATTGGCTGCATTCATACAGCTGTTGTCACATGCATCTAAATTTATTGACATTTTCATACATACTTTATTGATTACTCAACAACAAAAGTTGGAAAATGTTATGTTTTTAACTTTACTGTAAGATAAAAATCTGTTGCTTCATCTGCTGTTTATTCTTCACAGTTGAACCAGTGAGGTCAATGTAAAGACACTGATCAGCCTAAATAGCATTTATAAAACCTTTCCCCTTTGCTGAAGTTTGCATCCTATTTGCCCCTATATGCAATTTCACTCTTTTTATGGAATTAAGTTTTGTGAGAGAGAGAATGTACAATTGTGTAACATGTTCTGTAATTTTATAATATTCAATAATACACAATCTATTGTATGCATTCTTCATTTGAGAATTTTTAATTTAAATACCATATGCCAAGAGAAAAGAATTTACCCTAAGAGTGAAAAAAAAGACAGGGCGTGGATTTATATTAAACCTGTTATATTTCAATTTCAGGAAGGCCTATCTCTATAGAAAGAATAAAATGTTCACAGTAAAACTGAAACAGAAAAAAAGAAAGACAGAAAGAAAGAAGAAAAAGGAGAAGGGTAAAGGGGAAGAAACAAGAGGAACTAAAAGTGCATTTTATTTCATTTTTATTTATAGTGTGGCAAGTGGGTGCAACTTCAATTGGCTGAATCACAGCCCAATCTTCTAGAAATTGGTAGCAGTCAAGATGAAACCAAAAAACTTCTTCATGATCATGAACTTCTTTTGGCCAAGCTCAAGGTAAGATATTAAAATGTGAAGCAGATACAAAATTAAAAAGAAAATAAAAAGCTATTTCTTATACTTCCTCTTGATTTCTCTGACATCACTGGCCTATTGCCATTGTAATATACTGCCATATAGATAATGGAAAGGCTCTATAGTTATTTATGAGCAAATACCAGCATTCGAGAGAGGTAACAAGATTTTTTAAAAACTTCCCCTAATGTGATAGAAAATATAGAGTGATAATATTTCCACTGTGGAGAAATAACTAATTTTTTTTTTTTCCTGGCTGCCTCAGTGAAAAAAAAAATTCCATCATTTTTCCATTTCATCCATTATACTGTCAAGTCACAACAACAGATCCAAACTTTCTGTTGCTAATGATACCTGCTGGCAAGAATAATATAGAAGCTTATTTTCCCTCTGTTGAACTGTTGAAAACATCTGATTTTGTGTTTAATATTAAGAGTTCTTGAAACCAAATAATAATTTTAGTAAAATCAGAGTTATTATTCCATATAAGTGTGGTTATTTAGTCAGAATCTAAAAATAACATTAGCTTGAGATTGCCAGATAAGGTATCAAGTCAGGGCCAGCTACATAATTTGTGGGGCTTAGTGCAAAATAAAAAGGTGGGCTTCCTGTTTAAAAAGCAAGAAAAAGCTTTTTCTTGACCTGTCACATTGTATTTTATCTGCTATTTAATGTCTAGTTCCTTCAGGCCTAGGATACATTCTGGCCGAGTGCGCACCCTCACAGGCTCTGGGCCCCGGCCATGGCTCAGTCACAGGGTGTGGGCCTGACCCCAGCCTTTCCCTAGCTGTGCCCTGACCCCAGCAGGGCAGATGGCAGAGGTCACTGAACAAGGGTAGGGGAGCAGACAGGATAGCAGAGACTCTCTGGGAGGCAGGGCTCCATGTGAGATAAAGCACCAATTCCCCAGCACTTCCTCTGTTGTCCCATTGGACTTTACTTACAAAACACAAATTTAGAAATCAAATTATTAAAAATTTCAAAACAGTGACAGGCAGAGTCACTTTAAACCCCAAGTTTAAACCCTTCTAAGAACAGAGCCCAGGGATGCAGCCAGCCATGTGAGTAAGAATGCTTGTAGGTAAATGAATGGCTTCACTAAGATCAAAGAGGTTTGATTAGGCAGCCGGCAATGACTCTGTTTTTAGTCCTTTAATATTACTGGCTTCTTTGAACATCCTAGGCTGGATTGTATACTTGCTTCCTAGGTTTAGAAGCAGATCTAAACCGTATCTGATATATATGGACAGTGGTTTTCTGATTGGGCAGTAGTAAAAGTAATTGGGTATATCAGACTGGAAAGTTGAAGAAAGAATTAGTACTGAAGGAGGGAGCCATTAGAATCCAGAATTTATTCTCCTGTTTGGGCAGCTCCTTGCTCTGGGCTCTGGGCTGTCTTTCAAAGTAGAAATCCCTGGCCACCAGGAAGTCCTTTGTATATAAGAAAAGAACACATTATGATGTGAAAGAGCATTGAACCAGGAATCAAAAGATCTATGTTTTAGCACTAATTATACCATTAACTAGTGTAATTCAGCTAAAAACTCAAAAGTCTGACTGCGGCTGCTACACAAATAAACTGAATTCCATGAATTGTGGAAACTCAATACTTCCTCAAAATTCCTGCTCATCCCTAGAGGTTTACTTTCTCATGGTCTCTTGTGTCCCCAGCTCCTTCTTCTATACCTGCCAACTGTTTGTGCTGAAGCTAACTTGGACTTGAAACTACATCCCTTCCCCTGTTTCCACTAACACTTCATGCCCAGCCAGCATTTGCAGGTCTACTAATGAAATGTGAGTGGTGGGGAAACTCACGGAAGTATGGGTCTTTCAGGCTCCCTCTTTCTCCCAACCCTATGCCTGTCCAGGGCCACACAACTCCAGGGGGAATGCTGTCTCAGGCAAAGCACTTTGGCTCCACAGCAACTATGCTTAAATGCTTAAATTTGCATACCTAAATCAATCCAGGAGCTCAGTGGGGTGGGGGGCGGGGGGAGGAAAAGGGCTTTCCATTTAACAGGATCCATCCTCAGAAGATGCTTGTGGTTCAGAATGTAAAGTCCTGTTGTCCTTTTATGCCGGTCTTCTGGCTATGGACTAGCCTTCTGAACTTCAGGCTTTTTAACTGTAAAATGAAGGGAGAAGATTGATCAAAGCTCCATATCTATTGTGGATCTTACTATAAGGTGCCATGGGATCATGGAGCCATTCTCCTTCTCTGTACATGGATCTAAGAACATGAGGTCTCAGGTAAAAAGGCCTTTTGGCTTCACGTAGGCCTCTAGCCATGACCTCTTTCTGTCCATCTCTCATACCCTCCTTGACCCCATCTATCACTAGCAACTTAGCCACCCACCCCCCAAAGAAATTTTAAGTAGTAGCATCATCCTCCAATGTTATTGATTAAAAAAAAGAAATCAAGGAGTCTGAAGTCTGTTCCAGATTTGCTGACAAAAGACTTTTTAAAATAAAAAGGTGGGGCGCCTGGGTGGCTCAGTCGGTTAAGCAGTCACCTTCGGCTCAGGTCATGGTGGCCGGGGGGTGGGGGTGGGGGTGGGGTGGGGGTCCCTGCTCAGCAGGGAGCCTGCTTTTCCCTCTCCCTCTCCTGTTCCCTCTGCTTGTGCTCTCTGGCTCTCTCTGTCAAATAAATAAATAAAATCTTTAAAAAAAGATTAAAAAATAATAAAAAGGTAAATTCCATATTGCAGATGTATAGATCATGAATTTAACCAATTTATTAGCTATTACACCGTCAGTGTAGGCACAACTTAAGCTGTAGCACAAAGTTGTTGGATCCAAGTTAGTTTTAATATGAGCTTTTTGAATGATAAGAACATTAGTAGTTCAAAAAGCCAATAATATTTAATATTTAATGTTCATTCCAGTCCTTTTCCTATGCACAGGGCCCTGCAATTTGTTCTAATTATAAAGATAAATGCTGTGTAAGGGGTGTTTGAGAGGGTGTAGGGTTCAGCGCCGAGTCTACTCTAATTTGGGCATAGCAGTTAGCCTCTCTGGTTTCAGGTTCTTCATTTGAAAAATTATGATAAAAGCAGTTACCCTCAAACACCTAAAAATGGAAATTTGGGGGGAAAATGCAATGATATATGTATATACCTGCTGCTTTTAAAAGAAGAAGTGGTATAAATGTTCTGTTAATAATAGGTCAGAGGAATTTGGATATTTAATTTGATAGAAAAGCAATGTTCTGCCTCCATTGAAAATTATCTCAAACCCTAGTAATTTAGATTAAAAGAGAAATTTCTGGAAACAGAACTTTTATGAGATTTTCCTAATGTTGGTAATGTCTATACCCTGAAGATATTATTTTCCTTTCAGCAGTATAGTACTTAATTCCAGTGGAATGTCCAGAGAAAAAATAATTTCCCTATTTTCAGTGGTGAAAACATAATCATGTGGAAAAAGCATTAACTCCCAAAAGGCATCTAGATTCTCAAACCATACTCAAATTATTTCTAACGAGAAGGAAGAAATTTGGGAAAGGGGAGAGAGATTTAAGATTTGCCTATGGCTGCTTTTGACATTTCATTCCTAAGTGGTTCTCGGAGGAAAGAGGAATTGGAAGGACGTTAAGGATGTTGCTGAGAATATCCTCCTCAGCATCTGTCCTGTAACTAACGACATTGCAATTGTCCAAAGGAATTTACAGACCAAACGAACTTCCAGCCACTGGCTCCTGTATTGGTACGTATACAATATTAGCATCCAGGGAAGAATGACCCTTTTGAGTATAGAGTACTAAATTTCACCTCTGATTTGACTTATAAATCTATTGGTTCCCTGATTCCAACTAAATTTCTGACTCAGGGAATACTTATTTTTCTCCTATTTCCATTTACTTAGCTAAAAATGAATGCATGAGAAATAGTCAAAATATATTACTAGTAAAGCTAAAAGTCTTATTAAAACTTGCCTTACATAAGAAATAGCATGATTTTCTACTATAAACTTGAGTATTCACTAAAAGTGTAGTATTTAAAATTTTTTTACCGCGGTAAAATATATATAACATAAAATTTGCAATTTCAACCATTTTTAAGTGTACATTTCTATGGCATTAATTACACTCACAGTGTTGTGCAGCTATCACCACTATTTCCCAAGCTTTTTCTTCACCTCAGATATAAACTCTGCACCTAGTAAGCAATGACTCTTCTTCCTGCCTTCTCTGGTAACCTCAAATCTACTTTCTGCCTCTACAAATGTGTCCATTTTAGGTGCTTCGTATAAATGGACTCACTCATATACTTGTCCTTTATGGTGGGCTTTATTTCACTTAGCATATAATGTTTTCAAGGTTCCTCCATGTTGTTGTATGTATCAGAACTTCATTCCTTTTTATGAATGACTAATACTTTATTGTATGGATATACCACATTTTATTTATCCATTCATACTTTGATGGACCCTTGGGTTGTTTCTGCTTTTCAACTCTTATGAATAATTCTGCAATGAACATTGGCATACAAGTATCAGAGTACCTATTTTCAGTTATGTTGGGTATATTTAATTTTTTGAAGAAACACCAAAAGTTTTTCACAGCAGCTGCATCATATTACATTCCTACCAGCAACATACATGTGTTCTAGTTTCTCTACATCCTTGCCCAAACTTGCTATTTTCTGTGTTTTTGATTATAGCCATCCTACTGTGTGTGAATGGTATCTCATGGAGGTTTTGATTTATATTTCCCTAATGACTAATGATGTTAACCCCATTTTCATGTGTTTAGACAATTGTGTATCTTCTTTGGAGAAATGTCTATTCAAGTCTTTTGCCCACTTTTTAATCAGGTTGTTTGTTTTTTGTTGTGGAGTTGTAGGAGTTCTTTATATATTCTGGATATTAATCCCTTATCAAATGTAGGATTTGCTAACATTTTCTCCCATTCTGTGGGTTGTCTTTTCACTTTCCTGATAAGGTCCTTTAAGAATGAAGAATAAAGGGTGCCTGGGTGGCTCAGTCATTAGGCGTCTGCCTTCGGCTCAGGTCATGATCCCAGGGTCCTGGGATAGAGGCCCGTATCAGGCTCCCTGCTCAGTGGGAAGCCTGCTTCTCCCTCCCTTGCTCCCCCTGCTTGTGTTCCCTCTTTCCTGTATCTCTCTCTGTCACATAAATAAATAAAATCTTTTAAAAAAAAGAATGAAGTATAAGGGAAATCTGTATGACTTAATTGTATATATTTCCACACTAGAGAAAATTTTATAGCATGTGTGTTGAGAATGTGATGGAACCCTTTAGGACAGTATTGGAAGAAGACTAACCTATATTACCTTATCTGCGTCATAGCAGTGTTTTACCCTGAATGTTTACTTCATATAGGAAATCCATTTTCTCTCTTTCCCTATTTTCCTATAGACCCACAAGTTAGAAAATTCAACTCTCTTGAGTTAGAAATGCTACTCTCTCAGATGCCTTCACCCATCTCTCCTGCTTCCCTACAGGAGTGAGGGGCGCTGTGTTACCTGATTGGTGAGACTAGGGAAAGAAGCAGCTGCCATGGGGAAGCCAACCTCAAGGTTTCTCACTGCAGAGCCTGTCTACCCATGGGCTACATGTTCTTTACTCTCTCTGCTGCTGCTGACCTGGTTGGAAATCCCTGCCTGCCAGAGGCAGGCTACAATCTCACCCTCTAGGGCAGCTGAATGTGTGTCTGTGCCTCAGACCCAACTCTTTCCACAGGCAGGTCCCAATGACTAGAAGTAGAAAACCAATCAGCTCATCCTCTGGTCCAGTTTTATGGCAATGAGAGCAGCTATTTTGATCCATATCTGACCTTGATGTCAATTTTTCAATTGATTTGTAATCTTGAGGGGAGAGGGGTAAGATTAATTTGTACCTTCCAAATTCCAATATTAAAAATTTTTTTTAAAAATTTAATTCTAGTGCTGTTAACATACAGTGTTATATTAGTTTCTGGTATATAATATAGTGATTCAACAATTCCATATATTACCCAGTGCCCATCAAGATAAGTGTAATCCCAATCCCCATTACCTATTTCACCCATCCCCCCATCAACCTTCCCTCTGGTAACCATCTGTTTGTTCTCTATAGTTAAGAGTCTGGTTTTAGTTTGTCTTTTTTTTTTTTTTCTTTGTTCAATTGTTTTGTTTCTTAACTTCCACATAAGAGTGAAATCCTATGGCATTTGTCTTTCTCTGATTGGCTTATTTCACTTAGCATTGTACTCTCTAGCTCCATCTATGTTGTTGCAAATGGCAAAATTTCATTCTTTTAATGGCTGAATAATATTCCATTGTATATATATACCACATCTTCTTTATCCATTCATCAGTTGATGGACATTTGGGCTCTTTCCATAAGTTGGCTATTTTTTTAACTTACTAATTTGTTTAAAGTAGGCTCCACACCCAGTGTGGAGCCCAATGTGGGGCTTGAACTCATGACCCTGAGATCAAGACCTGAGCTGAGCTCAAGAGTCAGACACTTGACTGACTGAATCACCCAAACACTCCCATAAATTGGCTATTGTAAATAATGCTACAATAAACATAGGGGTGCATATATCCCTTTGAATTAGTGTTTTTGTATTCTTTGGGTAAATACCTAGTTGTGTGATTACTGGATTATAGGGTAGTTCTGTTTTTAACTTTTTGAGGAAACTCCATACTGTTTTCCACAGTGGCTGCACCAGTTTGCATTCCCACCAAGAGTACAAAAGAATTGCTTTTTCTCGGTGGTTCAAAGGGATCTGTGTCTTAGTGTTCTAACATATAAAGGAGCTGTCATATTTTCACTGATTATTTTGAAGAAAATCACTGAAATAAGGTAGGAGCTACTAGGAGCTATAGTAGGCAGTTTAATTTTTCTTTTATACTTTTGAAAATGGAGAACTTTTTCCATTAAAAAACAAAAAAAGTATTCTTACAATTATGAAACAGTAAAACTTCCTGGTGATTTTCCCTACCTCGCTTGGCACTTTTCTAGTCTACGGGGTATTTCTTTTCTGAAATGTTCAGCTCCAGTGAGTACTGTGGAGGTGTGGAGTGAAATAAAATTCAAATTCTTTAGATTGGAGAGTGCCATGGACAATCTGATAAAATATTATTTTTATAAGAGAAGTTGGTTTAAGAGAGAGTCTATGACAATAGGCTTCTCAGACATGGAGTTAAGGCATATTAATATTGTCAATATCACAAATAATTTGTTAGTAGTTCAGGTTAAGCAGCAGTTCAGAGTGTGATTATACTTAATGAAGTGTTGATGGGGTTGATTTATTAGAGGGGAAGGAAGTCTGTAAGTGGAACATTTTGTATGCACAGAGATTGTACAGTAAAAAATTGGGGGAGGACACTATATTATCCCCAGTCTTGGCTTAGTAGTTAAGGTTGGACTTGACTCCTTGGCAGAAGCTCAAGGGCCTATGGGAAACACGAGACACTCACCATATTACTCTGGCCTGGGACACCAAGTGACAAAGAGTTGGCAAGAAAGAGAGGCATCTTCCATATTTCTGTAGGGACTAGAGCATGGCTTGGTTATAGCAAATACTGACAACTTTTTTGACAACTTTAGAAGAACCCAGTATATAGGAACATTATGGTAGATTAAAGATGGCCATAAATTCTTTGGTACTCCTTCCATTGTGAAGTGAGGTCTGTGTCCATTCTCTTAAAACTGGTCAGACTCTCGGACTGCTTTGCCCCAAATATTACAACATAGATAATGCTGTAAAAGTTTCCAGACCGAACGTCAAAAGACTGGTTGCTTATACTTTCTGTAATTTCAAATAGTCACTCTTGGAACCTAACCAACTTGTGAGGAAGTCAAGTAGCACTGTCGAGGCCCATGTGGAGAAGAACTGAGGCTCCCAGCAACAGCTCTGGCTGAGGTCTTGGGTAACAGCCAACCAACTTGCGAGTTATGTGAGTAAGCCATCTGAGCCATCTTAGAAGTAGATTCTCCAGGCTGGGTTAAGCTTAACTGTGTGGAGCAAAGACAAATCTTCCCCACCAAGCCCTGCCCAAGTTGACAATTGTGAGCAAAGTAAATAAGTATTTTAGGCCACTAAAATTTGCAATGGTTTGTCACACAGCAATAGATTTTGAAGGGATTTGGAAGTCAGAACTCATGAACAAAAGATACAGAAAGAAGAAAACAAGAGTTTTCATGGGGAAAAAGTTGAGAAGTGGAACTAAGATTCTCTAAAATGAAAGATGGTGTGATTGTTCTAATGAGAAGCAACAAGAAAATTCTGAAGTTTGTAAATCATTTACTTTTAGAAAATTAAAAGCAGGTTCTAAAATGTATCTATTATAATGTTTGTTTGACTTTCATTTCAGTATACTTTTTTGAACAGGAGGAAAAGGTTTGTAGTTATAATTCAGCACACAGGGATATGCACAAAATATTACAGGTAGAGTGTGGAAAGAATGACTACCTGCCAGGGAATTCAGGGGAAGCTTGATAGAGAAAGTGATATTTGGCTGTCCTGGAGATGAATAGGAGTTTTCCAGATACCACAGACCAAATTTAAAGGACAAACAATGCACTGGGAGAAATATATTTGCAGTTTATATGAAAGTTAAAGAGTTACAATCCTTCGTATTGATAAGAAAGACAAAAAAACAAATCAATAAAAAACACACGATTCACAGAAGACAGGCAAATCACCAATAAATATATAAAAGGGATGCTCAATATCAGTAATAGCCCGAGAAGCAAAATAAATAATAAAAAAAAACCCATGATTTGCCTAATGCAACATTAAAAATTCAAGATATTTATAATATCCAATGACAGTGAGAATACAAGGAAAGGTACATTCTACCCTACTGTTGGTGAGAATTTGGACTGACACAATCATTTTGGAAACTAGCAAGCATTAAAATGTAAAATGCTTACATTCTATGACTCAGCAACCTCACTTCCCAGAATCTCTCCTTAGAAATGAGAGCACTAGTAAGGATATAGATATGAAAATGCTTTTGCTATGATACTGAGCATCTTTCCACATGTTTTTAATGGAATAATTTAATTGGAAACAAAACAATGTCCAACAATAGGGAAATATGTTTATAAATTGACCATTTATGCTTCTTTCATACTTTGGAAGATTAAGCTGAGTCCCAGGCTTCTTGTTGTGACATAGATAAACTCTTAGATGTTTAACCCAATGTTGGTTGGGTTTATGGTATTTGTCACTAAATGCATTCTTATTTGAAATCTGGGTCAAAAGTCAGGATTATAACTAGCATTTTTTTTTTTTTTTAGATCATAGGCCTGTAGTCTCCAAGCTATTAATTAGAAAACAGTGCTTCTTTAAAATATAAATCTACAAACAAAAATTTTCATTGAAAGTAGAACCCAGAGTCCTTATTAGTTATCACAAAAAGGGTCTTGGTGTGAGATTTGGACCGACAGGACAAAACTCGGATAGCTTAAGAAATACAAATGAGGGCTAACAGATAAAAATGGTAGCAGAGGACTCACTCACCTCTACTCTCAATCTTCAATACTGCTGAGTTAGCTTACATGTTAGGATAGAAATATCCCTTTTGCATTCTATCCAGATGGCAACAGATCCTTCTGCTCTAGAAAAGACCCAAGTATATATCGTACTTAACCAAGAATGTATCTTTTCTAAATATAGATTTTGTCTTAGATATATTATAATGTATAAATGTGTAAAACTCAAGAGTTTTTCAGACGGCACAGCTGTATCATTCTCATGACAAGTTCAGTAAGCTATCAGTCCTCAGGAAAATAAGACAAACTTCTGATTCTTTGGTCAGCCCAGTCTTCCAAATCACCTATATCCTCTATCTCTCTCCTACCACATATTTGAGGTTCGGGGACTTAAGTGAGATTAGAATTTTTGTCTTAAAAAATTGTCTGAAAATGGAATACTGGTTCCAGTTCCAGGCAAGATGGAATAAACAAACTTCACCCTATCTCCATTACAGGCAGCTATAAACCCTGGCAGAATGTGTGTATGCAGAGTACGCTGAAAGTTAAGGGCTAGCAGGTAGATTAGGGAAAGATCAGAATCCCGAAACCACCAAACAGCAGTGTTGTTTTCTCCCTCCAGTGTTGCCCAGCTTAGATTCAAAGGCAAGTTGACACCCTGAAGTATGCCCTGAGGTAGACGGAAACAGCTCCAGAAGAGTGAAGACTCTTTCATATCTAAGCAGTAAAAAGAGAGCTTCCATGCGTCGACAGAAAGGGAGGAAATACCCTGCTTTTGTTTTTGCTTTTTGCTTTTTTGTTCTCTCTTCCCCAGTGCAGGCAGTCCCCAAGAGGCAGCTGTGATGGAGAAGGTGGAGGCAACCAGGCAGGTTCCTGAACCTCTGAGAAGGGAGAAACCTGTCTCTGACCAGAGGAATTATGGTCTCAGAACTTGCAGTGAATTTACATCACCTTTTTTTTTTTTTTATTACATCACTTTTTTCCTCCCTCTGTTCTCTCCACTGTTTGGTCCTGCAGACATAGTGCTGGGAACTGCATGGCGGAATGAGTAAACCAAAGCTTCAGGTTTCGGGCCAGAGGACCAGTAAAGGGGTTTCCATGGTACAAATTTCAGGCCCTGAGTCAAGCCAATGAAATTAGAAGAAGCAATCTCACCTTTCAACTCTATAACTCTTATTTATATAGATGGCTTTCCGATTTTCTTTTTAAAAAGCTCAATTACTCTGTCAGTAAACAGGGAACTCTGAAGAACCATAAGCTCTCAGATTCAGTTTAATAGGACACTTTTCTAAACTTTAATTTTCAGCTCAAAACATATCCAAAGTTTTTACATAATTGAATTTGGAGAAACCCAAACCACCCAACGCTATTGCTCACTGCTTTCTGAGAGCCTGAGATTCTTTGGTTCAGTGATCCCATAGGCTATTAAACTTTTATTGATGTAGTGGGAAAAAAAACCCCACTTTGCTAGTGTGTTACACTTATTAGAGGAGCAATAAATACAAATATATAATGCTAACCACACATGGAAGTCAATATATGTAATTTTAAATACATATCCATATAAATTTTAGAGCATAAAATACTTATAGTAAAAAAGGATAAATGTATCAAATCAACAATCTAAGTTTCCACCTTATGAAATTAGAAAAATAAGACCAAATTAAAACCAAAGCAAGCAGAATGAAGGAAAAAATAAAGAGCAGAAATCAATGAAATTGTAAGCAGGAAAACAACAGGGAAACGAATGGCTCTTTGAAAAGGTCAATGAAATCGATAAGCCTCTAGCCTGACTGAGAAAGGAAAAAAGAGAGAAAACAAAATGACCAGTGTTAGACAGGAGGGATGAGGCGTCACTGTAAACCCCACAGACCATTTATTTGAAGACCATAAATTGCCAAAACTCACCCAATAAGCTAAGTAAAAAGTGAAAAGAAACAAATGAAATTAATTTAATAATATGCTTAATTCAACCCAATATATCAAAAATATTATCAAATAACATGTAATCATTATAAAAATTATTAATGAGATATTTTAATTTTTTTGTATTAAATATTCAAAATCCAGTATGTACTTCATACATATCACAATCTGAAGTAGCCACATTTCAAATAGCTAGTGGATATCATATTGTACAAGGTGGATTTGGAGAATAAAGAAGAATAATCCTTCTGGGAATAAAAATATTTTATTCTTTTTAGCTCAGGAGAAGTCTGCTTATAACCAAGCCAATATATGTAGGGCCTGAAAAAGAAAATTATGAGATGAGATTTCTTTCAGGGACAAGAAATGAAAGAAAACCAGCCCAATTTATTTCCAGTAGCAAATTTTTGAAAGCAATTAATAAAGCAATTATTAGACACTGTCATAGGAGGGAGTAGAAATATTTTTCCTAGTGTAACATTTTAAAAAATATAAATGTGTGGGGCGCTTGGGTGGCTCAGATGGTTAAGCGTCTGCCTTCAGCTCGGGTCATGATCCCAGGGTCCTGGGATGGAGCCCCGCATCAGGCATTTTGAAACAATGAAAAGAAAACCTTGTATTAATCCAGTTTGAAAGGCTGACAGTGGAAGGCAGTAATTAAACTGTGAATTGTTTGGTTGTGAGTTCTGGAAGCATTATTGCATATTTCATTAATAATTTTATATGTGATTAATTTGCTGTTCATTGTTTTTTCATTGCTCAAATATTGCTCAGTGAACTTCTTATGGTTATGTTGCTTAATGGTGATAATGAATCTCAGATCTGTACCTCTGAAACAAATAATGCAATATATGTTAAGAAAGAAAAAAAGGAAGAAGAAGAATGTAGCAGGAGGGGAAGAATGAAGGGGGGGAAATCGGAGGGGTAGACGAACCATGAGAGACGATGGACTCTGAAAAACAAACTGAGGGTTCTAGAGGGGAGGGGGGTGGGAGGATGGGTTAGCCTGGTGATGGGTATTGAGGAGGGCACGTTCTGCATGGAGCACTGGGTGTTATGCACAAACAATGAATCATGGAACACTATATCTAAAACTAATGATGTAATGTATGGGGATTAACATAACAATAAAAAAAAAGTGAAAAAAAAAATAATGTGGGAGACCAAATGCAATCAGATTCTAAAATTAGCCAAAAGGATTCTGTTACTATGCCTCGGTTAATTTTGCTTAATGTTGGTTAGCAATATATTTTGTATTTGAGTGGTGAATATATGGCACAAAGCAGGAATGTGCTTCCATTAGGATATTAGTAAAACTTGGACTAACTTAAGATTTTTTCTTTATACTGCTTAATTCATTTATAAATATTTCACTTGTGACTAGCTTTCTTTTATGTTTGTAGATGATGGCCTTTTTAGACTTAAGAGAAGTGAAATTGCTGGATCATATGATAGTTCTATTTTATTTTATTTTATTTTATTTATTTTTAAGGATTTTATTTATTTATTTATTTGAGAGCGAGAGAGCATGTGGCCTGGGGGAGGAGCAGAAGGGGAAGAGTAGAGGGGAGGGAGAGGGACAAGCAGACTCCACGCTGAGCATGGAGCCCGACTTGGGGCTCAATCTCACAACCCTGAGGTCATGACCCTGAAAACATGACCTGAGCTGGAACGGAGAGTCAGATGCTTAACCAACTGAACCACCCAGGTGCCCCTGGTAGTTCTTTTTTTTTTTATGTTATGTTAATCACCATACATTACATCATTAGTTTTTGATGTAGTGTTCCATGATTCATTGTTTACGTATAACACCCAGTGCTCCATGCAGAACGTGCCCTCTTTAATACCCATCACCAGGCTAACCCATTCCCCCACCCCCCTTCCCCTCTCGAACCCTCAGTTTGTTTCTCAGAGTCCATAGTCTCTCATGGTTCGTCTCCCCCTCCAATTTCCCCCCTTCATTCTTTCCTTCCTGTTATCTTCTTCTTCTTCTTTTTTTTTTTGACATATAATGTATTATTTGTTTCAGAGGTACAGGTCTGTGATTCAACAGTCTTACACAATTCACAGCGCTCACCATAGCACATACTCTCCCTGATGTTTATCACCCAGCCACCCCATTCCTCCCACCCCCCACCACTCCAGCAACCCTCAGTTTGTTTCCTGAGATTAAGAATTCCTCATATCAGTGAGGTCATATGATACATGTCTTTCTCTGATTGACTTATTTCGCTCAGCATAATATCCTCCAGTTCCATCCATGTCGTTGCAAATGGCAAGATTTCATTCCTTTTGATGGCTGCATAATATTCCATTGTATATCTATACCACATCTTCTTTATCCATTCATCTGTTGATGGACATCTTGGCTCTTTCCATAGTTTGGCTATTGTGGACATTGCTGCTATAAACATCGGGGTGCATGTACCCCTTCAGATCCCTACATTTGTATCTTTGGGGTAAATACCCAGTAGTGCAATTGCTGGATCATATGGTAGCTCTATTTTCAACTTTTTGAGGAACCTCCATAGTGGCTATATCAATATACATGCTCACCAACAGTGCACAAGTGTTCCCTTTTTTCCTCATCTGTGTCAACTCTTTTTATTTCTTGTCTTTAATAATAGCCATTCTAACAGGTGTGAGGTGGTATCTCGTGCTATCTCATTGGTTTTGATTTGCATTTCCCTGATGATTAATGATATTGATCATCTTTTCATGAAACTATTTCATGACTGATATGTGGGTGTTGAACCAGCCTTGTATCCCTGGAATAGATTCCACTTGATCATGGTGTATGATCCATTAAATGTATTATTGAATTCAGTTTGTTAATATTTTGTTGAGACTTTTTTGCATCTATGTCCATCAGAGCTATCCCTGATTTTTTTTTAAGATTTTATTTATTTATTTGACAGACAGAGAGAGAGCACAAGCAGGGGGAGCAGCAGGCAGAGGGAGAAGGAGAAGCAGGCTCCCCGCTGAGCATAGAACCTGATGCGGGGCTCGATCCCAGGACCCTGGGATCATGACCTAAGCCGAAGGCAGACGCTTAACTGACTGAGCTACCCAGGCTTCCCTATCCCTGATCTTTAATAACCAAATGATCTACCAATTTCTATTGTTAGTTAATGTTTTGGGCTTGAAAAAGAAAGAATCATGGTCTGTATATTGTTACTTATATAAAAGAGGTTTAAGATTGAAGTCTTTGGTAAAGCCTACATTCCAGAACTAAGCCACCCACCTGGAAAAAGTGTTAAATAATTAATCAAGATTAGGAAGACAAAGAATTATACATTCTGGATTTTTTTTTCTTCCAAGAACAAAAAAACTTCCTATATTACCTGAGACTTAAAACTGGCTTGCAGAAAAGATTAAGTAAACATAGGAATACTAAACGACATTTTCAATCCTGAAATTTCCATCCTGACCAGTTCATTTTCATCAATAGAGATCAGGTTATACTTCTACAAAAAACTAGCTAAATTTGAAAATGGAATTTTCCCATAGTTACTAGAACTTTTATCATTAACTTAGTAACCAAATATATAGCTATAGGACCTCCTTTGTGTATATATCTCAGAATTGGGTGCACAAAGTGTTGTGGGTGTGAAATGGTACAAAATGAAGAGAAATTCCTACCTCTTGAAACAGTTGCAGATGCAGTAATGGTTACTATTTAACGATTATGATGTGCCAGCCATCATAACAGATACATTAGGTATTTAATACTCGCATCAACTTTGTGAGGTAGGAAATATTCACATTTAACACATGATAAAACAAATTTTGCCCAAGTCCCACAATGGGACTCCAATTTATTTAAAGAGGTAGGATTAATATTCAAAACACAGCCATTGACAGATGATATATGGAAAACTTTATACAAAGTGCTGACAGATGACTCATGCAAGAGTTCCATCAGCCCAATTGAGAATATTTATTTGGATCTCGAAGGAAGTGACGGCTAAGAATTGAGAGTCAAAATGACATTCACATCAGAGAAAGGTGTTAACAAAGCTGTTGAGACAAGTATAAGAAAGAGATGCATGTATGTGAAGAACCCTGCCAGGAAATGTCAAGAGATGAGGTTAAACTGGTAGAGTGGATGAAGATTGGGCTGGAAGGCAGTACATGTTGGGCTACACAGTTAGATTTGATTGTGGCCAAGCAAAGGTTCTTAGAGCAGGGGAAAGATTTGATAAAAATTTAGTCTGAGAAAGGTTACCTTTATAACATTATGCAGCGTGGACTCAGATGGAAAATCACTGGAGTTAAAAGACGTATATGGAAGCTTTTACTAGACATTGGAACTTAGAATAGAGTTCTGAGTGTAAGAGTAAAGAGAATTAAACTTGAAAGTTTTTGTTGTAATAACATCATATATTATGTACAGTAGGGCTATCCTTTGATGAATTCATAAATTATAAAATATTATAGAATCAGATAATTTATTTTACATAAAGAATAAGGTGAAAGTCAGTGATAATCCTAAACCTTAAAACTTGTAGGATAAGAAAAATAGATGTCCCACTGATATTATTTCATAATTGCGAAAGAGGTGCCATTTTGAATTAGAATGTTCTTTATATTTGACAGATTGGAAGTTAGTGATATCATTTGTTAGTTTCAGGGAATAGTGATGCTGGACACCAACTTGCAGTTGTTTAATAAACAAATAGGAAGAGAAGAATCAGAAATAGCAAGAATAGGCCATTTCTCCAATAAATTTGACTGAAGCAAGAAGGTGATGCTGACTGGGAAGTTTTTGTTAGGATGGGAGGGATCAAGGTTGGGAGAAATGGGCAACTTTCACGTAAGTAGTGGAGTGTGAGAATCAGTGGAGTTTGTTTACTATGAATCTGAATTTCCATGAGATATAATTGTGAAGTTTGGAAGGATAGGGGCACAGTAAGAGGAAGATTACAAAGAGGATAGATGAACAGAAGGTCTTACATGAGTGATAAGAGGAGTATGAGGCAGTTTTGAGATTCCAGATGGTCATGGTGGATTTGATCTTAGGGTATCCTGGATGGAGAAGACTGGGATGGCCACTTCCTATTCCAGTTGTTAGCCTGATGACTGTTTCCAGGCCCAGAACTCTAGGCAGTTCAGGAAGCCATTGAGAGAGAATGGTGAAAATGAACAATCTCCATATGCAACAGTAAGAGGAAGGAAGGCCTCATTAGCTGGTTCTAAACCTGGCTGGAATCACTGGGGACTTAAAGAGAAAACACAGGACTCATATAGGTCCCAAAGCTGAAGAATCAAAGGAAGGCTGGGACACCTGTATGTTTTTGAGTTTTTTTGCAGTAATTCTGAGGCACAATGAGGAATAAGAGGCTCTGGCTCAAATCAGAAGAAACGACTACTGTTAAACAACCACATTAAAGTGCTTGAACAGAGGTGCTGTCAGTGGAATTGAGAAAAAGCCGTGGAAAGTTAGAGGCAAACATATTCAGGCAAACAAAAGTTTGGGGGAAAGGGAATTTCAAGACAGAAGTATTGAATAGTGCTTAGAAGCAGCAGCATATTTGCGGAATTTGCCATTAGACTTGACTGTGAGGAGATTATTATTGCTCTCTGAAAGCTTTCTGGAGTGCTCCCCGTTTATGCTATTGACCACGTCCTCCTCTGAATCCCTTCTGTAATTTGTAGCCTGTCTATCTCTACTTTGGATCTGCTTCATGGAAAGCCCTTTCATGTTTCATTTTTGTCTTCTTCATTAGACTTTGATCATATTTTTGTCCCTAGGGCCTAGTACTGTGCTTGGATTATATATTCAATAAATATTTATAGAATGAGTGAATAAATTAGGCAGGGAAGGAATGAGTACATGTATCTATTACATATCTTCAGGAACCATTTATCTCTTTGAACTAACAAAAAAACATGCATAAAAGGACTGTGAGTAAAAAAAAAAATGGAATAGTGATTATTTAAATGGTATTCACACACCGTGCTCTTCTTGCTCACAATGGTTCTGAAGGTTTTAAGGAGACTCAATTATTAATGTACAGAACATTTGGGCTCCTTAGAGAACATAGTGGAACTGATAAAATATTAATACTGTTAGTTTTTCTGATTTGTGTCATTATTCTTTTTTTAACTGAGCTGGAGGATGAGTTTCTGAGTAAATTATTGATATCCTCATCTTGGAATGCTAAGTCCCCCTCCTCCGAGAAGTGTTCCCTGAGCTCCGGCCCCATCTTAGGCCCGTCTCTCTCTCTCCATGTGTTTCCACTGTGCTTCTCAGCACCTCTGTACTTATACAAGTACAGTCTCATACCCTAATGTGGTACTTGTTCAAGCACAGCCTATATAATGAATATGTTAAAGTGTAGTTTGTGAATAAATTACACCAGAGTTGTCTTAGATACCTGTTAAAAGGAGCTATGTAGACCCCTATGAGAAAAGACTCCCTGTGAATAGGGCAATTTGCTACCTGCAGCTCTCCTGGGCTCTTCCTATCATTTAGTGTCACTTTTAACACTGGTTTGCTTAATTTTTTTTTACATATGTATGCAGTTCTCATTAGAGTGTAAGCTTCCCTCTAGGCAGAGATTGGGTTGGCACATATTCAGTTATTATATGGATAATTTTTGTCTAAATTCATGTAAGAGTTTTGGAGCCTTGGGGTGCCTGGGCGGCTCAGTCAATGAAGTGTCCAATTCTTGGTTTCTGCTCAGGTTATGATCTCAGGGTCGTGGATCAAGCCCCACATCAGGCTCCACACTGGGCGTGGAGCCTGCTTGAGATTCTCTCTCTCCCTGTATCCCTCTCTCTCTCTCTCTCTCCTCCTCTCAAAAAAAAAAAAAAAAAAGTGTTTTAGAGCCGAAATTATGACCTAGATGTAAACATAATACAGTGAACTTTTGTTGAGTGTGTGCTATGTGTCAACCACTTTTTAAAATTCAATATTTAACAAATTAAATATATTAAATGTTTTAGGTGTATTAATTAGTTTAATCCTTTACATAACCATGTGATATAAATTTTTTAAAAATATTTTATTTATTTATTTGACAGAGAGAGGCACAGCAAGAGAGGGAACACAGCAGAGGGAGAGGGAGAAGCAGGCTTCCCACAGAGCAGGGAGCCTGACGTGGGGCTCGATCCCAGGATCCTGGGATCATGACCTGAACCGAAGGCAGACGCTTGACGACTGAGCCACCCAGGTGCCCCCATATGATATAAATTTTATGAGAGGCAGTGCACCTTAGAACTTGAATGCATAAGCCCAGCTTTCCTGAATATGAATCCCAATTTTCCTGCTTGGTTTTGTAGCTCTGGGAAAGTTACTTATTCTCTCTCTGTCTCATTATCTTCATCTATAAAATGGGGATAATAATAGTGCCTACCTCAGGGGTTAAAACAGTGAAAGAATTTAGAACAGGGCTTCATACATAGTGTTGAATGATTGTTAACTATTATTATTTTTACAGATGAGAAAACTAATGCACACACAAGTCATTTGCTACAAAGCTAGGAAGCAGTGGAGCTGAACTCCCAACTCCAGCAGCGTGCCTCTGTGCTGTCCCTATGCTGGGTGTGCTGCATGGCCGTCGGCCGTTAGCTGTACCATAAAATCCCACTCGCTCAGGAGGGTTACAGGGATGGTATGAGTAACTTCTCAGCTGACTGAAAAGAACCACTCAATAATTTCTTATCAACATTATGGCTGTGGATCTTAGAGGATTTGCAGTAACCAAGTCACAGTAGCATCAAGATGGTTCTGCTCTACCAGGCTAGATTCCCTGTCTACTGTGTTCCTAACCCTATGCTTGGCTTTGGGGAGTAGAGAGACATGAAAGAAATGTGAGGGACATCCTCAGCCTCCAGCAATTTATAATGTATGACCCTGGTAGATCCATGGAGCAATTAAAGAACAGTGAAATCATAGCCTCAAGGCACTGGATGATTCATTAAGTCCCCAGATGAAAAATGTTGATAGGCAAATTCAGGGGAAAAGAGAAATTAATTTAGCTAGAGTGGTTTCTTGGTGAAGGTGGAATTTAAGGTCAACCTTGAAATATGGGGCTATGGGAGTAAGCAGTGTGAGAAGAAAAGTTTCTGGGACACGGGGGAGGACTGACTCTTTAAGCCAGAAGTAACTGTTTTTCCTCCACTTTGGCTTCATCCTGTGTACAAATGCTAGCTTAATAGTCATATTTATTTATCCTCCTGTTTGGTACAAAAACTTCCCAATGTTCTAGCTTTCATCAAGTTTTAGGGAATGTGTCATTCTCTTTGTTATTGTTTTTGTTTTTAACTCAAGCATGGTGGAGTTCAAGTTCCCCAGTAAAACGCACAATGGCACTCTCGATAAGCCTTCAGAACTCTGTTTTTTCAGTAACATAAAAGGCCACAGAGCTCTTAAGGAAAGGTAGTAAATCTAAACAAATCCAAGGGTACAGAAAACTTCCTCAAACAACAGAAACCACCATTAATAATCTAATCCATGCACCTGTATATTATTTCTAATTACATTATTTACTTCATTTCACAGAGCTGGCATGGAAAAGTCATTTATATGCAAAATGCCCAAGAAGGAAAAATTAAGAAAACACAGTTACGAAAAATAATGTGATAGAACTTATTGGGTGCACTTAAACATCTGTTTGAAAATGCCATCTTTTATTGCATCTATGAGAAAGAAATCTTTTTTTTTCAACAGCTGTTTGGCAGTAAATTAAGGAAAAGAAAATATCTGGTTCCAGGGCACCTGGATGGCTCAGTTGGTTGGGCATCTGACTCTTGGTTTCTGCTCAGGTCATGATCCCAGGGTGGTGAGATTGTGCTGTGTGCTGGGCTTGGGGCCTGTTTAATATTCTCTTCCCCTCACCTTCTGCCTCTCCCCCCCCTCACCCCCTGCCCCATATTTGCTCATGCTCTCTCTCTAAAAAAAAAAGAAAGAAAGAAAATATCTGGATTCATTTACATTTAATTATAAAGAGACTAAGTTGTAACTTTGAAAGCTAAAGGTTGTTCTGGCATTTTTATTGTGAATGGATTTTATGGTGACTTAGTAAATGGCTCTGGTTTGAAAAGTGACCCCCCTTGCCCCCTAAAAAACTTACTTTTTAAAATCCAAATTGACTGATTCAATACAATGTCAGAATTCCCCAAGTTGGTTTTCTTAATCTTGCCTCTTTCTGTCATTGCTTATGTTACTGACATTTCCTAGTTACAACAGAATCATCTGATATTTTACTGACTTGGTTTTAGCATAGAAACCCCTGGAAGTTAGAGTTGTCACAAGAATTCTTCATTAAATGAGGGCTGTGGTCTAGCTTTTAGTTAGAGGCTATTTTCACTCGGGACAGCTGTGGCCCACAGGGTTTTCAGCAGCCCATTAGCTGCCGCTTCCTTCTCAGACTGGAAGCCAACCAGAATCTGGTTCTGCCGTTTGTGTCCTGGTTTGGATTAGGGGCAGCCCAAACAAATAGAGCAGGGTGAAAACACCATGAAACAGGCAAGTGCAGGTAGCTGTTCACAGCCAGAATTAGGTGGTGACACGTTCATTTCTCTTGCATCAGAAAAATATTTTAAGCCAGAAATCCATTTTGCTTCCATACTGTATGTATAAACTAAAATTCAAAGTATGATTTACAGAAGAGGGTATAACCTATAATGATAGAATGCTTGGAAAGGAGGTATGTACTTTCCAGAGCACTTATTATCTCACATTTTAATTATCATTAGGAATGACGATGATGCTAATAGTTCCTGACTTTTATGGAGGACAGAACAGTGGCCAGGCACTTTACATGCATCATCTCATTTTGTCCTCACGGCACTATTTTGAGGAAAGCATTCTTATCATGCCAATTTTCTAGATGTGAAAACTGAGACTCAGAGCAGTTGCCTAAGATCTCAGACAGCAAATGACGGGGCCCACTGAGAGTACGATTTGGGGGGTACTTAGAGGGTACTTTTGCCCTCACATATCCATGCCCTTCCCATCCAGGCAGTTTCTACTGCCAAAAATTCTACCATCAGAGAATCATTCTTTCAAATAATTAATAAACTGTTCTTCACTCAAATACAAGTAGTGGAACAAGCACCTTCCCATCCCGGTACATTTTGCCAGTGGCTTCCTCTTTCCTCATCCTCTATCTCCTTTGGCCCTAAAGGTTTTCTGGTCTGTGGTTGACACCTAGGCTAGATGCTCTTTAAAGGTGTAGGAAATCCTACACTGTTGGTGGGAATGTGAGCTGGTGCAGCCACTCTGGAGAACAGTGTGGAGGTTCCCCAAAAAGTTGAAAATAGAGCTACCCTACGACCCAGCAATTGCCCCAAAGGTACAAAGGTAGTGATCCAAAGGGGCACCTGCACCCCAATGTTTATAGCAGCAATGTCCACAATAGCCAAACTATGGAAAGAGCCCAGATGTACATCAATGGATGAATGGATATAGAAGATGTGAGATATACATACATACATATATATATATATATATATATAATGCAGTCATCAAAAATTGAAATCTTGCCATTTGCAACGACGTGGATGGAACTAGAGGGTATTATGCTAAGCAAAATAAGTCAATCAAAGAAAGACAATTATCATATGATCTTGCTGATATGAAGAATTTGAGAAACAAGACAGAGGATCATAGGGGAAGGGAGAGAAAAATGAAACAAGATGAAACCAGAGAGGGAGACAAACAATAAGAGACTCAATCTCAGGAAACAAACTGAGGGTGGCTGGAGTGGAGGGGGGTGGGTGGGATGGGGTGGCTGGGTGATGGACATTGGGGAGGGTATGGGCTATGGTGAGCACTGTGAATTGTGTAAGATTGATGAATCACAGACCTGTACCCCTGAAACAAATAATACATGATATGTTAATAAAAAAAAAGTATAGGGGAATAGGGGGAGAGATAATATGAACCTTTTTACAGAAGTAAAAGTCTTAAATTAAAACAAATATTCTCTGCTAATATAGTTGTTGATATTGGCGAGCACGTGAACAAAGATTTATCATGAATATCAGGGTTTCTTCATACCCTTGAAATCACACTACCTGTTTACTTATTTATTCCACCAACATTTATGGCTAATCTGTCTGACATCAGGAAACGTTGCAGCCTATAGAAATAAAACCAAGTATTGCATATAACGGGGCTATACTGCTGATATAGTTCCGTAAAATACCAATACAACAACTAGGTTAGAATAATCATGTAGCGTACATATTTACTTTGGAAACTGCTTTCATATACATTGTCTCATTTTTGCTGACAATGTGGTATGGACTCCCTTTACAGGTGGGGAAACTGAGTTTGATAACTTGCTCAGAGGTGGTAACTGGCTGAGCTGGGACTTCCACTCTGATTAAAATCCAGTTTGTCATGATCTTTTCACTGTTCTGTATCATGAGGCCTCCTGGCACTTGCTGAGCACTCAAGACTCATTCTATCTAGAAGTACAGACCTGATTCCATGAAAAGTGCTGTCACCTCACAGCCAACAATGGGGATGTCCTGGTCGCCAGTGAGGAAGTGTGACCTATGTGTAGTCTGGTGCCAATGTGGAGTTTTCTAGTGTGGGGATCCTTTGGTCCCCTGGCGATGGTGGTGTGCATCAGCCCCGAGGAGCACTGTGGCACCTGGTGGGGGATGTCACATAACTGACATATAGGGCTAAGGACAAAATTAGGTAAAATTATACTTTTGGATTTTAGCTGGAAAGCTCCGTATATAATTGAATAGAACAAAATACATATTTGTATTGACACACACAGGTGTTTTCTATGGAACTCTTTGAATTATAAGTGATAGTAATAACAAGAAAGTCATTTTGCTAATGGACAGAAGGCTATTTTCTCATGTCTTATCTATTTAAATTATCTTCCCATCACTGTGAAATAGATTAAGGGCTATATTAGTTACATATTTGAACTACATTGTTTCAACTTTTTAAAATAAATATAATTATTCTTTAAATACAATAGAACTTTATATTTTAAAAATTATTTTTGTGCTTTACATTGCTGTTATACTTCAACTCTAACAAAGCATTTTTTGTTTACTTAGAACTTATGAAAGCAACAGAGTAACCGTGTGCCTGCAATTATTTGGGTAAATGAAACACAAGATCAAATGGAAAGGTAGCAGATAAAAAGGTGTTGTGGTATGATTATGATAATTCTCATAATCGGGATCTGAGACTGAGCATCATTTCATCTATCACCATAAGTTATTGCCCATACATGCTAAAGCAATGGATCTACTGTTCTACTTGTCTCATTCAACAGATTTTGACTGAATACGTTACATATGCAAGCACTGATCTAAGCTCTTGGGATTCAACAATGAACAAAACAGACAAAAGTCACTGCCCTGCTGAAATTTACAATCTAGTAGAGGAAGACAAATAACATGAAACTCACATAAAAAATAAATATGGACGACGATATAAACCCAGATGCCCAAGACAGCCCTAGTATATACTTATTGTTACTGAGTTCCATCCAGTTTAACATATTTGTAAGATTGTATTTTATTTTTCATTTTTATATATTTTTAATTTTTAAATTATTTTTTGAAATAATTTTACATTCACAGGAGGTTACAAAGTTAGTTCAGAAAGGACATGAGTACCCTTCACTTGGTTTCCTCCAATGGTTACAACATATACAATTAGAGTAGAATATCAAAATGAGGAATTTTATATTGGTACATTGTGCATATATATCATCTTATTACATGTTGAGATTACTGTGAACACCTCTGCAACCAACATAGAGAGTATTCTTTCAACACAAAGATCTCCCTTTGCTACCCCTTTATAGTCATATGTATCCTTCTCTTCTACACAGTCCCTAACTCCTGGCAACCAAGGGTATGTTTTGCATTACTAGCTCATCATTCAAGAATTTTATAGAAATGGAAGCATACAGTTTTGAGTTCTTAAAATTGACTTTTTTTTTTTTTCACTCAGCAGCAGAATGCCCTTGAGATCTATCCAAGTTGTGTGTATCATTAGTTCATTTATTTTTTATTGCTAAGTAGCATTCAATGGTATAAATGTACCAGTTTGTTTAACCATTCACCCACTGAGGCACATTTTAGTTGTTTCCAGGTTTTGGCTATTACAAAGTTTTATTTGTACATTCATGTATGGACTTTTCTGTGGGCATAAGTTTTCAGTTCTCTGGGGTAAATACAACTGCTGAGTCTTATGGTAGTTCCATGTTTATTTTTATATAGAAGTGCCAATGTGTTTTCCAGAATGGCTGTTCCATTTACATTCCTACCAGCACTGTTGACAGATTCAGTTTCTCTGCATCCTTATCAGCATTTAGTATTGTCATTATTTTTTTTATTTTAACACTTCTTTCAGGTGCGTGCTACAATATTAATTATTAAAGTATAATGTCCTACTGTAGAATAATCGTTTCACTTTTGGTACAAAGCAAGGTGTGAAGTAAAGAGAATAGAAAGTGAAAGAAAAGATATAATAGTTTATGAGTAGATTTGCCAACTGAACACTGCTAAAAGCTTTTCTATATGAAATATATATGTAGTCAAACTGACAGAAAAATTACTGAAACAGGAAAAAGAAATGTGTGGTATTGAGTAATTTAAGTATAGAGTGGTGAGGCCTTAGTGTTGATAGGTCTTTAGGATGAATGCATCTCTGTCATCATTAACATTCTGTAATTGTGAAGTCAAGGCTATAGGAATCATTTATTATTATTTTTTTAATATGAAGGTGCTTCACTTATCAGTAGTACAGCCATAAATATATTTTATTGGTTCCTGGAGTCCCTAGGGAGACCCATCAAGATTGATAGAAATATTTGGGACATGTTGTATTTGGATTTGAATTAAGTATTGGGATCCAGAGAGACCTTTGTCTGATAGTAGTAAGTAAACAGAACCATTAAACTGTGTAATATCAGCTCAGTGGACACAGGTATATTTTTGAACCACCAAATAATAACTAACACTGACGTGGTGCTGTGTGAAACCAAGGGAAGAAGGGGCATGCTCTGGCTTTGGGGACTTTATAATCTAATGGAACCTGGATGTTTGTTTTTTAAAATTTGCTTTTAAGGAATTACTCTCTGAAAAAATTGTAATGGCCCATCTTCTCAGAACATGAATTTTAAAGCTCTGATTTTACTCTCCTTGCTATTTACCTTTTGCAGTGACTTCATCTTAAAGAATTTTTTTAAAAAAGAAATATAGTCCTGTAGGAGATGCAAAAATGGATAAAACAGTTCTCACTCTCACCTAGTTTATAATCTACAGAATTTTAAACTTGCCCACTTACAATTGTACTATACAGTGAAATGTAACATCCAAATTAGAAAGGTAGAAATAAAGTGACAAAGGAGTCCAGAGGAAGGAGGAATTGCTTTTGGCTGGGGTGCATCGAAGGATTTGATGCAGGGGCAGCAATGGAATTGGGACTTGAAGCCCAACAGGTTTTGGATAGGCAGAAGTGAAAATGTAGAATATTCTAGTTAAAAAGAACAGCAAACACCAGAACAAATCTGTGATGTTACCCACAAGAGACTGACCAAAATAATACCTATCTCCTATTCTCAAAAGTTTCCAAAATTTTCATTCTTTGCTTTCAGTATCCTAAGCTAATTCTCCTCAGCTTAGTGGTCAAAAATATTATTTCTAAGCATTAGAGACTCTACCTGTACTCCACAGTCTATTTTATAGATAGACTCTGCCGTGTCAGGAAAACATATGCAGGATATGCCACATATATTTGCTCTTTTAGAAAATTGCTATTCAGGGGACCATTTAATCCTCCACTGAAGAGAAAATCCATAATCCTTTTTGTGCTCGGCATGGCAGTTGAGGTGGTGTAATGTCCATAAAATATGCTGTACTTAAAACCAGTGATTTCAAAGCTACACTTAAAAAGACAGAGTGCATTTTTCAAGTATCATAGAATAGCCTTGGTTCCCTATTCTTTTGGAACCCAAAGAGAAAGTAGTGTCTTTTAGCATCTCTTTAAATAATCAGTTTTATGATGTTCGCCAGAGTGTCTTTCTTCTCAGATGCAATTCCAAAATACTTTCCTGACTTTAATGACTAACCAAGTGGGAGAAGAAAACTTAAATTAAACTGGCCTTGACCGAATCCTGAGGCAAGCCATTTTTCATGGATTGCTCATCTTAGAAGCTCCATATCTCATTGTCAACAAAGTCTGCTTACACTGTAAACTGGGCATTCCGTTTTTTTCTAACAACTAGCTTTTTTTTAAAAAACAAAACAGAACAAAACCAAAACATGTTATTACTGCTACTGTTAATTAATCTGTGTTTCATTTGGTGACTGCCCTGAGGATTCTTCAATTTGAGAATTTTTAAATATGAAATATCTGTTTTTTTCCAAGTAAGGACAAGAAATTGATTTTTTTTTTTAGACTTTGAAAATAGATTGAAGTGCATGTATATATGTATGCACCTCTGACAGTGTCTAATTTTTCTTTGTGATTTTTTTTTGTGTAACCCAACTGCCATTTTCTTCAGATTTAAAGATGGCACCAAGGTGAAGGGAGGGCTTTATTATGCTCTAAAGCAGGTGACAGAGAATGAGGGTCTAAAGAACGGCATAGAGAAGACTTGAGAGGTAGGGACACAGTGTATTTTACTCCCAGGGGATAAAAAGGAGGGATTACCGGGCGCCTGGGTGGCTCAGTTGGTTGAGCGGCTGCCTTCGGCTCAGGTCATGATCCTGGAGTCCCTGGATCGAGTCCCGCATCGGGCTCCCTGCTCGGCGGGGAGCCTGCTTCTCCCTCTGACCCTCCCCCCTCTCATGTGCTCTCTCTCTCTCATTCTCTCTGTCTCAAATAAATAGATAAAATCTTTAAAAAAAAAAAAAAAGAAAGGAGGGATTACCACCCACCTCACACCCTTATAAAACATCTTTCTCCCAAATTAAGATATAAGTAGAAGCTCATTTTATAAGATGGTTTTCTCTAGTTTGCAATGGAATGATGTGGCTCTTTAGCACAGCCAACATGGTTAAAAGATAGAAGTAGAGGTTATTTCCCCCCGCAAAGTTCAACTACTATTCACACACAAATTAAGAGAGTAAGATGTGGTAAAAGTTGGACTAATAGGCCACTGGTAGGCACTTAATTTTGTTGCAAGTAATTATGAAAAAATTGAAAGTATCTGGATAACATTGAAACCTTGATCATTTTAACTTACAGATATTTCTGCTATGTGCAAATTAAAATTCCAAATAAATAAACAGATGCATTGTTATGCATGTGCAAAATCTACACTATCCCTCACTTAAAAAAAAAAAAAGAGAGAGAGAGAATTCTTGAAGCATGGAGGCTGACATAAATTTTGCCTGGGAGCCAGTTCACCTAAACTTTACCATTTCTGTCACCTTCTACTCTTTAGAAACACAGAGTCTCAGCAGCTTGTAAAGTCCAGCCTATTCTAGTCCTGAATCTCCACCATAATGTCACCCCCCACCCTCCAACCTCAGCCAGAATGCAAGCTCTTTTCCACTAGATAAAAGTTAATTCATGCATCAAAAGGTAGAGATATTAATATGCCTACCCTAAATCTAACCCTAACCCTAGATTTGAGAAAGTGGCTTCCTGAACACATGATAAGAAAAGCTGAGAAGCAGCCTAGATAACCTGGAGAAGACCCCAAACATTTAAGAATTGGTAGTATTTCTGAAAATGGGTGTGAAGGTAGATATTTTTTAAAAAGGTATTAATGTGTCATTCCTCTCACTGATTCATTCAGTAGGTAATGAAAGAAGGTACTGGATTATATGTGGGCAATACAAAGATGAACACAACATGCTTCTTGTACTCAGGGAGCATACATGAAGGTGGGCCATTTTTTCACAACTTTGCCTTTTGGAACATTTCAAACCTACAAAAATCCTTTACCTAGATTTACTAATTGTTAACATTGCACTATACTTGCTTTCTTTTTCTCACTATATCGTGAGAAATATATATATATATATATATATATATACACTTTTCTTTTTGGGGTAGGGAGAGCACTATTTAAAAGTAAGTTTCAGATATCAAATGTTGGGCATTTAAACAAGTAAGCCCAGTAAGTTTGGAGGGGCTTCAGCAGAAACCCATATAAAATATAGTTACAGGGAAAAAAGAGGAAATCAGGAAATTCTTCATAAGATTATTTTCCAGGTATATAAGGGGTGGATAGGAAAAGCATACATATACTAAGGTCCCAGGGCCAACACAGTGTGGAGCATTAGGATAGATGTAAATAGTTTTTAATGGCTGGACCATGGGCTAGGAAGGGGTTTGGAAAAAGTGTCATGGGAAAGATAGGATGGACAGGTAGGCAATGATCAGATCAAGGAGGGCCAGATATGCCATAGAAAGCAGGTTTCTCTTTACCTTATGGTTGATGAATAATCACTGACAAGTGTTACGCAGGGAGAGACCTGATTTGTGCACTATTACCAGAACTTTATAGAAAAAATGTCTAAAGTTAGAAAAACTACTGTAAGGGAGGGCTTTTAAGAGCCTTAATAACTCACCCATGAATAGATGTCCTATTTTCCATCCCCAGAAGAATGGATATGTGGAAATGTGCTCTGTAAACATGGTTGTACATCAGAATCAGGTGAGGAAATTTTAAGAAACAGAGATTTCCAGTTTGTTTTTGTTTTGTTTTGTTTTTTAACTCCAAATCTATTGAGTCAGAATCCTCTGAAGTGGGACCTGGGAATCTGTATTTTAAAAATCTCCCCCATGTGGTGCTGGTACAAACAGTTCACTGCCTGGAGTTTGGGATCACTGACCTGTAGAGAGAAGACAGGGAGAATCAGTAGCAGGGGTCTTTGCAAAGGGCTGGTCAGTGCCCAGGACAACTGTACCAAATGCTAGGGGAATATGGTTTTGCATAAGCCTTCATTGTTCAAGTCACCATGTCATTTATCACTTTGTGTCCTTGGAAAGTATCACAAAGTCAGGTACAAGGTAAGGGCTCCACAAATATCTGACAAATGAATGAGCTTTGCTTAGCCCTAATGGTAGCAAAGGAGATGGCTGGCACTATGGTTGTGTATCTTTGGCCAAAATATTCTAAAAATATCAATTTATTAAAATAAATGATATAGGTAGCCTGAAGCCCAGATATTTAATCGGACTTTTCAGCAATTTTTTTTTTTTTTAAATCAAGACTCAGCCATTTAAAAAAAAAAGACTCAGCCATTTTGATAAAATATCTGCTTTCATAAAAATAACAGAATATAGGAGATGACATCAGTCGCCTTGTGAACATTGCCACACTGAGATTTTATGGGCTAAACTAAGAAAATGTATTCCCTGGTACTCCTTCTGAATCAATTATCACCACTGTGTGATTGTAACAGATAATCTAAGTGATGACAGGTAGAGATAATAATGAGAGTTAATTCAGACATACATTAAGTAATGGAGATAGGAAAAATCATTTAAAAACTAAACTTGACAGTCATCCCATGATGTTTATTTCAAATGTTTTGAAATAAGTGTTATGAAACATGTTATCTTACTTGGCAAAAGCAGAGGTAGTATCACTGCATAATCATTAGCTGACATTTCATTACAGATGTCAAAACCAAGATTCTTGTTAGATGTTAAAATTTTTAAGTCTTTCATTTCTAACCCTCAACTACTTGAAAAGTCTTATTTAGGCATTGTGAATATGGGGAGGGGCTGAATGGGCAGTCCAAAAGTGGATGTTGGGAACAGACCTGATCTTCAGGATTTAATACTTCAATCTGTTCAAAATCCATATCCCAGAGTAACATGCATTTTAAAGTAGCTAAATAATGATATTGATCACGTACAGTTCTTTTGTTAACTCTCAATTCAAGAACAGAAGTGATTTTAAGATTTTAATTTGGTGCACATATTCATTAAGTAATTTTGTTTTGGAGAAGCCATGAAAAATGTGAACTAAATTTCTAAATGTGTTTATTTGTGTCAGTAGGAGAATCAAGCATGGCCGGAATCAGGAACACAGTAATGCTGTTAAAGCTGTCTCTCCATCTTTTGGACAAGCTGTCTATACACAGCTGGTAGGATGGCCAATCAGTTACATCAGTCTCATGTCCTACCAACTTAGTAACTCAGGTGAAAAGCCTTTCTAGAAAGCTCCAGCAGAAATTCTGGAGGAGTTGGATATTCTAGGCTTGGATCATCTTCCATCCCTGATCAATCACATTTTGATCCTTGAGCCAACCAACCGATCCACAGCTGGGATAGATAACTCTTGTGGGCTAGCCTTATGTCACTGCCTTCCCTTTTTAATGGCTGAGGAGAAGGTTGGCCCTTGCCAAAGTCACATGTCATGGATTTTTCACAAGAAAGAAGGGTTCTGTTGAAGGGAAGAAAAAGTCTATTCTATTGGTGAAAAAGAAAGAATCAAAAAGCCCGCTATAGTGGCTTAACTTTCGCATTAGTGTTTGTGTGTCTAGGAAAGGAAGAAGTACAGTATTCAATGGCAAAAACAGATTTTGCTCTATCAAGTGAGAAAAAAATGTATTTATTCAATAGTATAAACAGTGGTTCTATTTCTGTATTATAATAAGGTCTTAAATATTATAAGACTCTCACCAACCCCAAATTTAATATTAAATCCTTGTATGAAATGTAGTAGAAAATAAAGTTAAACATTTCACATACAAAGTGTCTAGATTTCAGCTACTTCTTGTACCTTGGAAGTGGTAGAGACTCAATAAATGTTGAGCAAATTAATGAATTATTGCACTGCAGAACCATAGAATTCAGTGGGACCATAGAAATCATCTAGTTAATCTCTTAGATGGATATGGACTTCCCCTACAATATCCTCAGAGTGGTTATTGAACCATTATTTGAACACTTGCATATGAAAATCCCCACCATTTTCCTCTCAAGGGAGTTTGTTGTACTAACATCTTATAAAGTGATTAGAAGCCGATAACATTGAACAAAGAAGTATTCACATTGTTTGTTTACTTTCTTTTCTCTCTCCTCCCACCCCCATGCATGTAAGATGCCAGTAACAAATTACTATTGAATGATGTCTCAAGTACTATTACCTGCCAATGAAACTCAAATGAGCAAGCTGGCCTTTGTTCAGGGAAATTTGGGGAGAATTCTGGCCAAGGAATTGATGGAGGGGAGACAGAGAAGGAGGTCATGGGGCATTCTTTCAGGCACAAGCCCCTCAAGGGCGTGTTGGAGCTGCGGTAATGGTGGTACGGGGTAGTTGACACCTATGCCAAAGCTACGCCTGCCTCGTGGCTGATAGAGGTGTGTCCTCACCGGGATTACAGAGGAGAGGAACATGAGGTCCTGCCTCCTGTGAAAGGTAGGAAGACACAAAGTACCTCAGAGAGGTAGTTTATATTAAGAAACACACACAGTATTGAAGTAGGTGTAGGGATAGTAAGCACACATCCCATACCTCTTGCATTATGATTTGTTACCTCTGGTAACAAAGGTTGTTAGAATACAATGTGTTGTTCATTGCAATATGACTTTGTTGTTATTTTTCCATAGATAAATCACGTATGAATCTCTAAATACATCCCACTTTTGGATTAACTTGCTTTTGTTCTATTCCTGGCTTGAATAGAATACCCTAAAATCTTCTCTGAATTTTGGTAAGTTTGGTAATTTCAAAACTCTCAAGAAACCAAAGGAAATTTTGTGGCTCTTAAGACTAAATTTTATGCTCTTCTTTACTTCAGAGGTATTTTAGATTACCTGATAGGACAAGGTATGGTGTCAAGAAAACTTCAGAAAATCAACATTCAGATTTCATCTGTAAAATAGAAATTTCAGTTGGCATCTTCATCCTGCCTCTGAGATGGTATAACTAATAACAGAAATGCTTGGCAGTAAAATTAGAATTAGACTGATAGTAAACTCAAATGGTTATTGATTCAAAGACTTATATTTAAACACAGTTCACCTATCAGGAAATGGCTATTATTCTTAAAAATTGGTCATTAGTATGAATGATAAGTTTTGAAACCAGTTTGTTAGGACAATTATTAGCATTAGTAGAAATGGCAGAACATGACTATAAACATTGATTTAGAATACATTTGATATCAGAATTGGCAATGTGGTTGCAATAAAGACAGAACACGTTTGCTTTCACATATGTTTACTTTGTTTTAGTGAGGGATGCCCCAGAGATGCATAAAAAGGGGTTTGTTGATGTCTTCCTAGTCACCAATACAGTTCTCTGCTCAAAGGAACTACAAATTCCAGAATACAACATTTTATTCTTACTTAAACATGGATTTCAGAAACTAATGGAGTTAATTTGATAAGGTAGTTGGATTTACTATGAAACCCAAAATGCTAAGACTTGAACTTCATGTAACATAGACTTTTGTCAAGTTTCCTACATTTCTACATTCATTTTAAGTAGTGAATGTTTGTATTATCCATCTCATGTGTGATACGAGCATGTGTGATACAATGAATTGTTTGCATACATAAAAGTTTTCCACCATAAGGAAATAGTATAAAATTTAAGGACAAAATGAGTGATTGAAAATTTTTCTGAAAAAACAATTCTTTATAAAATATATTCTAACATATATGTGTCTTTGAGGTGCATTACTATTATTTAAACTCAGATGAAAATATTTTATGTTTTGAACTTTTATCAATCCTGAAATTATTATTCCAGGCTATAGTGATTGACATGTCATGTAGCCACTTCAAATCAGATTGTTTCCTATTTGGGATATGGGGTCATTTTTTTTATTACTACTAGGACCTCAGTATGTTGTTTATCTAGTGGTTTTAAATACATAAAAACAGGGCGCCTGGGTGGCTCAGTTGGTTAGACGACTGCCTTCGGCTCAGGTCATGATCCTGGAGTCCCTGGATCGAGTCCCGCATCGGGCTCCCTGCTCGGTGGGGAGTCTGCTTCTCCCTCTGACCCTCCCCCCTCTCATGTGCTCTCTCTCTCATTCTCTCTCTCTCAAATAAAAAAAAAAAAAAAAATAAATAAATAAATACATAAAAACAATCCCAGTAAGAAGGTACACATAAACATAATTAAAGTAATAGCTAACATTTATTGAATGCTTACTGTATACCAGGCACTGTGCTAAGAGTTTCCATGGATTATTTCCTTTAATCTTCACAAAACCTTATAAGGTAGCTATCACTATTATTCCCATTTTGTAATAGGCTGACACTTGAGAAAAAGTAACTTGTAAAATGTGCAGAGCTAAGTGTAGTCAGAATGTGGGCCCCAGATTCTGTGTCTGAATCACTGTTACACTGTATATCATACATCACAAAGGAAACATTATTACTGTTTTGTAATTTAGCCATTTGAGGCAAATTCATCTCCACCACTGGCAAAACACCTCCATGTACATGTTGATGTTAAAATATCTACATAGAGGAAAGACTAGACATAACCTCAAAATCTTTTTCACAAGCAAAATTTGTTTCTTCTTTGTGAGAAGAAAAATTTTAAATTTCATCAAGAAATGTTAACATACACAGACAAAAATACCAGGGTAATTCAATCCAGAAGCAAGCACTGAGCAAGAAAGATTTTTATACCATTTTCCAGATTGGCTTACTGCATAAATCAAATTATCTGAGTAATTGCTCAACTGTTCACTTACATTTCTTGGCAACCCATACTTCATAGCTATTGTGATTCCACAAGAAACATATCAAGTACTCTGTGTGTTTGTGAGATGTATCATTTTGATGTGTTTGTGATGCTTCCTGGGGGCTTCACCTTATCCATTCAACTGCCCTTCCTGGTCTCAATCTTCTTGCATCAAACTCTGGCATGACTGGCATCTTCCTGGCTCTGTTAATTCTCCTGTTTCTGCCTCTGTTTCCCGAGGCTTCTCCATTTACAGGTGTTTTGCAATCCAGCATATCTCTTCTTACTTTATACCTCCTTCTCCAACCTTTTCTGTTCAACCCTGTGATTTTTGTCAGCCAAAGTGACTCCCGTTTTCTTACCTTCCACAAGAAGTGCAACCACGAGGCTGGAAATGTGGAAGTGATTTCTTATCACTGGGAGTGTATTGATTACACAGTTCTTCAGCATAGTGTCAGAGATCCATGAATGCCTAAAATAATTTCAAAAAAATTTTTTAAAGATTTTATTTATTTATTTGAGAGAGAGAGAAAGAGAGAGTGAATGAGAGAGCACAAGCAGGGGTAGTGGGAGAGGGAGAGGGAGAAGCAGACTTCCCGCTGAGCCGGGAGCCCGACGAGGGACTCCATCTCAGAAGCCTGGGGTCATGACCTGAGCCAAAGGCAGACATTTAACTGACTGAGCCACCCAGGTGCCCCTGGTTTCAAATTTTTGATAATTATTTTAAAATATTTAATATAAGCGGCCAAATTTCAAAGCTTATACTTGTGTTTGTGTTTTTTATTTCATTGGTTCCAACGGAGGGGCAGTTTGACTTTTCTGGTATTTTCTCAAATTGGGAGTCCACAGACTTGTTCCCTGAGTTCCTGAATTCTCGAGATTGAGAAACACTGCTCTACTGTGCTGAAATGGGCCTGGATAAATGAGTAACCACTCAGGCCTAGCTACTCATTCCTCATACATCAATTGTGTTTGTAATCCCTGTGAACCTCGCACTCTGCTACACACTGGGAATGTAAAAAGTTCCTGTCTTTAAGGGTTAGTGGGGAAGTCAGATACATAAAAAGACAATTTTAATATATTGTGATAATGCTAGTCAGTTGGTACTAACTTTCAGGAGAACAACTTAGCTGTTGGCATCAAGAGCCTTGAAAATGTGGGTTAATACTTGACCTAATCATTCTACTCTTCAGAATTTGTTCTATGGAGAGAACTACAGAGATTTATATGAAAGGATCAGGAAGTCAACTGAAATGAGAATTGTTGGAATTAGCTCAGCCCAGTATTACATATAATAGTTAAAAATGGAGCCCAGAATTAATATTTATAAGAGGGGAATACTTTCATAAATTATGGCCTTATTGCTGGGGTATTAAACAGCCACTACAAATAACATTTCTATAGAATATTGAAAAAGAAAGGATTCATAATATAATGTGAAGCTGAAAAACAGCACAGCTGCAGTACCAGAGGTCAGCAAACTTTCTGGTAAGGGGTCAAATAGTAAATATTTTAAACTTTGTGGGTCATATTACTATGTGAGTTGCAACTATTCAAACTCTGCTATGGTAGTGTGAAAGCAGCCAAGGACAATCCATAAAGAAATGGGTTTTGTTCCAATAAACATGGTTGTATCCCAATAAAAATTTATGGAAACTGAAATTTGAGTTTTGTGTAATTTCCATGTATCATGAAATAGTATTTTTTGAAATTTTGTTTTGAAACTACTTAAAGTAAATGTAAAATGTAAACGTAAAACAATGTAGAAACAATTCTTAGCTTGTAGACCATACAAAAACAGATTACAGCTTGGATTTGGATGGGGGCCAGTTTGCTACTCCCTGATCTACACCATATGATTCTAATTATGTATATATGTGTGTGTGTGTGTGTGTGTGTGTGTTTGTTTGTAAAGCCATATGAATATTAATGGTGGTTATCTCTGGAGTGTGTTTATAAGGAATTTATGTTTTTTAAAAATTTTTTCTATTTTCCCCATTTTTAATATGAAATTACATTATTTTCATAATCGGAAAAATAGAAAAATAATTTGGTATAATAATTGTTATACTAGTAGAAAGCACTTTTATTTATTTGTTTATTCATTTATTTATTTACTTTAGAGAGAGAGAGAGCACAAGTGGGGAGAAAGGAAGAGGGGAATGGAGAGGGACAAGCAGACTCTGGGCTGAGCGAAAGCTCGATCTCATGACCCTGAGATCATGACCTGAGCCAATACTAAGAATTAGATGCTTAACTGACTGAGCCACAAAGGCACCCCAGTGGAAATCCCCTTAAAGGGGCAAATACAGGGCACTAGGTGGTTCAGTTGGTTGAGGAGCAACTCTTAATTTTGGCTGGGGTCATGATCTGAGGGTCATGGGATCGAGCCCCACATCGGGCTCCATGCTCAGTGTGGAGTCTGTTTATCCCTCTCCCTCTGCTCCTCCCCCCACTCACTCTCTCTTTCAAATAAATAGGTAAAATCTTTAAAAATAAATAAATAAATAAAGGGGCAAATACCCCAGACCCACGGAGGTTGGGGGTGAGGGAAGGCTTGCTGAAAGAGTCAACCCCTGAGCAGTTGTATTGAAGGATGATGAAGAATTACTCAGGCATAGATGAATCACAGAGGTGGGCAGGGAAAGTGGAGGCAGGAAGGGAGAGCATTCTAGTGTGAAACATGAAGATTAGAACATGGGAGAATCAGGGAACCACAGAAAGTTCGGAGAGCTGGAAAGCAGTGTGAGAGAATGAACAGAAACAAGATTAAATAGAGAATCAAGCACTGAAGGTCTTAAACGCTATGCTTAAACTTGAAATTTTATCTTAAAATCAGTTGGAAGCCACTGAAAACTTCATGAGTTGCTGAGTGACATGATCATATTTCTGATAAAGAAAGATCTGCGGGCGCCTGGGTGGCTCAGTTGGTTAAGCGACTGCCTTCGGCTCAGGTCATGATCCTGGAGTCCCTGGATCGAGTCCCGCATCGGGCTCCCTGCTCGGCAGGGAGTCTGCTTCTCCCTCTGACCCTCCCCCCTCTCATGTGCTCTCTCTCATTCTCTCTCTCTCAAATAAATAAATAAAATCTTTAAAAAAAAAAAAATAAAAATAAAAAGAAAGATCTGCATGGCCTCAGGACAGAGAATGGATTGGCTAAGAGCGAACCTGGAGACAGAAGGACAAGCTGAGAGGCTATTGTAGAAATTCAGGTGAGAAGTGATGAGAGACTAAACAGAGGTGAGGGGTAGAAGTAGAAGGAGGAGAACGTTTGATATGTAAGAGGTTGACTCACTAGGTCTTTGGAACTGATCACATCTTGGAACTGAAGGACATGTGGGGGAGAGAAGAATAAATAACAGATGTCTTCCTTTTTTTTGCTCCTGAAAGCCAGGTGAGTAGGAGATTTGGTGGATAAGATGACATGATCAGTTTTAGATTTTCTTTTTTTTAAAGTGCCCCTGGCTGACACAATGTAGACAAGATTGATTCATTATTCTTTTTTTTTTCAATTGAGATATAGTTGACCTATAATAGTATATTAGTTTTAGGTGTACAACATAGTGATTTGCCAATTATATACATTATGAAATGCTCACCATGAGAAGTGTAGTTACCATGTGTCACTACACAAAATTATTGTACTTTGCATCCTTGTGGCTTATACATTTTATAACAGGAAGTTTGTACCTCTTAATTCCCGTCACCTCTTTTGCCCATCCCCCCACCCTCCTCCTCTCTGACAACCACTAGTTTGTTCTCTGTATTTATGAGTCTATTTCTCTTTTGTTTGCTCCTTTTTAAAAAGATTTTTTATTTATTTTTATTTACTTATTTGAGAGAGAGAGCAGAGATAGTGACAGAGATAGCAAGAGAGAGCACAGGTGGGGAAGAGAGGGAGAAGCAGGCTCCCCGCTGAGCAGGGAGCCCAATGTGGGGCTCGATCCCAGGACCCTGAGATCATGACCTGAGCCAAAGGCAGATGCTTAACAGACTGAGCCACCCAGACGCCCCCATTTGTTTTGTATTTTAGATTCTACATCTAAGGAAATCATATGGTACTTGTCTTTCTCTTACTTATTTCACTTAGCATAATAACCTCTAAGTCCATCCATGTTGTTGTGAATGGCAGAATATCATTCTTTTTTATGGCTGAATAATATTGCATTATGTTTATATACCACATCTTTTTCTATTCATCTATTGGTGGACACTTAGGTTGCTTCCATATCTTGACTATTGTAAATAATGCTGCAGTGAACATAGGAGTGCATATATCTTTTCAAATTCATGTTTTCATTTTTCTCAGGTAAATACCCAGAAGTAGAATTACTAGATTATACGGTGTTTCTGTTTTTAGTTTCTTGAGGAACCTACATACTGTTTTCCATAGTGGCTGCACCAGTTTACATTCCCACCAGCAGTGCGTGAGAGTTCCTTTCCTCTGCATCTTCACCAACACATTATTTCTTGTCTTCTTGATACTAGCTCTTCTGACTGGTGTGAAGTGATACCTTATTGTGGTATTGATTTGCATCTCTCTGATGAATGATGTTGTTGAGCATCTTTTCATGTGTCTGTTGACCATCTGTATGTCTTCTTTGGAAAAATGTCTATTCAGATCCTCTGCCTATTTTTTAATTGGATTATTTGTATTTTTGGTGTTGAGTTGTATGAATTCTTTATATATTTTGGATATTAGCCCCTTATCAGATATGTCATTTGTAAATATTCTCTCCCATTCAGTAGGTTGCCTTTTCATTCAGTTTTAGATGTTTTGAGTTTGAGGTAGTTGTTGGATATTTAGGTGAAGATTTTCAGTAGAGTTTAAAAATCAGGAGAAATAAATTATATAAACAGTGGTTGTTGTTATAAGAACTTATGCATTCACTTGCAAAGAGGTATTGAGCAATGATTCTTTTTCTCTTCTACCTTCCACCCATGGATTATATGGAGACACAATCTAATCAATACTTATGACTCATTGTGATAGTCCATCCAAACTTTGGGATCACTTGCCTTCTGTCCACAAGACCACATTTAAGTTCTGGAAGAAGTTAAGTATAGTTTGAAAAGTCACACAAATATTTTGTTATAATATCCCCAGCTCAGGCCTGATACCTACTTGCTGAGTGGTGAGAAGAAAAGAGTAAAGACCACGGTCTCCTGAAACACCTAGACATGTAAAATTAGGAAGGGAAAGTGGACTTGTAAGAGAGAAACAAAGCACAGACGGAAATCTGAGTGCAGTAGTAGCCAATGGAAGAAAAAAATTTTTAAGGAGCAGGTAACAGTATTAATCATAAAAAAGTAAATGAGGATTGTTGGCATTGACAAATGTGAAGTCCCCATGGAACTATACAAGAATATTTCAGTAAGTTGGCAGGGATGGAAGCCCCTCAGAGGTGAGTTGAGAAGTGGGTGGGTATTTAGAAAAAGCTAGAGTATCAAAGAAAAGAAAACAATACAATCATAACTGGATGTCCCCTCCCCAGTCTTTCATATCTGCTACCACAGTTTGTATGACTTGATTAAGAGATGCTTGGAAAATTCTTGCTGAATGGGTGAGAGCATGGATGTGTGAATACATTCTTGAATAACTTCAGGTTCCATTAGGTATTATCTTCTCTGAACCATAAGAGTCATTGAGAGTATTATTGTATCGTTGTTGAACAAGTGACAGTTTGGTTTTAGCTTTAATGGAGAATAAAGAGCACTCTTTCCATTCAAGTGAACTACTTTCTACAGTGCCCTGTTGACTGAGGATGTTATAAGTACCTTAGGGATAATATGTAAATCTTTAAACTATAAAGCACTATATAAACATTATTTATATTGCAATATTACTACTGCAATGATAAATAAGACAGGCCAAAATGAGTTTTCTCCCCTTTTAGGTGTATTTTCAGGTACTAATTTATCTTTTTACCTCACGGTTTTTGATAGTATTCAATATGGAAGAGCTATTTCTATCTTTAGACAAGAAGTCCATCTATAGCCAGTAGCAACCGAGAGAGGAAGTTAGAGAGATAGGGTGAAGGTAGGAGCAGCATCGGCTGACTTCAGGTGTCAGAATTATATCCTCAGGGTTGCCTGGGTTTCACTTGCATAGTAAATAAACCCCATGACATTTTTACAGGAACTCTTCAGGTCTAAATAAGAAGTGAGATGGAGAAGACCTGCAGTGTATTGTCAGGGGTTTTCCCACTGTTGGAAATGCTGAGGGGGTGGCATTTTAGGGAATAAGGGGACAAATTAATTTTGGTCCAGTCTAAGAACACTTGGAGAGAGAGCAAGAACACGAAAGAGAAAGCACGAGCGGGCAGAGGGAGAGGAAGAAGCAGATTCCCCAATAAGCAGGAAGCCCAACGTGGGGCTGGATCCCAGGACCCTGAGATGATGACCTAAGCTGAAGGCAGATGCCTAACCAACTGAGCCAACCAGGCGCCCCAACTAGAAGGAATAAGGTGAAATGATTTTCAAGAGAAAGTGAAAGAGGTGCGCCTGGGTGGCTCAGTTGTTAAGCATCTGCCTTCGGCTCAGGTCATGATCCCAGGGTCCTGGGATTGAGCCCCACATCGGGCTCCCTGCTCTGCGGGAAGCCTGCTTCTCCCTCTCCCACTCCCCCGCTTATGTTCCTTTCTCACTGTGTCTCTCTGTCAAATAAATAAATAAAATCTTAAAAAAAAAAAAAAAGAAAGTGAAAGAAACCTCTTAGATCTCTCCCACACATTCTGCTGCAAACATTTATTGGGCCCCCACTATGTGCAGGGCATTCAGTGTTTCTTAGTAGGGTTTCTATTTGGTGGCAAAATACTTCATCAAACCACTCCCCACCACACAAACACATTGTGACAACTAAAAATGCTTCAACATGTTTCCAGACACTCCTTTGGGGCATTCTAGTTGAGAACCAATGATAGATGGTGGAGTTTTAAATATGAATGAGACCATACATAGGTCTCTTGTGTCTCCTTTACAGACTTGAAATCATTATGATTAGCATGCACAGTTCATTAGTCCTCTTCATCAGCACATTACTTGGATTTATGTTTCAGGCTACCTAACTGATGCACTGCTTTTCTTGAGAAGAGAGACGAAAGAGGTGGTCTCCATAGGGGGGTTACATTAAAAATAAACAGTACTTCCTGAGTGCTGGCAGCATCTGAGATAGCACCAGATTCGGAAGGGAAGGCTGGCTAATAGGGTGTCATGTACATGGGCAACCATGGAAAGCTGGAAAACACTAAAAGAATCACATGGCCTTCCTAAGATCTTTAGGGCTGAAGAAGACAGAGACCTAAGTGCTAAACATCAAACACCTGGATGGTGGATTTTTGGCTTTGGATTCAGATCATGATCCATTTCAGGAATCTAACAGAAATATACTTCAACTGATCATTATCTTGAGATCTTGAATTGGCTGAGAAATATCCCTGTTCCATAAATCCTGCCTATTTCACTGTTGGGATCCCTCTCCTCCAGTATTTTGGATGGTGCTTGAGAGGCCCTGGGGAGGATTGAACTGTACCTGGCCTCTGATCCCAGCACCCCAAGAGTGCTCTAAATTCCAAGAGAATTTGGAGCAGATGGTTTTCTGCCAGTCCTCAAAGCAGACTGTCTATGGGCTTTTTTGGAGAAAATCCCAAGTGCAACTTGTACCAAATTAAACCCAGAGGGTTCTGCAAGGATGTTCTGGCCTTTGGATTACAGTGAATAGAACATTTTTGTGGTTCACACTGGAGGTCATGGGAGAGTCCAAAGGAAATATTGGAAGCCAGAATTATAGTCCTTCAAACTGTCCCCAAAACCTCTGCATCACTGATTTATGAAGTATCGCTTCAGTGGGAAAAGAACAGTATTAAGAGATACTATTGTATATGTAATTAACAAGGCTAAAAAAACACCTCTAAAGACAACCCTATTAGATATAGAAATAGCCAACTTTCAGATTTATCTTATCACCTTTCTATCAAACCTGAGAAATATCACTAAAAGGTTGTGTTCACTTGTTTGGTCTAGAATGAATTCATTGCCCATTTCTTATTCTTCCCTGAATCTCTGCCTTGGAATGATCAAGTTTTCCTACTTTCAGTTCTTAATACAGTCTGTCATCCAACGAGGTATCTTGAATTTAAAATTCCTAATATAATCTATTTCTTCTCCTTACATACTCTTGAGCTAATACCCATTATAAGTAGAAATTAAGGCCAAGTTATTCCCTTTTAATGACAAAAAAATATAAAATGAAAATCATGCACAATACAAAACTAACCAGCCCTCAAGATAATCTAAAACTTGTCACATAAGAAGAAAATGCCCAGATACTGTGCTTTCTAATAGCTAGATAAGAATGTATGCACATTTCATCTAATTCTTCTGGAAATTTAGACCAGGATTTGTCTGGTTTAGCCTAAACACCAAGGAGATCAGAACATACATTGCAGTGCATGTCTCTGAAGAGGTCATTAGCATGTTCAACACAGTGTGCCCGAGACTTTGGGTTAACGATGACATTGTGAGGCTCTGGCCTAGATTTTTTCTTTTCTTGCATTATGAATTCTATTTTCCTTCTTTATTAAGCATGAGAGAAACTTGGATGTATAATACAAGATTTTACCTTTGTGAATGTATCTGGCAGCGCTAGGGTACAAACAACCTCCCAGCAGCAGTGGCTCAGAGTAACAGATTTTATTTCTTACTCATATTACATCTTGCCTTCATGGTAATTACAGTTCAGTTTTGCATGTCTTCTTTATTTTAAGATCCAGGGTGAAGGAGCATTCCCTTCTATGAAAAGAGAAATGGTGGAGTCACTTATTGGTTCTATTTTTTTTTTTTATGTTATGTTAATCACCATACATTACATCATTAGTTTTTGATGTAGCGTTCTATGATTTATTGTTTGCGTATAACACCCAGTGCTCCATGCAGAACATGCCCTCATTAATACCCATTACCAGGCTAACCCATCCCCCCACCTCCCTCCCCTCCAGAACCCCCAGTTTGTTTCTCAGAGTCCATAGTCTCTCATGGTTCATCTCCCCCTCTGATTCCCCCCCTTCATTTTTCACTCGTTGGTTCTTAAAAGTTCTGCTCAGGAGTGGCACCAAAACTCCTGTTCACATTTCATTAGTTTAATCAAATCACATGAACAAGTCTGATGTTAGGAGGCATGAGAATATAATCCTCTTACAGGGAGAAATAGCAAGTAACTGGGAACAATAATACAATTAAAGTGTATAATGTGTCTTGGGGTATAATTTGAAAGTGTAAGGAAGAGAAGAACTCCTCTAGAATTCTAGCTGGAGGTAACTCAGGTCCCCTGTTTCCAGTAAAACAATGGCATAGCTTTTTTTGTTTGCTTTTTTCAGAATAGTTCTATTTTATATAGTTGCAAAAATAACATCACATTTTCCCCAATAATAAAAATAACATTCTCATAAAAAATTAAAAACATACAAGATGGCATAAATAAGAAAGTAAAATTCAGTAGAAAACATCTAAGTAAACACCTAGCAAAATGAAAAAATATATTCATACATATACATATATATGTACTTATATATAAACATTCATAATAGGTCTGTACATTGTAGCTTAAAATTGGAAATATCCAAATGTCAACAGGTAACTAAATAAATTATGGTATATTCATTCAGTGGAATACTACTCCATAATGAAAAGAATACGTGCAAGAGCATGAATGAATCTCAAAAACTTTACGCTGATTGAAAGAAGCCAGATGGGAGAGATTACATGCTGTGTGATATCATTTATGCGAAACTCCAGAAAAGGAAAATCTAATCTAAGGTGGCAGAAAGTATATCAGTGGCACCCTGGGGCGTGAAGTGGGCAGGGTGGATTGGGAAGGGCTATAAGCAAACTTTCTGGGGTAATAGAATTATTATGGTGATGGTTACTTAAATGTATGCATTTGCCAAAATTCTTTGAGAAGTATGAGATGATACATTTTCTTACATGCAAACTATAAAATTAAAGTTAATTTTTGAATTATTGACAAGTATCAGAGATTCTTAGTTATCTTGTAACCAGCCTATTTATTGAACTTTAGAATTAGTTACATAATTATTTAGTTGATTTTCTTGGGTGTGCCAGATAAACAATCATATTGCACATTTTTTAACTTAATCACATGGACTGACAATTCCAAAGCAATATTTAATAGGCAGGAATGGATTCTTGGCGGTACCCTTGACTGATTAAAATTTTTACCAGTGAGGAAGATACTTGATCTTGGAATCAAATAACTATTCTTTTTAATTAAGGAACAATATATTCTTTTTCTTCTCCCAAGTTGAATTTTGATTAGAAATGAATGCTGTATTTTTCCCAAGACTTTTTCAGTGCGAGTTTTCTTATTTTTATTAAAGTATTATATTACTAATTTAATTTACAAATATTGAGCCAACCTTGCTCTTTTGGACTAAACCCTACTTGGTCATGGTGTATTCTTTTTTTTTTAAGTCCATTTTATTGAGGTATAATTTATGTACAGTAAAATTCACTCTTTTTTAAGTACATGGCTTGTTGAGTTTTATTTTTTTATTATGTTATGTCAGTCACCATACAGTATATCATTAGTTTTTGATGTAGTGTTCCGTGATTCATTGTTTGCTGTTGAGTTTTAACAAATGCATACAATTGTGTGTTTATTATACTTTAATATACTGTGGGATTTAATCTGCTTATATTTTATTTAGAATAATATAATCATAAGTAAAATTGATCTATAATTTTTGGTACTGTCTTGTTAAGTTTTGACATCAGAATCATACTAGCATTTTTAAATGAATGAGAATGTTTCTTTTTTATGTCCAAAGAATATTAAGCAGCGTAGAATGTCTGTCTCTGTTTCTTGGAGGTAGCTGGGATTTGCCTTAAAATAAAGCAAGACCAAAAAAAAAAAAAGAAAAAGCACAAAAACTCTCTGGGATTTGTACCTGTTGGGGACATACTTTCTTGAGAAATTATTCAATATATTCCTTGGTGATGGTAGTAATGATAGTGATGATGAGGGCAATAGTGGTAAGATTTTCTTAGGACAATTTTCTTAACATATTTTTTTAAGGAAACTTTCCATTTTATCCCAGTTGACATTTATTAACAAAAATATTTCTTTTATACCTAAAAATAAATCCAAAACTTACTATATGCATTTATATCCCTTAATCTTAATATTATATAATTTTATTATTTATATGTCATTTTGTTCCTTTTTAAATCTGTTAGTTTTTAAAATTTTTTCTTATTGAGGTGAAGTTCATAGAATATAAAATTAATCATTTTAAAGTGTACAATTCAGTGCCATTTAGTACATTCAGAATGCTGTGCAATCACCACCTCTATCTAGTTCTGAAATATTTCCGTCACACTAAAATGAAATCCCATACCCATTAAGCAGTGACTTCTTATTCTCCCCTCCCAAGCCTCTCCACCATCTATCTGCCAACATGTTTTCTAGCAACTGCACTATTTTACATTCCCACCAGGAATGTATGAGGATTCCAATTTCTCCACACATTTGCTGACACTTACCATTTTCTGTTTGTAAAAAACATTTGTGGTCATCCTAGTGGGTGTGAAGTGTCATCTCATTGTGGTTTTGGTTTGCATTTTCGTAATGATTAATGATGTTGAGGTATTTTTCATTAATTGTTAAGTTGGAAGTGTTCTTTATATATTCTGCATATTTGACCCTTTTAGAGAAATGATTTTCATATATTTTCTTCTATTCTGTAAGTTTTCTTTCCACTTCTTTGATAATGTCCTTGATACTCAAAAGTTCTTAATTTTGAAGCAGTCCAATTTCTCTATTTTTTGTTGTTGCTTATGCTTCCAGGGTCATATCTAAGAAAGCATTGCTAAATTCAAGATGATGAAGATTCACCCCTGTTTTCTTCTCATAACTTTATAGTTTTAGCTCTTACATTTAAATCATTGATCCATTTTGAGTTAATTTTTTATATGGTGTAAGTTAAGGGTCCAATTTCATTCTTATAATTATGGATATCCATAATATCCAGTAGTTTCAGTACTATTTGTTAAAGAAACTGTTTTTACCTGATTGAATTGGCACCATTCTTGAAAATCAATTGGCCATAGATGTATGGGTGTATTCCTAAACTCTCAATTCTAGTCCATTGATCTATCTATATGTACATCCTTATGACAGTACAACACTGTTTTGTTTACTGTCGCTTTGTTGTAAATTTTGAAATCTGAAAGTGTGAGTCCTTCAACTTTGTTCTCCTATTTCAAGATTGTTTTGGCTATAAGGATCCCCTTACAATTTCATATGAAGTTGAGGATTAGCTTTTTGATTTCTGAAAAAAAAAAAAAAAAAAAAAGGCTATTAGATTTTTGATAGTGATACATTGAATCTATAGTTAGCTTTGAGTAGTATTGCCATTTTAATAACATTAAATCTTCTAATCCATGAACATGGGATGTCTTTTCATTTATTTAGGCCTTCTTTAATTTTTTTTAGTGATGATTTTGTTTTTGTTTTCTGTATACAAGTCTTTCACCTCCTTGGTTAAACTTATTCCTAGATATGTTATTCTTTTGGATGATATTATAATGGAATTGTTTTCTTAATTTCCTTTTTAGATTGTTTATTTTTGGTGTATAAAAGAAACACAACTTACTTTCGTGTATTAATTTTGTGTACTGCAGCCCTGCTAAATTTATTAGCTCTATAACTTCTTTACATTTTAGTAGAATTCACCAGTGAAACCATTGGGCCTAGGGCCTTCTTGTTTAAAAAGTTACAAATTATCGATTCAATTTATTTATTTATCTGTTTCTCCTTGTGTAAGTTTTGGTAGATTATGTCTTTCAAGGAATTTGTCTATTTCATCTAAGTTATCAAAGTTGTAATATTCCTTTGTTATCCTTTTAATGTTTATAGGATCAGTAATTATGACCCCTCTTTCATTTCTGATATTAGTAATTCGTTTCTTCTCTCTTTTTTCTTGTTTAGCATGGCTAGAAGTTTAACAATTTTATTGATTTTAGAACCAGCTTTTGATTTCATTGATTTTCTCTATTGCTTTCATTGATTTTTGTTCTAATTTTTATTACTTCTTTTTTCCTGCTTATTTTATATTTAATTTACTCTTTTTTTCTCAAGTTTTCTAGGACAGAAGCTCAGAGTATTGATTTTAGATCTTTCTTCTTTTCATATATATGTATTCAATGCTATAAATTTTCTTCTCAGCACTGCTTTTGCTGCACCCCACAAATTTTGAGAAGTTGTATTTTATTTTTATATAATTAGAAATATTTTTAAATTTTTCTTGAGACTTTTTATTTGGCTCAGGGATTATTTAGAAGTGTGTTGTTTAACATACTCATGTTTTAGAATTGTCCAACTTTCTGTTACTGATTTCTACCTCAATTCCATTAGGTATGAAAGCATACTTTGGCTTCTATTCTTTTAAATTTGTCCAGTTGCTATAAACCTTTGACTACTTTCCAGAGTTCCAATAATGTTGATTAAGACAGTTTTTGCTTGCTTTTTCAATGTTTTTGTAGAGGGATAAAACATTTGGGCCATCTACTCTGCTATTTTTATGTACATCTGTCAGATATTTTTATATTTCATTTGGCTTTCCAATGAACCAACTTCTTTTTAATTAATTCTTATATTTTTCTCTAATTTATTAATTTATAATTTTATACTTAATTAATGTCTCTTAATTCTTATTTTATTTTATTCTTTTTCCATAATTTAGACTTGAATGTTTAATTAATTAAGTTTTTTTCTTTAAAAACAAAGTTGTTCAATGCTATGAATTTTATATGAGCCTAAAGTTAGCTAGATATCTTAAGTTATTAAACATAATAGCCTCATTATTTATTTTTCTCAAAACAGACTGCAATAGTTTTTATTCTCCATTTGATCTAAGAATTATTCTTTAAAGTGTTATCTTAAAATTTCTAAGAGATTTGTTTTATTACCTGGACTTCTTGTTATTTCTACCTATTGCATTGTGACTAGATATATCTACTTTAAATATTTTGATGCCATAAGTATAAAGATTCACAAGTACCTTATATCTACTGTAGATTGAACCATTTATCAAAATAAAATGCCGTTTTAAATCCCAATGTTTTTTTGTTTACATTTCTATTTTGTCTGCCATTAACGTCATTAGTCCTTCTTTTCTTTTGTTTGTCTTTGCCTGGTATAGCGCATCTTTTTATTTTCTAAAGTTATGTCTTTAGGGATGTCTCTAGCAAACATAAATTAGTTGACATTTTTTAAAGCTTAACCTGGTAATATTTGTCTTTTAATTGAGAAAGCTAATGCATCCACTTTTTTGGTGTTAACTGGTATTTAATCATAGTCCTGTCATTATGTTTTATTTTTTTTTTTGTATCCTGATAAATATGCTCTTTATGTCTTTTGTTTTCTTTTGCATTATCCCATTTTAGTCCCCTTTTCTGCTGATATTTTAGAATTTACTCATATTATTTTTAGTCTATTATATTTGTAAAGCCTTTCCCATTTTTTGGTGCCAACTTTAAGAATGAAACAGAATCTGTGAGCTCCTCCTCCTATCCCTAAATGAAACAATTATGTAAACACATGGTCCCCTTTATCTTCCATATTTTGTTCAAAAAATCTGTATTACCGGTTATAGATATTCTAATTTTTATATTTTGAATATTCTCTTTTAAGAACTTGTTTGTGGCATTTATATTAAGCTTCACAAGCATATTAACAATAATAATTATTTAGAATAAAGTGAGTTTTACTAGGTTCATTTCTCATAATTTTTTTTCTTTATCACTCTCTTCCAGATGTGTTCCAATTAATTTTCCTTTTTTTTGAAATGTGAGGTCAACATAGAATTCTGGACCTCTGGGAATGTAAATGTGTACCTTTGATAAATCCCTACAGTGTTTGAACAGTGTTTAAAAGTGAATGCCTTTAGCCCGGCCATGCTTTCTAGCTTATCGCAATTTCCATTGCTCCCTTCTGTCTACTTGATCTATCTGCCTGCATTGTAGTTTTTGTTTATAAATTCTTTCTAAACCTTCTTAGACCACATGCAATTTAAAATGTCCAAATGTTTAAAATATGATTCCAGGTTCTTACATTGAATGACACTCTTTTCTTTCCTGCACTTAGGCTTTGGAAGATCAGGTATGGGAACTCTTGCAGGAAGCAGACAAGACAGCTGAAGAGAACAAGGATCAGAGTCAGGTCTATGATGCCATGGCCAACACCTTGGGTGAAGCATGGGCAGCCCTTGTCTCCATGCTTGAAAGAAGAAGGGAGCTCCTCAGGTTGAGCTCTGAATTTTTTGAAAATGCCTTGGAGGTTTGTGTTTAAAAAAACTTCTTTCACATCAGAGCAAATAGATAGCACTCCTGAAGATGTTTTATTTCTACAAATAGATATTACAATCAGTTTTTAAAATGGCAGAATGACCAAGTTATATACAATGCATTTAATTTTTGATTGCCAAAACATAAAATTGTTAATATTTTAAATGTAGCTCTTCAAAAAAAAACCCTAAGGGGGCACCTAGGTGGCTCAGTCAGTTAAGGGTCTGCCTTAGGCTCAGGTCTTGATCATGGGATCCTGGGATATAATCCAGCATTGTCGGGCTCCCTGCTCAGTGGAGAGTCTTCTTCTCCCTCTGCCCCTCCCCCCCGCTTGTGCTTTCTCTCTCTCAAATAAATAAATAAAATATTTTTAAAAACCCCTAAGTACAGCTAATTAAAATTAAGTAAAATATTAAGTAAAAATAGAAACTCTTATCCATAAGTCACTATGATTTATTACTTTCTTTAGAAAATGGTAATACAGTTACTAAATCAAACAATTATCCCTAATTTTACATTATTAGGAAATGTTGGTCTAAAGTGTTCTTGTTGACTTAAAGATGGAAGATAGAATTTCTTCTGCTATTTATGAAAAGGCAATTGAGGAATATTCCATAGAATAATTGACTTGTAAGCATAGCATTTTATTTTTTTATTTTTATTTTTATTTTTTTTATTTTTTTTAAAGATTTTATTTATTTATTTGACAGAGAGAGACACAGCGAGAGAGGGAACACAAGCAGGGGGAGTGGGAGAGGGAGAAGCAGGCTCCCCTCAGAGCGGGGAGCCCGATGCGGGACTCAATCCCAGGACCCTGGGATCATGACCTGAGCTGAAGGCAGTCGCTTAACCGACTGAGCTACCCAGGCGCCCTGCATAGCATTTTATAGAGTACTTTCCAAAGGCATATAGTTGGATTCATAGTTTGAACTCATTAAAAATTTAACGAAAGAAAACTCCTGGACCTAAGAAGGTCATTTCCTCCTGTGACTTTTCTTGAATTCTGAGATGTTTTCGCAGTTCCCAATTTCAAAATGCAAGATTCAAAGAACATTATCAAAAGAGGTGTTGTATTTGGTGTAAGACAGTTATTGGAAATTTCACTTTTGACTTCTCTGTCAAGTGGCAGTACATTCATCTTGATGGGAGAGCACTGCTTCATTATGATAAAGCACTAGCTTTGAAAAATATGACATTTCCAAACTCAAAATTCAGATCTTAAACCCAAAATAATGAAGGAAGGAAGATTAGTAATAGAACATAAAAATTGGGGTAGACAATCTCATGCATCATGAACTCGTTTAAAAGTAAAAAGAAGGAGCCAAAACCTTATTGTAACTTTTAAGTTTTGTTTTCCACAGTTTGCATAAAGAAGCCCAACTATGGTTCATTTTACAGATCATCTTGGGAAAAATTTCACATGTAGTTTTCTTTCCTGAACAGAAATCAGGTGAAATGCACCTACAGGGTCAAATTGTAGATACATCTGATTCATTCCATCTCAGTAAGTGGGGTATAGATGTCAACTGCCCTTGAAATTCAACTCATTTGAGCACAGGAAATTATCTTTCTTCAGACATTAGGCCCAATATTTGTTTCTCATGGGGTAGTAGCATTAATGCCAGCTGATTTTCTCTCTGATAAGAAATTATTTCCAGATATTGCATGAAGTAAAAGGACATACTAAGCCAACTCATAATTCAGCCCATCACTCTGATTTTTGGAGAAAAGATATGGTTTCTTGTATTATCCTGCTTCCAGTTTTGTGGGTCACTTAGTACTAAGCTGAAGGCAAACTCCTTTCCTGCCCCTTGTGTTGCCAAACTATTTTCATCACTGATTCACAATAATAATAATAATAATGAGAATAGGGTCTTTGCAAAGTGTTCCACTCTTGCTAATTCTATCCTCTGCAAGATGCAAAAAGAAAAGTGGGCAATAGAAAATATCCATAAGGTAAAAGTTAACAGAACTTTAGGGAAAATTTTTCTGAGTAGCACATTGTTTGCTTATTTATTTATTTTAATTTCAAATAACAGTTGAAATATGTTATAAGTTATACAGTGACTCCAAAACTTTTTGTAATGTTCTACAGAGAAAAATCAAATCACCTTCTAGGGTTGGTTTTGTTTGTTTGCTTATTTGTTTTGAAACTTCTCTTTGAAGAATACCCTTAAAATAAGCTATCAGAAATGGAATGAATTAAAGTTGTAAATGATGTGTGGATAGGATTCCCTTATTGAACTATGATGCATGCAGTTCCATAAAAATATGAAATGACTTCTTATTGCATGGTTGATAATTATTACGGAACTGTTTCTGATTCACTGACTTAACCATCAGACAGGTTATTCTCTTATTAGACACTATGCTGCACATTAGGAACACTGTCCCTAAGCGACAGTGGCTGGTATCCACCAGATTGTTCTAACACGATAGTGGAGGCCTTCTCCATATTTCCAAAGAGAACATGCTCATTAGTCTCTCTCTCATCATTCCATGCCATTTATAACTGGATTTTATGTGGCTATGGTAATAATCAAAATGTAGTAGAACTTGTTAATCGAATAATTATAAAAAATATTAAAAATCATTAAATTCATAGATGATAGTTTGGAGAAAACTTGAAAAAAGAGATAAGCATGTGATAAGCTTTTGTGTCTTTCTCACTGATAGTTTACCTTTATGAGTTTATTCAATACCTGATACAAAGGTAAACCTATTGATTAAACTTTTGAATCTGAGTTCTAAAACAAAGCAAATACTGTCTAGCTAGACTACTAGTATGTCTACTACCATGGATGTACTGTACTGGTAGAACCAAATATGTTTCACCCTCTTCTAAAATTTTTTCTAAGATTATTCCCCTGAGAATTTTACCAGCATTTCAAATACCTCTTCTTCCTATTTCCTCCAAGGAGAAAGAGAGATGGGTCATATTCCTCACCATTTAGGATGCGAAATAGCTCTTTTTTTTTTTTTTAAACAGAGGAAAAATTTTCCTTTTTTTATTTTTGCTGTATCTAATCTCATTTTTATTTATATAAAGAATGCATAAGATCATTGATAAAAATACAAACAAAATTACAAATTATAGATTTAGAAGGTAAAAGTTCACCCCCCCATCCTTAATCTCATTCCTTCTCATAAAGGTAATCCCTTGGTGTGTATCTCTTCAGATCACTTTCTTGTTTTGTATAAGAAATGGTATTAGACATTACTTCTTAGCCTTTTTGTTAAGATCAGTGTAGTAAGGGGATTAGACTTGTGTTATTTTGAAAGTTACATTTTTTGGTTCTAGGTCTAATCACAGAAGAAAACATTAATTGTATTTCAACCTTCCCTCTAAGTGGGTTCTTAAATTATATTTACTTATAATTACATAGGTTACTGGTTAACCAAACTTTTATTGTTTGTTTGTTTTTAGCAAACTTTCTGGTTATTGTTTGACAAACTGCTTTATATGCTGGAAGTGGCTGCTTTGTTACATAGACACAATAATTTTAGTTGAAAATTTCAATAGACACTTATCAGTAAACAAGTTAAATTATTTCTGCATATATGACATATATCCATGTATGAAAGGAATAGAAAGGAAGAAGAAAGTTCTTTCGCACTTTGTAAATTGACTATATGTAAACACACGGCCTCATACAAACACCCTCAGCCCCCCCCCACACACACACAAGCACACACATCATCATGTAAACACACAAACACATATACAGTCAGCTAGGTCATGAATTCATGAAAAACATCTACAAATCACCCAAAGTGGCACACTGATTTTCATTTTTTCAAATGTCTTTCCCTTGTATTTGTGTTGTAGTTTGCTATTAAAATAGACCAAGCTGAAGATTTCCTCCAGAACACCCAGGAGTTTGAGAGTGCTGAGTCCTTAAAATCACTTCTTCAGCTTCACGAACATCATACCAAAGGCAAGAAATATGTTTATTCCTCACATAAGTTTTTAAAGGTTTTATAATATGTTCATGTGAGAATGCTCATGTGTGACAATGTATTTTAAATTTATCTGTTTATACCTCAAATTGTTCCAAGAAAGTTTACATAAAGCTTTATTTTTGGTCATCTGCTTCAAAAAAGACATAGTTGTAAACGATTCTAAGGGGATGTTAGAGAACAGCCTCCAGAGAGTCAGTTATTCAGTCTGCTAGATTTTAGCTCCTGAGATCAGAGGCCGTTCTCACCTTGTTCTTCCTTGTATCCTCAGCATCTAGCAGTGTCGGCACATGGTGGATCCTCAGGAAATATTTCTTGGTTGAATAAATTGTTGAATTCAGTGAATGTTCCTTCTCAGGGTCAGGAAATGAAGATCAGCCTTTAAATAACAGCTCTGGATAAGGAAAATCATCTTTCACTATCATAGTTATTAAAAAAGGGGGAGATAGTGGACTTTTTCCTCAGGAAGCCTACAGTTTGGTTGGGGCATGTACACATTTATTGGCGGGTTACCTGTGGGTCCCTGTTACACCACCCAGCTTACTATGTAGTAACAATTCATTTCCATATTTGTCTCTATCACCAGATGGGGAGACTCTGGAAGGCAGGAATTAGTACAATCTGAATCTCCATGATGTAGAATAGCATCCAACCCGAAGTATGTTTATTGAGTGTTATTTGTATTTAATTCCAATGTAAGACACAATACAATGATATAAACTGGAGCAATAAACAAGGCACTACAGGGACATTAAGGAGGAAAAAATTGATTCTAAACCCTGAAGGATCACAACTGAACCCTCCAGTTTTCCAAAGTCTTCTTAAAATGAACATAATACCTAAGAAGCTTCTGCTCGGGAACAATCATATTATCACTTCCTTGTTCTTAAATGTTCTTAAATATGCATTTTATATGTGGCTGAGATATAGGTTCATTGGAGTCCATTATACTATTTTCTCTACTTTTGTGTATATTTGAAAGTATATTTGAATGAGTTTAGGAAACACCATCCCACTGAGGAACATTTAGAATATTTAAAAAAATTTTAGGAAGAAATATCACCCATGATCTCAATGCCAAGACTGTGACTTTGATACTTTTTAGAAATTACTCTTTTAAAAATATTGCTTAGCAAGTTATAAATTCACTTAAGTTATGTACATCCCTCATTTATCCATCTTGAATTTGTAATTTATACTTAAGTATGGCAAACAATAGGTATTAGTATAAAATCTACTTTAATATAAACTTTCTTAGATATAATGACAATCAAAACAAATAACAAAAATTTATTAAATATTTACTTGCCTCACATCACAAGGCATTATGTCAGAAAGTAGGGTTTTATGTATGCAAAAATATGATCTTTAAAATAAACATACCATAGAGATTTTGTATTTCTTGAAGTTCATGATATTCTATCTAGAGGGTTTAACTTTGAGGAAAAATACATCACTTTGTATGATCAACTGATGGAATAAATTACTAGGAAATCACAAACAATAAAAAAGTTAAGGTATAAGAAATCAACAGAGGAAGAACCGGAGACTGACAGAGGAAACTGAGGGAAATATTTGTCCACTTTAATGACTATCATGGTAGCAGTGATAGACTGATTTTAGCCTGGGTACAGTTTACAAGTAGCCTTGGCCAGAGACTCCATTCCTAGTGGTACTATGGTAGTAGTTATATTATTTTGGCAGATGTGAAACAGAGAACCAGAAAAAGATTGCAAATGGCAATTTTGGCTAATTGTATGTATTCTGTAGGAACCAGAACAGGTTGGCCTGTTCTACTGTCAGTCTGCAATGCCCTTGCCCTTAGAGCTATGCTTCCCTCTCTCATTTGAAAAGTCTAGTGTGTAAGAACTAGTTATGGAAAGGAAGAAAAGAAGTACTATGTGGAAACCCTGCCACTTGCCCACATTTCCTGTGTGTGTGTGTAACTTTTCACAATATCATAACAAACTCTTCAACGCAAAGGAATTATGTATACATATATAGAGAGAATCAGTATACTGATTAGCATAAGATGAACAAATTAAAACTCTTCAGTTTGCTACACAAGGCCCTCTATAACCTATCTTCAGCTTGTTTTCAAGTTATTTTTTTCCCTTCCACATAAGAACTTGCTCTAGATAGGTAGGTTTTTTTTTCTGCCCCTGCCTCTCCCATCTTGTTAATGTTTGCTTCCATTTCTTTGAGAGATTTATTCTAATGTTATCCCTGCCTTTTCTTACTCTGTTTGAATGATCTCATCCTCTTTTTGGTTCAAGTTATTTTTGTTGTTCATTGCTTTGCATCGTTAACTCCCAATAAAATTGCCCAGTGCACATAATCACACCTTCCTCACTCTAAACAGATAACACCATCGAATACTTCATTGGACAGATCTAAGTCATGTGACACAAACTACTTCAAATTCTTTCCTTTTCATTGCAAACTCTCTCTTCACAATATCTTCACTTATCTCATTCTCTCTTCCAGCTCTCCAAAAAAAAGTGTCAAGTTAAAAGAGATAACTGGCCCAACTACCACAGCCTCATTATTGCTGTGCAGTTAACTGCCGAATGTTAGAAAACTGTTCAGAGTGCCATGGGAGAGTGAAAAGAACACTGAGCTTCTAATCAGAACATGTGGCTTTTAGGACTGCTTAGTCCAGTTCTAGTTGTGTGATGCTAGGTAAGGTACTTAGTCTCTGGATGTTCTTCATAGTTCTCCCTGTCCTAAAAATAAAAAAAAAACAGTATATTCAGCCCTGCTGATATTATCTTTTTTTTTCTCCCCTCTAACAGCAAATGTCTCAAAGATTGCCCTGTCTTGTTGACTTCACTTCATAACTATGTCCCCACTTCTCAACCTGGTAACTTGGCTTCTGTTTCCATCACTTTCCTATCACAAAATCTCATGCCTTCTCAAAATCTTTTTCACATCTCTAGAGAACTGCTGATCTCTAGCACTTATAGCTCTCTTAATTCTTCCCTCTTTCTTAATACATTTGATCTCATTCAAGCATTCTGCAGAAATTATTGGACATTTGTCCCATGCCAATCACTATGCTAAGTGCTGGGGATATTGTCATGGTCACTGTCTTCATTTTGCCTTGGAGCCTGGTGGCAAAGGGAGACCTTAATCAACTAACCCAACACATAAGTATAAAACTATAGTTGTGATAAGAGCTGTTAATGAGAACAATTAATAGTATTTGATTTGGTATAGGATTTGATTCAGTCTGGTTTATCCCTTGAGGAATTGGCAGTTGAGTAAGACCTAAAGTATGAGCAGAGTAATGGTGGAGAAGGAAGGAATTAAGAAGGGTGTCCCTGGGGGCACCTGGGCGGCTCAGTCGTTAAGCGTCTGCCTTTGGCTCAGGTCATGATCCCAGGATCCTGGGATCGAGCCCCACATCGGGCTCCCTGCTCCACAGGAAGCCTGCTACTCTCTCTCCCCGTCCCCCTGCTTGTGTTCCCTCTCTCGCTGTCTCTCTCTCTGTCAAATAAATAAATAAAATCTTAAAAAAAAAAAAAAAAAGATGTCCCTGGCAGAGGACACAGTTAAAAGTTCTGGGGCAGAAGGGAATGTCAGATTTGTGATATAGTTAAAAAGAGAGGGATGAAGAGTAGAGAGATTGAGATAATCTGAAAGGGAAGATAGGAACCAGACCATGCCAGACCTAAAATCATGTCAAGGGGTCTGTCCTTAATTCTAAGGCAATTGAAAGCCATCGTGTGTGTGTGTGTGCATGTATATGATGTAGTGTATTTAGAAAAGATCTGTCTGGCTAACATATGGAGAATAGATGAATGGATTGGAGAAGGATGCAAGAGGTGGCTGCACAAGTCCAGGCAGCAAATAATGTTTTCTGTAGTAGGGAAAGAGAGCAGTAAACACACGCAAGAGATAGAGGGTGGAATTGACAGATATTGGTAATAAGGGAGAGGAATGTGTCATGGACGACTCCTGGTCATAGCCTTTAAACTTCAGAATTAGTCCATTCACTTCAGAACATAGAACACATCAAGGGTGGCAGGCACCTTAACCAGCCTCACAACACTAAAAACCAACTGACACAGTGCTCAAGTCCCATGATCTTTCCCCTCCCTTACTGAATTACACTGTCACCAAACTGCAGCAACCTATCATTTGGCAGTTAATGCTACAGAAATTGTTAGGTCATGTTATCTGACCAGATGTATCACAGACATTTTCTATTTACACATTTTGATTCCTTATAGTACAATTTATTGTTAACATAAAGGTTATATATGTTTTAAATTATACAAGAGTTTGAATATTACTACAGAAAAGCTTGCTCATGTCACTATTCTTTTTTCTTTCTAATTTTCTTCTAGAACTCTTAGAACGATCTCTAATCCTTTTAAACAAAAGTCAACAGCTCACTGACTTCATAGAAAAATTCAAGTGTGATGGACCTAATGTGAATCCTGAGTTGATTCAGGGAGCTCATAACAGCTGTCTGAAGATTGACAGCCTTCTTGAGCTTCTACAAGATAGGAGACGGCAACTCGACAAGGACCTGAAGCAACAGCAGCAAGAATTGGGTCAGGTTCTGCAGTTATTTCAGTGGGACCAGCAAGAAAATCAGGTAACCCAAAGGGGAGTTGATGATGTCCTGACCTCAGCTAATGAAGTTGGATTATTGTGTGGACTAGCTGTTTCCTGGGATGGTTCCTCAGTTGTTATGGTCAAATTCTTTGGTCTTTGGTCCAAACTAACATACTGTTTTCCACATACGTTAAATGAAAAACAAAGATTTTTATCTCCTCTCATCATAATATTGCTTTTATAAATGGGAGAGTACCTGTGGGTAGTTTGAAAATGACTGTGTTCTACTGTTGGATTCTCTTTCTGACGTCCTTCCAGGTTAACTTTTAGACACAGTTCCTTGAAATTCTGAAATATAAATTGTAGCTTTCTTGAAAGTTGGCGAGGCATGATGGTGCTGAACTGTGTAGTACGTTGCTACTAATGCCAGTGAAAAAGTCTGTCAGCCCCAAGGAGTGTTCTTAGAAGAATGGCCTGGGGCCAAGGAAGAAATATGACCTTGGCCTGTGGCTGGATGTCAGTAGTTAGAGGGCTTTGGGGCAAGAGGTTCGTGTTTGCAGGCTTTTTAGAACTCATTGCCCCAACTGCAGGCACGGCTTTGGTCAGTTGTCAATATGCTTGCTGTGCACTTCTTTTGTCCCAATTACGTAAGGGTAAGCATGGATAGAACTCTTTGCAAACCTCCAAATTAAGTAGGTGGGATATTTATTGCAATATTTCTAACTGTCCCAGTCCCGTGCTGAAATCTGTACAGAGTAAAGAGAGGGGATTTTCAGGGAGAAATATGTGGAAGAGGCCTCCTGGCCTGGATGCATGGGGAAGGAATCTCTTCACATGTTTTCTGTTGCTGCTCTGATCCAGACTGGAGACAGACCTATAGCTGGGAGCATATATGAGGCCAGGAGAAACTGATTCTTATTTCAGGCTGGAAAAATGAAGACTTCAATGATGATCAACCCTTCAACTAATGCTTATCGAGTACCTACCATGTGCCAGGTGCTATTATAAGTACTGGGAATAACAACACACAAGACAAAGTCCTTTTCCTCCAGGAATTTCCTTTCTAATGCAGCTTCTCAATCTCAGCACTATTGACAGTTGGTGCTAGATAATTTGGGGGACTGTCCTGTGTACTCTAGAATGTTGAGCAGCATCCCTGGCCTCTACCCACTAGATGCCTGCAGAATATCCTCCAGTTGTGAAACCAAAAATGTCTCCAGACACTGCCAAATGTTCCTGGAGGGCAAAATCACCCCCAGATGAGAACCACTGTTCTAGTGTGATTAGAAAGGCATACCATAACCAAATGAATGATGATAAGCGCTATAAAGAAAATCAGATAAGGCAATGAATTTGTCTTGTGTTGGTCTACTTTTAATCAGAGAAAGCCTCTCTGAGGAGGTGGCATAGAGCAGAGGCCCAAATGCAGAGGCCTCCAGTCATACATTCTGCTTGAATTTTATTGCCTCCCCCTCAAGTCACCATACACTTTTTTTTTATTATGTTATGTTAATCACCATACATTACATCATTAGTTTTTGATGTAGTGTTCCATGATTCATTGTTTGTGTATAACACCCAGTGCTCCATTCAATACATGCCCTCTTTAATACCCATCACCAGGCTAACTCATCCCCCCACCCCCCTCCCCTCTAGAACCCTCAGTTTGTTTCACAGAGTCCATAGTCTCTCATGGTTCGTCTCCCCCTCCGATTTCCCCCCCTTCATTTTTCCCCACCATACACTTTCTAACCCACCTCCACTCTCAGCCCTTTTGCCCAGACTCCTGCCCACTGCTGTCTTGTTTCTGCTGTGCTTTGCCTGCCGATCCCCACCCACTCCCCAGTATAGCTCTTTGCCTACCCCAACCTTTACATGCTCCTTACCAAGAATACTGTTATCCAGTGCCATAGTCTTTTACTGAGGATTTGGGCATAACAAAGGAAAATTAATCCTTAGGACAAGAATGAACTTAAAATTGTTTATCAGACAAACATTTCCAAAGTTCCCTGTCTTCTCTGTTGTGAGTCCTTTATATACCACTCTCTTTCTCTCTCCCTGTCCCTCTCTTCTCTCCCCTAATCCTGACCTGACCCCATGTTCCCAGAGCTGCTGTGCCTTTCAAGAAACTTTCCTCTTATCTCTCTGCATTGAGTTCATGACCCCACCCCTACCTCTAGGGCTTCCAAGTTTCAAAATGAACATTTTAACCCAGTCACATACTTAAGGGAAATCCAGGTACTTTGTCATCCCTGGAAATCAGAAAGACTCAGTGAGTCCTCTAACTTATGGGGTCTCATCTTTTTTAGGAGGAGTGTGTGTTTTTATTGAGGAGGTGCTTTTTTAAAGTAGACTTTATTCTTTAGAGCAGTTTTAGATTCACAGTAAAACAGAGGAAAATACAGAGTACCCTTTCTTCCCACACATATACAATCTCTCCCACTATCATCATCCTGCACCAGAGTGGTACGTTTGTTACAATCAGTGACCTAAATTGATACATCATTATCATCCCAAATCTATAGTATATGTTAAGGTTCACTCTTGGTGCAATATATTCTGTGGCTTTAGTCAAATGTATAATGACATATATCCACCACTGTAGCATACAGAATAATTTCACTGCCCTAAGAATCCTTTGTGTTTTGCCTCTTCATCCCTCGTTCACTCTAATCCTTGGCAACCACAGATCTTTTTACTGTTTCCATAGTTTTGCCTTTTCCAGAATGTCATATAGTTGGAATCAATATGTAGCCTTTTTGGATTGGCTGCTTTCACTTAGTAATATGCATTTAAGATTCCGCCATATCTTTTCATGGCTTGATAGCTCATTTCTTTTTAGTGCTAAATAACAGTTCATTGTCTGGATTTGTCATAGTTTATTTATCCATTCACTTACCAAAGGAGATCTTGGTTGTTTCCAGGTTTTGGCAGTTATGAATAAAACTGCTGTAAGAATTCATGTACAGATCTTTGTATGGACATAAGTTTTAATTCATTTGGGTAAATACCAAGGAATACACTGCTGGCTCATATATAGTAAGAGTATGTTTATAAGAAACTGCCAGACCATCTTCCAAACTGGCTGTACCATTTTGCATTCCCACCAGCAATGAAAATTCCTGTTGCTCCACATCCTGCTCAGCATTATCAGTGTTATCAGTGTCTTGGACTTTGGCCATTCTGATAGGCGTTTAGTGGTATCTCATTGTTTTAATGAGTCTCATATTTAAATTGGGAATAATAACTCTTAATTGACAGAGTTGTTCTAAGGATTAAATGACATAACTTGTATAAAACATGTAACACAATGCCTAGCATTCTAAGAGGAACTTACAAAATATTAGTTTCCTTGTCTTCCCTCTCTTTGGTTAAGCCTTACAACCTATGAATTCTTTCTCGCCTGGTCTATATTCTTTCCCCTGGGAAAGAATGTGTATTTGTGGTTAAGAGAACGAGGCTTTCAATTAGACTCCATTTCTAACAGTCCCAAACAAAAATCCATTTAAAAATAATAATACAAATAAATGTTATTTTTAATAAAATTGGCCAGTAAATAAGTTAGTCATTTCCATAAATATCAAATTTAGGCTCTTAACCTTAAAATACCCCATGTTATATTTTCTCTTGTTAACACCAGTGACAACAGCCGGAGTAATTAATAAAATAACTGTTGCTTCTGTGTGCTACCTTGTAAGAGCAAAGATACTGGGTCCAGACTGTTGGCTGAGTTAAAGTCCTGGCTCCATCACTTACTAGCTGAGTAACTGAGCAATTATTTAACTTCCCTCAGACTCAGTTTTCTGTATAATGTAGATATAATATACCTACTTCAAAGTGTTGTTAGGATCATCAAGCAAGGTATTATAATGCCAAGTGCTTAGAAGAGTACCTGCCACATAGAACTGCTATATTAGTATTAGCATTTTTTGTTATCCTACCTGAAAACGACAGTGAAGACCCAACATATTACATACTCCTATACTCCTACCCACTTCTACCACCATGCTCAAGTAAAGACTATTCTTGCATTGAGGCTAATCTCACTATTTGTCTTGAGTTCAAAAGGTATGATTAAATAAAGCTTACTTTGATGATCTCAACAGCCATACTTGTTCAATGGGCATTCAATGAGTAGTTTAAAACAAAAAGAGGGGCACCTGGGTGGCTCAGTTGGTTAAGCGTCCAACTCTTGATTTCAGCTAGGTCAATGATCTCAGGGTTGTGAGATCGAGCCCAACATCAAGCTCTGTGCTGAACGTGGAACCTGCTTAAAAAGTTGTATTTGTTTCTGCTTGTCACTTAATAATGCTCATTTGTTAAAAATGTAGATTAGATCACTATCCATATAGATAATTGCTATTAGCATTTGGCATACTGCCACCTTCTAGAACTTTATATAAGCATGAGCACAGTCACAAGCACACACACATTTATTAAAGAAACACCTAACAAAACACATAAAAAATAATGGAATTAACCTATGTATGCTATATTATTACCTGATTTTTTTAATTAAATTGAACAAATCATAGGTATATTCTTGGTCAAAAGTACAATGTATCATTTTAATATAGTATTTCACTATTTGAATGTAGCATAGTTTTTTTTTATTGAAGTATAGTCGACATGCAATGCTATATTAGGTTCAGGTGTACAACAATGTTTTGACAATTCTACATATTATGTGATGCTCATGCTCCTCAGGATAAGTGTAGTTAACAATCTGTCACGATATAAAGCTATTAAACAATTTAAACAAAATTTTATTGATGAGGAAGTATAGTCTCTCCAGTTTCTCAATATTATAAACAATAATTCATGCTTAGTGTGTTGAGAATTGTATGAACAAGGAAGTATTTTAAAATCCAGGTAGATACAAGCATAATTATCTTACCTAAGTTTTTAAGTTTTTTGGAATATTCTATTTTAAAGTTTTGTTGATGCAATGGTAAATGGTGGCAGCAGCAGCAACACCTAGTCAGATGTGACTCTGTTAGAGAGTAATTTGGGCTCTATGTCTATCATGTTCCTGGATGATCTACCTGATAAACCGAGAACATTGTGGAACCAAGAGTTGGTACAGAGGCACATGTTTCAGTGGAAGGCAAAGACTTTTTTGTCAATTCCGTACTTATTTTAGAGGAACATAAGAGCTGTCAAATCTTACAATGATAAAATACCAGCTTTGTCAATCATTATAACCACTTAAGAAAAAGGAAAATTAAGTAGAAAATTAGAGCAAAGATTACTGATGAATAATAATGTGGATGTCTGAATATCTGACACATCTTCTCTCATAAGGGCCATTTAAAAGATGCATTTAGTGCTTCTCTGTTTCTAAGTGTTTATGGCCTAATGCTTTGAACTATATAGTTCAGCTAATTTTCCTTTGGAAAAGAAATTAACTGACCAGAATGATGGTGATGTAAGATTTATTTCCATCACAGGGAAAGAAACAAATGAAAACCACATACTTTTCTATCTTAATTGGGATGTGATAGTCTGATAAACATAATCATAGCATGTTCTCTCTTTATCATTGTTTTTCAGATGTAAAAATGTGTACTTGCTTTACACTTAAAGATGAGCGGCTGGCTGACCTTTCTTCCCAACTCCAGCAGCATTTTATTTTGCACATAATCTGCTTCATTAATGAAAATCAGAAGCAGCTTGGAATATTTCGTGCATAATTAATTATCTTGGCAAGAAGATTTATGAATGTAATTTTTCTCAATTGCTCCAATCAGGCATAAGTGAGACAAACAAATAAATTAAAACTAAGTTATTCATGGTCTCTTTGTACAAGACAGTGTCAAGGACATCTAAGAGAATTAAGTAAGACATAAGGGCAGATAATTTCTTTTTACTATCCAGATCACACATACTTATAAGATACAAATCTTTGCAGGGGGAAAAGGGTAATAGAATTCACATTTGTAAGGTTTTATAATTTGAGTACCATGCATATCATAATTATGTAACCATATGTAATCATACTCCTTGTCAATAGGCAATTAAAATTACATCAAAGATGGCACATATAAGCACAGCCTCAGGACACCAGTCTTGTACCTGGTAGGCAGCTATAAAACTGTGTGTGTGAGTGTGCGCGCATGTACACATACACATACGTGCAAGTATATTCTCCTTTATATGATGCTATCTTCTAAATAGGACTTAGAGCTTGAATGATTGACCAGCTTAAATTAATATGAGATAACATAAAAGTGCCTAGTTTAGTGGTAAGTTTTTTTTTTTTTTTTTTTTAAATCTCTCTGGGGGACCTGGATGGTGCAATTGGTTAGGCTTCTGATTCTTGGTTTCAGCGCAGGTAGTGATCTCAGGGTCCTGCGATTGAGCCCCGCGTCTGGCTCCGCACTCAGCATGGAGTCTGAGTTTCTCTCTCCCTCTGCCCCTCCCCCCTGCTCACTCTGTCTCTCAAAAATAAATAAATACATCTTTAAAAAAAAATCTCTCTGAACACAGCTTTCCAACATTGACTGGCATAAAACCAAAATAAAGGTTGAATTATCTTGGAGATACTGGTATCCAGTACCTTAGCCCAGTAACAGACATACATAACTTTCCAGGCATTCGTAGATTAAAATTTATTGCAGAGTTTTAACACATAAGCTATCTCTAGAATTTACTCTAAGACATGCCAGCAGTAGATGGAAAATATCTGAAAGTACAGGAGAATCATGTTTTTTTTTTAACTCGCATGCTTTTTATTATTATTATTATTTTATTATTATGTTAATCACCATACATTACATCATTAGTTTTTGATGTAGTGTTCCATGATTCATTGTTTGCGTATAACACCCAGTGCTCCATGCAGAACGTGCCCTCTTTAATACCCATCACTAGGCTAACCCATCTCCCCACCCCCCTCCCCTCTAGAACCCTCAGTTTGGATAATCATATGGTTTTGAAAACAATAGAACCCCCTCCTAAACAGAATGCACACTAACCATTATTGCAAAGTGGTTAGCATGCATTCATGCTAAGACACTGATGTCTTAGTACAGAGCAAAGACACTGCATGTCAAAGGTCCTGACAGAGGGACTCTGGTGCAAATAGTGTGGATATCAATTCTAGCTTTTACACATACTAGTTACCTCTATGCTTCGTTTTCCTTTTCTGTAAAATGATAATAGTAATAGTATCTATAGATTTTTATAGATTTTCAATAAAAATAAATGATGTTATATATGTAAAAATGCTTAGAGCACAGCTTACATATGGTAAGTGCTCAATAAATATTCAGATGTTCACCATCTCACTATATACATTGGTGGGCACTTTCTGAGCTTTACTGGATAATCACTGGCACATAAAATCCTACATGTTGACCAGATCCCACACCAGTTTTCTAAATCACTAGGTAATCTTAACTTTCTAAAACGTTTTGGTGTAGAGGGGAAATAAATGCCATTTCATGGCTTGGTAGTCAGCCTAGTATTTTCAGAAAGTTAACTTTATTTGTAAGATAAAGTTTAAAATTAACTTTTTTCTCTTTAACTTTTTTCACCCTTTAGCTATTTTTTTTAGCTCATTTATACTTCTTATGGTTGATTATGTAATCATGAAACTTAGTCTGTCATTTCTACATACTGTTCAATTGGCTCACCAACATTTTAATTAGACACAATGATTTAAGCCCCCTAATCAGTTGTGAGAGGATTGGGGGACACACACCATGACCAAATGACACTCTGCAGTAATAGGACTGATGACAAAGCTGTTTGATATGGGTGCTCCCTGGGAAGGGCTCTGCATTGATCCCTGATCCTCAAACCCTCCCATCCTGTGGCAGGGTTAGCTGCCGCTACCTGAGCTATCTGCTAAGCCCCAGACTGCCTGTGGATCTCCTCCCACTACCCGGAGCTCTGTTTCCTCCCTGCCCCTGGTGCTGGAGATTGTTGCTTTTCTTTCCTTCTCAACACTACTACCACCCCAAAATGGCCGGGAAGTGGGACTTCATTCTCATGGTCCCCAAAGACAAGCAAAGAGTATGATTAATTTTAATGTTTTTTAGGAATATTTATAAGCAAACAAAGTAAATAGCATACTTTGAAAGAATGACAACATCCCTTAAAATTTAGCAGTTATTTATCCTGTCAATATGATAGGTTCTGACTCTCATTTTTTCCAACAAGCAAGAATCTAGGCCAAAGCTTCAGTATGAAATCTATTTGGCTGCATGGCTTAGGAACCAGGATGGTAATGTGAAAATGTCAAACTTTGGTCCCACTCCTAAATAGCTCTGTAATGTCTGTTTTGTGTCTCTCTGTCTCTCTCTGTCTCTCTCTCTCACACACACACAAGCACACACACACACACAGAGTGAATATAATTAGCTCCAGATCACTTACGGTGGAACCCTAGGTTATATTGGGAAACCCGTGCCTTAGATATTTTTGGCAGAAATGCACATTGTTGAGACACTGGGCTAGTCTCTGTTTCCTTTCTTGAAATAAAGGCTTTCTTCTACTGCTGGGGCGATTTGCCCCAGTGAGTCAGAGGCAATGCTAGAAATAAAATTTAGGACTAGAAACATCCACCATACTGATTTTAGCTACTGGACTAAACAGCTTTCTTCCATTAAGTAGTTGAAAGTAAAGAACCTACATAAACATAAACAAGAGTTGAGGCCGGTCTTGGGAAGGAAGTCTTTAGTGCCATTTTTCTTGCTATATAGATGTGAGAAGAAAAATGATATGCCAACACAAATCAGAATAATTAAATACATAAAACTGTGATTCTAGACAGGGAAATAAATTATCTGTGAAGCTGTTTATAAAGTAAAAAAATTGCTTCCTGACAAACAACATATTTTCGCTTTCCTACTACCCATCAACAGAGAATACTGAGATTCCATAATTTGTTGAGGAGATACTAATACCTTCCAATTGACTTCCATAATTCATGGAGAGTTTCCAAATTCCACAAAAGAAACATTGTGAACATTATCCTCCTAGAATCAAAAAGTGAAGTCCAAATATTCGTAAGCCAATAATTAGTCCCAGAATGCATCTAAAAAGAAACCCAATCCATGTTTTTGACAGTAATTCTTCTTTCCTCCCTGCTCCCAAATCCTCAGTTATAAACATTAATGACACAGCTTTAGTATCTCTCTCCCTAATATACATGATCACCCAATGGAGCAAATGGATATTTGAAGTTTTGTTATTGCCTAATTAAATACAGAGCACATTTGACTGCATGGCCTAATATGAAATAATTTCCCTACTGTAAAAAAACAAAAAACATTATGGGAAATAAAATAGTTGTTATATACTAACATGCCTTCAAAAACAAAGTAGATGTTAGAAGTGTCATCTGTGGCCATCCCCTATGATTGAAAACACCTTTGTATATGTGTGCATTTTTGATACTTGGAAGAGAGACTATCAAAAAGTCTTGGGTTAAGGAAGATAAGTAACTAATGCTTTTTCCTCCCCCTTATCAGTTTTCATCTCTAGTAGTAACTGGATATTTGTCAAGAATTGCTCTGCACATGGAAAAGAAAATGAAAGTAATTTGACAAGATTTTCATCCTCCCTTAAGCATTGCTGTTAAGGTGGTTTGAAGTACTTATTGCTGGCTCACCTCCTCCTGCACACCTTGAAACAAAGTTCAAAAAATAAGATCTGATCGCAGATTGTTGAACAAATTGCACAAAAAGAGACTGGTAGTTTTTGGCAGTCTGATGCATCGCTCTGGGCTGCAGCAGAAGTTCACCTTCTTGCCACCTGAGTTTTCTCTTCTTGACTGTCAGAGTGCGTTTTCTATCACTGGCACTCCCATGTATTAGTCCTGTCTTTGGAATTCACGGTTTGCGCTTACTGTCACCTCTGCCCATAGCCGGCCTCTTCCTCTCAGGCAGTGCTCCTAAAGGGCCTGACCCACGTCTATGCTCTCGAAGGCAATATTTCCACTGAACCCCCGTGGTAGTACACAGACCCTATTTCCGTGTTAAACTCTAACTGTGGTGTTGTGTTTTGGTTTTTATCTTAAGAATGTTCGTAAAATAGCCTGATAAGAACCATTTCTCTCCTCTGGAATCCTCTGGTTCTGCATATGGAGGTGAGGAGAAGGAAAACATTAAACAAGAAAGCGTGAATTCTGACCATGACATTTCTGTCTGTGGGGCTTTCCTCTTATTGGTTGTGTGACCTTAAGCAAGTTGCTAAACTCATAACACACATGCTGGGTGTGTTTCCTCATTGGCTGAAAAAGAAAATCTCTCCACAGAGGAGGGATGTAAAGATTGCATGAGGTAAGTTGTAACCTGCCTAGAGTAGTCCCTGACCCCTTTCTGCCAAAGGAGAGGGGGTTCATTTCTCTTACTTTCTTCATTCTTATTTCTCAGCAGGGTGTTGAGGTGGGGATGGGTTGTCCAATAAGCAAAAACTAGCCTTTCCTTGCCTAGTTAGTGCTCTCTTCTAACCTTTCTCCTCTTCCTGATATGTTCCTGCATCCACTCTCCTTCATGTATCTTCAGTCACTGTGCCTGCAAAAAATGCTAAAGTCTCATCTAATAAATAAAGAAAAAAGTGTGGAGAGGCCCCGTTGCTGCCTCTGCTTCCTTAAAGCTGTTCCAGATCTCTCCTTTACTGAACCAATAAACTTCTTTGGAAGTATCATTAGTTCTACTTCCTTATCCTCCCTTCAGTGGTCCATAAATGCTTACCAACTGAGATCTCATTTCACCATTCTCTTGACTCTGTTATTTTAAATTGCCCTTAATTAAAACTCAGTCCTTCGATCTATATTTAACCAATATGGATAGTCTGAATATCCTTGAGTGGCAGAACTGTTCAATAAAGATATATAATTCAAGTCACATATATGATTTCAAATTTTCTAGTAGCCACATTAAAAAAGTAAAAAGTTGGGGCACCTGGGTGGCTCAGTCAGTTAAGCATCTGCCTTTGGCTCAGGTCATGATCTCAGGGTCCTGAGATCAAGCCCTGTGTCGGGCTCCTTGCTCAGCGGGGAGTCTGCTTCTCCCTCTGCCTCTCCCCCCTGCTCATGCCTGTTCACTCACTCTCTCTTTCTCAAATAAATAAATAAATAAAATTTTAAAAAAAGATAAAAAGTCACATAAAAAGTGAAAAGCAATAATACATTTTATTTAACCTAACATACCTAAAATAATACTTCAATATTTAATCAATACTAATATTCTTAACAAGGTATTTGTATTATTTTTTATACAAAGTCTGTGAAATTTGCTGTGTATTTTACACTTAGAGCACATCTCGATTTAGACTTGGCCCAATCCAAGTACTCAATAGCCATGTGTGGTTAGCGGCTACCATACAGGACAGTGCAGATCTACATACAGCATTTGAGTGAGTTTTCCTGGCAGCTTTCATTTCCAAGGCAGCTCTTGGTTTTGCTCCTGCTTTGAATCTTTGTTGACTTCCTTTTTATTTCTATCTCCCTTTACTCTCTGATAGGTGTTCCCCTTCTCCCCACAAAAAAAGATCTCCATTCCTTCTCTATCTTAGTTCTACCTCCACTGGGCACTGAGTACCTAGAATGTCATGTCAAACTGCTGGGATGATCATGAACACATTGCTTAGTTCAAGCTGAAAGGTAGGAACTGAGAAGAGAAAGGAAAAATGTTCTAATTACCTCCTTAATCCATCACTGCCCAGAATTGATTTCCAGGGCATACTCTGAATGTTTTTTTCTTCCTTCTTTTCTGCATCCCCTGAACCCTTGGCTCATGTTTTCATCCTTTTGCAAGGACCATGCTCTACAGAATGTCCTGATGCATCATTTACTGTACTTTATCACTCAGGCTTTTGGACAGCAGCTGATATAATTTAAATACTTATAAAAAGTGCTCTTGGAATATCTATGCAGCTGTCTGCAGTAGCTACTTGTGGGATGCAATGACTGATTTATTGGGTGGCAGGATATTATGGTTGACATACTCTCAGTAACTTAGGGTGTCGTGCTTTTACATCAGAAGGACTCTGAGAGCCTATTCTGTGTGTATGCTACAGTACCACACAGTAATCTGATTTAAAAGGCTGCTCATGTGTATGATACCTCATGATGAGATGTAACACCCTGACAATGAACTACTTACTTCTGAGTTTTATGCCAACTTGTTTTTATGTTTCCTCCCAGGGTGCATTTGGTAGTAAAATTGTGTAGATCTAAAGAGTCAGCATGCTTTGTCAGGAAGCTACGGGATCAGAATACACAGAATACCAACATAGATCTTTAACTACATTCTCTTAATAGGGAATAGTATTGCCATACAGGAATAGTATCCTTTGGGGGTTGAATAGTATTTGCCAAATCTAGAGGATGAGGTCAGTAGATACCTTTTAAAAATCGAAACAACTCACTCCTCTCCGGCTTTCATCACTGCTGGCATGTGCTAGATGACAAGTCTTTGACTCACAAAACTGAATAGGATTATCTGAGGGTTCAGGGTTTAGAGATTAGCAAACACCTGTTTGTACCCAGTTTTTATTCACTCAGATTCTATATTAACTTTCCCTATTAAACATTCTTGAGATTTCTGAGTTCCTCCCATGTTAGCTAAGAAAAAATAAAACTCACTCCCAGTACTTAGTCAGTGCTCTCTTAAACTTAGTTATATTCATGATCCATGTTTCTTTGATGAAACCTTTAAATCATTCCTCTAGTTGTGGTTTTATATGGGTTCACTGCATCTTTTGTGAGAAACTATTTTTATAAAAATTAAATAAATTAATGAATAAATTTTATAGCTCTTGATAAGATACTCTCTGTGGGTTCTAATATGCATATTGTACATATCACATAGTTCTAATTGGGATAACAGAAAGATAGATTATCTTCAAATAATTGTAAATACATATACAATACTTTAGATATGGAGATTGGCTAATGTGTATATTGTGTACAGGTTACCAAATATTCTGAAAAAAAAATATGTGTACTTCATATGTAAACTGCTACAGGGTTACCATTATTTTTAAATTGCGCTGATGGTAGCCAAAAATGCTGGTTAACAAAGATTTCCAGTTAGCAGAAAGCTGGAGAAACTCTCTTACCCCAAACTGTACTGCTTATTCCATGCTGAAAAATGCTAAGTGTTGGTATAGACCATTTGATGTCATAATCAGTTTTGTGATATCAGCCCTGTAATGGTAATGGAATGTCCTATTCTAGGTAACTCCTAACTTGTGTGTGTGTGGGGGAAGGGAGGTGTGCATTTATTATGTGGAGCTTCAGGACTAATCTAGCTTTCTCTTTGACTATCTGCTTCACACATTTCTCTATGTTATAGGAGTTCAGAGAAATCCTGAGGTTGTTGTAGGCAAGACAACCTAGGCTGGAAAAAAAACATAGTACAACGTTTGGGCATTGCCCACCATTTTGAATGGGATGTCAGAATTCATTCTTCAGGCTTGAAGTAGTACCCCCGATGGCCAGGGCTGTAAGACTTAGGTTACCTAAGATGGCAGCACGACACAGTGAAAAGAATAATGTAGGTTTGGAGACAAACCTGGCTCTGCCACTTACTGTATGGCCCTGGATACGCTGCTTCACCTCTCCTCATCTCTACAATGAAGATATCACACTTGTTAGAGAGTTGTTGAGAGAAATAGAGATGATGCCCAAAAAGCAAGTAGCAAACTGTCTAGCATGTTGTGGGCTCTTAAGGATCAGTAGCTGTGATGTGATCATGCAGATAACACTGTAGGATTTGAGAGTAAAACTCTCTTTGCTTTAACTGGGATAAGGAACCTGTATCCAGGGGCTCCATGTCATCGGTCCCATGTCTACTTATGTCACCATTTAAAAATGTACAGCTTCTTTCAAGTCCTTTGCTATTTGTTGTTTCAACACTGTGTAAATCATGTATTGTAAATCAAGTCTAAATGAATGTGAGTCATGCCCTTAGCTGTTTATAATATCAGTAGAATATTAATAATTTCTCCATTTATTTTCTGAATACAGATTTTCAGCAATTGCATTGCTGAAATATTTTTGCATTGTCATTTTATAGTAGAAATACAATTCTACATATGCTAATATCTTCATGTAGGTTTATGTAACTACATACTTACATTCATATTCTTATTCAGGGAAGATTTATATTCTAAAAGAATGCATGAGTTATAGACTGTGGGAATCTATTCTGGTTCTTTGTTATTAGGAGATTTTGAATTATTTCCTTCATTCCATGTAATCTACTGAACTGATGTATCATTTTCATGCTTTTGGGGGATTACTTTATTTTTTTCTCTTACGTAGAGATTGAAATGAAGAAAAAACAAACCTGATCATATTTAATATGTGAGATGAGCTTATGTAGAAAGAAACTGAAATAGCTTAAGTTTTGAAAAGGTTAAGGAAATATTTTTAATTTCGGTTTACTTATTCTAATCATTTGAAATTTGGTCTCTCTTTGTGCTTCTTACCTAGGTTACTTGTTGGTTTCAGAAAACCATAAGAGATTTACAGGAACAAAGTCTAGGTTCATCACTTTCAGACAATGAGGAGCTAATCTGTAAGCATGAGGAATTGATAATAAAAGCAAAGGTAAGAGACACATTAAAAATAATTTTAAAATGCATGGTCTTCTTTTGAATATGCTTCTGTAGGTAATGTAGAGAAGTACTAAACCCTCTGAATAATCCACTGTTTACAAAGAAAAGATTCTGATAGTTATTAGCTAGTACCACTACCTACTGGCTGGGCTTCTAGAATAATAAGGAACAAAACAGCCTCTACAATAATAATAACTATCTTCTTTTGAGTAGTTACTATCTATCAAACACTATGTTAAGTATAAGAGATGCCTTATCTAAATTATCACAAAACCCCTAAGGGGTACGTATTATTTTACAGATCAAAACAAACAAAACACAGAGGCTTGGAGATGCAAAGTAACTTGACCAATGTAATGTATCTTGTCCGTGGCAGAGTTGGAATTTGATTCAGGTCTTATCTAACTCCAAGGCCCAAAGCTCTTAAGCCTATATTCTGCTAGCTTTCTAAAAAAAATTCTTGTTCTACACTAAGATCTCATTATGCTATTACTTTTATGATTTCCAGGTATAGTTTGCTTGCTGTTCCCATTTACATTTCCCTATTTCCTTAACTTGCTTCACATTTCTTCATTTTGCAAAAAAGAAATGGCTACGAGCCAGTCAACCACTTGTAGATATGTGGAATGTGCAGAATGCAATCATGAAGTACTGAAAGCAAAATGAGCAGAGGGGCTGTGTAGAGATGCTCCTCTCCCACTGTGTCTTCTTATTTGGCAATTGACTCCTTTGTATCTGTGGGATCTGTAAATACTTACCAAAGTTCTTTACAAGTGCTCCATTTTGATCTCTAAGGAAACAAAAGTCCATTTGTATTAGAGTGAATAGGAACAGTGAAAACCTTAATCAGTATCAAGACTTAAGAGAACTTTCTATTATTAATATCTTGAATGATTGATAGTTGTAGGTAAAGCCAAGCCTTGAAGCTCTGGAAAACCATGGGCCAGCACTACCAGATGAGGGTTGAAAATAAGGAAGACAAATAAATATTTACATGTTTGGGAGGATGGGATTGGTGGCAGGGGATGAAGGGACAGGCAGGCAGGGGAAGCAGTAGACTGCATTTATCTGGACTGGAATCACAGAAGAACCAGGATGCTTTTGTTTTTTTGTTTATCGCTTCTCTCTGAACACTGCAGTATACATAGGTATTTTATGTGTTTGGTCTGAATATTTGCCAGATTGATAAAAGATGCAATCACAGAAGATTGCTATGACTGATGATTTTTTAAAGTTCTTTAAAATTTTTCAGCATTTGGTTTACCTGTTTAGGTTAAACAACAGTTTATTCTGTGGGTGTCAAACTCAGGTTTTATCAGTGAAAATTCTATCAAAATCCCTAAATGCTAAGCACAAGAGATGACCTGAATTGCACAGGATTGTTGCCTTCTTTAAAACAAACAAAAATGGTTTACTTACATAATTTAGTCATATTTGGAGTTATATTCCCTGTAACTGTGGACTAATCATGGTTTCTCATAGCCCTGAGGAAAATCTCACAGTCTGGAGAAATTATTTTTTGACATCTAAGCTCAGTTCTAATAGGACTTTGGCAAGTTCTGTTAAATAGATATTAATGTTCTATTTCTATCCTTCATAATTTTAACTGGCTCCTATTTCTTTATCCCTTCTGAAATGCCTGACCTTCTAGCTCACTGACTCCCCTACCACACTTCTGTTATTCAGCCCTCTTGCCAAGTTTCTTCACTTCAGCGATTTTTCATGCCTTGTGCCTCATACTGATTCTGCTTCATAATTGTTTTTACTGGGTTCATTTTATGAACTGGTATGATAAAATGAAATAAAGCTTCATTCTATCTAATGTTCTTCCTTATATCTTAAGGTATACTTTATTCACACATTAACTGTTTGATCTATCCAGTGTCTTAATTCTACTTCCTCTGATTCATGTATCTCAATGTGTTGCTTATGCTCATCAGATGTTATTTTCTGCTGAGCTAGTATTCCCTTGGGAGAGCAGAAATTTTGACTGGTAAGGCATGGGAGGTGCGATAGCTGGTGCTCCAACTTGTCCCCTTATGGTGGGGAGCTGGGTGCCCCTGAGTGCAGAGAGCTTCTATCGTTATAATTAGGGCTCAACCATTCATGGTTTTCCCCTCTACCCCAGACACATATAAAGGAGGGGATCCCTTGGAGGAACTCCCACTGATTGGACTCTCAATCCTGCTTTGTTCCAAAACCCATTTCCCTGGGGTATGTTCTGTCCCATTCATTTAGTGAGAGTTGGATAGGGCTCACTAAGAAACAGGTCAGTTTGATTACCTCTCATATATTAGCTATCTACCTGGTAGATTCCAGTGCTAGCCTCATGTTGTTTCTTCCCTCTGGATGCTACTGGACTGGAGCTACTATCTTCTGTCCTGAAAAAGGTACATTGACAAGCACTAACCAAGCAGGTGGGGAAAGAAAGCATCATACCCAGAAAGCTCTCCCCTGGCCTATCTCCTATCATGGTATCTGCCATTATTCTATTCTAAGCCATATGCCCCTGACACTGAGACCCAACCACCTTTTGGCTCCTCAAGGAAAGTTCTCATATCTGTAAACTTCATTCTCACTTTGTTGGCCTTTAGAAGAAGGACCAGCTACATAATATGTAGGACCCAGTGCAAAATGAAAATATGGAGGACTTTTTAAATAAATTATTGAAATTTCAATGCAGCAACAGCAGAGCATAAACCAAGCACATGGCTCTTCTAAACTCAGGAACCTGTCGGATGACATGGGTCCTTTGCCCATGAAGCCAGTCCTATTTACAGTATTAAGATTTCTGGAAGGACCTACCAACCTTTGCTGGTTAGATGTTTCCTTAGCTACTTTACTGACCTCTTCCCACCTAGATGAGCAAGTTTTCTAAAAATAGATTATAATGTTATAATAGGTTGCATCCACATGGAAAAAAAACAGGTTCAAATCCTTACTGTCACTCACTATGTAACTTTGGGAACATTTGACCTCTCTGAGCTTTACCTTCCTCACCTATAAGGAGGAGGCATGAAAACTCAATTAGAAAATATCTATGAAAACACCCACATTTTAGTAGTGGCTCAAAGATATTGCTTTTCTTTTTCCATGGATGGTGTAAATGTTCAAATAGTTTTCATCCGTGCTTTTTCAACCATCTTGTTCCTTGTTCTTACAGACAGATTCCACTTTTATATGGCCTTAAACAGGAACCAGCATATTACATTTTGGAGTTTTGTTTGGGTGTGAGTATGAGGAGAGGAAGAGGGAATGTGTCTTTCAAAGGAGATTTTATGTATAAATAAGGCCTCAAGCTGGGGGTTCATTAGTGAAACACATATAAATAATCTGGTAACACAGGGAAAGTAGGTGTTTCTGCTCCCCACAGCTAAACTGAGCAGCAGGGAGCTGTTCTATATTGCTTTTTTTTTAAGCAGTAAGTTTTTTAAAATAAATTTTGAAAATGCCTCTGTAATTTCTTACTGGAATATACTCAAATAAGAAATATGGAAAACTTTCTATCTCTTAATAAACGTGATGCCTTATTCAGAATGTGTTGAAATAATGAACTAAAAGAATTTTTATTATAACCTTTGACTATGAATAAATTATGCTAAATCATTATACTTTCTTTACTAAATATGAAAAATATTTTCCTTTTACATATGTAGCAGATAAAGAAATAGCAGACATTGATGATTATAAACCACCCTTTGGTTAAGACCTTAAATACTCTTAGATTTTATCATGTATTAATTTGATTCCCCAAGGCTTGAATTCAAACTTTGGAGCTGAGTTGGTTTTAAGATGTATTAAAATAATATGTAAATAAACACTTCCTTATTATCTCTTTTGAGGAGGCATAATCATTCCTTCTTCCATGCATCAGAAATAATGTTCATATAAGAACTACCTTCAGGAATGAACTTGTATTTCTACCGGGAGGAAAACTTTTCCTCTTCCAATTTGTGTCCAGTGATTGGGTGTCTACAAATTAACAGACAGCAAACAGATTAACAGGAGTAAAGACAAGGTTTATTTTCATATATGCATGGGAGGTCCCAGTAATGGAAAGTTTGTGGAATAGCCAGAAGTTGAGTATTATATATATCATTTTAACAAAAAAAGGTTGAGAGGCTTAGGGCCTCAATGAATGAATATGGAAGGTTCTACTGGGCTTTTTGATGCTAATGAAATGAGCAGTCTGTCTTCCTCCCAGTGAGAAGAGTTAATGGCAGCTGAATTTGTACTTCCTGTTGGTAAGGGTCAGTCTTCTTTCAATTAGGAAATTCCCTGGGAAGAGGATCAATGGGAGCTGTATTTTCAGGATACTCTGTTTAAGTTTAGGTAATATTTCTGTGACTGCTGATTGTTCAGATGTTTTCGGCTTAAAGTAATTTTCATACCACTGTGGTGGACCTTTAATCCTCTCACTAATATTGCTTCAAACTTTGGTTCAGTTTCAGACCCTTTGTAGTTGGTGCACACTAGAATCTCCTGAGGGCTTTGAAAAAATACTGAAGTCTGGATCTCGTGCCCAGAGATTCTAGGTAGTTTGGGGCATCCAGATTTTTTTTTTTTTTTTAATTTATTGTCAAGGCCCCTGGGTGGCGCATTTGGTTAAGTGTCAACTCTTGGTTTTGGCTTAAGTCATGATCTCAGGGTCATGAGATCAAGGCTTACATGGGCCCCGAGCTCAGCGAGGAGTCTGCTAAAGTTTCTCTCTCCTTCTGTCCCTCCCCAAACTCATTTTCTCTCTAAAATAAATAAATAAATAAATAAATCTTCAAAGGAAATTTATTGTCAATCTTAAAATGGTAATGTTTTTATCAAAATCCAATCCAGATTTTCTTCTCCTTCTAAAAAAACTGGAAGATCTGGCAATATCAGGTTTACCTTTCCATATAGACATAGCAACACTTGTCTGGAGCCCCATAATAGCTATTTCCTTTAGAAAAGACACGTGCACTCCAGTTTTCCACAGTCCCTACCCTTCCTCATTACTACCTTGCCTCCCACCTTTGCTTCACCTCATTCACATTATGTGCCTGGCCCCTGTAAGCATTTGGGTTGGAGACATGACAGGCAATGAGGTACTATCAAAGTGTAGTAATGGCTTAAACTGATTTGCGTCTTTGTAAATTACGTTGGAAACTGTGAATGATAAGAATGAGAGGGAGTGATAACGAAGACAGAAAAGTCACTTAGAAAGCTATTGCAATTCTGATGAAACTTTAGGTCGAGTGTGATGTCTTTTGAGATGAAGGATATTAATCGCCATCTTAAAGGCTTAAAAGAGAGTTGTAGCCGTGTTTTTCAACGTGTGGCCCCCAGAGAGCAGCAGTGGAATCTGGAAGTCTTAGAAATACAGAATCCCGGACTCTAACCACCAAACCTATTGTGTCAGAATCTGCATTCTAACAAATTTCCCCACAGGATTTGAACTGACACTAAAGTTTAAGAGGCACTGACTTAGAGGTTTTCCCCATCTATTTCGTGTATGTCTATATTCTCCTTAATTTTCCAGATGACTATATATTGTTTACAAAGTCCTTGATTAACAATGATCTTTGGCATTCTGATGTGTATAGAAACATCATCTTCAATGTTTTAAAGATTTTATTTATTTATTTGAGAGAGAGAGAATGAGAGAGAGAGCACGAGAGGGGGGAGGGTCAGAGGGAGAAGCAGACTCCCTGCTGAGCAGGGAGCCCAATGCGGGACTCGATCCAGGGACTCCAGGATCATGACCTGAGCCGAAGGCAGTCACCTAACCAACTGAGCCACCCAGGCGCCCCATCTTCAATGTTTTAATATAGTAGAATTCACATTCCTCAGCTTCAAGATTAAAACCATCTTCCATGATTCATCATCTAATCCGATTTTCCAAGTCATTGAAAATATTTTCCAGTTGTTGCTGAGTGATTTCATAAATTAGATTTGTGATCTTGGCCTCAAGTTCCTTTAAATAATATTATTTGGAGATTCTTAAAAAATACCACTGCTTAGATCCCGCATAAATTTTATTTAGAGGAAAAGTCAAGTTTAGATTTACAAAATATTTATAAGATAAGGAAGTAAAGCAGAATCTCTTGCAAGCTTATTTGACTATTCTAAATACATAATTCTCATCAATAGAACCACTATGAGGAAGTGGCTCTTTAAAAATATGTTTAGGGACACACCTGGGTGGCTCAGTCAGTTGAGCTTTGGACTCTTGGTTTCAGCTCAGGTCATGATCTCAGGGTGGCAGGATTGTTCCCGAGTGCTGTGCCCCCTCTTCCCCACCAAATAGAGCCCTGCCTTGGTCACCCTGGCACAGAGTCTGCCTCTGCCCCCTCTCCCTGCTTGCATTCTCACACATGCGCGCTCTCTCTCTCAAATAAATAAAATTAAAAAAATTTTTTAAATAAAAAATATGTTTATTGTTTTATTTTTCTGATTACATAGTACATTTTCATTTTGGAAAAATGAGAAAATACATAAAACTAAAGAAAATTAAAATCACTCATACTGTGTGGGTGTATATGGAAATGGGAAGGAAATAATAAAACCTACATAAAATTGAGTATCCCCGAACTGTGTATGTGTGTATAATACACTATATGCGTGTGTTTTTATATACAAAATTGTATATGTATTGTTTTGCAGTGTGAGTTTTCCAATTAGCATTACATCATAAGCATTTCCCCATTTAAATGCATATTTTAAATATGCTTTTTAATGATTGCATGTTATTAAACCATGTAAATATATCATACATCATTTTTCTTCTCATTGTGGCACATATTAACCTATATAAAGAAGCTGGCTATTCTGCTATTTGAACTTTCATTACATCCCCAAATTCTTTCACTGAAGGTACGTGAGAAAATGGTAAAACCACTATAAAACATATTGCTTCAGTAAATCAGCTTATATCATCTCTGATGATTATAAGGAAAATGCATAAAATGAAGCAGAGTTTGTTTCTTTTATAATGTTTTATGTTATTTAAAAAAGAAAGTGGGGTCTGGATCTGAAATGTCTCAAGGAAGAAATTAAGTGAGTCTCCAAACAGTAAAGACACCTGCATTAGTGCATTTCAATTCCTCTGTCTTCATTTTAGTGAATAATTTGTTTTACTTGTCTGATTTTTTAATGAACTTTCCAATTAAAAGCAGATGTCACTTTTCACAGAACATAAATTAGAAACAATTTCATTACTAACAGGCGAAATAAGTATAAATAGTACTGCCTTTGTCTGCAAGCATTGGGAAAATCTACAATGTGATGGGATTTTCACATTGGTAAACTTACAATAGCCTTAACATGTGGGTTAATTTAAAGCTTAGTGAACCATATGCTTTCATTTCCAGGGGAAATTTGATTTAGAAAGTCCCTCAGAAATGTTTATGCCCATCTAAGAAAGGGATGAGTTAAGGAAGCAAATGAAGAACATGATCACTAGGTTTAAAACTACCTGCTGTCATTTTGTTTTTAGAATCTTCACCAGCTCATTAAGTTTAACCACTTAGAGAAAGCTTCCTCTCTCTCTTTTTTACTTATGACTTTTACAATAAGTCTTTATACATTTTATTCCACCTCCCCTCTCCCTCCTCCTCACTCCTCCTCCCTCCCCCTCCCTACCATCTACCCTCCTCCTCTCTTCCTCAGCCTCTTTGTCATTTATCAGCCCTTAAATAAAATTTCCACAAAACATGGATTTGTATAGTTACTATTATTACAACTCAAGGTAATACTGCTGTCATAATCATAATAGTGAAAGTGAGTCTATTTGAAGTGGACATCAGAGAAGGCATTTTCTTAGGGCTTAAAACACTCACGCCTTAAATCCCTGCAACCTTTCTGTGCTACTTCAGCGTTCTCTTAGAGACTTCCAATACTTGTGCCCATAGGTCTCCTTGATGTTCATCACTCCAAAGGACTTTACTTCAGCTTTCCAGTCCTGTGGCCGCTTTGGTTCCAAAGCATCACTGACCCTGCTCTCCCCGCACCCCCTTTCTTTTCGCCTTTTCCTGACTTCCTTCCTCATACTCTTCTGCATGGGCCACCAGGGCTACTTGTGAGTAACTCAATCACCCGTTTTCTCTGTTTCTACTTCAGAAAAAAGATGAAGCACTTGCATAATTTTTCTGATTAGATCTATTTTAAAAGGAAATGATCTATTATCAGTTAGCCTTATGAATTCTTTATTTATCATCTGTTAATTCCCTGCTCCATTCCCCATAATAACCAGTCCAAAACTTTTATCCTCTTTTAAAACTCCCAGCCAGGCTTTACTTAACCTCAGAGTCACGTGGCCATGAAAGGTGAAATTGCTTGACTCTTTTCTTCCCTGCCTTTGGTGTCTCTTTTCCACCTTTTCTCCCATTTTCTTCCTCTCATTTTCAAATCTAAGCCTCCACCTGCCATTCCAGGTCCCACCTTTCCCATCTCATCAGTTTGAATCTCTCTTCATTTTTCAGTCACCCCTTCTCACCATCCCTCAATTACATTTTAGTCTCACAAAATCAAAAACAAAAACATTACTGCTCGACCCTTAAGACATTATTCCACCTTTTCCTTGGCTACTGTCATGGCTTGAATTATCCTTCCCAACATTTCTGCATTGAAGTCTTAACACCCAGAATCTCAGAATGTGACCTCTTTTGGAAAAAGGGTGTAAGTAGTGAAGATGAGGTCATTAGGGTGGACGCTAGTTCTATGTGGCTTTTTAAAGGGGGACATTTGAACTCAGAGGCAGACACACACAGAAGAAAGATAATGTGAAGAGAGGCAGGGAGAAAAAGGCCATCACCAAAGCCAAGAGAGGAGCTGGGAGCAGGTGCTTCCCTCACCACCCTCAGGAGGAACCAGTTCTGCCTACACCTTGACTTCAAACTCTTAGATTCCAAAACTGTGAAAGAGCACATTTCTGTTGTTCAGGCCACCCCATTTGTGGTACCTTGTTACACCAGCCCTAGGAAACTAATGCAACTACTTTATTTTCTGCCTCCTGCCTCCCTACTCCCCCACTAATCCTTTACTTGCATTAGAAGAAACTGCTCTTTCTCAGTAACTAATGACTGGACCCTCTCTATGCACTTGGTCTCTGAAACACTGTTTTCTCTAGTTCTTCCATCTCTGGAATGGCTCCTTCTAAATCTTGCTCAATGCCAACTCTTCCTCCAGGCTCCCTTGGCCTATCGTGCTTAATCTGTGGCTCTTCTCTTGTTTCCTGCATTCTTCATGTGGCCTTTTCTAATCCCATGATGACAACATCACTTTTCTTTTGATGATTTCTAGACTTTAAAAAAATTTCCAGCCCATATGTCATTTCTCAACTCCAGTCTTCTTTTTAGAAATTCCTGTTGAAGATTTACACATAGACTTCTTAGTAGCATTTCTAACTCAGCTAGGATCATTACTTTCTCCTTCAAACCTTCCTGTTTTCTTTCTTGGCTAAAGACGTTGCAGTCCTTCAGCCACCAGGTTAGAGATTTCAGGGTCACGTTAGAGCCTTATTCTCTCCCTCTCTCCCTTCAGGTCGGATGACCTCTCAGTGTAAGTCCATTCTTACCTCCCATCTCCTTCTCTTCTTCTCATTCCAGGCCCACCACTTCAATTTGGGCGCCTGGAATCTTTGACAGAGACTATAAAAATTATGTTGAGTAGTAGTATTAATCTGAGCCTACAAACTACAATATTTTTGCATGAAATATTGCTTGTTTGCTTTTACATCTTTTTTTTTTCTTTTTAATCAACATACGCCTGATTCGGAGCTCCCATCCTCTGACTGGTGGGACACCCAGTCTCTGTGTTATTGGAGTTCCCTTTCCCCAGCGTTTTGCAAGTGTTCCTGGGCTCCTGCGGCACCATAGCTTCAGAAGGCCCCTCTACTCATCAGTCTATGCTGACTCCCTCTGAAACAATCATTGTCTCGGCCTGTGTGAAGACTGCGGTTTCAGTGGCTCTCTGCTTCTATGGCTGTTTGGGGCCCTAGGATGGCCCAACTATTCCATCTCCTGGGAGGGAACTCACAGCCATGCCCGGGGAAGCCTGGGACTTCCACATGGCACTGCCCTAAAAAGACCATCCATCTCCTCACGCGCCTCTTCTCCCAACCAGCTTTTTCTCTGGTTGCTGGCCAGATCGCCCTATCTTTTGATAACCCTCACCTCTATCTCCTCCTTTAGTACATCTATGATATTGTCTTCAATAGACTTAGTTTTTTTACAAAAGGCAGGAGGGGAAATATCAGATTGCTTTCCACCTAACACTTGAGAATTGCAGTACTGCATCCATCTTTCACAAAGTTTTGACCATTATTTCTCTGTTGCTTTAGAATCAAGTCTTCCTATCAAATTTTGTTTAATCCATAGTCTTGATGATAATTAGGCAGTAGAGAGAATGACTCATGACCTCCCTGGCACACTGAAAGTCACTTACAAGCCACAGCAATTTAGAAGTCCAGCAAGGGCCAACATGGGGTAACATGTTGCTGCCAGCTTCCTTTCTAATAGAGTCATCCACTGACCCAATAAACACTAGGTGTCCCAGAACCCTCTTCTGGGTGCTTTAGGAAATCCAGAAATAAATATGCCATGGCCCTGTTTTTAGGCAATTCAGAGCTGTGGAGAAATCAAACTTGTGGAGAAATCAGATATGTGAACAATTGAAATGCCAGTAAGGATGGAAAAGATGCTTTAATTAAACAATAAGCAATGTTCTGTGAGAAAAGAAGGTAAAAGCAAGAGCAGGGGGCAGGATCAAAAAGCTTCTCAGAGAAGGAATCTGGACTGACACTGCACCCCAAGGTCACCTAAGATTTACATAGGTTCACCCTTGAGGCTGGAATGGAGACAGAACTTTAAATAGATCCTCCCTGCCCAATGTACTGACCTCAAAATATTGTCTAGACATCTTAAACATGAATGCTACTCTCTTTGTCTTGCTTCTTGGCTAACTTCTGTGGGGCCCAGTCTTGAAGTACATACCAAACTCTGCTTACAGCTTCTGTCTCTGCTTAGCCTTTCTAACTAACTTAGGTGGAAAGCAATCTGATTCACACCAATGTGTGAATGTCTACCAACTTCTTAACTATCTTTTACTTTTGTTTTTCTTCTATTTGTTCATTTATTTTTATTTTAGAGAGAGAGAGCTTGCGAGTGGGGGGTGGGGCAGAGGGGAAGGAAGAAGAAAAGGGAAAGAATCTCAAGCAGACTCCACGCTGAGCACAGAGCCCAATGAGGGGCTCAGTCTCACGACCCTGAGATCATGACCTGAGCCAAAACCAAGAGTCTGATGCTCAACTGACTAAGCCACCCAGGCACCCCCTTTTCTTCTTCTTTTTTAAAATTTTCCACCATCCCGTCCCACCTCTAATTTTTTTAAGTAAATGTTTATTAACCCAAACACAAGAGTGAAATTTCAGGCAGTGTTGAAAGGTGAAGTGATTTGCAGAGTGGCCAGACCCAATGCTGCCTCTAAGTTTTACCTACTATTAAAGATAAAGTACTGCTCTGTCTTTTTTTTTTTCTTAGAAGTTTGTACCCCTTAATTCCCTTCACTATTTCACTCATTCCCCACCCCTGTCTCCTCTGGCAACCACCAGTTTGTTTTCTGTATTTTCTGAGTCTGTTTCTGTTTTCTGTTTTTGTAGTTTGTTTATTCATTTGTTTTTTAGATGCCACATGTAAGTGGAGTCATGTGGTACTTGTCTCTCTCTGTCTGACTTACTTCACTTAGCATAATATCCTTTGGTCCCAAACACCAGTTTATCTTTTAAAGCTGAAATCTAGCACATCCTATGATGGTAATAGGGCGTTGAGGGGACTACAGGCACAGAAAGCCTGTACAGGGTGAGTTCTCTGTACACCTCGTGTTTAACACGGAGATTCACTGCATTGTGAATCGAGAGATTTCAATTTTTTCTTCTCTTTCAGCTTTGTTGAGGTATAATTGACACATAGAATTGTAAGATATTTAAAGTGTACATCTTGATGATTTGATATACGTATATACTTTGAAAAAATTACTCCCATACAATTAACACATCATCACCTCACATATTTATCTGTTCGTGTGTGTGAGAACAATTAAGTTCCACCTTCTCCTCAAATTTCAATTATATGATTGTGTTATCCACTATAATCATCATGTTATACATTAGATCTTCAGAACTTATTCATCTTATAGCTGAAAGTTTGCTGCTCTCTCTCTTTATCCTCCATCCTCCAGCCCCTGGCATCCAATTTTCTACTCTGTTTCTGAATTTGACTTTTTTTATTTTTTTTAAGATTCCATATGTAAGTGATAAAAACACTTAAAGAGGGATGCCTGGGTGGCTCAGTCGGTTAAGTGTCTGACTCTTGATTTTGGCTTGGGTCTTGGCCTCAGGGTCGTGAGATCGAGCCCCGCATTGGCCTCCATGCTGGGTGTGCAGCCTGCTTAAGATTCTCTCTCTCCCTCTGTCCCTCTCCAGCCCGCCACCACCCCCGCCCCCCCCGGCTCGAGCTCTCTCTCTCTCTAAAACAACAACAACACACTTAAAAATTTTCATTCACATGTACAGTAAGTCCCTGGGAACCCAGACCAAGAAAGATTTTAAAAAACTACTCACAAAGGGGCTCTTAGGGAGTATTGAGATACGATTAGGCACCTCTCCCTTTGTATGAAATGTCACAACAAAAGTAAAGGCAAACGATGTTAACATGATCACGGTGTCTGATGTCACTGGTATATATATATGTTCTACCCAAACCCTCACATCTTGAAAAATACTGTCACATCTTACCTATCACTATGCAGTACTTTTGAACACTGAGTGTTCAAAGGTGTATGTTAAGGGTTTCAAACCACTGAACACATTCCTGTAACCTGGGATTGCTGTGCACCATTACCTCACACAGTAGTTGGCTTGGGCAGTCATTTTGCTTCTCTGCATTCCAGGAACAAGAAGAACCACTGGCTGATAGATTACACACATGCCTGCACATTTTTAAATGTATATGAAAAAGTCCTGGATGTTTGGTTTCTTCTTGCTACTCTAGTTTGTGGTCTTCTTTTTCTTTTTCTTTTTTTTTTTAAGATTTTATTTATTTATTTGACAGAGAGAGACAGCAAGTGAGGGAACAAAGCAGGGGGAGTGGGAGAGGGAGAAGCAGGCTCTCTGCTGAGCAGGGAGCCTGATGCGGGGCTCAATCCCAGAACCCTGGGATCATGACCTGAGCTGAAGGCAGACCTTAACAACTGAGCCACCCAGGCACCCTGTGGTCTTATTTTTCTTATAGGCAGCTTTAAGCCTCTTTCCTTCATAGTCCTTTTGAATAGGTTGTTCTCATTGAAGAGGCTTGGAGCATATTTGGGAGAAATCCATGAGAGCATTTGCTAATAGAGTATGAGTGTGTGAGTGTCTTTTTAGTTGTGCGAGAGTGCTTGAGTGTGTATGTGAATGTGTGAGAGAGAGTGTGTGTGTGTGAGTGTGTATGTGTATGTGTGTGCACGCAAAGGTGGGTGGTGAGTACTGACTTCAGGATTCTAAGCACAGCCTTTCCAGAGAGACAGTCAACAGGGTCTCATGAACAGAATTCCTCATCATCCCATTCAAAATCTCTTCCACCGAGTTTCCCCATCTCAGTTAAAGGCAACTCAATCCTTGCAGTTATTCAGATCAAAAAAGTCTTCACTTCCTCTTAGAGGAAATCACCTGGGCTGTATCTTCTAAATAGGTCCAGAATCCTATCGTTTCTCACTATCTCCACTGCTGTCCTGGGGAATGAGCACTCACATGTTTGCCTGGCTGATTACAGCAGCCTCCTTATGAATTCCTGTGCTCTCATCCCTGCCTCTGTGCTCTCCCCTTCCATGTATTCTCAATGACAGCCCAGTGGTTTTATTTATTTTTTTTATTATTTTATTATTTTTTTTAGCTTTTCATGACTACTTGCTATTTACGAACAATTTTAAATACATTTATTTTTTTATCTTTTTTTTTCATCATAATAAATGTACTCTTTAATCCCCATCCCCTATTTCCTTCATCCCCCTACCCACCTCCCCTCTGGTAACCACCAGTTTGTTCTCTGTAGTTAAAAGTCTGTTTCTTGGTTTGTCTATCTCTTTTTTTTCCTTTGCTCATTTGTTTCTTAAATTACACATATGAGTGAGATCATATGGTATTTGTTTTTCTCTGACTGACTTATTTCACTTAACATTATACTCTCTAGCTCTATCCATGTTGTTGCAAATGGCAAGATTTTATTCTGTTTTGTGACTGAATAAAATCCCATTGTATATATATACACCAACCACATCTTTATTCATTCATCTATTGATGGACACTTGGGCTGCTTCAATAGTTTGGCTAGTGTAAATAAGGCTGCAATAAACATCAAGGTGCATGTATCCCTTTGAATTGGTGTTTTTATATTTTTGGGGTAGTGTGATTCCTGGATCATAAGGTAGTTCTATTTTTAATTTTTTGAGGAAACTCCACACTGTTTTCCACACTGGTTGCACCAGTTTGCATTCCCACCAACAGTGCAAGAGGGTTCCTTTTTCTCCACATCCTCACCAAAACTTTTTGTTTCTTGTGGTTCAGGTGTGAGATGATATCTTATTGTAGTTTTGATTTGCATTTCCATGATTATGAGTGATGTTGAGCACCTTTTCATGGGTCTGTTGGCCATCTGGATGTCTTCTTTGGAGAAATGTCTGTTCAGGTCTTCTGCCCATTTTTAAATTGTGTTATTTGATTTTTGGGTGTTGAATTGTATCAGTTCTTTATATATTTTGGATACTAACTCTTTATCATACATGTCATTTGCAAATATCTTCTCCCATTCCATAAGTTGCCTTTTAGTTTCGTTGATTGATTCCTTCACTATGCAGAAGTTTTATTTTGATGTAGTCTCAATAGTTTATTTTTGCTTATATTTCCCTTGCCTCAGGAGACATACCTAGAAAAATGTTGCTACAGCCGATGTCAGATTACTTCCTGTGTTCTCTTCGAGGATTTTTATGGTTTTAGGTCTCATATTTAGGTATTTAATCCATTTTTAATTTATTTTTGTGTCTGATGAAAGAAAGTGGTCCAGTTTCATTCTTTTGCATGTGGCTGTCCAGTTTTCCCAGCACCATTTGTTGAGGAGACTGTCTTTTTCCCATTGTGTATTCATTCCTCCTTTGTCAAAGATTAACTGACCATATAATTGGGGGTTTAATTCTGGGTTTTCTGTTCTAGTCTGTTGATATGTGTCTATTTTTATGCCAGTACCATATTGTTTTAATTACTATAGCTTTGTAATATAACTTGAAGTCCAGAATTGTGATACCTCCAGTTTTATTTTCTTTGGCTATTCGAGGTCTTTTGTGGTTCCATACAAATTTTAGAATAGTTTGTTCTAGTTCTGTGAAAAATGCTTTTGGTATTTTTATTTATTTTTTTATTTTTATTTTTATTTTATTATTTATTTATTTTTTGGTATTTTTTTTTAAAGGTTTTTTTATTTATTCATTCGAGACACAGAGATACAGAGAGAGAGAGAGAATATGAGCAGGGGGAGAAGCAGAGGGAGGGGGGAGAAGCAGGCCCCCTGCTGAGCAGGGAGCCCGATGCGGAGCTCAATCCCAGGACCCTGGGATCATGACCTGAGCCGAAGGCAGACGCTTAACCATCTGAGCCACCCAGGTGCCCCAGCTGTTGGTATTTTGATAGGGATTGCATTAAATGTGTAGATTGCTTTGGGTAGCATAGACATTTTAACAATATTTGTTCTTCCAACCCATGAACATGGAATATTTTTCCATTTCTTTGTGTCATCTTCAATTTCTTTCATAAGTATTCTATAGTTTTCAGAGTACAGATCTTTTACGTCTTTAGTTAGATTTATTTCTAGGTATCTTATGGGTTCTGGTACAACTGTAAATGGGATCGATCCCTATTTTTGTTTTTTTTAAGTTAAGCCAGATGATGTCACTCTTATGCTCCAATTCCTCCAAGGGCTTCCCACTTCTCTCAGAATAAAAGACTCCGTGATTACAATCCCCTCTGCCCTGCTCTGCTCCCACCATGCCTCTCTTCTGCTTCTCCTCCTGCTTCCTCCATCCACACTCCACTGTGCTGGTTTCTTTGCCCTTCCTCCAGCCAGGCAGGAAAACTCCCACCTGAGGGCCTTCACTCCAGCTATGCCATCGGCCTGGAAAGCTCCTTCTCCAGAGACCCATGTGGCTCACCCACTCCCTTCCTTCCTGTCTTTGCTCAAAACTCACTGATCAAAGAGGCCTACCCTGACCACCATGTTTAATACTACACAGAACTCCCATCCCGCATGAACCCTTAAGTCCCTTACCCTGTTCTACTTGTCTTTATTCTTAAACTTCATCACCTTATAACGTACTAGGTAATGTACTGATTTATCATGTGTATTGGTTATAAACAAAATAAAATAATGGCATACCACCACCATCACTAATACTGGAACTCCCCTGTCAGCCTACTACTGACTTCCCTGGTCTGGATGAAGTGTTTAGGGGAATACCTGGCATAGAATGGACCCGCCAAATAAATGTTTGTTGATTAAATGAATGAAGAACTATAAAGTGGATCTTTTTTACAAGATCTGTATCTTCTAATTGACTATAATAATTGACTATTGTTGCTATATATGAATGTTATTAATTTTCTTATAGTGATCCTTTATATAGCAACTTTGATGAATTCTTATTGATTTAAATTATTTTTCTAGATTCTCTTGGTTTTTACATGTAGAAAAGCATACATCTGTAAACAGTGACAATAATGTTCATCCTTTCTAATACATTTATTTATTTATTTATTTATTTTCTGTGCTAACATTAGATAAGACTTCCAGTAAAATGAAGACTAGCAGCAGTGGTAGAGGACATTTTTGTTTTGTTCCTGACTTTAAGTAGAAAGATTCAAATGCTTTATCATTAAGTATGATGTTTCTAAAGTTTTTAGGTTTTTTTGTTTTGCTTTGGTTTTTGCATCTATCCTTTGTTACATTTTGGATTTTTTAAAAAAAATCATGGCTGGACACTGAATTTTATTGATGCCTCTCTTTGCATTTACTGAGATTATCATATGATTTTTCTCTTTTATTTTATTTATTTAGTGAGTTGCATTTCTTTGTTTTTCAATGCATTTAATTTGCTTTTTGGCCAATATATTTGCATTGTTAAAAAATATTAAAGAGACATAGAAAAACCTGTAATAAAATATTTCTGTTTTCACCCTTTTAAATCAGTGGCTCCTTTGCCTGACACAATAATGTGAAGAAAGTACAAAGTAGAAAGAAATGCCTTGGTATCTTCTTTATGAATTAAGACTAATGATACTCAACATTGCAGCAGGGCTATTTTAAATTCATGATGGATTGGTGTATTAATCATTTAGAGAGTATAAGGGTAAAGATTTTATTTGTCATTGTATCTTCCACAGCCTTATACAATACTCACTGAATGTATGAAGTAATTCGAAAAACAAAAGTCAAATTTTAGATTTGGGAGTCATTAATACAAAATGTAATTTTATAGAGTCATTAGCTTAAAGTTGCAAGGTTAAAACTACTTTTATTATATAATCATTCTTCCTCATTTATTGGTATGATTACACAGAAACTCTTACAGGTCTATTGTTACCTAGTTATTCAATATTTCGGAATATTCTAGTCCAGTTCCAAAATTTGAAAGATTACAAAGTATTATTTGTTTGCTCCTGATTTCAAATAAAATGCTGCAGATTTTTAAAAATACATCTTCTTCCACCCTACCAATAATGATTCAATGAATATAGGGTAGGTGTGAGGAAGCGTGTTTTAAAATTTTTTCTAGGAGATACTGATAGTTAGCCAGATTTAAGAGCCATTGTTCTAGTCTGTATCTGATGTTCATTGTGGATATAATATATATGGATTCCCCCCATTTCCCAACTTAATCTATTTCATTTAGGAAAATCCTCACAAGAGGTGAACATCTAAACCTAATAATCCTCCCCATAGTTGAATTGTGTGTTGAGATTCTGAAGGTATCTCCAACACATGCTCTAGAAAATTAGACAATAAGTCTTCTGAAAACATTAATATAAACTGGGACCACCTAGCCAGCTAGTGGCACAATCTGATTGTAGGCAAATTGTGTTAGATGCAAACAGTCTGGCCAGCTAGACTTTATTGATTTTTATTAAAAATGGAAACACCAATACCCACAAATCTGTTTCTGCTCCTTACTTATTCAACTGAAAGAAAATGTGCTTAAGAGGAACAAGAAATCTAAGAAGAACAAGAACAAGACACTAAAGAAAAATTAATGATTCTTGGAAAACATAAGTCTTCAGAAAATGTCTTCCCAGCTTCCCATGTAATTAAATTTTCATCCAAAAACTATGTTGAACTAAGGAAGAAAAAAAAATGTATTGTTGCCCTAATCATTATTTTGAAGATCTGCTCATGAGTGCAATTTGTTAAGACTTTATTTGATTTTAAAAATTTATTCCGCCACACATCCATTTGCCTCAGTATTAACAACAAGCACCCTGCTCTGAGTAGCTGAACAACAAGCTCCACTTGGTGGCCATTCACTGAACAGAATAAAGGAAACAAGAAACTTCCAAGCCATGGTTTTTCCTGTGACTTTTGGAATATCTGAATGGACAGAGAAAAAAGAAAACAACTATTACTCAAAAATTATTTTGATGATATCTGTCATTTCTACTATAGACTCTCGGTCCCAATTCCACTAGGTTAATTATGGGAATTACAGCTAAAACCCCAGATTTTGGTAGGGCCTAAAATCTGGGAATTCGAAGCACAACCAATTCATCACTCAATTTATAGGTGACTCACCAGAGAAGCAGATGCATATGTGTGGTGGTGGCTGTCATTACATTGCAGGGAAGTAAGGCTTGGAAAAGCAAAATACCCTGCTTACGACCACTTACTAAGTTTGGAATAAAAAGTGTATTTCTTGTATTTCTAGCTCCAGTTCTCTGCTCTTATCCATGAGCTCTCCCTGCTTCAGTAGCTATGATTCTCTGCCTAAAGGCTGGGAGGTGAAACACCACACTTCTTTTATTTTTAGGTGACACAAAATCGCAGTTCTTCCTGTTTGCAATCAATGCCTTTGCCAAAATGCATCACAGTGAGGGCCAAGTTCACATGGTCTGTGGACACTGAACTCTGCACTACCCAGCAGTGGGATGGGACCCAGCTCTCTAGTAAGATCCTTGCTTTTATGTAGGCCAGCGTAGAAATGCCTGGGAACAGAGCAGAAGAGGAAACGGGCCCAGTTTGCAATCCAACTCGGCATAATCAGAGTTTCAGCTTTTCAGGGGCTCACTGCCACTCTTTAAAAGCATAAAAATTTCCTCTAAAAAGAAATTCCTGCTCGAAACAGACTTTCAAATATTCTCTGATTAAAATTGCCAGGTTTATTTTGTTTGTACCAGCTGTTAATGCAATCATGTACAATTCTATGATTTTGTGTCAATGAGTTAATTCTCCTTGGTGCTGAACCAAATGGGATTGTAGATTTAGAGAATGAACAAGAAATGGGCTGTGTCTAATGAGATGTCCTAAGAAATAGCCACGCTACACAGACTATACGTGGGATCCACACATGCTTCGGCCAGATGTGATTTTGTCCTGTCATCTCCACAGCTGGTATTTTCTTAGTAGTTTATAAATACATCCTCTGTTCTTTCTTGTCCATCTTTCCCCACTTAAAAGTTACATTCTGAAGTCAAGTTTATAATGAAAATAATTTACCACATGGCGTTGGGTCATTAAACCCCCCTCATCTACAGCAAAGTTTTCCTGTCAATAAAAGCTTATTAAACATATTGTGATGATATTGTTTCTTTTCAAATAGCTAATCTTTCTACTTTCTACTTTTTGAATCTACCTGCTGGATAATTTTTATGCCAATCCATAACTTCACTTAAGAGCTAACCTGGGAGTATAGAAAAGGCAGAAGAAATCATTTTCACCTTCTTGTCTATCAGCACTAATCCTCTTAAAAGTACCCGTTCAATCAAGGGATCCAACAGAAGCTCAATTTCCTCAGCAGATGGAACAGTGAAAGGTACAGTGTAAAAGGGTAACCACTGAGAGTGAGAAAGGAAAAAAACGGAGCGACCTGAGGAGACACCCCGAGCCCAGGAGCACACAGTACCACACGTCTTTACTCGGTCAGACGTATGCACGTATCTCTGTCAAGACTGAAAAGCCAAGGAAATGTCAGGCTTTGGCTTTCAGCTGGCAGGGACATGTACTGGAAATATTTGATTACAGAGTGACTGAAACTCAGTCAGAGGTTTAACAGTTAGCAGAGAGGCAGCAACGGCTAGAGAAAACGGACCATGATTTTCTCCACTGGGTTCCACCAGCCCTGACAACAGTGACAGCTAAGTTTTTAAAAATAGTGTGATGGATTCTGATGACTCTGGAACATTTTATGTTAAAAATAAAATAGTGGATGCATCCCCTAAGAAAAATGGCTGGGGAAACACATCATCAGAATGTTACAGACACTGCCCATGGATTGCCCAAAGAAAACAGAACCAATTTTCTGAGAAGATTGAATAGAAATATTGAATGGACCCAACTTCATTTAATACCCACAGAGTTCATGTGAAATGCAATTAAGAAGCCTGGGGATGGAGAATAAGAAAAGATACGAGCCACAAAATGGTCCTTTACAGCTTCCTTGGAAGGCCATAACCCACTCTTTATAAACATGATGTGAAGCACAGAGTTGAAGTGTGTTTTCAAAGATTTGGCTCCACTCCAGAGGTCTTTCTTTAATGCTGTTTGCAAAATTTATGCTAAAGGCAGATTTATGGACACTGTTAGAGAACAGGTATTTCCCTTCTTATTCATAGAGAAGAGTTTTATTATTTTGGTCCATTCGCTAAGCAAACTTAAGCTTGAGTTTGGGCTGTAAATTCTCAGTTCTATATGTAACAGCATTGTTTATTTAGAAACAATGAAGCTTCTGATTCTAAATCAAAAAATCTCAGGGTCCTATAAGACTTTTCTCATTTCCAAGGCCTTATCCAGATTTCATAGAACTTTCACCTCCGTAATTCTAAGCCAATAGGTTTAATCTTTCTATGCTGTAAAGAACACTTTTCGTCACCTTTTCTCCCTGGAATGCTGAGGTCAGTAAACTGATTGAGAAACAGGGTCTAGAGTCAAACTACCTGAGTTTGAATTCTGGCTCTTTTACTCACCAGTGTTGAGAATTCAGGCAAGTTCTTAATCCCTCTAAACCTTGATTACCCATCTGTAAAATGAGGATAATAACAGTTCCTACCTTGTAGGGATGTGGTGAAGAGTGAATGAGATGATACGTGTAAAACATATAGCACAGTGCTTAGCACACAGAAAGAAAAATCAGTACTATCTTGCAGACGGTTAGGATACCTACACCTTAGGGCTTTGTGTTGTTCAGGCTGAACACATAATGGCCATAACCCATTTCTCCATGTCCTAATTCTTTTTCCATTTCCTTCCTCCTAGCTCTTTAGGCCTTCCCCAGGCTCTTCACATTTGTTAAGAGGTCTTCCGCTAATGAGCAAGAAGATTCTGGTCAATGACAATTTTTTCAAAGAATTACCTGCTTTAAGGGGCACCTGGGTGGCTCAGTCAGTTAAGCATTTGCCTTCGGCTCAGGTCATGATCCCAGGGTCCTGGGTTCGAGCCCTGCATCGGGCTCCCTGCTCAGCGGGAAGCCTTCTTCTTCCTCTGCCACTCCCCCTGCTTGTGTTCCCTCTCTCACTGTCTCTCTCTCTCTCTCTCTGTCAAATAAATAAATAAAATCTTTAAAAAAAAAAAAAAGAATTACCTGCTTTAAGAAAAAAAAAATTACCTGCTTTATTCTGTTTTAACACATTAAGCATTTCTTCAGTTGAGTTCATTGAGGATTCATACCCCAGAGATCTTAACAGAAAATGAGAGAATGGGTACAAAAGACAGAAAATGAACTAGTTGGGTAGCTGGAGGGGTAGAGACAAAACCAAAGAGGAAAGACACAGACAGACTTGTGAAAGCAGGTGAACTTCTAGGTGATTTTTATGCTTTTAGCCACAAGAACAGAATTGTTCCAACTGGAGCATTGGTCCCCTGAGATGATCAGTAAACACATGGTTTCCCTGACGGTCAAAACAGTTTGTCCAGAATATTTCAAACCATATTTTCAGCTTGGAGTCTCAAAGCACATTAACATATGAAGGATTCTGAGAAGGCCTACAGTAAAGAAACCTGCTTTATTTTGTTTATCCCATAATACTGATCAATATATAACACGGGTCAATAACAGTTGGAGAATCCTTCCACTACCATTATTTTAGAGCTGAGAAACAGAAATTCCCATGAAGAACAAATTTTGGGGAGCTAGTGAACCATGATAAAACTGATGGAATGTAAAGGGGGACTAATGTTAGTGAATGCCTATTACATGTACCAGAAATGGTGCTAACTTTTTAAAAAATATTTGCTCTCTCCTGATAAGGTTAAGGTAATAGTTTTTAAGTGGGAGGGATATTTACAGTGCTTTAGGAAAGAATGTCATGGCACATTTTAGCTGTCTTTAAGTGGGGGCCTAATAGCTCTTTTAAAAATGAAGGATCTTGAGCAATCACGTAGCCCATATTCATGCCTATTGATTTTGCACTCACTGAGAAATTTGGAGTGTCAAAGTTCATAAATACTGGAAGTAAAACCAATGAATCACCAAAGTAGTAATTAGTAAAAGTTTATTGTGCACATGCCAAAAAGACAGTTTGCACACCGGAGTACTCACCCCAAAACGTGGAACAAGGCTCAGGGCCATATTATTATAAAGCAGCTTATGTAGTGAGGAAGCAGTGACTGCCTCCTCTTCACAGTTATTGGTTATAAGATTAGAATCTTCTTAAATGATAGGGAATTGGTCAGTGTTTACCTCATATCAACCTTGGAAAAGGTTCAAGTTTTGCTTATAATTTCCAGAGGCATAAACAAGAAATGAACCAGGTCAAGTCGGTCTCACAAAATAAGCTAAATTAAGCTTTGTTCGTATGACTAAACTGGTTTTGTCTGCCCAGGCAGTTTTTAGGGCTGGTCTCCAATTGTTTTTGATTTTAACAACCCTCCCCCCACTTTTGGTCATTCTCTCAGAAGGCTGAGAGTATGATCAACCACGATAGTGCTATTCCCCATTACCACCACTGATGTAGTTAAGCTGAAGAATCACACATTCGCTGTTTCCATTAGTTGAGTCATCAGGATGTGTTTATAGGACCAGCATATATTTCATACAGTTGATAATGTAAGTATATATGAAAGTGATGTAAAAGAGCAGTTTTATAGTGTTAAAGGAAAGAACTACGTTTTATTCTTTCTTTGTATTCTGCAAGCCATCTATCCTGGCATGGTGCCAGGTGCATAGCATTTAGTATGTCTTCTGAAATGAATGAATGGAAATAGTAGTGGTAAATTGCACTAAAATTATACTTATTTTGCACAGTATAATATAACAAATGTAACTTAATAATAAGACATTTTGCCTTGGGGAACAAGCCAGGATGGAGTCAGACTGTAATTTTTGAAATTCGGCACTAAATTTCTGATGCTGTAACAAACAGCCTATGAGTACCACTCGGTCTCAGCTGAGATGGGTACCAGAAAATTCACTCACAAGACTTCCGTGTTAGAGATAAGGATTATTTATGAAGCTGAATCTGGCTCCAGTTCTTTTGCAAGAAATTTAAATTTCCCTTTAAATAAACTGTTAATATGTTCAGTTTACTCCAACTTTTATTTTCTTTCTTCTCTACTTACTGTTTTTCTTCTTCATGTAACAGAAAGTAAAAAGCTACCTCTTTTCTTTTCCTGAAATGTTTATATACCACTAAGAATGAAGCATTGAGAGGTGAGACTCGGGTCAGGAAGGAGGGAATACTGCACAATAACAGCTATTAATTTTGTGGAGAATAACAGATCTTAATTTCAGTTCTAAGTGTAGGCACATACAAAAACAACAACCATAAAATATGAGATTTCCCTTCCTTTCTTGTACACATTTGCCCACATTGGCAATAAGACTGAATTGTGGGATATAGACTTCTTATATTTAAATGAATGAAAACAGGTCGCAATGAGTTAGAGAATGAAAAATGCTGTTGACTATTTTGGGGGTATGTTTTCAGACAGCATTAATGGAAGGGGAAGTGACTTGTGTTCGGGGCAACCAGACACTCCTTCAGTCACACACCCCAACCACCCTCTCCTTTCCTGCTATCATCCTGCTCCCTTTCTAGCCTCTTTCCTTTGTCCTTTTTTTTTTTTAATCTACATCTTAATACTCAAACCTGGAATGTAGCATTTACTCCGTCATGATTTGAAAATATAGTGACAGCTTTCTGACACATTCAACACATCGAAATGTTCTTTGAGTCTTATCAGAGTTTACAAAGGGGAGGATGTGTAAAATAAACTGGAGTGGTCTCTTGTAGGAATGGAATTCCGCTGTTGAGAAGCTGAAGAGTGATGCACTTGGGATTCTGCTGTCTAAGGGCTACGTGGAGAAAGAGCATCTACAGCTCTCTAACCAGAAACTGCATCAGCTTCAAGGAGAATGTGATCGGCTCATGGTGGAAAGGAAAACTTGGTTAAAAAAGGCAAATGTTTTTTTTAACAGCGCTAATAAGGTCAGTGTGAGGTCACGTTGGTAATTTTAGGTCATCAGGACAGACCAGTAAGAGACTCATTGCTTCAGTAGGCTGGAGCACATCACAGAAGTCTAGATTCTGTGTAGAGTTTCAAAATTAATAGCAACCAAAATGAGCTTTTAAAATGTATTCCTATCATGGCCATTATTTGGTTCTCAAAACGAGGAGACTCTATGCTTTAACTTGTAAAAAAAAAATCCCATGAGAGTTTCATCATAGAGCTGTCATTGATCTGTTTGAGGGGAACTCTTGTGCCAACACTGCAGTGTTTCTCATGGAGTAAGGGAAATATCATAAAATATATCAAGATGAAAAGAACGCCTTGAAACCTTTACCAAAAAATACTTCCCTTTGAAAAATTCTCTTTCATTTATCAGGTAAAGACACACGAATATTGCAAGCCTTCTGCATGCAAACCACAAGGTTAGAAGCATAGCCTTGACCTGATTACCCTGCCTTGGTCTTGCCTTTTAAAGTCAGCCAAGGGGAAATCTTGCTTTGGACCATCTCCAGGTCTTGAGTTGGAGAGGGCTCTGCTTCTCCTGGTTGACTCATTTAATTTGATTGGAGCAGGTGGCTCTTAGTGAGTGGTAATATCTACATATCCACCTCACGTGTATATCTGAAGCTGGTGATATTATTTGAAATTTTCTTCTACTTTTCCCAATCTAATATATACCTTCAAACTGCCCTGCTGGAATTGTTTACATACCTTAAATATCACTGATGTTTTTGAAACTGGACAATGTGACACGAAATGAGTGGGTAAGCCCCAGAAGGTAGGTCTATTGTGATTTAAAGTCATGATATCAACAATCTGAATACAGTGTCCTGGTGTATATCAAAACAGTTCCTTAATTTTGAACTTCCTTATGATAGGAAACTTGAAAAGGATGAATACTAGAATTCCAAAATAGAGGTGCTAGAATTACAGTAAAAAAAGTATTAAGGAAATATTTGGCAATATTATTTGTTTGAGATTTCTTTGTTTTAAGAGAAGAAACAGAGCATGTCACTGGAGCTGTTGAACTAAGTAAATGGTAGGGTGCTAGGTAAGTTCCTCTTCAACAGTCCTGTTTTCAAATAAGAGACTTTCTAACGTACATTACACCCTCATTCTACAAAATGAGTGGGTCACCTGTCAGTTAATGCCGTTTCGAGGGGGACCATTATAGAACATGTTGCTATGATAAAATAACACTTCTAGAACAAACCCTATAGTCTCAGCCCTGCAAAATGTAGTTTCCCTCTCTCCTTAATTCTTACTCTCTTGCTCTTGTTTTCTCTGTTCTCATTATCTGGTAACTTCCCGGAGAGACTTTCTTCTTACATTATTTCTGGGCCTTGAGGAAAAAGAATGACATTTCTTGTAATAGTAACAGTTAAAAAAAAAAAAAAAGGAATGGTTACTTTCTCAAATTCATATAGCAATTCAGGTTGAATCCTAAGAAATTATATTTCTTAACCCCCAAGACTTGACTTCTAGATTCCCTGTTTCGTCATTTGAAATGCTGTGGCATTTAAATTATAACTAGTTCCGTTGGGATTTATCCATCCTATATTATCTGCACTATAGCATTCTCTATAGCCAACTGGCACTTAGAAAGGTATATATTTGTTCTCCCTTTTCAAAGCATCAAGGAAGTAATTTTTAACTCCAAATTTAAGAATCAATATGCAAGGTGATAGATACTTTAGCTCAGCAAAAATAGAAACCAGAGTGGGGAAAGTGGATATTTAATCATGATTTTTAAAATGAAATATTTATCATATTATAAAGAAGCAATAAATGATGAAATAATGTAGTGGGTAAATCCATTTAAATTAAAGAAGGAAACTCTTTTTTAAGACTTGTAAATGGTATTTTTCTTTTTTATTTATATTGTGGCATCTCCACATTTTACAAAATTCTCACCATTTTACCCAACTTTTGGCATAACACTTATAAGCAGCCCTGGTTAAAACAAAGAGCTGGATTTAAACATTAATATAATTTAAAAATCCCTTAAAATTTTTTTTCTAGCCTGAAAATTCCATTTACACTAGGTAAGGGGTATTTTCAATTTATATCCTCTCTAAAGCACTGAATTTTCCTTTTAAAAATTCACTTTACTATACCTTGAGTACACTGGATTTTTCTAATTGTGAGCATCCCTATCCCTAGATGAAAAGGCAAATGTTTTTTTTAACAGCGCTAATAAGGTCAGTGTGAGGTCACGTTGGTAATTTTGTTGGTAAATTTGTGGTAATGTTGTCAAGAACTATGAGGCATCTAAAATTTTACCCAAATTTTAAGCTAACATGCTCATTTACCACAGTTTTTTGGTTGCTCACAAAAGACACATGACTTCTGTGTCAGTTTTGAAAGACTTTATTACAAGAACAATAACCTAAATGTCAACACGTCATATTAGTTTCCCAAGTCCCAGTTCCCGGGGGTGGGGGGAGATGCAGATGGGCCCCTCTGGGTGACTGCACGTGCAACAGGGGGTGATCCAGGAGGGGAACCCTAAGCTTGGGGCATCTTCTGTTTGATGGCAAACAATAATCCAGCCTGCTGTTTGTCTCAGAAGGAGACATTTCCTCAGCTCTGAAGGTTGCTGGCTGTAAACCCAACGCTGAGAAATGGTCCAAATAAAGAGGGGTCAGTGGTAGGCATTCTTGGCACACCAGTAACGATGGGCAGGAGCACTAGTGACTCTCCCAAAATATATAGCACCGTGAAAGAAAGAGGAACTCAGTGCTTTAAAAAACGATATTTGCTTTGAAAACCAATTCCATTCTTGATAAGTGAATTATTTGTTCAGCAAACAACCTCTTACTCCAAATTTGTTAAAGCTAGGTCAATATTCTCCTTCAATATTTGTGCCAAAAACCACTGTGAGAAAATGTGCTAGTGTCATGGGTAATATATGAATGACTGAATGTCACAGCTTGAGTATTTGCTCAGTAAAAAGTGAAGTGTATGATTTTAAAAATACACCTTCCACTTTTTAAAAATTTTGTAAAATAAAAAGGATGTCATAATCTCATCTTCAGAATGGACTACTTTTAATGCCTCCATATCACATATATTCTTTCTTTAATCTGGATTTTTGTCATAAGTTGCTGGTATTTTTGTTGCAAGCATCTGGAAGTTCTCCCTTTTCCCCCCTTTCCCTTCATTTCAGTTCATTCCCCTCTCTTTATCAATTTTAGATATGGATATTCTTATTTACTAGAAAAAAAGTCATAATAGTTTCTTTTAGTGAAGTCTCTAAGCAGTGTGGTGAATAATTACCCTTCTTCTTAAGGGATTAATTCCTTTAGTATATTTTTACTGAACAATTACTGTGTGTCAGGTACTGTTCTAAATGTTGAGGATACAGCAGAGATCAAAACATACAAAAAAATCTAGAATATATTTTCAATTTGTGAAATTCAATAAAATATAATTAGCACCTAATAATCCACATTGACAAGACTACCCCACTGCTTTTGCTCTTTGGATTCAGGAGTGAAATTGATTACGTTTTAATCCTGCTAGGGGTTGTTGATTACCCAAGGCTCAAGAGTCTGTTTCTTTTTTTTTTATTATGTTATGTTAATCACCATACATTACATCATTACTTTTTGATGTAGTGTTCCATGATTCATTGTTTGCGTGTAACAATCAGTGCTCCATGCAGTACGTGCCCTCTTTAATACCCATCACCAAAGAGTCTGTTTCTTACTCAGTGTCTATAGCCTTTGCCTTGAGGTATGGCAGTTTGTACCTGGAGTGAACAGTAGGTGGCGATGTTAGCACACAAGACCTCAGAATGTTGCTAAGGATGCTGTCATAAACCAGCCCCTGGATTCAAGTGGAGTTTGAGCCATGAAACCTAAGAACCTGAGATACTTGTTTTCCGTTTTAGAGTTATCTACTGTGTTGGCGAATTTACTGTTAAATCACTTAGCAACAAATATAAGAAGGGCTGATTGTCAATATGGGATGATAGCTGATTGGAGAAGAGTTTCTCTAATTACCAGATGGATGTTGCTAAGAGTTATTAGGACATGGCATGAAATATGAACATAGCACATATTATAGTAACTCATCTGGATCCCCCCCAAATTTTCATCTTTTATGATTATAGATGATCTTATTTATTGTATTTCTAGCAAGTTCACAAAAAAGGAGTTGGTTAAGGTATGTCAATCACCCAAAAAGTATTTATCATTGTTTAGAGAATGTGATCTGAATCAAACAGAGATAAATATACATGTTATACAATATACAGTGTGAGCCTATATTTATATGATTGAACCTGGAGCTGTAAAACACGGCTGATTGGTCATAAAGTCTCATATCCCATGCTTCCCTTTCTCAGGCACAAGATTTCTTTGTGGAAAGCAAGCTGTGAAGATTGAGGCCAAATCTACGTGGTGTGGTTCTTGGGTGGTCAGCCTAAAAACAAAAATGGAACAAAAGCTGGGACAGTTAGAGCAACACAGCAAAAGCAGTTTGAGATGGAATTGTCATAGGTTCTCCTGCTTCTGCCATCACTGCTGAAAGTGTCATGTCCTCTAAAAAGATGCTGTTGCTTTTTCAAGTTATGTACAGCAATGCAAACCAGCAATGCCTCCAGCAACATAATTGTTTCAGATGAAAGCAAAATAATTAAGGATGAAATTTGGTACATTTTTTTTTCATTTATATATAAGCTATTCTCCCATTTTCAAAATAGATACATTTTAGCCCAGATGTGGGGAACAATGAAGTAAAATGGCCCAGTTGTTCAGACTGAAGAATAAAGAAACCTGTCCAAGTAGAGGACCTAAAAAATATCATCCAGAAGGAATTTAAGATAATATAAATGAATTCATGAAATTAAGCTAATTGTCATTGGACATCACTTTCCTTGATGTTTCCAGTTTCATAATTCTTAGGCAGACTGTCTCAGATTTCTCTTTTCCAGAACAACTTCCCTTTCTCTTACAAAGAACTAAAGCATCTTTTTTTTTGAACTCCCTCCATTCTTCTACATTTCCATTCGGCTAATGTGTTGTATACCTGCTATTTTCAGTCATCATATATATATACTTTAGCTAAAGCAATTAAAGGTACAGTCCTTGCCTTCAAGCCCCTCTCAGTCTGGTTTGGAGGAAAGGCAAGGGAACAGGAATGCTGGGCACTTTGGGAAAAGCCCAAAGCTTTTGGAGTGACCATAGAGCCTTAGGGAACACAGAGGAGAGGACCAGGGGAAAAGTGTCAAGGAAGGCTTCTCTAGAGGAGGTGCACATCGAGCTAAATATGAAAAGCTGGGGCAAGAAGGGGTTGGGAGAGGACTGAGTGGTAGAGTAGTGCCTTTTTTGGGGAAACCTAAGGTAATTCATTTTGTCAAGAATATAGGGTGGAAGCCCAGAATGTTGAAAGACAAGTGGTAGAAGCAGTCAGGGAGTCAGGAAGGCCTTGAATAGCATCTGATTAAGAAGTTTCTGTCTTGGGGTGCCTGGGTGGCTCAGTTGGTCTAGCATCTGATTCTTGGTTTCAGTGCAGGTTGTGATCTCGGAGTCACGACCTCAGGGTTGTGAGATCAAGCCCCACATCAGGTTCCACACTCAGCACGGAGTCTGCTTGGGATCCTCTCTCTCCTCTCCCTCTGCCTCTCCCCCTGCTTGTGCTCTCTCTCTCTCTCTCAAATAAATAAATAAATAAAATTAAAAAGAAAAGAAGCTTCTATCTTATGCTGAACATATCCTTAAATATGAAGAGATATTAAGGACTTAAATCATGATGAGGCAAACCTCCTGATATGGAAGCAAATGATGTCTTAATTCCTCCTATATTCGCTCTGAGAGAATGGTTTAGAAACCTTTGGTTTTAGAACCCAGGGATGGGCTTTTTAAACCACAGCAAATATGTGAGAAATATGGCTAAACTATGGCCATAAAATTATTTATATATAATAAAAAACTTATCAAAGACAAGAAATACCTTAAACATCTTACATTTCTCACGAGAGCCCACAGCTCAGCCCATATTTAATTAGTCTTATAATAAAGACACTCAGTTTTATTGTCACTCACTCATGAGTGTCCTTCTCTGTAAAGCTATCAGGTGACTTCTAAGTGAGTCATGAGTGTATTTATTGGTTTCCTTTCCACGTACAATTTTAAACTGTTGCATCTCTCCATTGGCATTAAATATTTTCTTCCTTGTATTGTAGGCATTTCTGGGTAGACTTCCTTTCCTTTATGGAATTAAAATCCCTTGAGGGTAAGAAACATGTCTATTTTACTTTGCATTCACCAGAACACCTAGAACAGTGCCTTTCAGGTAGTAGATGCTCAATAATTGTTTGAATGATTGAAAGCAGTGAAATATTAGAAACTCTGGGGTTGCAAGGCCAAATACATTACATTGATAGATACATAGAGATTACATTGATCCAGGGTCATTGGAATGAGATTATTTTGAAAGAGGAGAGTTTCATTAATACACGAGGAACACAAATTTCAAGCTCAATCTCTGTGTCATAGCTGAGAAGGGGAGTAATTCAGTATGAAGAGATTTGTCATCACTCGTTCCACCTCCTCCAAGAAGTCCCCAGGCAGCACTAATTGCTTGTTTTTCATTATTCCCGTAGTATTTCTCTGTGCTCCCTAGAGAGAAATTGTGTTTTCATCATCTTTGCATGCCACCTAGTGTTCAACAAATTTTGTTGAATGAACGAATAAATGACTGGCCATGTGACAAGTCAATTTACGGTTTGAGCCTGAGTTTTCTCTTTTCTAAAATAGGTCTAACAATCCTTATCTACTTCAGGGAATACCATTCAGTAATAAAAGTTCCTGCAACTGGTGATAAATGTGCAAAATCTTTTCAGGATAGAGTTGGAGTATAAACAAGTAAATGGAATTGTAGAGTATTAAGTGAAAATTTTAAAATGTTTGCAGGGTGACACTTTTCTAAAATAATATAGTAGGTTTTGGAGCCAGGCTGCTGAGGTATGACTCTGTTCTGAGACATTTATTAGCTCTCTGACCTTAGGCAGTTACTTAACTTCCCTGTGCATCCAGCCTTTTTATCTGAAAAATAGAAATAATAATCATATGCACCTCACAGAGTCATTGAGCTATCTTAATGAGTTAATACATGACTAGTGCGTAGAAGGGCTAAGCACTCACTACATTCCAGCCATTATTTTGTCATTATATATGCATTTAATACTGCACTAGCCACTCTAACGTGACTTAAATGCTTTTGTTCATTTTCCTATCCCCAGCACGTACCAGAGTACATGCTCCATAGAGTTCAATAATTGTTTGTTGAACAAATGAAAGAAAATAAATGCTTCGCACATTGTAAATGGACATTTTCCCTTGGGAAATGTTAATATTCTCAAGATCATCCTGAAGCTAGGTCAATGTAGATAAAAGAAACCAGAAAGTATAAACAATGACTCGCTTGATAAAGTTCTACTAATGGGTCTAGTTTGTCCATTTCATAGATGGGCTTATCTCAGAAGAAGTAAGAGTGTGTCAATACATCCACTTCCTCCATTCCGTGTTGACAAAATGCATCAGATACATGCCATTTTCAATCCAAAACTCCTTTTCCAATGTTTTTTCAGCTTTTCCCATTGTGAGGCCAAAACCAGTTTTAGGTAGTCATGATTTTACACATCTCTCATTAACACCACAAAGCTACCTTCTAACACTTATAACATGGAGGGCGTTCTGGGGCCCAGCAGCAATAACCCTGGAGAAGCAAGGAATGAGCAGGAGCACCAGCAGGGAACAGCAAATACTGGGAGCTGAAAAGCACATCACCCTTTGGCTCCTGCCTTTCTGGCATTTGAAAGCTTGGGCAGATTTGGGCAAGACCTGAATCAAGTATCAGCTTGCCAAACTGGGAGCCACAAGAAGTTATCTCAGGTGGTGTTTAGGAAAGGAAACAGAAGCTTTCGGCCTTGATGAAAACTGAACCCAGAGGAAATCTCTGCAGACAGTGGGATTTGGTGCTCTAATGAGAAGCTGAGTTTTGTGTCCTTGGTAATGATAAAGCTTCCAACCAAACTCATTCTCCAGCCTTGGAACTCATGAAAGGAAAATTTCAAAGTTCTGCAGTGCTCGAGTTTTTTTGTTTATAATGTTGATTCTCTTCAAATAAGTTAGTCTAGAAGCAAACAATACTACTTATTAAGCATCTTTGTGATATAGAGTGATACAGGTATCCTGGCTGACTCATGGTTCTTGCTTAACTTATTAATCTCATAGGTATTTTAAAAAGAGTAAAATGTGCCATGTCCTGATACCATCTCTATTTGATTTGGCCCAGCCTGCTTTGGATATTGTACTTAATGATGGAAAGAAAAATCTTTATTAGCATCTTAAAAAAAAAACCCTAAGCAACTCCTTAGTCATTCCAAACCAAAGCAGAAAGAGCTGATTGGTCTCCTTATCTGCCTAAGAACTGGATGGTACAATATAAAATTGTCAAGAAGAGCTAGAACTGAGAGGGAGAAAATATTACCCTTGTGCTTATATCCTTCTTTTTGCCTCTAGTCCTAAAACCTGTATTTGACCAGCTTTGAAGAAAGAGGGGGATGTGAAGAGAAAATTAAAGAGGAAATATTAATTCCAAAGGAGTTTATATGGGGGTCATAGTGTCATTGCCAAAAATAACCTGTTCTATACCATATGTGAGACAAAGAGATTCTTTTCAGGCTGGATCCAGTATATCAGGTTCCTTATAGTTATGGTAAATAGAAAAGCATTCAGTTCTATTCTGGGGATAGATTAAGTGAGAGCAATGATACTTAGATCCTTTCTGGAATTGGTACATGGATTCCTCATCAAATTCTACATGGGGATAAGAGAAATGAGTTTTGCCTAGGATTCTGACAATCACAGACAGTATAATCTTTTTGAAAGGGGACTCCTCTTAAAATCATTAAATTTAATATTTCTGTGGGTTTAGATTATTCCCATTAGGGTTAGGTTAGGATTAAGGATAAAGAATAAGCTCTCTTACAGTATCCAGCTCATCTTATTTGCAAATATATTTGTTGAGCTAATGAAGAAACGCAACCACTCAACCTCTTTTCTTCTGCCATAATTCTATCAAGTGTGATACATAGAGCAATTCGTAAGTCAGTGCTTTCCTAACACTTTGATCTTTTTGAGAAAAAACTCTAGAAGAAAATTTGGCTATTTTGATTCTAAGTTATGGGTTATCCTGGTCCTTGATATATCACCTCCTTCTAGTGACTGTTTAGCCCTTCAATTTATTCCCATATTATTGAGATGTAATACTTTTATGACAACATTCGGGAAGGGGGTGGAGTCACTTCACACATGCATTTAATGTACATGTGGCTTTAGAATCTAACGCCTATGAAGATGAGACCAATGCCCAAGGATGTGAGAGTAGCAGCTGTTCCCTGGGGCCATAGGAGGAAAGGCCCAAGCAGGATGAATGACAGGCAGCAGATGGTCCTGCTCTTCTCAGGGACTTTTCAAAGATGTGTCCCATCAAGATTTAGAGTAATCGCAAGAAAATATTTTCTGAGTACTTACTCCATGTCCATCCTTATGCCCTAACTTTCATATAATTTTTTTCCTTCTTTAATTCTCAAAACAACAACAAACATATATTAAGGTTATAGTGGCTTAATACTAAAACAGTGGAGTCAAACTTATAGAGAAGAAAAAGCACTTTGGAATTCTCTATTCTTTCCCCCATTCACACGAGGAATTTTGGGAATTATCTTAAGGGAAGAAAGAAGTGAATGCCCTGACATCTATGTATATACACTTTCTCTTTATTTCTTCCTTTAGTCTAGCTCAATGGCTCCAATCCTCAATGTGAATATGTATTACTATAAGCACTAGTTCACATATACTAAATTTTAAGCATGATTTAAGGGAGTTCATGATAATTTTGACTACACCGGATTTTTGTTTAATTTTAAAACTAAACTTTGATTAACATGAGACTCAATTCAAAAGAAGCAATAAAAATTTAAAATATAAAACAAAATTCCAGAAACAGTGGCTATTGCCAAGTGGTATTTCAATGTGTCATGGAAAGATTGAGAAAGTAATTCAAATAATCTTTTCTAACATCAGCATCTTGACACATTTGGCTCTGTTGCCAACTGCAGAAGAAGAGGGGGATCAGATAAGGAAGAGTCTTCAGGTTCACAGTTTCTTTAATAAAACTATCTTCCTTTTCCAGTCCTATACAGTGTAAGAGAAATCACTCAACCTTTCTCCCTATCTTTTCTCACCTACAAGAAGGAAAGGTAGACACTTATTTATAAAAAGTTAAGTTTTAAAATCTCACTTTTTCCACCTAAGATGAATGGGCTTCTTGGAAATGTCCCTTCTTTCTTAAGCCTGCCCTGGTAATCTTTTGCCACATGGTTCCATGGGCCACGGTTTAAGAGCAGGGGCCTCAGGGCCAGGCAAATTGAGGACAGAGACCAAATCTGCCACTTAGTAGAAGTATCACTTTATGCAGTTTGTTTAATTTCTGAGACTCAGTTTCCCCTACCATACAATGGAGATTTCTCACTTCCATCTAGGGCCATTCAGGACAATGTGCCTGAAACTCAGCAGACATTCCAAAATGTTTGTTGGCTGTATGGAAAGTAATCATGAACCACAGAGTATAGAAGGAGAACATGTCAGTTCTCATTAAACTGGAGTTGATATTATTACTTCCTATCATCTAAATAAAGGGGAATGATGTTGTTTTAAACATTTTAAGTGATCAGAAAGAACAGATTCAGGAGACATGAGGAAATTGATGGGAATACAGAATATCAACATATAAGTGATGGGACAGTATTGGAGAGATTTCACTCGTAAATTCAAATTTTGTCCAGTTCTGATTCTGACATCAAAACCCTCTCTTATATGGCAACCAGGTGCAGGCGCACGAGCACATTCACACAGCTCCATGGCTGTCGCCTCCACCTTTGGCTTAAACTATGTTCTCTCAGCATCAACTCGGCCTTACTCCTCTGGCCCCTCTTCAGGTCTCGGTGGTGACTAGACCCACGAGGCCAACCACTTTCATTTCTCATGAGTCTTCTGTGACTCTTCCTACTGCACCTGGTGGGCCCCTACCAAGCTCAATGGCTTCCAACACAACACTCCAGGAAGGCTAGACTGCTGACTGTGGCACCATCAGGCTTACTGGGATAGGAGTGTTCTCCAGACTGGTATGGAGCATCCCATTGGGTGGCTTCTTCCACTAGTGCCAAAGGGCAACATGGCAAGTGTTCCCTTGCCATGCAGCTTTTCTTCAACGTACCTAATTCAGCTCCTGCTGTCCAGGCCCAGAGTCTGAAACATGCTCTCAGGACACTTATGAAGACCATTGCACTTTGCTCTCCTTCTGTTTTCCTCATTACCATGGCCTTCTTTTACTGCCTTCATATCAAATACTCCTTCATCTTAATGCCAACTAAGCCTTAATGGACAAAAGGATAGCTCCTCTCTACTCTCTGTTAACTCCATAAACTTAATCCCCCATGGTTGGTTGTTGATCTGCTAAATAAAGGAAGAAAATAAAGGAATTTAAAAAAAAAAACTTCTCTTAAGACAATATCTTGGTTTGCAAGGCGATGTTTTTTCTGCATAATCCTATTTTGTGTGTCAGAAGCTAAATATTACCTTGGTCTTAGTCTTTGCACAGCTTCAGAACCAAATTTTAATCTTTGTAGACAGAGGGATGTCTTGGATGCACCAGGGAGAAGGTCTTATACTTGGAAAGACAAGGGGTAATTCTTGAATATTTCTCTAGAATGATTCCGGTTCAAAGTGCAATTTACTGGGCAATTTCCTTTTAAGAGCATCACAGAGACGTTCAGGTTGTGAAAGTCTGCATAATATTTTTAAAATATCTCATCCATTATTTGTATATAGTACAAAAAGTGCAAAAAGCAAGCTTGGCTCTTGGAATTCCACACAGTTATAACTGTGTTGTATAGACACATTCTCAGTGTAAACTCTTTTGGTAACTTTATGGTGTTGACATTTATCTATGCTGAGCTAAGCTATGATCAGTTTCCCTAAATGAAGCCTTAAAACTACACAGCTGTTTTCTCAGACTCAGATTGTTGTTTTTGGTTGTGATCAAACTAATAAATTGAATAGGCTGGTTTAATCTCTAGTATTTCATGTACACATCAATGTAGATTTTAAAGTAGAAAAGCAGAAAATGAAAGTATGTTTTCTTTGGCAGGCATTTGATGTACTTGGGAGAGTTGAAGCTTACCTTAAGCTCCTTAAATCAGAGGGTTTAAGTCTGCCTGTCTTGGCAGCGAGGCATGAGGAATTACACAGAGAAATTAAAGACTGCACAGCTGATGCTTTGCAAAAGGGACAAGCCTTAATCAGCCAAGTAGACTCCTGTAGGTGAGTAAGTCTATTTCTTCCTCAGTGTAACAAGCTTTTTCACAGTTTCCACAACCTGTTAAAAAAATAAGTTGCACGATTTTTTTTCTGCTTCTGATGTTTTGCTGCATTATGACATGGCTTAAAAGGATCTATTGAATGTTGGTCACCAGTGATTCTGAACACAGCATTGCTCATCCAGAAGTGAGCCCATCTTCTGAGCCTGAGGACCTGAAGATGCTAAAGCTTTTTTTTCTATGAGTTTCTGAGGTGGGGAGAAAGAAAGGGCAAAAGAAGAAACAGAGCTTAATTCTCAGTGCTTTTCATAGCCCAGCACCTCTGTGGGGTTTCTTTCTCCCTTTTAATTCATGAACATTGAGTCTACCCTGTTCCTTTTTTCCTTTCTGGAAAAAAAAATACCCAAATACCCGAGTACCTAAATTCCCTTTCATTTATGACCTTGGTGGCTCACCAAGCAAAACCCTAAATAAAAGATGACATTATTAATAATAACAATAGGTCACTTTTTTAAAAACTGAGAGTCCACCATGTGCCAGGCACTGTGCCAGGAGGCTTAGGAACATTTTGTCATTAATCCTCACGGCAGCTCTACAAGACCCACAAGAGTAGACCCCCTTATCCAGGGGGGAGTATGTCCCCCCCAGTGGATGCCTGAAACCACGGATAGTACCAAACCCTATATATATATATATATATATATATATATATATATATATATATGTATATATACACACACACACTATGTTTTTTTCCTATACATACATACCTGTGATAAAGTTTAATTTATAAATTAGGCATAGTAAGAGATTAACAGTGGTTACTAATAATTAAATAGAACACTTGTAACAATATACTGTAAGGAAAGTTATGTGAATGTGATTTCTCACTTTCTTGTTCTCAGAATATCTTAGTATAGTGTATTCACCTTTCTTGTGTTGATGTGAGATGATAAAAGCCTGCATGGTGAGATGAAGTGAGGTGCATGACGTAGGCATTGTGACGTAGTGTTAGGCTACTACTGACCTTCTGACGTTAGATCAGAAGGAGGATCATCTTCTGGACCGTAGTTAATCATGGGTAACTGAAACCACAGAAAACAAATCTGCAGATAAGGAAGGGACCATTGAACTATGAATGTTCTCCTTGCATAAATAACTGAAACACAGAGAGGCTAAGTAACTTGCAAAAGGTCACACAGCCAGTTAGTTACAGAGTCTGAATTTGAAGCCAAGGGCATGGGCCCTAGACCCCATGCTCTTAACCAGCGTGCTAGGGCATGTTGTTTTCATGAGCACATTTGGTGAGTGTATCAGGAGTAGGTTTAGATCTGGGTGGAAATGAGGAGAGAGAAGGACCTTGAAACAGAAAGAGGACGCAATGGGAACATATGAGAAAGGACAGGATTGGAAGAGAAAAGGGAGATGCTGGGGCAGATGATGGAACATGTATTATATAGGAAGAAATGAAGGCAGGGCTTACATTTTAACAGAAGGAGACAAAAAGATGTGTGCAAATGAGATGAACCCAGTTGTTTCTCTTCCATATCAACAATCTTCTTGAAACTCAAAGACATTAAATTTGAAGAATAATTAAATAGGTCAAGTATGGTAAAATTACTTTATTTCTCTTTATTTATTTATTTACTTTACTTTTTAAAAAGACTTTATTTCTCTTTAAATCTTCATTCTGTTCTATTTTAGATGTGTTAAAAGGTGTTGATTTGGTAAATTTGGGTTTAGGGAATTTTCTTTTCAGAAGACAGTCTGAATCTGGACAGAGATATTTAGCCAGGGCTTGTGATGGTTGCCATGGGACTATGTAAAGCCAAGATCAGAAATAATCCAGGGTCTTCCAACAGGAGCCAAACAGCTGAAGCTATGAGAAGGGAAAATGATTCTCCCCTTTTGAAAACTAACAACTATAGCTACTAAGTTTCTTTACTTTCCCTCCAAGCCATACACCAGGTAATGGTGTGTTGGCTCTGCTCCAGGAGCCCCAGCACACCCATATCTGGCCCCAAAGTGTGGGCACACTCCTTTCTCCTCTCCCCTGCTTAAAGGTCCAGTCTTCCAGAATGTATATGTGTCTTGCACCATGCAGAAGCTATCCTGTATGGGGCACCTGGGTGGCTCAGTCATTAAGCGTCTTCCTTCGGCTCAGGTCTTGATCCCAGGGTCCTGGGATCGAGCCCCACATTGGGCTCCCTGCTTGGCGGGAAGCCTGCTTCTCCCTCTCCCACTCCCCTCTGCTTGTGTTCCCTCTCTTGCTGTGTCTCTGTCAAATAAATAAATAAAATCTTAAAAAAAAAAAAAAAAGAAGCTATCCTGTAGGGTGCCTGGACTCAGGGTACATGTCAGACACTGATCTGAGTCGTGGTGATTGGATTAAGTTGGTGAGGTCTCCAGTTGGAATTTGGGGAATGGTCCCATGTCGTTCCATGTCGGTTTTGCAAGTGAGTCTCAAAGCACAGATACTCCGTTTAGGCTGCTCTTTACTTGTACTTTTCCCTGGCTTGGGCAGTTTCCTTTAATGCATGGGTAAAAATGCATTAGGAGGCAGGAGGCAGCCCAAGACCCTTCCCTAGATCTTTGGAAATCTGTCTCTGGTATGCTGCCCCAGAAATTCCAGGTTCCTTGGCCTCCCAAAGTGTGAGCCCTGTCTCCTCAACTCAGCAAGACCTCCGGGCTCTCTTTGGGTTCCACCTCCCTGAGCTTTGGTCTGGAAATTCCCTCTCAGGCAATAAACTGATGTAATCATAAGGCATATCTCATTTGCTTCCCTTCTCTCAGGGATCACCATCCCGGGCTACCTGTTGTTCAGTGTCTGAGAAATATTGTTTCACATCCATTGTCTATTCTTCTAGTCATTTCAGGCATGAGGGTAAATCTAGTCCCTGCTTCTGGCCAGAAACTAAAGTTCCCTATTCGGTGTTAATGCTTAGCTCCTGGAGTTGGAAAGCTGGTCACAATTTATTACCCTTAAACTGGTCAAAATTTATTACCCTTAAACTTGCTCTAATTAGTGATGTTTCATCTTCAATACTCAAATATAAAAGGGAAGTGCTTATATTTTATATTGCATTCTGTTTTCAAGGCTTTAGTGACTGCTTTTAGCCATGCACTTTGTCATGGTCAACATGTTTATTTACTTGGCTAGTCTCATTCTTTTCTCCTTCTTTATTCTTTGTAGTCTTAATTTATACATATATAATATATATGTTATATATATGCTATATATATATTATTTTTTTTTTTGAAAGGGCATCTACAATTCTTTTCTTCAGGCTGCAGACTGAGTCTTAATAGAAGAAGCAATAGTTAGGGACTGTTTCAAGAAACTTGAATTAAAATTGTTAGGTAACTAGATTAAAAAAATAGTAATTATTATCAATATGGTTTCTGTCAACATCTTAGATATACAAGCTTTCATAGTAGTTCCAAGGTGTTTGGTTGCCCTGAGATGTCACAGTATTTTACAAATCAATACTATTTTTCCATTTTGCAGGAGGAACTGAAGGTAAAGTGAAATTGTTACCTGGCAAAGGACGTTTTTGATTCAAAAGGTAGACGTAGAATAGAAATCCATTAAAAACTGAATTGAAATGCATTTGCATCTCGGTAGCAAACTAAAGCCACACATAGCTACGGACCTCAGTCCCATGCCTTACATTTGAGACTTGCTTCCTTTCCTCATCTAATGATTCATCTGTTCAATGGTGTGGGTCACCATCATAGGAAGGAAGCAGAACCTAAGAAGGAGATTTCAAGTTGCTGACACTGCTGGAGTGAAGGTAGAATTTAGAACATTGGCAATGGGAATAAACATACTGCCAATTTCAGCAGAGAAAAGTACATGTCCTTGAACATCGCATGGCATCCTAGGTTTCTGAATGTCAGCCACACTTCGAGGACACAAAAGACTAAAGTCTCCATTATCAGACATTTGAAAACTGGTATGGATAAGAAACATAAGATTTAGTATCAAAGGAGTTCTATTTCATGCATTCTTAGAACCAACAATGCCATGACTTTTAAACTTAACTTTTCTGAAACCCTTTCCTCATCTGTAAGATGGAGGGTTTTTTTTTTTTTAATCGAATGAAACCACTAGTCTTAGCAATTGGTTCACTTTTTTTTTTTAACCTTCTCTACAAAGAGCTTTAAAAGCAAAATACGAAGAGTCACATGGTTGTTTCAAATAATCACAATAGAGTCAGCAGCACCACATTATATTCATTTTCACGAACTGGGGAAGGTTATATTTGAAATAGGAGAGGCAAGCATTTATTTTAAGGTAATAAAAGGCAAAATTTAGTATTAGGGCAGATAGGAATTTCAGAGACCTTTAGATCTAACTTTTTTTTCCTGTTAGTCAACAAAATAGGACTTCAGAGTTCACATTTATCTGAGACGATGCTTCCAGTAAAAATCTGAGACCTTTATTGTTACTTTTCTGTAACTATTGCCTTATTAGGAACAGATCCACACTGTTTTTCTATCCTGGAATCAAACACCTTTGAAGTTGGAGCAGCCTCACAAAATAAATAATGGTTGTTGACATGTTTCCTTGCTTTTCTATTTTCTCCCTATAATCGGGTGATAATTCTGAATCATTGCTAAATAATTTATTATCTTTTCAAAGTATAATATCTGTCATCTAACGTAACTAAACTTTAATTTTAAAGACATCTTTGTACGTTCATTTGCATTTAGTAATGATGCAAGTTACTGCATCTGATAATGGTCAAACTTAGACTTACACTGAAGTTAAAGTTCCTGGCTTCTGGTCCCCCTCACCTCTTCCAGAGCTTCACTTGGCATCGTCTTTGAGCAGCATGTCTAAAGACAGGCCAAAGGGGGTCTGCTACCAAGCAGAATTCTGCATTCCTTAAGCCACAGGAGGCTGTGGTGATTGGAAGTCCTAGTTGGAGACCTTGTATGAGGGTGAAGTTTTCCATAATTGGACAAAATCAAGGGATCTCCTCATTTCTCTCTGTGTAGCTAACAATGCAGAACTAAAAAACATACAAGACCATCTTGTGCAATATCCATTCGCCTTTTCTTGTTTGCTAAAATTAACTTAAGATTTACAAGTAAACTTGCTTCAGTGTTGACTCAATCTCGATCTTTGCAGAAGAGACTTACCAGTTTTCATTCTACCTCATTGTGGTGAATTTAAGCTTATGAACCTCATCCTGACTGATAGTTTGTTGTGGTTTAACTTTAGTATTGTTTGTTTTGATCTAACACTTATTACCTACTTAATGTTAATCTTCATATATTTATATTTTCTAAAGAAATAAAAACAAGAGTTAATTGGGGTTTTGTATTCTCTTTTCACAATTTTCATTTATGTTGGCTACCACTACTTCTGTTGTTTGATATGGTGAATGGAACGAACTTTAGACAGAACATGGTTTATTCATTTATTCATTTATGTATTCCAAAAACATTATTGAGCATCTTTTATAAATCAGGTGCTCCCATGCATCTAATGCAGTAGGGGAAACGTCTGCCCTCATGCTGTTTATATTCTAGTAGGAAGAAACAGCCAACCAACAGCTAAATCAGGAAATGAGATACTCTTGCACAGCAATGAGTACTATAAAGGTGAGGTGGGATAGAGAGTCACTGTGGGGAGGGGACCATGGGGATGTTGTAGTCAGGTAAAGATTCTTCAAGGAGAAGGAGCTACCACACACAGCTGGGAGATGAGTGGACCTAGCAGAACAACAGCAAAGATGTAACAGAAGGCAGTGCAGTGTGGCTGGAGAAGACGGTGGTAGGAGAGAGGAGCAGAAGACAAGATCATAGCAGGTGAAAGTTAGACTATTCCAACACTCATTGGCAACAACTGCAAACACTTGTGTGCTTTATATACATTAAAAAATTTAGTCCTGAAAACTGCTCTGTGCTATGGGTACTACTATTATCATTGCCTCTGTTTTGCAGACGAGGAAGCTAGGGCACAGAGAGGTTCAATAACTTTCCCTGCTACCTGTCACATGGTAGTAAGAGGCAAAGTGAGTCCTGGAATGCAGGCCTGAACCACTATGTTAGCTGGCTAGCTCTCTGTCTATTCCTTTCACTCCACTTTAATCGATAACAAGGAGCCTGGTCACATGGATTCTTTTTTTTTTATTCTGGCATGCTTAAAATGTACTCTGTGAGTTTCACTCAAGTCTCCCCTTCCCTGCAATTTTTTGGGAGGGAGACACAATCTCTAGCTTCCGTGATCAGGATAGGTCAAGTGAAGGACTTACGAATTGCTGAAGTTGATTCATTATTGAATTTGATAATCTAAGATGGATGAAGGCTCTACATCTAGCCAAGATGAGCAGAATCAATGTCCACCATTCAGTGCTTTCTAAATTCCTTTGTATTGGTCAGCTCTGTCTCATGGAGTCACTTTTCATTCTGTGGTGTTCTGAATCATTACTTAGTTGTTTGACTCGTAACAGCTGTCGCCTCCTCTTCCAGCTCATGACCTTGTTTTGAGATCAGCCTTCAAGGTCAACCATGTAGGAAGCCTTTTTTTATGTTCCCTATCTTAGTATTTACAAACTAGGTGGCTTGATTTGAAATGTTATGGTGCTGGTATGATTTTAAAAAGAAAGCTTTTACCATAGTAAAAATATTTTTAAAAGATCCTAAGGGGAAAACAAAAACAATCCCCACCCTCCAACAAAACAAAGAAACAAAAACAGAAATTTCCTTTGCCTGATACAGTTATCTATGGTTGCATTTTAGAGGAGTTCTGCCAAGCATTTAAGGACTTACTCAGCCACTTTCCAAATATTTTCAAGTGTATATTAAGTTGTTCTTTTTAGAGGTTGAGTAAATGTCCTAACTGCAATCTGGGCCTGGTAACATTGTGTAGGCTTTTATAATTTTGAAACTGTTAGTATGGAAAACATGCAAAGTTCACACTTTCCCTTAAATCTAGGCATAATTAGATTAGGTTCTTGTAAAATATCTAGGAGTCCCTCACTACAATATGAATATATTCGTTGATGATGTTGAAGATGTGATGTGAAGTAGCAAGCATCCCAGAGTAAGAAGATCTGAAGCTGCAGAGTCTAGAGAGGAAGGCTGACTAAAGGGGCAGAAATCTATACACTGGATGCTCTAGAAAAGTTCTCTCAGATTAGAGAGGGAAAAAACAAAAAACAAAAAAAACAAAAGAGCAAGAGAGAGAAGTGAGTGAGGCTTTTTACAAATAAAATGTTCATCACAGTGCTGTTTATAATAGTGCAAACCTGAAAACCCCCTAAATAGTCCCAGAAAATAGGGAAACATTTGAATAGTTTCAGGGCACGCACATTGTAGAATGTTCTAAGCCAATATGGAAAGTGTTTTTGAGGTTTATTTGAAGACAGAGTATCCTTGCCATATAATGTCAGGATCCAAATTGCGTAGATAGCATCATTCTAACTTTGGAGAGAGAAAAGGACTGCAAAGAGAAAAACTTTTTGGAAGGAACTACATTAAAATGTAATTTCATATTTTCCAAATTATCTTAAATGAGAATATTGGTCTGTTTAGTTCTTGCTATGTCCCTTTTTTTCTGAGGATTTCTGTCATCAATCATGGAAAATTTTCAGGGATTATCTCTTTAAATATTGATTTTCCATTGTTCTCTCTTTTCTCTTCTCCTTTAACTCCTGGTAGAGAAGTTGGAGCCTCTGGGTCTGCCCTTCAGAACTCAGAACTGCCTTCCGGACTTGTCATTCTGTCAGCCTTTACTCTGTGGCCTCAGGGAATCCCTCCCACTGGTTTTCCCTTTGATTTTTTTTTTTTCTAGTTTTTATAACCACATTGATTTCATTTCTGAGATTTCTAACTCATTTTTTTATAGCTACTTTTGTTTTATTTCAAACTGTTTTTGTTTCAGAGCTTCTTGTTCTTTAATTATGGGTGTTGGTTTTTTGTCTTTCTAATGATCTCAGGTGTATTTATGTTAAGGTCATTTTCAGATTGCTCTACTTGGCTTTTGTTTCAGACAGAGTACATTTATCTCTCAATTGTTGAGTTGTCTTTTGTTAGGATTTATATTCCTCGTGTGTTTTGAAATTTTAGATTGTACTCTCATCTGGAGTGGGAGGTGCTTGTTCTTTGCTTATTTTCTCTGCTTTGTTCTCCGTTCTTAGCTCTTCCTCCTTAATGGCTTTGCAGTGACTTCCCCCTGAACTCCGTTTGTCTTCCGTCCAGATTGTATTGTCTGGTCAGGGTCACCCATGGAGAAGCTGTGGCTCTCAGAGATACAGCAGGAGGTGGGGCGGGGTTCCGACTGCCCTGATGTGTCTGATTTCTTGGCCCCAGCACCAGCTGGAGATAGCGTTTTCCAACCTTTTACAAGGAGGGAGAATGCCCTCCCTGTTACTGATTTCAGGTAGAATCCTAGCTATGGTACCCTTCGCGCAGGACATCTTTTGCTGTGTCCTACTGGGAGTGGAGCTTGTCATGCATCTGGACCAGAACGCAGGAGATCTGTAGCTTCAGCCCCACTTACTACTTTTTGGTAGTGAGGCATTCGCAACATGACTAACTTAAGTCAGAGAAAAAAAAATGGTAAAAACATACATTCCACTTCTACAGTATGAGTGGCACTTTTTTTTCAAAGTAGGGATGAAAACTAGACAGTAGCCGTTATTTCCTCCAAAATAAAGATCATAAACATGAAGGGACACTGTTTGGGTCCCTATCAAAATAAGCAGCAAGCTAAAGATAAGGAAAAAAAAAATTTTTTTCCATTTTCAGAGTATAATTTGTTCACAGACAAAAAGAAAGCTATGATCAGCTGATTCCTTCGGATGAGAGAGTAAGCTGTCAAGTGCTTACCATCTGGTTCAGCTCCTAATCCAGATGGGCTGCCAATAGTAATTTATGAAAGGTTTGAAAGCAACTTGCCATTCTCCAGAAAGAATCATTAGAACACATTAACATTGGGATTGGCTCCCCTCCCCCAGCCCCAATTTGCAACAGATGCAGAGATGGGGCAACTGCTTCCGTTCAACAAATAGAACCGTCTATTTTTGAGCCAGGAGTCAATATGTCTCTGCTCTTTAGAAAAAAAAGTCAAGCATTTTTCTTCCCCCTTCCCTCTCCTCTACTGGCTCAGTGAGTAGGGGAGAAAATGCTCCCATGATGGAATGTCTAACAAATGTCTGAAGAAGCCCTCACAGTCTGTCATTTCTGAGTATCTGTGGTGCTTGGAAAAGTCAAAGTCAGCATCAGGAATAATCTGGTGTACTTCATGTCCATGCCACAGACAGGCACCATCTAATCCATTTGTATAGAGAAAACCCAAAGATCAATCAGTATATACAATGCAAGTTGTAGACCCACAGACTGTTAGACCCAGAAGTCCATTGTTAACCCCTCTCCCACCCAGTGAGGCCGTACATGAGCAGGTGGCTTCAGAGTCAGAACGAAATGACAGGGTACTTCGTCCAATCAAGTTCTATTATCTGCCCTCTGTTCTTGCCCTATCATCCAGTTAATATACCTGGGAAGGAATAAGACTCATTCCTGAGTGACTGATGGAATTCTAGTAATTTATTTTCAGTTCATGTAAGAATTGCTGGCAGAGAGTGAGGTCATATTTTTCCTTTGATCAAACCATCTGCTTTTCAGGCTCTGAGAAAATTGCCAATATGCATGCTATACATGTTTTAAAATGTTCTGGAATGTTCAAAAGAAAAGTCTGGAATCAGTGTTTAATGTTCCTAACTGAAACTGATGGAATCAGAGTTGGTTGTAATGTGCACATTAGGTTTTTTAGTAAGAAAGAACTGTGGGAGGGAGGGAGTGGCCCTGGGGTTAGAGGTGTGACAGATACATGCCCATTGGGAATAAGGGAGAGGGAAGAGATTACTGCCTGATCAGACAGATGATCTAGCTGACACTGGGGAAAGAAAACCAGAGCTGGCTAGGGTAAGCAAGATAATTCAGAACTCCTTGTACTGAGGAAGGGGTCTAAGTTACAAGTAAGAGTAGAGCGTACCCTGGACAGGCAGTAACACACAGCCAAACAAGGCGATTCAGTGGGCCCCTCTGAGGCTTTAAATAGAGGAGGTCCCACTCAACCTAATGATAAATGCCAAACGTCCAAGAAGAAATTCGTCAGTCTTTGGATAGTTTAAAACTTCTGTAAGTGGGCAAAGGGCAAAGTCATCATTGTTTAAAAACAATTGAAGACTTCATTAGTGACATTTTTATACAGTAACTCTGTGCATATGTTCTTCTTAAATCTATATCTTCTCTTCCCTTAAATTTTGATTAAAGTGTATTTAATTTGAAAATATGCATTGATCCACTAACAAGTCTATATGCTCAGGGCTACAGAGGATATATGGATGAAAAGAATGTTGTCCTTTCCCTTAAAGAATTTACAATGTGGGGCACTTGCATGGCTCAGGGTTTTAAGCACCCGACTCTTGATTTCGGCTGGGGTCATGATCTCAGGGTTGTGAGATTGAGCCCTGCATCGGGCTCCATTATTCTCTTTCTCCCTCTCCCTCTGCCCCTCCAGCCCCCCTTAAAAAAAAAACAGAATTTACAATGCAATAGATATATATGATAAGGCAAAAATCACCACAAAATGAGACGCAACCTCCTAGGTCACTGAAAAATTGAAAAGGAGTCGTCCTTCCAAAGACACAGAGAGATTGCATTTGCTTGGTTGTGATTCATCTAAATTAAAATTGTAAGTTGCTAAAGAGCAATATTTTCACAAAAGGAATGCTTGATCCGGTTTTGTTTCCCCATTTCTGTTCTCTGCTGGAAGGTTCCTTTAAAACATGAAGTTGGACAAGTGTCCCTCTAGTGGTCACTTCGCAAACTACAGGCAGATATTGCTTTGGAGAAGCCGGCCAATTTCAAAAGAACATGCCAGTCAGGCTAATCCTGTTTCCATTAACAGTCAACTCGAGTGAAGGTGAAATCTTAGAGGACGAATACCTTCCCATCCCATCATGTGTCAAGAGTGTGGACTCTGAGATCAGATGAACAGGTTCAAATCCTGGCTCTGCCACTTAATAATGGTGACCTGGGCAAGTTACTGAGCCTTTCGTTCCTCAGTTTGCTCATCTACAAAATGGAGATAACAATTACACCCAGATGATAGGATAGTAATGAGAATTAGAAAAGAGACTATTTAAAACATTAAAAATGCTGCCTTGCCACAGTAGCACTCATTGTTTTTAGAAAATGTTTACTTTCACTAACTGTTCTCTGTATCTTCTTTCCACATTGCAGCTACTTCACTTTTCTTTGTTACTGGTCTTTCTCATTCCAGATTTGCATATTCTACAGAGAACTTGGAACTTATAATACATAGGACAACTGGGCTTTTAAGTGCTTTTTTAGTATATCATGTCCCAAAGTCTAAAACCTAACCAAAATACGATTGGTATTACCAATACACTGCTTTTATTTACAAAATTTGTGGACTTAAGTATCACTAGAATTATTTCTGTAAAACCCTCCTGATTTCTTGATTATACTTTTCACCGTCCCTGAGCTATTAAAATGCAAAACTAATTGCTGTAAGGGTAGCATCTGTGGAACATTATTGTCAGGAGTAAGATTCCTCACAGTGGTTTCATTTTCTCTCCCCAGTTAAACGTCTCTGGGGCCCCAGTGGTACCCACAGACACACATCCGACAAGATTCTCAAGCTGCCTGATGAACTCTCACCCCTTTGGCAGCTTTATTGTCATTCCTGTGAAGTTACTTTACCTCTCACTCATATGAGATCTTGCCCTCATTTCATTACTAATTAAATTCGTTTTTACAGAGTCATAAATTAATTATTTGAGGTAAAATTATTGAAATCTGTACCTCACTCCAAGATCTTTTTTAACTTTGGGTAATTAAATTTCAGAGTTATCACATTAATGTTTATTAGTATTTGAAGGAAATGACTGACACAAAATTGAAGGCTTCAATTTCTTATGTAGTAGGAGAGGCTCTGTCTTAGGGGTAGGTGGACAAATTAAAAGGTGCTCATTCCACCAGCAACCTCCCTTCATTGTCTTGCATGGCTGGTGGGCTTACGTTGGACATGGATAGGAAACTTGCTAATTTATCTTTAGACCAGAGCAAATGGGATCTGACTCTAAGGTCATTTGTTGTTCTAAAGGCATGTGCGTTTTATGAGCTTTCATGTCACTTTTCTCTTTCTCATGAGAGGTGAAAAATGACAATGTGAGACTCAGTCTCTTTTTTTATGAACAAGTACATTAGATTCCTAATTGTTGGTGATAACTTGGTTTTCACTTAATGAATATAGCCTTGAGCATCCGTCATCATCATTGAGAACAAGGAACTTAGTGTTACATAAATATTTTACCCTATTGGATTAGTAAATGGTTTGTTAATTGGCTGATCCCCATTTCTATTCAAAGAGCATCTTTAGATAAATGAAGCTTTTGAATCACACCCCCAGGAAAAACTCTTGGCAAACATACTGTGCTTTTTGCCATAGGGTTCTCAAAGTATCTTAGAGAAATATTAAAAAGTAAACCTTTAGAAAAAAAGACTAGACCATTTTGCAAAAACCCATAACTCATCTTTTCCTGCAGGACTGACTGATTTAAACAAGGGAACATAATTTAATGTTACTTAACTTCTGTTATCCTAAAGCCTGAAGCTTGATAACTTTTATCAACTCATCCCTATCATGAAAGAGCAGACCCACTTTGAATGTTCCCTGTTCCTGGGGCTTCCCTATCAGGGCGGGGTGAACTAACAGCTGACTTGTTCCATTCAGCTCTCGGGTAACTGGAGTCCACGAGATGATGGGATGCGTTGAGAGGCGAGTGGACCAACTGACCCAACAGTGTTCAGCGCACAAAGAATTTGCTCTTAAGAAACAGCAATTAACTGCCTCGGTGGAGGGCCACCTCAAGAAGGTAGTCTCTTAAATGTGCCCTCCATTGGCTACTACTTAGATGCAGCTCCTTCCTTGGTGATACTAGACAAGGTGATACTGCGTACTGCACCTGCAGCGTGGGGCATGGTGGGAGGATAGTGGCACATCTCCTTTGGCTTCCCTTAGGTTCCACATTGGGTTTTATCATTGAGCAGCATAGAGTTATAGTTCACTATTGCTCAGCAACCATTCCTCTCCCAGGTTGCTGAAACTTGCTGCGTAATCCTCCCCGCCACACCAGCCAGCCCTGAACACGTACACACAAATGTAGTTCTTGCTTTGCATAGAACTGAACCGTGTGCATATTGGGACTGTGTCCTTGTTTTATGTGGGCCCGTGCCTGGTTCCAATATGCACACATTTCAGTTAACATGGTATCATACAACATGAGGACGGCACATAAATACCAAAAGTGATGCGTTAGGGATTTCCAGGGAAAAGTTGTCATTATCATACTTTATTGAAGGAGGTCAGCACAAAGGACGTGGTCATTCCAAATAAAAACATACATGTGAAAATCCTTTTTCTGCAGAGTGGATACAATGACTCGGTACAGGAGAAATTTATTTCCTGTTTTCAAAGAGGAATAAAACCAGGCAGCTGCTGTTTGGCTAAATAAAAAATTGCTTATCTGTAGCTGGGATGTACAGTGAAAACTAGCTCAGGGACATTAATGCTAATGAGCCTTGATGCCCCCGCTGGGTCTCAGATTTTCAACGATGTCTTCATCTGATACAGTGGACTCATGTGCCTGACTTAAACAAGTCGAATTAGTAGACTTCACGGGAGAGGACATTAAATAACCACGCCTCTATCCACATTGCCCTCCCACCTGTTATTGATCCCGAAACTTGGGAATCTGAGACTTGTTCCGATGCCTGGGTCCAGGGAGAACCCAAATATGGCAGCAGCTGCAGAGCCACATTCCCTGGAGCTTGAGACTCAAGCTAATTTGGTGGTGGTGGACAACACAGTAGGAACTCAGACAACTGTTGCTCCTTGTCTTACTGCCAATTCAGAGCCAACTTGTCTGTGGGAGGTATGGGCCCTGGTGAGAGCCAGAAGATGAAGAATGTAACTTGGATGTTATAGAACCCTTTAAAGATTACTTTCTCATTGATTCGTGTGTCCTAAAAATCAAATCATAGTCCCCCACATTCATCAATTACATGGCCCACGCGGGCCCCTGTGTTTTACAGTCACATGTACAGGGTTTGGTACTGCCCCAGGGCTCCTAAATGTAGCAACCTCCAGGGTGATTTAATACCCAGGCTTTGGACCTTTACTTCAAGATGTGCCTTTAGTGGGCCCCCTTCAACTTACAGTGGATGATTATGAGTTAATTAATCAGATAAATTCATCTCTGCTGATGTGTTAGCAAGTGCATTATCTTTTCTAGGTAATATAAGTGATAAGTTCTTAGAAGATGTGGATGATTGTTTATATCTCATTGCTGTTAATAAAATATATGTCTGTTAATAAATATATGTCTTTAAACATATACCCTGGGTATGTGGTGGGTCAGTAGCATTACCTCATATGAAGAGCAACATTATTAATTTTAACATGACATTCTAAAATATTCAAAACTATTTTTAGATGGAAATTGGTATATCCATTTAAAGTACAATGGGAATAGAGAGAGTAGTATTTATCTTTTCTATACGTATGCAGACATGTATGCAAATACATATTACTAAGACTGCAATACATTCTTTATTGCTAAAGGTGGAAATGTCAATTCAGAAAATCAGTCCAGTACTTTCCAGTGCAATGGATGTCGGTTCCAGCCTTTCTGAATCAGGGAAGATTTTGAGTAAATACTTGGAACTAGATATGGAAGCTAAGGTAAATTAAATAGGAATTATTATTGTGGTTATGATTTTGTAAATATGACTTCTTTTCTTTATATTCAGTGGCTATAAAACTTAATGCTAGCTCTCCTGAGGGTTGCAATTCTAAATTAATATTGTGGTAGGGCGCCTGGGTGGCTCAGTCGTTGGGCGTCTGCCTTCGGCTCAGGTCATGATCCCGGGGTCCTGGGATCAGGTCCCACATCGGGCTCCCTGCTCGGCGGGAAGCCTGCTTCTCCCTCTCCCACTCCCCCTGCTTGTGTTCCCTCTCTCGCTGTGTCTCTCTGTGTCAAATAAATAAATAAAATCTTTAAAAAAAATAAATTAATTAATTAATATTGTGGTAAATAATGACTTGAAACTTCTATTATGTGTATCTAAATTATTTATACTTATATGTGCATTTATTAGGGTGTTTGAGTTCACTGAAACTTTGTAACCTGGTATTAAACACTCATCTGGCCCCTTTTCCTTGCCTGGGAGATGTTAGCAACTCCTTTTGGGATGCCACAGGACGCAGGGAGAGTGTTTCTCTAAGACTATTTGTGATTTTCTGCTAGAGTAAGTTACGAGAGAAAATTCCCAGAAGCAATATGCATTAATGCAGGATTCCAGGAAGCAAATAAAAAACACAATCTTGCTGCAAGCCCAGCGTTCAGGGACAGAAAATACCCTCCTCTTCCCGGCACCTTCTCTGGCTCCTCCTCACCCCTTCCCCCCTGGGACTTAGGTTCAAATATTCCTGCTAGTAGCTCCACCTCTGCACTGAGTCCCAGCCGGCCCAGCAGATGTTTAGAAAGGTGAGTCTAGCAGCTCTCCCAGCTCACCCAAGTCAGTAGGCAATGGCCTTGTTATTCCATCGGTTCTCAGCCAGAAGACCTCCTTCATGTTTGGGAGGAGACACACCGATGACTCACAGACACACCGATGTTTTTAAATGGAATTTTTTAACTCATTATTTCAAATGTTTAAAATAAAACATATGTCTGAATTCAATTTCACTATTATATTTTAAGAATTGTAGAAGGAGGGAGGACATGGCACAGGGAGAAACTCCCCTGCTCCTCCTACCCAGAGTGCTATCTGGAAGCAACACTTGGAAATGAAAATTAGCTTCATTCAGTGGAGTACTTGGGAAGCATATTAAATACAAGCAGGGAAGCAATTCCTTCTTGCTGCAAATGACAGTGAAGCTTTTTTCTTTCATTTTTGCTTGATTCCTAGTTCAGTCTCACATAAAATTTTACATGACTCTTTCTGTGGCAATTGCAGATGTAATGCCTACCATACTGGCTTATCCGTTCTCCGTGAGATTTTACCTGCCAGGAAGTACACTCAAAAGAAGACCCAGAAGAGCAACCCCGTGGGCTACTTAGATTTCATATATAACATTTCCCCTACCCTTGTTCAAAAACCTTTCTAGATAGAGATTTAAGTAAGACTACATAAGTGACATGTCATTTTTTATAAATTAAACAAGGAGTAAACAATTTCTATAAACTTGCCATCTCTTGTATTATTATAATATATATATATATAAATTATAAATTAGTTTAAGAATTTGCTAGAGCTATTATTAAATTTCCCAAATTATTAAATTATTAAATTATTAAATTTCAAAAAGCAATCCTCATGTATAATTATTAAATGAATTACTCAAAACATTTCTGCCATTTTGTTTTATAACTTTTCATACCAAACAGCCTTTCTTCTCTTTGTGACACACACACACACACACACACACACACAAAAATAGAATGCTCCAAATGAAAAGCAGAGCTTGTAGAGTGAGAGAATAATTTGAGATGGTTTTCATTTTAAGATTACTTTTTTTTTTAAGTTTTGAAAGTTATGCCTTTTTTTCATTGAGGAGAGTTCTGGTACAAGTTCAATTAATAATTGTAATAGATGGATGAACAGAAGGTAATGAAATGTGAATGTTCATGATTCCCCTGTCAGCTTCTGACCCACTGTGCTTTGCTTTCATAGGAGACAGCACATGAATTAGAAGCAGCTGCAAAACTTATGACAGAGAAAAATGAATTTGAACCTGATGAAGTGGCATTGCTTTCTTCTAAAGCTAAATGGCTAGAGGAAGAATTAAAAATACTTGGCCAAAGCATCGGCTCCAGGTCACAAGTCCTGCAAACTTATGTGGCATTTCTAAAGTCCTCAGAAGAGGTATGGTGCCCATGTGCGGACCTTCTTCAGCAAGGTGGACTCTGCCCTTCTTCCTGCTTTCTCTGGGGATAGAAGCCCTGCTGGGTGGTCCCGTATCCTCCGCTCCCATGCGTGTACTCACTTACTGGCCCTTTATTCTCCAAGGCACCATACAAGAACTCAAAGAGTAGGTTGTTTTCCTAAAAAATAATGCAAGTGTTGGGTGTAGATATATTCACAAATAAGCAAGGTGGTTGTATTGGAACGCTTTTTACTGTGGCCTACAAGCATTTATAATATCCTAAACAGAGAACAAAATTATTTAAAAATAAGTCATCTTCCACCATGGATCTCTTTGAATACTCAACAATTACTTCGATTCATTTAAAATGCATACACAGAATCAGAAATTATGGGCTTTTGGGTCGTCTCAGATCTGTCTTGTTTGATGCATTTTTTTTAAAATTTTTTATTGTTATGTTAATCCTATAACAAGTTTACCTCGGAGAGCTTCTTCTGAGGCACTATTTTGACAGGGTCGTACTAGAGAATCTGTGAAATTCCCTCCCGCAGACTACGGTTCCATCTCTCAGAGGTCCCAGTCTCTGGGAGATGGTATCAGTAATGGAAAAGGGCTAGGGTGCCACCTAGGAGCACGCACACTCTGCCACTCTCAGGGAGGCGGGCACTGGCCTAGCGGGAGGTAGAGCCTACACGGTCCACTCCGGGGTAAAGCCAACCAAAGTTAGGGAGCATGCTCGAATTTTTCTCACCCCCACCCTCCCACTGTCACCGGTCCCCCCCCACCCCCAGCCCACCAGCGTCCTGCCTAAGCACATCTCCTCTGTCAGCTCTCGTTCTGTAATGTTCTAAATTCTCACCCCTCGGGAGGAAGGCCATGCCCAGTCCCAGCAAATCTCAGGTAACCACTGCCCCTGTTCCATGTCTTTACTCCACCTTTTGTCACCTAAACTTTTATTTAGTTTTTCTTAGCCCTGAACCCTTATGGTTTGGGAAAGGTATTGCAATTGACAGGATTATCCTGTTGAACATTTTTATTCGGAACTTGAAATGGTGGAGAAGGTACAAAGAAATGCTGTTTTCTATGTCTTCATTGCCAAAAATGCACCTGCTTGGCTTCTACTTCAGCATCTACTTCCATGGCCGGCTCTGGCCTTTGGGACCAAGAGCCTCTCTAGGGCTGGACCTTAGCTTTGCAAGAAACACTTTCTCAGAAGGACCTCACATCTTTCCACCCTCCCTGTGTTCACTAAATCTGTTTTGCTCCCTGGTGGAGCCTTCTGTCCTTCTCATCTTGGCGGTGCTCTCAGTCCGTCACCCTCCGACCCCCTCAGGCTTTCCTTCTTTCCTCACCAGCTCCTGGTTATTCATTTCCAGCCCACTCTCCATCCTGTCATCACCCAGCCATCCACCCTGACTCTCCCTGCCAATTCCCAATACCAGGCCAAACCAACCCTCTGTTTACTCAGCTTTCAGACACTCCTATGGAAAATCATACAGTTGTGCTGATTGGCACTGTTACAATGCATGGGTGCCTGCCTCCACCGGGGTCCCTGTACACTCCCTTGTTGGCGCCCATTCAGTAGTGATTCGCAAACATCTTACCCCAGTTTCCATCCCTAAATCTCAGCCAAGGCCCTTTCCTTGTATGTGACTGACACATATGACACAAAAAAACCTTGACCTCCTTCGACTTCCAAACCTATTGACACATGGCATCCCCCAGTTGCCAATAACATGAAGCCTCTATTTGTGCCCAACATGAATCAGCCGTCAGTCCTTCCCTGCACGTGCCTATGCCCTTCAGAATCAAGCTTCAGCTAGATCCATCCGCCACTTGTTCAAATCTGCTTTTTCCATTGCTTCCTTCTTGTGGGTCTACAGCCATGGCTGATGGTGTTACCCTCACCAAGGCTGCCACTCTGTAGTTGTCCTTCCCTTCGCGCCTGCGCTCTCCAAACGGGAAGATGACACTTCTCGCCTCTGCCTGCCTGTCCTCCCCAAGCCTCACCCCGCTGCCTCTAGTGTATTCCCTCTTCAGTCCTGCCATTTACCACCCTTTCCCTCCATTGACATTGTCCTGATAAGCTACTTGCTAGTTGACAAATGAGATGCTGTATTTTCAGTCCTCATCCCCGTTAATCTCTCTGCCACATTTAACTCTCTCACTCTCACCTCCTGTGACTTTTTAGAAGGCAGATTTGTTGAAGTACAATTTACATAGGATAAATTTCCCCTGTTTTAGAGTGTGAGGAGTTTTAGTATATTTATAGGGCTGTGCAGGCATCGCTACACTCCAGTGTTAGTATATTTCCATCACCCCAAATAGGGGCCTGCTGCATACTTTTAGTCAATCCTGGCTTCCATCCTCCAGCCTCAGGCAAGCACGGAAATGCTTTCTGTCTCTGTAGATTTACCTTATTTGGATATCAACTTAAGTGGCATCATCTTGTCTACTTCTTTATCTGTTCCTTCTCCTTTTTCCTCATTTAGTTTGCTGTTTCTGAAGCGTGGTGAGTCATGGAGCTCTTACCTGTGCTCTCTTTTGGACATGCTATACACTTTCTATACAAAATCACACCCCTGCCCGTGGTTTTATTACACTAATAACTCAAAAATGGTTCCTCAGCCCCCTCTCTTCCAAGCCCCAGACCAATGCTTTCAACTTCCAATCATACTAATTCCCTATATATCCTGTAGGCTCGTAAAGCTCAACAAAACACAACCAGTTATCTGTTTTTCAAACGTGTTTTTCTTCTGTGTGTTGGCATTGGATTAATGACCCCATCAGTTTTCAGAAGTCCCATGTAGAAGCTTCAAAGTCTTTTCCAAGATCTCTCTCAATGAGCACTTGTTTTGTATGAGCCCCATTCTTTTCATTCCTGATTTCATTTATTTACTTAGAGATTTTATTCACTTATTCGAAAGTGAGAGAGAGAGCACAAGCCGGGGGGGGGGGGGGGGGGTAGAGGAGGGAAGGAGAAGCAGACCCCAGGGAGGCTGAGGGGGTCTCAATCCCAGGACCCTGGGATCATGACCTGAGCCGAAGGCAGATGTGTAACCAACTGAGCCACCTAGGCGTCCTCATTCCTGATTTCGTTTAATCCTTATAACACCTCTATGTTTAGTTACTATTATTCCTCTTTTACAAATAAGGAAAACTGAGATTCTAAGAAGTTAGGGTATCCAAGATCAAACAGCTAGTAAATGTCAAAGCTGAAGTTTAATCCCTAGCCTCCTCCCTTTGGTCTTTTCTTGTATCGAAGGCCATGCTATCCCTTGTTTATCTATAGGGACAACCTAAAAGATTTCTGAATTCCCCTTCCCCTCCACCTGAACCATCACTTCCTCAGTTCAAGCCCTCACCATCTCTTGCTCAGCTTAAAGAAGTTGTCTTCTGCCTGTTCTGCTTCCTGTAATTATCCGCTTCACTCCTTTCAAAAAATGGTCATTCTAAAGCAAATCTGATCATGTTACCTCTTGACATTCAGGTAATATGACAAATGTAATTTGTGAAACAAATTATAAATAACTTTTACTAAAAATGGGTGATGGGTATTAAAGAGGGCACGTTCTGCATGGAGCACTGGGTGTTATACGCAAACAATGAATCATGGAACACTACATCAAAAACTAATGATGTAATGTATGGTGATTAACATTACATAATAAAATTTAAAAAAAAAAGAAAAAATGGATGAAGTATTGAAGTTTATCATTAATTCCCTTAAAGCATAAACTAGTACAGATTCAAGGGAATTCCCATAAATGGCATCATTCTCACTTGCATTCAAGTTTCTTTGAGCCATGGAAAAGGAGGATGAATTAAAATTTATGTTTTGAGAGTTGCACATAACCGACAGCCCATCAAATTGACACCCCAGCCTGTAGCGTGCAGCCCCATAGAAGTGCTGATAGTTGCCATGCTGATTCTCAACCATTGTGACAGCTATCAGTTGTTTCAAACTAATGAGAATCTGTCACATCATGTTGGTTAGAGTAGAAAACAAGTTGAAACCTGCTGGCCAGCTTTATCCAGCACCGTGATTCCTCTAGCTTCTTTCTTAACCACTCAGCTCGTGCAACCTGAACTTCACTCACACTACGATCTTTTATGGCGCTCTGAACCAGCCAGTGTTTTCACACTTGTGCCTTCACACTTGTTAACCCTTCCGTCTGGGATCCCCTTCTACTGCCTCTTACCCTGGACAATTCTGAAAGACACAGGTCTTTCAAAGGTCACTTCCTTTGGGTAGTTCTTCCCTATTTATTCCATGTAGAGTTGGTAGTCTCTCCTCAGCGGGCCCATAACATTGTGTGTATACTTGTCTTTGTGTTAACGATAATTTGCTTATGGTTTTCTTTCTCCCAGAACTATCTTTGGGAACCCAAGGAAATGAATCCTTAATTCTTTTTTTTTTTTTTTTTTCAAAGACTCTATTTATTTATTTGACAGAGAGAGAGACAGCGAGAGAGGGAACACAAACAGGGGGAGTGGGAAAGGGAGAAACAGGCTTCCCGCCGAGCCGGGAGCCCGATGTGGGACTCGATCCCGGGACTCCAGGATCATGACCTGAGCCGAAGGCAGTCGCTTAACCAACTGAGCCACCCAGGCGCCCCAATCCTTAATTCTACCAGGGAAACTTAGGAGCCTCCATGGAGGAGGTAGCCATTTCACTAGTTCATGAAGGATAAGTAGAAAATTAAGGAAAGCTCATTCTAGGCTGAGGAAACAAGCATCAGCAAAACAGAAGCATGAATAAATGTAAAATGGGAAATGAGGGTAGAACTTCTGTTTCTGAGCACCATTTGCAGGCCCACCTATTAAGTTCATTTAAATGATGAATGATGTTAATATCTTTAAAATATGGTGACTAACCATTGCCTGAAATTTCTCACCTTGTTTAGATTGCTTTTGGTAGTTATGAGCTCTTTGAGTCTTGTTCTATTGGCCATTAAATATTACTCAAAATGCATAAAAGCTTGTGTCAGAATTTTTCTATTTCTACATTACCCAATTACATATTAATCTATAGTTCTACAGGCACATTTGATTTTATATAAGCTCTGATCAAAGAGTGATTTAAAATAATCTAGTACTGCTAGCATTGGTTAGCAAATGAGAAAATATAGTTTTAGGCAGGCGAAGTAATGTACCTCAGTAAGATAAGCCTATGGAGGCAGCTTAATATTAATACTTGCACAGAAAATTAGTAATTGTTTGTACTTTTTTATTCTGGTTTATCACTGATTAGAAGGAAATTGTGATTAATAATTATAAATAATTTTTCACTGGCTTACCTTTCTTTCCTTCTGATTTGTATTCCCTGGTTGTGTGTGTGTGTGTGTGTGTGCATGCACGTGTGTATGTATCTTCCTTCTGAATTATAAAACTCAGCTTTAAGGGGACCCACACTGGTCTTTGACACAAATTGTCCCCAGTTGCAAAACATGCACATATGTAATACATAAATATGGTTTTGGCTATGGTAACTAGGTCTTATGGGTAACAAACTTGTCAGCTTAATTTGCTGCTGAGGTGTAGTCCTATCTGTCAACAACCTAAATGGATTTTCGTGTCTTTTCAGTAATTGACAATATTCAATAATAACTTAAAGAATTCTGAAATGTAGTTTCTGTTTAATTTTTATATAGGTTTTTACTAGAATCTACTGCTATTTTTCTTTCTTTTTTTTTTTTTTAAAGATTTTATTTTTATTATTTATTTGACAGAGAGACACAGCGAGAGAGGGAACACAAGGAGGGGGAGTGGGAGAGGGAGAAGCAGGCTTCCCGCGGAGCAGGGAGCCTGATGCGGGGCTCGATCCCAGGACCCTGGGATCATGACCTGAGCCGAAGGCAGTCGCTTAACCGACTGAGCCACCCAGGCGCCCTCTACTGCTATTTTTCTTTAAAAATGTTTTTAAGTGTTCTTAATTTTCATTTATATTCTCCTTTTTTTTTCTTTTTCTTTTAGGTACAGGAGCAGTGTCAGAGCCTAAAGGAGTTTTACCAAACTGAAATCCTGCAGAAGGAAGAAGATGATGCTGAAGCCAAGCATCGATCTGACTCAGCTGAGAAGCAATGGCAGCTATTTTTGAAGAGGAGTTTTTTAACTCAAGACCTAGGGCTTGAGTTCCTTAATTTAATAAATATGGTAAGAATGACATTAAATGTGTTACACCTTCTGCAAGGATACCTTGTCAAAGTCAAAACCATAAATTCAAAAGTCCATCTGTCTGCTAATCAGCCTTGCTGGTTTAGGAAGTTGTTTTTGGTTTTATTATTTTTTTTTAGCTTTATTCAACCCAGAACAGTCCTAAAGCTGAGCATTTATATGCTTATTTGGTCTTAGACCTCCTATTCATTTCTAGTGAAGGCTATTTTAACTATTAAGAAGAAAGAGTGACTATAATTCAAATACAACATTGCCATTATTACATAGAGACCTCAGCAGAAGTCCATCCGAAAGTTGTATTATTTTGAGAGCGTGCAACAAGGTCCTTACAAAATTTCCAGGGGTTAAAGGCAACATCTAGGGTGAATCATCATTTTGAAGAATTTCTTACCATAGCAGATCTTTTCATAGTAAAACTCCATTGTATTTAGAAATGTACTTCAAAATTTTAGTTGTCGAGTTGTATCTGTAAAATACTAGAATTTTTATATCAACCCATGACCCATATAAAGTTCTCTACAGAGTTTGAAAAAAATGGCTAATCCACCTCTCCTTTAATACCTCAAGTATCTTCCTAATGAAACTGCTCATTTTGTTGTTACAAAATTCCAGCTACTAGAAACCTTTTTTTTTTTAATGTTAAGCCAAATCTGTCTTCATATCTCTTTCCAACCCTCTGTAGCTACACAGGGGAAAAAAGTGTTCATATTTCATTCTTCTCACACATGAAAGTCCTTCAAACACTGAAAATAGTTGCTATGTCTAATCTGGGTTTTTCCAGTAGCTAACCACATAGAAATCCTTTCTATCATTTATGAGATAGCTTCGTTTCTCTTTCCATCCTAATTCTCCCTCCCAGAATTTTCTATGGTTTGTCAAAATCATTCATAAAATGTAACCAGAAAGTGAGGTCCAACTTCAACACAAAGTACAAGAAAGTGGACATCATTCTTTACTAAGGAGACCTAAGATTATGCTAACATTTTTAGCAATAATTTCACTTTGCTGGCTCATATTAGGCTTGTGATCAAATAAAACTCCCCTTACATTTTCATTGCAATTCCTACCAAGCTACTTCTCTCCCATCTTATATTGGTCAGGCATTTATCTTTTACATACAAATGCAGGCCTTTATATTTATTCCTATTTAATGTCCTTTTGTTAGTCTTCACCCATGATTCCATCTTGTTAAAATAATTCTGAATCTGCTCTCTTTTCTGAATTTAATTCTATACATTTTATAAGTAGGCCTTCTGTGGCTGCAAGTAGATTTTTAATAAAAGTGTCTAGGGGCAAGTCGACTTCCCAATCCATTAAGCCATCACTTGATTAACCCGTTTATTAAACGGTCATGGACACTTCCAATAGTACTTCATTTCAACCACTAATTCACAACTTTTTTCCTAAGTCTGTCGTGAGCGAGATAGCACAAAAGAGTGCCTACCTACCAATTATCCTATCAATTACGTAAGTATAATTTGGCATAAATCAGGTTGACTCCTTGTGATCGAGGAATTCTTTCCAAAGTTCTCACAAACTACTTGATCCATGATAAACTTATTGCACTGATTTTCAGTGTAAGGCTTACCAGTCTGTAAATGATGTAGACCATCCTTTTCCCCCTTGTGAAAATTAGGGCATTTTCCTTTTTCTAACTTTCTGGCCCTTCTCTTATTTTCTGTCGATTTGCAAAGATAACTGACATCTGCAATTTTCCCAGTACTCTGAAATGTGATGAGTCTCAGTCTGGAGTCTGAATTCATTTGGAAGAGTTAGGTTCTATAACTATTCTCATCACTTTGAGCTACAATTTTCTCTTTTTTTTGTGATTTTTTTTTTTATTATATTATGTTCAGTTAGCCAACATATAGTACATCATTAGTTTTTGATGTAGTGTTCAATAATTCATTGGTTGCATGTGCAATTTTCTCTTTATCTACTCTCTCCACTTTTACTGTTTGAAGACTATTCTTATTAAATCTATGAGGAAACAAAATAAGTATTAAATAGTGCTAATTTATCTAATGCTGTTCTTAAGCATCAGAGAAAACTTGCTAAGCAATTTGCCCATGTTCTTATGTTACACAAGTGCTTTATTGTAAAAACTAATTAAGTTATTTTTCATTTGGAACATTTAGAACACGTATTATCTATCTATCATCTTTTACATTTTTACTCAGTCTCTTGATTGTGCACTTCTCTAATTTGTATTCACAATGGAATTCAAATATTTGCAAGCTACATTTTTATGTCTATCCTTTTTATTACTAACTTCATTTCAGAAATTTATTTTTCAGTTCTGAAATTTCCAGTTGGATCTTTTTTTATTAGATTTCAATTGCCAGTGAAATTCTCTCTCTTGTCCTCTCTCCATCTCTCCTGTACTTTCTTGACCATATTAATCATGGATATTTTAAAGTGTTTGTTGGCTAATTCCAATATCTGGGCCTGGAGTTGTTTCTGTTGTCTACTTTTCTCTTGGTTTCCAATCATGTAGTCCTGTGTTGGCAGGACCCATGAATCAAATCTATCAAATCTCAGACATTATGTATGAAACACATGCTTTACCCCGAGGTCCTTACCACTTTCATATAATAAATTCCTCCTTAGTGATAAGAATTAAGATCCACATAATAGTTAACTTTAATGGTTCAGTGACATTCTGAGATAAGAAATTATTGGTAAAGCAAGTAAAACACATTTTTAATCCTCTTCATATTTTTTGGACCATTAGGCTTTTAAACAAACATTATTGTTGAAATGTGGTAACCAGTTTTGTTGTTAAAAGGAAGAAGGCCAACTGGCATTTTCCACTGAGTGTCCTGCTCTTGATTAGGTTGCTGTGGCTCATCTTTTCAAGCTTGAAACTGAAAAATTTTCAGTTCATCTAAAAAAAATCATCAAGATCAGAGAAATTGATTTAGGTGAGAAATCTGGCAGACATCTTGATGAAAGTGTCAATTTACTAATTTATAGTGGTGAATATCAAAGATGCTATCCAGGTTACTGCCTTCCTGTTATCATCGTATCTAGAAAACAAAACACACCATTAACTGTGCCTGAATTCAAATGGAAAATGGGTAATTTAGTACCCTATTAGATAAGATTATGACAAATTTTTCCATGCCCCTACACAGAAGTAGGGTGAGTATTATGTTTACTAACTAGACCTTGGACAAATTATTTAATCTTCCTGAGTGGTCAAAATTTTAAGTCTGCCAAGTGCATCATCACTCTTCTTGAATCCTGCTAGCTAGACAGCAACAAATACTACTGTGCTCTCCCTTTTCCAGACCTCACTCGAATCATGCCCTGTAGATTTTGCTTGACATTGATATGCTGCAATTTCCAAGTTTACATTAAATTATATGTTATATTTTGATTAATAGTTACTTAATAGTATGTGAGAGATACCCTAACTTTATAGCATAGGTAAAAAAAAAATATTATTTGGAATGGGTTTTGCTGAAGTTGTCTAGTATCTTTTATGATATATTAGAATCTTGTTAACCATAATTGCAGCATATATCATTTTATTTCTGAACCCCCAAATTCATGGGAGGAAATCTCATTTAGGACCTGCAATTATATTCTTTTGTAATTAATCAGTACTTTATTATGTCTAAATTGATATAAAAATATAAATATGAAATATTGATGTCCTTTAAAATAATTTAAAAATAAGATGGAGTTTTAAAATATTGTTGCATATTTATGACACTATCTTCTGACTACAGTTTAAAAGATCCCTTGACTTTTAGATACCTAGCTGTAATTGCAATTATAGACAACCATGCATATTTGCTCCTTAGAAATTTAATGATTTATTGAGAAAGGCTGGCCATCAAAGTAAAAACCATTGTTTTGTCAACCAAATATTCAAATATCACATTTTGTATGTGCAAACATAAAAAAAACACTAGGTCTTACTCTTTACTTCTCTTATCCTTCTGCCTCCAATTGAATTTCCCCTTGTTTAAAAACAGTGTTTAAAGGTTTTCCGATCAGTCAACCAGAACATATAGAAGTTGGGAAAAGGGCTCTGCATTTAGATATTGTGATTCTAGTGCATAAAAGAGATACAAATATAGAGATATATAGACGTATACATTTCAGTTCTCACAAAAGGGAGTAACTTCAAGCACGGTTCACAAGAAAAATTTAAAATAATCATAGTATATACAATGGGATAGTTTAAAGAGAAAAACAGACCCCTCATATTCCTGATACAAGATTTTGACACATTCTAATGAGTGTGTTAAAAATTAAAGGTGGACTACACTTCAAAACTTATGCATTAAAATAATCTTGACTTCAACATTTCTGGATCCTGGTGCTCATTCTATCACCCCTTAAGCCCTAGGAAATAACCAGACCCTGGCCAGGGGTGCGAGGGTTGGGACTCAAACACCACTGAGGTTTTGAAGAACTCAGGACCTGGTGTCCAAGCATAGAATATAGGTTCTGAGAGCCCCACTGTGCCTTCACACAAGCATTCCAGACTTGTCCTGATATCAGAACTGTGCCCTGCATTGGCTATGATCAGGTGTTTGCCTCCTAAAATAGTGTATGCAAAAATGTTGTGTCTCTTGGGAAAGAAAAGCCATTATACGGATTATTAATTTAACAGGCAAAAAGGGATGAAATATTAAATGCGAAAAGTGAAGTGCACTTTATGGAGAACACTATGGAAAGCCAGAAGGCAGAAAGAGAAGAACTCAGCCACCTTCGGATGACATGGCAACTTAAAGCCATTGCAAGCAAGCCTGTGAAACAGCAGTGGGGAGCATTCAAAGAACAACTTAGAAAGGTACAGGAACATGCAGTGGATATTATTAAGTCTTAAAAACGAATGAAATTCTGACATATGCTGTAGCATAGAAGAGACTTTAAAACATGATGCTAAGTGAAATAAGCCAGTCACAAAAGGGTAAATGTTGTATGATCCCACTTACATGAGGTACCGAGAGTCAAGTTCATAAAGAGAGAAAGCAGAATAGAGGTTACCGGGGCTGAGGGAAGAAGGGATGGGAGTTACTGGTAAATGGGTACAGAGTTTAGTTTGGGATGATAAAAAGTTTTGGAGGTAGATGGTGGCGGTGGGTACACACTAATGTGAATGTCCTAATTCCACCAAACTGCACAGTTAACAATTAGTTAGAATGGTAAATTTTGTTATGTATATTTTACCACAATAAAACCAGAACCAAGTAAAGGAAACTCAGGGCCTGCACTTTTGTTCACTGGTGATTTAGAACCTCGAACTCACTTGAGGTAGTGAGTGTTTTCATGGGGATGGAAAAGTTCGATGACATACTAGTCATCGCTGGAATGGTCGTTACATATTTGCTGGTGGTATCAAAGAGAACAAACTCATGACTATCTGATGTTTATTTCAGACTACTTACAACTTACAACTTCTTCAGGAAGCACTTATGCCTGTGTCTGCTCTTGACCTTGGAGGGAGCCTCCAGACCATTTTAGGTCTACAGAAAAAATGGAACGAAATGAAGCCTCAGCTCCAGGTGAAGAAACAGACTGATAGACTTGGGTGAACGGGAAAAAAATAAAAAACTGAGGCTTTCAGAGGGGAAGGGGGTGGGGGGATGGGTTAGCCCGGTGATGGGTATTAAAGAGGGCACTTATTGCATGGAGCACTGGGTGTTATACACAAACAATGAATCATGGAACACTACATCAAAAACTAATGATGTACTGCATGGTGACTAACATAACATAATAAAATTAAAAAATAAATAAAACATAAAATGGATTGCCATATGACTTAGCAGTTGTACTCTTGGGCATTTATCTCAGAGAAATGAAAACTTATGTACTAAATACTATGTACACAAATATTTATAGCAGCTTTATTCAAAATAGCCCCAAACTAGTAACTACCCAAGATGTCCTTCAACAGGGAATGTTTAATGATTAAACTAAACAGCCATGTCATGGAATACTACACAGCAATAAAAGGCATGAATGATTGATATACACAACAGCCTGGATGAATCTCAAGGGAATTGGCTGAATGAAAACAGCCAATCCCAAATGTTGTTTATTGTGTGATTCCTTTATATAATGTTCTTGAAACAACAAAACTTGAGAGATGGAGAACAGATTACTGGTGTCAGAAGTTAGGGATGGATAGGGGAGGAAATCATTATAAAGGGAGCCATGTGGTGATTGAATAATCCCTTATCTTGATTGTGGTTGTGGTTACATTAAGCTACACATGTGATAAAATTGCCTAGGACTACACATATACACAGACACACAGACACACACACAAGTGCATGTGTAATTGGAGAAATCCAAAACAACTCTGTGGATTGTACGAATGTCAACTTCCTGGTTTTTATCTTGTTGTACAAGATGTTAACTTTGGGGAAGAGAAGACTGGAGAAAAGAAGCATGGAACTTCCCTGTACAATTCTTTTTTTTTTTTTAAGATTTTATTTATATATTTGACGGAGAGAGACACAGCAAGAGAGGGAACACAAGCAGGGGGAGTGGGAGAGGGAGAAGCAGGCTTCCCGCCCAGCAGGGAGCCCGATGTGGGGCCCTGGGATCATGACCTGAGCTGAAAGCAGACACTTAACGACTGAGCCACCCAGGCGCCCCTCCCTGTACAATTCTTTGTAATTTTCTTTGAATCTATGATTATTTCAAAATAAAGATGTTAAAAGACAACACAAAACAAAATGAAACTGTTCAGTTGAGGTTTACCTAATTAATTTTCACAGACGGGTGAATTACTTTTTTTTTTAAACAAAAACATTGCTTGTCTAAAACTCCACTTTAAAAAGACATTTTTCTTACTGTTGTTCTCACTGTTCTGTATTTGATGAGACACAAACATTCAGTCCACAAAATGTCCTTAATATATTCTTATCTTAGATTATTTTAATTTGTGTTAAATTATTTCCTTATTAATGTATTTATCACATATATTGACTCTAATTATTTCCCTAAGAGGTATAGACACATTTTAGATGAAGACATCTGAGAGCAAGGATGGGCAAGCTCTGACACAGAGGCCCTCCTGCCCTTTGTCCCCGAAATTGCCACTATGATATCACTGTCCCCGCCCACTGGCACCCCAGGTTCCCAACACCCTCCCAGGAATCTTGCTGTGCTCTCCCCGTTCTCCCTCTCAGAGAGCCCTCAGGAGATGAGATAAAACCATGAGTCATGTTCCCAGGCCCTGACTCTGAATGCATTCCATACCCTCCACCTGCTGCGGCTCCTAAACCTGATACAGCTGCCAAAAGTGATTGCTGGTCATGCTGTCCTCCTGCCTGGCTTCTTGTTCTTTGCTGCAAAGTCAAGCTATCTGCGTTTCTGTTGGTCACAACTTCCTAAGTGTTGGCCTTAAAGAATGCTGAATCAGAAAATGAAAGATTCCTTTAAGGAATATCTATTTTAGATTCTTTAAAATAAAACTGATATCATGGATAACCAGCCCCCCGCACAAAAACACACCATTGTAGCCCATGGTGAATGAGTTCTTGTAAAATCTTAGAAAATTCAACTACCCTACGTGTTAGGTACTTTGATCTACCCTGTGTTATATATGCCTATTTGCATTTCATGTTTACATGCGTGCACATGCCCCTGCACATGCGTGAGTGTGTAAATCCCTCAAAGTCAGGGGCCATTTCCAAGCTTTGTTAGTTCTGTCACTGTGACGTGCATATATTTGATGTCCCCATGCTTGATTTCAACTTGAAGACCTTTCTGTTACTCTTCTGCAAATTATTTCCTTTGCCTAAATCATTTCCATTACTTTTTTCCTTGATAGAAGAAGATCCATCCCTGATGTTATAGTGACTTCCTCTTTGAGTTGTCCACCCTTTGCAAGTTCTATCCCAGAATCTGGATTCCTATAAGGGATCTCTGAGCAGTGCTGGGTAAAAAGGAAGCTGCTTTACCCCTCCCTACATATGGTGGCTATTTGTGGATTCTGGGATGACCATTTTTTTTTTAAAGATTTTATTTATTTATTTATTTATTTATTTGAAAGAGAGAGAGAAACAGCATGAGAGGGAAGAGGGTCAGAGGGAGAAGCAGGCTCCCCGCTGAGCCGGGAGCCCGATGTGGGACTCAATCCCAGGACTCCGGGATCATGACCTGAGCCGAAAGCAGTCGCTTAACCAACTGAGCCACCCAGGCACCCTGGTGCATTATGGGATGACCATTTTTAAAGCAGCATATCTACCACATGGCTCAGCTGGTAGTTCACTCCGACCATTCTGTTATTCTAGAGGACAAATAATTCCCCCAATATATTTTTAGACTTGCCTTCTCTGGTGTTTTTACCACACTGCCTGATTCTAGTCTGTATTAAATATCAGAGATGGTCATGGCTTCACAGAATATCTAAAATACATTCAGTTAACAGATAACTGGAGTACTTGGTGTGCCACAGAAATAGGTGACTTTGTAGTTTACCAGCTGGCTTTGAAACAGGTTTTTTTGTATTGCTGATAATTTTTTTTTTTTTAATTTCTGAGAAGTTGGGGATAGAATAATGTATCCTTAGCATCAAGCACAAAGCTTGGATTTGCAGGGATGGGGTGGGGCTGACAATAAATAATTGTTAACAAATGAGAGAATGATTTGTGATTTAGGTCTTCCTATAGTCAGTTATAAAGTAAAAAGCTCCCTAAAAGCTGGATATTTTTATTGCTTTTAACTTTTTAGCAACTGAATGATGAAGTTCAGTACATTATAAAAGAATCGGAAGAGTTAAGTGGCAAAGGAGCCCCTGTGAAAGAGAAGTCTCAACAACTAAAGGAGCTTATTCATCTCCATCAAACACAGAAAGAGAGAATCCAAGATTACGAGGATATCCTGTACAAGGTGGTCCAATTCCACCAAGTCAAGGAAAAGGTAAGACTTGTCACCGATACCTGGAAGACCCTCAGTTTTAAACTATGAAGTTAAAAATAAATTATTGTGTAAAAAAGGCCAAATTTTTTATTCTGGTATTAGGAGCTTTCCACAATCTGGCCTTTAACTTTTTTCTCACTATGCCTCTACCCTCCCTTATGATCCAGCCAAACTGAGCTCTTCTTTGTCCCTCAAAGATAGTGCACACATTCCTAACTCCAAGCCTGGACTCTCAGGCGCCATAACCTGACAGATCCTTTTCTCTCCCCTCTACTATTTAAACCCTGCCCCTGCTTCCAACAAACCTATGTCACTTGGAATGTTTTGTCTCTCTTCTAAATTTCCAGAACTTTCATTGTTTATTTCACACATTTGTCATTTTTAGCACCTTGATTCTTTTTTTTAAGATTTTATTTATTTATTTGAGAGAAAGAGTGAGAGAGAGAGAGCAAGAGTAGGGGGAGAGGGAGATGGAGAAGCAGACTCCCTGCTAAACAGGGAGCCTGATGTGGGGCTTGATCACAGGACCCTGGGATCATGACCTGAGCCAAAGGCAGACTCTTGACTGACTAAGACACGCAGACGCCCCTAGCATCTTGATTCTAAATTACTTCTTCCCCTCAACTCAAGTGTAAGCTCTTCGAGGGAAGAAAACAAATTCTTTTTGGTTTTTTTTTGTATCTCAATTAAATGACAATATGGAGTGCTCAATAGAGCTTTATAGTTATTAGCTTCTATTAACAGAAGATGGACATCTATCAATATCCCTTTAAAATAGCCTCTGAATTTACTCAGATCACAAGTCTAAATCTTGCAAAGGTTTTAAACTCTGACCAAAAAGAGTGTTTTCTTTTTTTTTATTTATTTATTTTTATTTATTTTTTTTTTTTAAAGATTTTTATTTATTTATTTGAGAGAGAGAGAATGAGAGAGAGCAAGCACATGAGAGGGGGGAAGGTCAGAGGGAGAAGCAGACTCCCTGCCGAGCAGGGAGCCCGATGCGGGACTCGATCCAGGGACTCCAGGATCATGACCTGAGCCGAAGGCAGTCGCTTAACCAACTGAGCCACCCAGGCGCCCGAGTGTTTTCTTTTTTAATAGAACTGACAATGTTAATCCCTCAATTTTACCCTATCAGTTTGAAGCACTGTAACATTTTTTTGGTCTATGACACTAATAATTATAGATGGGCTTGGCAGCATTTTGACCAGGTAGTAAAATTGGTTATAGCAAGTGGGCTTTTAAAAAAAAAATCTATCTTCGGGGCGCCTGGGTGGCTCAGTCATTAAGCGTCTGCCTTCGGCTCAGGTCGTGATCCCAGGGTCGTGGGATCGAGCCCCGCATCGGGCTCCCTGCTCTGCGGGAAGCTTGCTTCTCCCTCTCCCACTCCCCCTGCTTGTGTTCCCTCTCTCACTGTGTCTCTCTCTGTTAAATAAATAAATAAAATCTTAAAAAAAAAAAAAATCTATCTTCATAAAAAATAGGAAATCCATGTTAATTGTTAATGTCCTAAATTCCAGCTGGGTCATCTCAATAAATCAAGGGAAATGGAGTTTTTAGAAGAGCCAAAGGATCTGGATGATGCCCACGAAGCCCAGGTTCACCTCAGTCGCTCGCAGGAAAAGCAGGCACATATTGATCATCTCCATGAACTGGCCCTTTCCCTGGGAGTGGATGTCATCTCATCAGTGCTACGGCCTGTAAGCAACTTAGAACACCATCACTCACACCTAACTAAAGCTGAGAGTTGGGGTATAATATCAAAGAAACCAGGCAGATTGCCTAGTATATGTTAAATTTAAAAATACATTAAACCATTGGGATAGTTATTTGTGGTGAATCTCTACCACCTATAACAAAAGAAAAGACTTTTAAGGAGAAAAATCTGTTTATAGAAGTCTTGTTTAATACATCTATTCTCATGCTAATTAAAATGTAGAATTGTAGAGCTGTGTTGTGTAATATGGATGGCAGTCAGGTTTTCGCATTTGAAATGCGCCTAATGCAACTAAAGAACTAACTTTTAATTTTATTTATTTTTAATTAATTTAAAATTTAAAACTGACACTCACTGTAATTATGGAAAAACGTCTAAGTATGTTGGGAACAGCTTGGATATGTGAATCTACAGTTTAAACTATAAACTATGAAATTTGAATACAGATCAAGTATTTCTGATAGAAGTTTAGCAACAATTAAGAAGTGCTTGTAAGTGTGAAATACACGCTAGATTTCAAAGACTTAGTATAAAAAGCTGTATTAATATTTTTTACATTTGTTTACATGTTAAAATGATGGTATTTGGTTGAACAAACTATATTATGAAAATGAGTTGCACCTGTTTCTTTTTTACTTTTTAATATGGCTACTGGAGAATTTTTAATTTTTCATGTGGCTCAGGTTATATTTTGATTGGACCTATGCTGCTTTAGCATTTTGGATCTGGAAGGTATCCTAGAGATGATCTAGCCCAGGACACTCATTTTATAAAAGAAGGATCTGAGGCCCAGAGAAGCTGCTCTATCCATAAAAGCCCATAAAGAAGGAGCTTCCTGGCTTCACCAAAGGCTTGGGTACTCATTACTGGATCTGCTTTATGCCACTGGACTGACCTTAACAAAGGAGCCTAAAAAAGAAGAAAATATTTCCAGATCATAATTTTATAAATAACACATTGGATTCTGATTTAAAAAAAAAAAAAAATTCTTCTCCAAATTCCTAATTTGAGGGAAGAAGAGATTGTTTATTCTATCCAATATGTATAACATAAATAAAATAACAATGGCCAATTTTACTTTAAAGTTCATTTAAGATCTCCATTAAATGATATGGAATGCAATGAACCTAAAGTGTTTTTTTTTTTAATTTTTTAACTGAAAGACATAGAAATACAAAATATCTGTCACTGTTCATAGAATTGGTTTTTACCAAGAAGGAGTTTTCTTTTTAAAGAGTTTTATTTTATTAATAAATTTATTTTAAAAAGAAAGAAAAAAGTAAGATGTGTCACTTTGCACAAATAATATTATAAATTGTTCTCCAGCCCTCATCTGGCCTTGGCCTCAGCAGCCCTCTGTGTTGAGCACAGATTGGCGCACTTGCATAATGAACCTGAGGTTAAGTTCAAGTTGACAGGAAAATTATAGTGCAGAAGCTGAATGTTTCCAATGCATATTTTATGCCTTTTGAAGTAAAAATTATACCTTATAATAAACGGCGTCTCTGAAGAGTTGGGTGTGATGAGCCAATCTTCAAAACTGTAGTTTCAAGACTAGAGTTGCAATGGTTTGCCTTCCCCAACATGCTGGTGTCTGGCTTCTTTCTGAAATCATTACATTCAAATATGCTTAAGGTAAGGTAAGCCAGGAACTGGTTTTTTAATGTCCTTTATAAGTTTCATACCGCAGGTAAATAGCATGTTCGTCTCATTGCCGTTTCACCCACTCCTTTGTTACTTTCTCTTCTCTTTCATTTTCAGAACTGCTCTAACGTTTCTGCAAAGAACCTGCAGCAACAGCTGGACATCCTTGAGGGGGACCATGTGAACTGGCGTGCCAAAGCCCAGGAGTATGAACGGACCCTGACCTGCAGCTTGGAGTACTGCACCTCAAGGGACAAGATAAACGAGGTGGGGTGGCAGGGGTGAGAACCGACATTGTCAAAAGCTGCTCTGAACCTAAAGCACATGTCTCTTGTCTGTACGTGTGCACCCACAATCAGGAGACCTTTTATTCCACCTTGACCTTTCATCCACCAAGCACGGTCTCAGGGCTCTGAAAGTTTGAGTAAATTTCCAGCACCCAAGTCAGTATGTTGTCAATGCATAGAAAAACCTAGAATACACTATTGTGGTGTTTTATTTACTTTCTTTCCCCCCACTCAAGCCTGTACAGCAATTGCTTGCTTGAGTGGATATAGCCCATTAGGGCAGAAAGTGTGATGCTGTCCCCATGAAGCCAGCTCCGAATTGCTGAGATTCTATTTAAGTACCATTGACTCATAGTGAAGGGGGTGCCAAGGGCCAGGGGAGCAGGCTCTTTGCCTCAGAGGCTACAAAGTATTATCACCAAAGTCAAATGGCTGGTTTCATATTTACTCAAATGGAGTGGCTTCCTGGCAAAACAACTTCTAGAGAAAAAGGAATAACAGATGAAAGTCATCCTCTACATCCATGCACCTGCTCACAAACACATAATTCCACCTACTCTCCCTCAATTCTATCTAAACCCCAACCCCCAAACATGTAGCAAGCCACAGTAACCCTCCCCTAGTTAAACTTCCCATTTAAATAAACTTATTCTGGGGAGAAAACATAGATCAGTATGGAAAATATAGAACCTGACTTTTGACTGAGAATTGACAGCAGGATACAGAGTACTGTAATGCCAGACTTATCTCCATTTAGAGCAAAATGTTTCAAGTCCATCATTTTTTGGGTACTCATTACTGAGTACAAAAATGGGTGGAGGAAAAGGAAGTGGTAAACCTTCTCAAACATTTAGTATATGCCCAATTATTTACATAATCTGGGCCCAGCAAGTATCAAATATCAGACAACATTAGCTCACGGACTCAAGTATGAGTAACTAAACTTCACTATGAGTGCTCTGAAGTGCTCCTTCCTGCAGGCCACACTTTTCTAGACCACGGGCAGGTGCAGAAAGGGAGCAGGGCTGGAAGGAAAGTGAGAGGGGCAGAGAACAGGAGAGGCCACGTGGATCCCAGGAGAGAAACAGGAACATCAACGACGACTTTCATTTTAGCTATGTGCCGCAGGACTGTAGAGTTGCTGCTCAGAGTCCATGTTCCAGGGATGCATTCTGGGCTAGGGATTCATTCGAGGTTAAACCCAGAGTGTAGCCTACCCTCTATGGCCTCTTCCAGTTTCAGCTAACAATAGTTCATTCAGGTCTTATTAAAGAAAGCAATATTAAAGAAAACATTATTCTCCCCAAGGCTATAACATTTAGATTTGCAGGCTTGCAAACAATTTTTTTCCTACCTTTCCCCAAAGTTATCTTCTTTCTTCCCTTCCTTCTCCTCCTTCTCCTCCTCTCTAATCCCTCCCCCTCCTCTTCTTCTTCTTCCTTCTTCTTCTTTGGTAAACTTTTGTTTTGCCAAAAATCTTTCTCGCTGCAGGGATGCACAGCTCTGTACTAACCAAAACCACAAGTGGAGGAGGCTAAGGGTTACTCCCAGCTCCCTATAGCTCGGTTTCCATCTTCCTGATGCACTGTGGCTTTTATGGAGCTGGGTTTCCCTGTTCAGGCCTTTCCCACAGTGGTTCTATTTACAGGTTGCCTCGTGATGAGCCTCTGCTGGGAGCCAGCTAGCTGAGATGACAGATGTCCCTTATAGTCACAGTCGGGACGCCCAAGGATTGTCTGTACCATGAGCAACCAGATACATGTGGGTTTGATTTAGGAATCAGATATCACTTTAACATGACCTTAAACATTAAGAGAACTAGTCTTCCCACTTGCTTCTACTTCATATCCAACTAATCTTTGATGTAAGTTACAATTTCATATTTAAAGGCTCTTTGAAAATCTTTGGTCCTTTTCTCCTTTCCTTTTTGTAGAAATTCAGTAGGCATGTCACAGTGTAGCATCCACACCCTGGACTTTCCAACCACAAGCCTAATGGGAAGATAATCAGAAGGAATATTTTTAGCACACTTTAGTGAAATAAATATACGTACACTCTAGTTTGTATTGTGAATATCAGAGTGCAGATGGGTAGATGCCAAGTGGTGATAATATTTATACACCTAGACATTTTTATTATATTGTCATTATTAATATTGGCATAGGTACTTAAAACATTATAAAAAATTGAAAGCAATATGTTACTCTACTTTTTTTGTATATAAAAACATTAAAGTCAGACACCCCACCAGAGAACTAGAGCAAACATTGCATTTTTTTTGAAGATTTTATTTATTTATTTGAGAGAGAGAGAGAAGGGGGGAGAGAGAGAAGCAGGCACCCCAGCTGAGCAAGGAGCCCGACACAGGGCTCGATCCCAGGACCTTGGGATCATGACCTGAACTGAAGGCAAACACCCAACCGACTAAGCCACCCAGGCACCCCAATGAATTTTATTTTTTAAGTTGATTTGGAAACACATTGTTTTGCTTCCAGTGTGCTTCAAGTGCTTCTTGGAAGTTCACGGACTCTGGGTGGAAATAGATTTTGGAAGATCTCGACTTCGACACATCTTCCTTTTTAGAACGAGAAACTGGAGGTGTGTAGGATTTGCATTTGAACAGTGTGCTCTAGGACTACAGAGTAGTAGGTATGTTGAGGAGTCAGCTTTGGGCCAAAAGCTCATCTATTGGTCTTCAGGCTTTACTTGGGCACCAACACGATGTCACTTGCTAAACTCAGAGTCCCCACTCACTCCCTGCTTTAACACATTCAACCACGGCATGGTCTGATGCGCCATGTACCCTTCCTCTGTGCTTTCCTCTGCTAGCTTTGTTTTCTGGCATAGCCGTGACAAGCTGTTTGGATGCTCTGATACAATAGCACAGTTCATTTGGTCATTTCAATCAAATTACTTGTTGATGATGCCCTAAGTAACTTTCCTGCTTATAACTGCCCTAGAGGTACCTAGCAGAGGACTCAGTACCTCAGGGCAAAATAAAGGGAGGTGTTCTAAATGTGATTTTTTTTTTTAATGTGATATGATATTCTTTAAAGACAAAGAACCATGGTTCTGTGCCTTATCTTTGGGTAAAGTATTATTATTTTCTCATTTCATACACTACATAAGACATAGGAAATTATAAAATCTCATTTTCTCCATGTCTACCTTCACAGCCTTCAGACTGCCAGATTTCGGGAGTTTTTTTTCCACTCATTTCACACAAAGATACATTTGTATGCATAAATGTTGAATTTTACCATATATTTTCTTGCCTGGCAACATAAATAAGCTGTTAATACACAAAGCATTACAGACATTCTCTGTGGTGAGACGTGACAGAACATCATTAGTTACTCGTTCTTTTACACGTCTTCATTTAGAAATGTAATAAGTTAATATCAAGCATGTTTTCTATCTGCAACCTGACCAAAAAAATTACTTTTACATAATGTTAATGGAAATTTGTAACTGGAGTCTCATTATGGGTCACAATTACTTTGCTGAAAAAAAAAAAAACAGCAATGACAAAATTGGGTTGGTATCCATTCTCTCAAAATAAGTTTTGCAAACAGAAGCTTTCATATAATTAGATTACTTTAGCCTGAAATTTTTACACTGTAGCAACATCCTACCCATTGGGAAGGAAGCAGAAAAGGATTTGGTGTATATATAGGTCTATTCCATATGTCGGAGTCTCAGGTTCCAGTTACACAAATTTTTTTGTCAATTTGGATAAGTCGGTCATCTGAGTTCCAGAGATACAAGGCAGATGAGAAGCAGCAAATTATAACAGGGGAATAGACACATACCCAACTCATGAAATCGAACTTCCTGACCTCATATAGCACTTTGCTGTTGACAAAATGACCATGGAGAGTCCCCTGCTGGCAGGATAAGAGGCAGATAAAGAGTGCCTGGATGGGTCAAACAAGCGGTGGGCAGTATTGTGGTATGGTGCGGGGGATTATCATTTTCCAGATCGATAACCCTAACTCGTCATTTTAAGGAAAAAAACTAAACTATCATCATTCGACACATATCGCCAATGTGGCTACTGTGTACTGGACCATGAGCATATAAAAGTCTTCAGGGAACGTGGAGCCCAGAGTGAATTAAAGCCCGTGGGACTTCAAGTCACAGCCAGTCACGACCAGGCCACACCATGGGTCCATCCAGAGGGTATATAGAAGAGAATAGAGAAGATAGATTTGTTCTGAAAATGAACATCCATAGGCATAAAAGGTGTTAAAAGGTTGGTGTTTCACGTCTGCAAAGTGACTCTTTTTCCTGAAGAATACAGAGAGCTGAAGTTTAAAATCATAGTTACCATGTCCAGAAAATAAAACCAACGTAACATGAACACACAGAGCTTGCGGGGCGGAGACAATAGCCATTACTGAGACACCATGTCAAACGGAGCCGGCGTCCTCTCTCCACAGGCTGCCCCACTTCTACTGCCCACAGCGCTGGCCCTGAGCGCACGAGGAAGGACAGCCGCATGGTTGCCAAGCACAAGGAGGCCCAGGGAGCCTTGTCCTGAAAGCTCTCCAGCACTTAGGCTTAATAGCCTAGCCGTAGTAATCGTAGCAAATCATTCATGTTGAATTATGAATCTTTGGGTCCTTCCATTTCAAATGCAAGCATCCCTGGGAGGTGATAACTGTGAAGCCTTCTGTTACTGAAAATGAGCATCAGAAAGCTTTTTCTTGGGGCAAAAGGATGAGCAGGAAGTGAAGCTCGTGAAGTGGACATGAAGAGAAATGGACTATTTGTTTTGTATTTTTGCATCTGGCCAAACCTGTGCCATAGTTCCAATGAAGGCTTTCTTTTTTAATTTTTTTAGTAGGCTCCATGCCCAGTGTGGAGCCCAACATGGGGCTTGAACTCAGGACCCTGAGATCAAGACCTGAGCTGAGATCAAGAGTCAGACGCTTAACCGACTGAGCCACTCAGGTGCCCAGAGAGGCTTTTGTTTTTAATGGGTTTCCTTACTATTAAAATGTCGCATGTCCCTCATATAAATTGGTTTTGCCAGCACCAGACTCACAATAATACACTCTTATGCCAAAGCAGCCTCAACCAGCTTAGTCAAGACTAAAAATAGCAATTCAACCCGGTCATCATCAGCCTCGTTTTGCTTCTGCTTCTTTTCAAAGAAGCTTTGTTCATTCCTAACCCTGAGAGAAGCTCACTGCTCCCCGGGAAATATGGTGAAGATGTTCATTCTGCTGGTTTCAAAAGAACCACAATTTTAAAGTCTTAATTTTATTCCTAAGTATAGCTCTATTAACTTAGTCTGCTGATTCCATAACAAATATGGAGGAGCTGAACAAGTGGAAAGACAGGAAAATCACATTATTCATTAGAAAAAAAAATTCCTCCTGGTTTTTTAAAGACTTTTAGAAGCTTTGTTAATATGGATTATAACAACATTTAAATCTTTCAAATAGGGTGAACTATCCTGCCCCAGCGTTGGGTGTTTTTTTCTGCTTACATGTTCTAGTTGAGCAGTTGTCTTGCCATTTCCACCCTTCCCCATTGTTGACAAGCTAACTAAAGTTAGAAACAGCTACGGGAACAATGATTCCATAGCCAAGCAACCATGGCACTCAGTTCCTTTAAAAAGATGATCACAAGTTATACAGGGATTAGATGGGAAGTTAAGTTTTCATGTTGGAATGTGCAGGTAAGAAATTTAGGCATGGTTAGGTTTTTCTGAAAACCTAGCTGCTAAAGGTAGTTCCTTCATGCTGCCTTCAGCTTGTATCTGCAATAGTCCTAAATTTGAGCTGGGAAAGGCACAAGATTTAAAGTGCATTTCTAGTGGGACCAAAAGAGAAAAGTGCCAGCAACTTTGTAAAAGGAGCTCCTGTGTCAGAAAGAAGCTGATTCCATTTCACATACGCACAGTGCCATGAACTTATATATATCTTATAAATCATTTCAGTGGAAGTACATACATTCTGAAGCCACAGAAGTAAAATTGTGCTCATCATTTATCGACCTTAAATTTTTTGATTCAAAGTAGATTTAAAATTTCATGCTTTAGAATTACAGTGTTAAGGCTCAGCCTTTCTCCGTTCATCACATAGTTTTCAAATAGAAGTTGATCTTTCCCATTCAAACAAGCAGACATAACCCAGTGATTATCAGATTGATGACAGAGCCCCTCTTCCTTTCTCTAGACTGAAGTTTATAATGTATATCATGTTCCAGTAAGAGAAAAAAGAATATAAAATTTTATTTTCCAATGGATACTTACTAGTGATAGGACATATATTTGCCCTTTTCTTTTTTCTTTTCTTCTGTTTCTTTTTATTAAAAAATTATTTTTTAATTGTAGTAAAATGCACATAACATAAAGTTTACCTCCTTAACCATTTTACAAGTACTGATAACGATATTAAGTACATTCACATTGTTCTACTACCGTTACCACTATCCATATCCAGAACTTTTTCTTCATCCCAAACAGAAATTCTGTACCCATGAAACAATAACTCCCTATTGGGGACATGTTTTTTAATACAAGAATCTGTGGTTTCCTCAGATGTGGTAGTTATTACACCTACAATTGCAGATTATGACTTTGGGGGAAAACAATTCCTGCCCAAGTTTTATGTGAATAACTCCAAATGTAGTCCCTTTATATCTCTCTCCCATTTGTCTTTTCCCACTAAAATCAAACATGTGCATATTAAAACACTGAATGTCAAAGAATTTAAATATTAATTGGTTATTTCAAAAGTATACCAAATGAATATGACTTCTCAAATATTTGTGAGTTCTAATAGAGAAATAGTTTTCAAATTTTGAAACTATAGTTCTTACCATCTCTTTAGAATGTTACTGATTTATCAGTTTAAATGTTTAATATGGTCTCTGTGGTTGGCTTAATTGGTAGCTTAAAACTAGCATTCAACAATTTCATTTACCATATAAAATAAACAACACTGATTATGTATAGGTGTGTCAGAGGCAAAAATTGCATCAGCATAATAATTTCCATGTATGCAAGTCTGCTAAGGCCTTTATAGATAATTGTCTCCAAGAAATGTTAAAGATAAGGTAAAGGTTCTGTTACTACAATCTGCAGAATTTGAAATAAGCATTTTGAGAAAGCAAATATTTTTTAGGGCCGATATGTTTCTTATGTATTACAAGTCTAAAATCCAGCATGTACACGGCTTTTATTCCCTTCCAAATAATTTATTTGCTGTCATTGAAAAGAATTTTAATGTGTTTCTGACTTTTCTTATCATAGCTCAAATTTATCAACCATGACATTATTCATTTTTTGCTGTTAAATGCTTCCATATAATCTGAGAAGGTTTATGTTTTCTCTGTACTTCTCTTTGCTGATAATATAACAAGAGAGTTGCCTGTCAACATGTTTCTCTTTCTTGAATATGGAAAAGGGCACAGAAAGTGGTGTGTTTAACGGGACTGGACTGCTTAGAGCTTTGGTTCACTGGTAAAGTTGAACTGTGTGTTCTTAAGGCTGTCATAATGCACGCCCTACTCTCAGTTCATTGCCATATGTTCTGTTTATACACAAGTTAGCACTGCCATCAGTGGTCATGCTGTCAACTTTACTTTCCGGTTTGGAAGGACATCTGAAGTTAGTGGCCTATATCTAAGAAGGAAATCTCTCCTGGAAACTGCTCATGAAAAATAATTTTTTAGCTGGATTTGGGCAAGTAAAGTATTTTTCCTACTAAGTCTCATATTGGGTCTCTTCTTTTATCCCACTAATGTCCTTGGTGGTCTGAAGGTCAACCCTTCATTGACCTCTGCAACAGGAACAGCGCATGGGAGCCTAATCGATTCATTGCTGATACTGTAAGAGAGCCTCGGGAGGCGGAAGGATCTAGGGCAACACTAGCAGACAGAGAATAGAATGAATGGGAAACATAATGTCAAATAAATACAAATAAGAATATTAGAGTTGTTGAAAATCTATGATGTGTTAAAAACTGTCTTGTTTGGAAGCCAAAGGATATTCTATACTTATAAATCTAATTATAAATTACAAATCAAGGGGCACCTGGGTGGCTCAGTCAGTTCAGCATCTGACTCTTGATTTCGGCTCAGGTCATGATCTCAGGGTCATCAGATCGAGCCCTGCATGGGGCTGTGCACTGGGTGTGGAACCTGCTTAAGATTCTCTCTTCCTCTCCCTCTGCCCCTCCCCTCCCCGCTCTAAAAAATTTACACATCAGAAAGTACAAAGAACAATTTATATTTATATTTTAGGGATATGTTTAAATTCACATGTGTTCACTTAGCAGACTTGTTTTCTATTGAAAAATCACTGAATACATTTTCAAGACTATGAATATTTTGAATTAAGATTTTTTTATTTATTACAAGTCAATATTAGTGTCCTCATTTTAAGGAAATCACCTCTTTCTTTTATTGAACGGCAGCTCAAAGAGTCATTCAAAGATATCAAAAAGAAATTCAACAATTTAAAGTTTAATTACACTAAGAAAAATGAAAAAGCTCGGAACCTGAAGGCTCTTAAATATCAAATTCAACAAGTTGATGTGCATGCTGAAAAAATACAGGTAAAGAGAAAGTGTGGATGGTGTGTCTGTGTGTGTGTGTGTGTGTATGCGCGTGTATGCACTACTACAATTATTACAAAATCAGTTTGCATTTCAATTCTAGATGCCTAACCCTTGGGCTTTTTTGCAGCATTGGGATTCAGAAGGTAGCTTTCTGCTTTTGTAACAGTTCAGTTCCTCATGTAAAATGTATAAGTTAATTTATCTCTTGAGGCAGCTCTAGAATGGATTCTACCAAACCTACCCAGCCTCTCTGCTTCCATTCTTCCCCACAACACACACAGGCACTCATGCACGCATGCACGCACATGCGCAAATACACCTTTTATACGCCCCGTTTCCTTTCCTTACACATGCCTATGTCAGGAACTTCCTCCACTGCTCCCAGGACCCCTTATACTACCTCGATTACCACATGAACCAGCTAGATTATTTGAATATCTTTCCCAGGAGACAGTGAGCTTCCTGAAGACAAGAAAATATTTTATTTTATGATCATTATCTTTTTTTAAATCATAATATCATTCTCGAAATCTGGAATAGGACCTGGTATATAGTGAATATTCTATATGATTTTAATGATGGATCAATAAACTATGTGGAAGAAACCCCATTCTTTCCAAAATACATTTGTGATCATTATGATTTTAATATATTATCATGGAGAAAGCTGCAAAAATTTTCCCCAAGTTTTTCTCTCAATATGTAATCACCAGCTAGCCTCATAAATAAAAATTGAATCTTATTTTTAAACTATTTCTTTTTTGCACAGGCTTTGAAAAAGAAAATGGAAAAAGTTGAGAATAGAACTTCTGATTCTTTCTTAAATTATCCAAATAATAAAGTTAATGTTCTTTTGGAAGCGATGAAGGATTTGCAAAAACATGTGGATGAGTTTGAGAAAGTTGTGACAGATTACAAGGTGTATTTGGACCTGACCGAACACCTCCAGGAGATGATAGAAGAGGTATCCTCTTCTCGTTGTAATGGTGTCCATATGTAATGTTTTTAAAAATTGTTCTGCTAATTTAAAACAATGCTACTGCAGTTAATTTTGTCATTAAATCTATGCATCATCCCCCTTTTCATGATTATTGCCTTAGGATAATTTCTTAAAGTAGAATTGCTGGACCAAAGTGGATGAATGTTACAAGGTTTGATTGTATTGTCCAGTTGTTCTTCATAAAGATTTTACTAATTTACTCTTACCAGCAACATATGAGAGTTTCTCATTTCTCCATAACTCCATCAACTCAAGATGTTTAACCATCATGGAATTATGCTCACTGCTGGATATCTGTTTAAAATACTCAGAATGACTTATTTATTTCACGGAATTTGAAAATGTTTAGAAAGAAATGTGGTACTGGGATGTTTCAGGTACAAAAATTGTTATTGGTGTTATTTTGTTTTTGTCAAGAGGATAAATGGTAGAGTATGCATAAACTATATGAGATTTGACAAGTTATTATTTGCACACTTCATATTGAAGAAATTCCACACTTGGAAGTTCTTTATGGCCCATTATTCTGTGATACAAAATGTCTCTTTGCCACAGATGCAGCAGTTTTTAGATTTAACACCGCACTAAGGAAGATGAAGATGATCATTCTTCTATATCTGATCTATAGGTTTGCTGTGGCCCTGTGGCACTTTTTTAAAGCCGGCTCCTAACAGAGTCATGTGTTTCTATTTCTCACTCATCATAATTGCTCTGGCCTTGGTCAGACACATTCCTTCCATCACAGTTATTTAGTATTTTTGGTGAGGAACTGTCTCAATTATCCACTGTGCTTTGAAAATATGACTTGAGTACCTTCTATTAAAAAAAAAAAGGTCAAATGCTGTTCTTTAGATGATACTTCCTCAACCCATAAACTAAATCTCATTCTTAAAAGAGATTTCTTTATTAGAGTGTTAATCAGGAAGTACTTTATCCACGTATTGTTAATTTTTTCAATTATTTAGGCAGGATTTCGTATGTTTGGGCTTTTTTCTTTACTTTTAGCTGATACTTTAATTCTTTTTCGGGCCATATGCTTTTTATATTTCCTGTTCTTGTAAGTCTGCAATGTTCTTAGGAAGTCTATTTCAGGCAAATCTAAGAAGGCAGGAAAATCAAATGAATTTCCATACCTTTATTTTCTTATCTAACTCTAATACCCTAGAGCAGAAGCCTATGATCATATTTTGACATTTTCCTTGTTATGACTTAGAAAGTTCAAACTAATGTGACTATAAAGTTTGAGGAAATTGAAATTTGATACTTCAATGGTCAAAATGAAGAACTTTAGAAGGATGGTGTCGCTTTAATCTATGCTTTATCCCATTTTAATTTAGTGTCACTTTTGGTGTGAAGATGCAAGTGCCACAGTTGTAAGAGTTGGAAAATATTCCACAGAGTGCAAGACAAAAGAAGCTGTGGAAATTCTCCACCAGCAGTTCAATAAGTATATCGTGCCCTCAGTGCCTCAGCAAGAAGAAAGGATTCAGGAGATCAGTGACCTAGCTCAGCGCTTATATGGTGAGGTCTCTTTTAAAATATCCAGCAATTTGCCATTGAACAAATCTATAGCGAACCTAATCCAGCAGAAAGCAGAGCATGGCAAGCCCTCAGGGTCCTCACTACAGCAATTATTCAGGCAAGAGACTCAAGATAAGAGCCCATATCTATAAAAGTAAACAGTAGGGAATAGGGGAAGGAGCTTCTACCTGCAGGAGAGGAAGACTTTGGATTTTAACTATCTTGTATAAACCCTCCTTCTCTATTCTCTTTTCTCCCCTATTCCTGTTGATCATCCCCAGGGTAATAAAACCAGAACAATACTCAGTTTATGTAGACAAAAAAAAAAAAAAAATCTCATTTTCACGAGGGTGATTTCTTGAAAAACATGCAAAACTCCCATAATACTTTAAGTGGATGTTAAGCTAAGATTGACGTCTACATGGTTTGTGGATTTAAGAAACAAGATGGTTTGGTTAGTGTATTTAAGGAACCATTCCCTTGCCTTCCTCTCCCTTGTGGAATAAACAGGAGAACTCAAATTATCATCTCTCTGGTTCTGCTTTTCTCTTCTCCATGACCAGGAAAGATAATACACTTGTCAGTCTCAAGAGCCTTTCTATCTAAAGGAAGCCGTCTGGGTGATGACAGCTCATGGGGTTGCTGAGGAATAAGTTTCACGAATCCCCTGATATCATTCCTGTAGACCAAAGGTAGTTCCTGGTGGCCAGGCAAATCTAGCTCAGAAAGAAGATAGCAACAGGAGGCACAAAATGCTTCAGCTGGCTTGCCCACATTGCTGCCAGGTGGATATTTTCTCACATGCCATAAAATACTATGTATGGGTAGCCATAAAAATGTGTAGAACCATATATACTGTGCTACCTAATATTAAATTATTGAGAATAAATTATTAATGCTTTTCCAAGGGAAAAAATAGAAACATAAAAATAATGAAATATAGATTGAAAATTAATGAAAACGAATTCGATGTCTCATTCCTACTGTAGTTACTTATAAGTGCACTAAAAAATTGTGAATGCCCTCTGCCTCCACAGCATTGTATGTGGTTCCCTCTATTTTTGTACTTTCCAAACTGTAGCAAAATTACCTGTTCATCTATCTTCTCTATTGACCATAAGCTCCTTGAGGGCAAGGGAAGCATGTTTTGTCACTGTTTTTAAGTGCCTATTCAATTTCAGGACACAGTAAGTATTCACAAAAACCAGATACTAGTTAAATTCCCCTCCCTTCATGCATATCCTGCATCCTGCTTTGTCTGTGTTCTTGGCCCTTATCACCAACTGACAGATTGTATAGTTATTTGTCTGTTGTCTGGCTTTTGCACCAGAGTGTAAGCTCCATGGGAGAAGGGATTTTGCCTGTTAGTTTACTGCTTCATGATACATACTAAGTGCTTAACAAATATGTGATGAACAAATGAATCATAGACTGAATACCTTGAACAAATAAATAAAAGTCATGAATCTTCATCTGCTCAGTATGGAAGCTATGCAATTTTTAAAATTTGCAATAAGTAAGAAGCTTTAGGAATATTATATTAACTCTTACAGGCCACCCAAGCATCATTGGACCCAGAATTGTCATGCAAATAAATTTATCTCAAAAAAATTTTTTGAGTACCTATTATGTATGAGGAGGTGTGATTGATATAAAGACAAAACTTAGTTCCTTCATTCAAGAATCCACAGCCTAGGCCTAGAAGTCATGTTACAGTAAAGGCAGTAAGAAAGGTATGAAAAGTGTGTATTGGTTTACTAGGGTTAACATCACAAAATACCACAGACTGGGGGGCTGAAGCAAGAGAAATTCATTTCCTCACAGTTCTGGAGGCTGGAAGTCCAAGATCACAAGATCACAGTGCTGACAGGGTTGGTGTCGCCTGAGGCTTTTCTCCCTGGCTGGCAGCTGGCTGCCTGCTTGCTGCCTTTTCACTCAGGCATCCCTCTGTGCACACGCTCGCCCTGGTGTCTCTCCCTCATCTTATACCGGTGGGATCCAATCATACTGGATTAGGGCCCCATCCTCACGGCCTCATTTTAACTTAATCACCTCTTTAGAGATCTTATCTCCAAATGTGGTAACATTCTGAGATACTGGGGATTGAGGCTTCAACATAGGAGTTCTGGAGGAGACACAATTCAGCCCGTAACAATGTGAAATATTGCTTAGTTTAAACCGTGGAGTCTGTAATCCCTGTTTCAAATCCCTGCTCCTGCACTTACTGTCTGGGTAACCTGAAGACGCTCCCTGAGCCTCAGTTACCTCATTTGTAAAATGCAATAGAGCCTAGAGAATCCAAGGAGAATTACATTAATGCATATAAAGTGCTTAGCCATAGTCAAACAATAAGTACTCACTACCTGGCAGCTATTTTTATTATTATTCCAGTAGAGAGAGGTAAAATCTACGTGGGCAAGATTAAGAACATGTCACAAAGATACTGGTATTTGAAGTAGACAGTAGGGAGTGAGGGAAGGGCATTCCTGGTACAGGATAGAATATTCAGTGGCTGTGGGGAAGAGTCACTGGTGCACTTTGACCAGAGACTAAATATGTGAGGGAACTACGGTGACATACATTTGGGAGAAGCACCTTGAAACCATTTCTGAATGCATAAATGAAGAATTGACAATGTTCTGAACAGGAAACGACTGATTAGAGTGGTGCTTTAAGAATATTAACATAGCAACATGATTTAGGTCACATAAAAGGGACAAGGTATAGCAAATGTAACCATTTTTCTGGGGTACCTGTTTTTTCAAAAAATGCCTTCATTCATTCATTTATCTACTTAACAAGTATTGATTAAGCACTTACTATCTACCAGCCTTTACACCAGACACTGGGGAGGTGAATTAATACCTGGGATTTTTTTTTTTTTTTCTGCTAGGGATTTGACCTCAAAAATAGTTTTTTGTCCCTTCTCCTCCCCAGGTTTTGAAGAAGGGCAGAAATACGCTGAGAAAATAGTGGCAAAACACAAAGAGGTTCTTGAATCTATCACTGAATTATGTGTCTCTCTCACAGAGCTTGAAGAAAAGTTGAAGGTAATTTCTTCTTCCCAGAATATGTATTTTCAAGTGATATAAATAAAAATGTGTTGATAAGTGTCTTCTAGTGCAAAGATGTTCTAATAGAAATTCTCAAGGGACATAATGTGCACATTTGTTTCACAGCTTTCTAACATAATTATCTGGGTGTTTCTGATAATTAATTCTGTTTCTTTTCCATCACTGCAGAGAAAAATATTGCCGGGAAGGAGCTAAACACAATTAAGGTGTCTCATTTACATTTTCATGGATCACATCCTAAAGGATAAATGTGTGCCATTAAAATCAAAGTAAAGTCTGTGTTAAGTAGCCTTATGTTTTCATTCCCAAATAATAAATGGAAGGGTTTTTTTTTCCTTCCAAATTGTGGCCCCAGAGAAAATAAAACTAAATCTTCAGGTATTATATTCATTGAATATTTAGCTTCATGGAAGTATTAAACTAATCATTAGCATCCTTCATGAAATAAAAAGTTGATGGAATAAAGAATAGAAAGTATGTTGATGCCTAATGCCTAGGCAAATCCAGTTAAAAGAGAGAAATGCATATATTGTTTTGTCCGTATTTTGTGAAAACTAGCTTCATTAGTACTGTTTTAATGAATGGCTGAAAGAATTGGTTACTTAGGAGGGAGAGAATAATGAGGTAATTAAGAACATAGAGTAAAACACTGAGTAAAATACCAGTTCTCCAAATTACTGGATTTGTGATTTGGGGTAAATTACTCCATCTCTTTGCGTCTCAGTTTCTTGATCTGTACAATGGAGTGAATAGGGGAACCTAATCATAGAGTAACCCCAGGAATTGAAATGTGAAGACACCCATAATTATTGTGATCATTGTTGATATCAAGACATAAGGGTGCTCTTGTAGTTCAGAGCAGAATTATATTTCTAGCAATCATTTTTTCTGTATGAATTTACATGTCATAAATTTGAGTACTCAGTCCATTCAAAATAGTTTGCTAAGCTTTTAATTGAGTGAGTGACCAACTAGATTATCTTTATTCCTTAAGAAACTAGATTTTCAACTTTTTTACCATTTTATATAACACTGCAATGAACATCTTCACACATAAAGATTTTTTTTTTTTTCTCTTGTATTGTTCCCTATACATAAACTCTCCAGAGCAGATTTGGGTAAATGAGCATGAAGTTGTTAATGTTTCTAATATACATATGTTAAATTACATTCCACAAACATTTTACAATTTTAATGCCACCAGTAATGTATGAATGTGCCATATGCATATTATCTTTTTAAACAATGATCATTTCTTCTCCACCTCAAACCAACCCTCTAAGGATCTATTTCTTCTCCTGACTTCCAGTACACAGCTTGAAAATCGCTGCTTCCTCTGACTCTTTGCTCTTTATTATCTACAACAGCCTTCCCATTTCTGTTGTACATCTTCAAGTGAGGTCCACTTAACAAAATTTACCCTTATCTCTGTCTGCTTTTCACCTCATGACTATTCTTTCTGAAAGCACTTGCCACTCCCTCTGCCCACTTCCTCATTCCCCATTCCTTTTACACCCATTAGTCAGGATTGCACCCTCTTTTCCTCATTTTCAACCCATCACTTGGATTCCCTTTTGCACTAGTCAGGAGCCTCCTAATTATACACTCCAGCTAGATGAACCTTCCTAAATACAGCTGCTAGTATCGTTTTTACATTCAAAGCACTTCACTACAAACTCTTCATTGCTTACCAAAAACAGTTGAAAAAAATCAAGGCCTTTTTCCATTGTTCTGAGGCTGAGTCTTTCCAACTTAGTGTTCTTCTATATTCATTGTAGGTCCCTGTCTCACTGGTGTACTACCCCAGATTCCTGAATTTTCTGCTTCTAAACCTTCATGTACATGATCTTCTCTTCTGCTTATCTAAATTTCACCATCTCTCAAAGCCAAACCCAAATGTTGCCTCCTTCACAACTCCTTTGCAGGCTGTGTCCCTGCCTCTCTGATCCCCTAGAGCACTTGTGTTCTTTCCTACTATAATCATCACATGTAACTACCATCACTACCCCAACTCATCTACTTGATTACACCTGAGGAAACCCTATGGCTCTGTTCAGTTTAGGGTCCCACACGACATTTAACACTGTGCTTTGCCCAAACCAATTTCTCCAGAAAGAGTTTTGGCATTTGTAGTAAAAACTCAAATGATTGGTACAGAGAAGAAGAATCATTCAGTAGCTCAAAAAGGTTTGATTTGGGTGGATATAAAAACAAGGAAGGACCTCTCTGGCAATAGTTATGGGCATCAGTAAGGCTCTTACAAGTTAGAGCCTGAACAAAACTTGTCAAAGAATGCTTACTAACACAGCATAAATGTCTAGTTTTTAGGTTTTAAGGTTGATGGTATGGCTATTTTGTAGGGGTTATTAAAAATAGGCCCAGAAATCCCTATCAAGGCTGAAATAGTGATAATAATCCTTTCTATTTGTATTAACAATTTGAGATTTACAAAGGTTTTTCGTATATATTACTTGAGTGATTTCCAAATAACCTTGTGATGGTGATACGGCAAATGTTGTTTTCCTATTTTATTATTTATGAACAGGGGCGGGAGGGGCAGAGGGAGAGAAGCACAAGCAGACTCCATGCTGAGTGTGGAGCCCAACGAAGGGCTCCATCTCACAGCCCTGAGATCATGGCCTGAGCTGAAACCAAGAGTCGGATGCTTAACCACCCAGGTCAATGAGCCACCCAGATGCCCCATTTTCCTTGTTTTAGAGGTAGAGTTCAAAGAAGGTAAAAGTGCTTTGCCTGGGGTCTCACCATCAGTAATGGTAGAATCTAGAATTAAATACAATTCAAAATCTAGCATTCTTTCCACAACAACTGCCATTTTGAGATTAGATATCAAGAGTACCTTATCCACTAAGACCAACCAGCTTATGTTTTAGAGTTAGACTAAAAGCTGAATCTCTCCCCAAATTCTCTGAGTCCATATAGCACATGCACTTTGAGCAGTGTGCTGTTTTCTTAAGGCCCATCTAATGACCATGTTCCAGGTGGAATAGAGAATATTCTGATGTGGTATAATCCATCATCCTAAACTTGGTGTACCTGAGGCTCCTTTCACCTTTACAAAGACTTCTCAGCCCTCACAGGGGCTCCCCAGCAGCTTGCCAACCCTTGTACTTCCATGACTAAAACAGCTCCATGAATGATAGGAGCAAAATATCATCACCCACAGGAAGCACTCTTTGTTCTCAATTTTTTTTCTCTACCATACCCAGTGATATTTTCTTCCTCTCTTCAAGTTTCCCAAACATTTGCTTATGCAAATTCTCTGGATTTCCTTTTTGTTCTCCACCAAAATCTTCAAACATTTCTTCCTTAGCACTGGTCCCCTAGACTCTCCTGATGGCTTAGACTGCCATGTACAATGATTCCTTTATCTAGAGAATGCTCCTGTAGGTATATCCTACTGCAATAATGACTTTGTTCTGGCTGGGCCTTTGAACAACCCATTTTTACTGGCAATGAATTTTATCAAAGGAGTGAGGTAGATGGGGAACTGTGAGCTTGACAAGATAATTTTGTAAATCACATCATGGGAGTAGTCAGTCTCTTGTGGAATACATTTCCTGAAAGGTTCCAACTGGTCTGTGTTTTCTTCCAAGTGGTTATTGTGTAGCACTGTACCTCCAACTTTCCTGGCCCAGGCTCTCACTTTAAACATTGCTTTGTACAGCAGGGAGACATTTTAAAGACAAATGTGAATTTAGAAGATTTCCATGATGACTTCATTGACCTGCTAAAAGAACCAGCAAGAAATAAGCAGACACTATTCAATGAAGAAAGGAATAAGGTAAAGAAAACTATGTAATCTCAGTTATTCATTTTGTTTTGAGGTTAGAGTCCTTGTTCGTTGAAAAAAAAAAAGGGGGGAATTAAAGCCTTGTTATCTACCTGAATCAAATCTTTCAATATACATGCAACGTGAGTGTCCTTATCCTGTACTTCCTTTCTACCCCTTACTTAGTCCTTCTTCTTCCACCTGTGCTATTTTCCTCTGAGCGCTTCCTATTTAATAGTGGGACCACAGCATTGCACAGTGGTATTGGGATAGCCATTCAGTCACCATACTGTCACTCCAAACCACTTCTATTTCTCCCACCATTAGCTGCCTCTCCCATTTTCCTTTTATAGTCAATCCCAACTTCAAATTTGACTTCTGTCTATCATACCACCAAGCTATGGTTCTGATGTTTTACACTACCCACTGGAAAACCTTAATACATGAAATTAGCTTGTGTCTTATTCCACCAAAGCTATCTCTAAGATGATATTTCCAGGTACATATACTAAAACATAGAATCCAACTGAAATATAAATACTAAAGTAGAGAAATATTTAAATTACTTTAAAATCTATGTATTACAGATAAATTAAGCATGTAGCAAAAACTGCAAATATTCACAAAATGCAAATGTTCCATGATTTCAAAAGCATTATTTAAATCACATCATTATGGATTTTCAGTATAAGTTGCTCACTCTCTATTCATAGCTGCTGGACTATAATTAGCTCCTATCTTTTTGCTTTGCCAAGTTTGCTTCTAGTGTTTCTCTTTCTCCCAAGGAACTGAAGGAACAAACAGAGTCAACATTATTCTCAACTGCCCCCAAATTAATAAAGTATACTTCTTGTGACATGAGAATTTAAAATAAATATCTCCCCACTTTCTCATAGAGAAAAATTTCTTTCCTTGAAGTCAGTACAATTCTTAGATCATCTATATAACCTTTTATAATCTTTTCCACAGGTTAAATCTATGTCAAGGTCTACTGCAATTATACAATCTCCAGGCAGCAAGTATCATTATGCAAACTGGCTTTTTTGTGGTATGGTCTTGAAGCATTTAAGCCCTGATTCTACTCTGAGGCAAAGGAAAGTGGCCAAACCTTGATCACTTTGTTGAATCTTAGTCTTATATCAAATGGTCTTTCATTATTGTGATTGGTCTATCAGTGTTTATCAATCTCAGTATATTGACATTTTGGCGCAGAAAATTCTTTGTTGTGGAGTGCTGTCCTGTGCATTATAGGATATTTAGCAACATTACTGGCCTTTATCAACTAGATGCCAGTGGCACTCCCCCCCACAACTCACCCAGTTGTCATAACCAAACAACATCCATGGACATTGCCAAATGTTCCCTGGGGAGCAAAATCACCCTTGATTGAGACCAACTAGTTGAAATAGTAAAGAATAACATTCAATGCATCACATTTTCTTAACTAGGTTTCTTTCTTTTTTTTTTTTTTCTAAGACTTTATTTATTTATTTGAGAGAGAGCAAGTGAGAGAGAGAGCACAAGCAGCAGGGAGTGGCAGAGGGAGAGGGAGAAACAGTCTTCCCACTGAGCAAGGAGCCCAATCTGAGGCTTGTTCCCAGGACCCTGGGATCATGACCTGAGCCGAAGGCAGACACTTAACCTACTGAGCCACCCATGTGCCCCTTCTTAACTAGGTTTCTAAGAGATACTAAATTCAACTTATTTTTTAAATTCTGCACATTGTCCACACTGTCAACCACACTAATTTACTAAGAATTGAAGTGAAGGTCATTGATACCAAAGCAAACACACTCATTTATACTTAGTAAATATGGATTTTCTTTCTTTTGTTTATTTTTCTTAGAAAAAAATTAAAGGAACAGATTTCTTTAAATAAAAAAGCAAGATTTATTTTCATTGAGATATCAATTATTTATTTATTTATTTATTTGAGAGAGGAGAGAGAGAAACAGCATGAGAGGGGAGAGGGTCAGAGGGAGAAGCAGGCTCCCCACTGAGTCGGGAGCCTGATGTGGGACTCGATCCCAGGATTCCGGGATCATGACCTGAGCTGAAGGCAGTCGCTTAACCAACTGAGCCACCCAGGCACCCGAGAAATCAATTTTATTTTAATATGAATTAAAAGGTCATCTGTTTTTAGTATAAAAGTGAAGGGCCACAATTATAGCTGTAAAAAACTCTCACTGACATCATTTACATATACATTCTGGTACAGCTGGCACAGAGAGCAAAATGAAAGGGTGGCAGTAATCTTCCCTTTAAACAGCTCAATAATGTTTACCATTTTATTGTCTCTATCATTTATATTATGGGTCAGATGTAATGATTTCCCAAAAACCATGTGGACAGATAACAAAAATCACCAAGTAAAAAAAAAAGCTTATCTGGGAATCATTGTGTCCAATTCTGTGTCCAACCCAAATGGTGTTGATCTTCCTTGGAAAGTTATTTGACTCAGAAAGAACAATTCCAGAAGTGTTTGGTCAGAGGAAGATGGCAGTGGAGTAGGAGGGCTCTCGGCTCCTCTTGTCCCACAAACACAACTAGATAACTATCAAATCATCCTAAATATCCCAGAAATCAACCTGAAGACAGACAAACAAACTCTACAACTAAAGGGAGAGAAGAGGCCATATTAAAGAAGGTAGGAAGTATGAAGATGTGGTTTAAGGGAGAAACAGATCACAGATGCTGTGGATGCAAAGAAAGGTGAGAGAGGAGCACAAGGAGAACATTTCCCCAAAGACATTGGCTTGGAAAACAAGGGGCTGAATTTTGTGAGTTCTTGCAACCAGCAGGGCTTAAAATCTGGAGTTTTAAAGGTCAGCAGGCTTGGCTGGGATAGAACCCAGAGGGCACTGCCCTGCTCCTAGAGAGAAGGCAGGCAAACAACATGGGGACAGACAGCATGGAAACAGCAATCTGAAGAACACCTGGGGCACACAGTGGGGAGATTATTCACTCTTCTTGGAGTGGAGTGCATTCCTGAGAGGGAGTGTTTATGGAAATGCCTCTCCAGGAACAAAGAAGCTGGATGACACCATTTTCCTCCCCCACCCTGTCTATGGGAAGCAGTGCAGTGCCAACACTAGCTGTCTAACTTGCTTACACCAAGCCCCACACCCCTGTGCTCTCACGGGGCTGCCCCTCTCAATCAAGCTTGCCTCAGTCCTAGCACAGCAGCCCCTCCCCTGTACACTAGTACAAACCTCTGCCCACACCATGTCTCCTGACCAGAGAGTTCTTCAGGGCCTCAGTTCTGGTGGAGGTGGTGTCTGATCTCATTTCACAAGCAGACCAGAGCACATGTAGTTAAAACTCACCACATGCAGGCAGAGAACCAAACACTGCCCACAGCAGGCAAGAGAGCCTCTCCAGATGACTAGCCTGAAGGATAGAGCAGCCAAAACACAAGAGCAGAGCACATGTAGCACACACCAGAGACACTCCCTGAAGTGTCAGGCACTGGGCACTACATGACTTCTTCTTCATTAGGCCATTACTTTCAGGAGCAGGAGACATAACTGGCTTTTCTAACACAGAGAAGAAGGCAGAGACTTAGACAAAATATGAAGATGGCAGAATTTATCCCAAATGAAAAAACAAGATAAGGCCATGGCCAGAGATCTAGTAAAACAGATACAAGTAACATGCCTGATGGAAAATTTAAAGCAACAATCATAAGGATACTCATAGGACCTGAGAAAAGAATAGAGGTCATCAGTGAGACCCTTCACAGAGAAAAGAGTTAAAAAAGAATCAATTAGAGTTGAAGAGCACAATAAATGGGATTGGAAATATGCTTGATGTAATGAACAGCAGGCTGGAAGAAGCAGAGGAATGAATTAGTGACCTAGAAGACAAAATACTGCAAAATAATGAAGCTGAACAAAAGAGAGAAAGAGAATTATGCAACACAAGAATAGGCTTAAGGAACTCAGTGACTCCATCAAACATAATAACATTCATATTATAGGAATCCCAGAAGAAGAAAGAGAAAAGGGGAAAGAAAATTTATTGGAAGAAATAATAGTGGGGCACCTGGGTGGCTCAGCCAATTAAGTGTCTGCCTTCGGCTCAGATCATGATCCCAGAGTCCTGGGACTGAGCCCCACGTTGGGCTCCCTGCTCAGTAGGGAGCCTGCTTCTCCCTCTCCCTCTGCCCCTCCTCCCCACTTGTGCTCTCTCACTCTCAAATAAATAAATAATCTTAAAAAAAAAAAAGAAATAATAGCTGAAAACTTCCCTAATCTGGGGACGAAAACAGATACCCAGATCAAGGAGGCACAGAGAACTCCCATCAAAATCAGCAAAAGAAGGCCAACACCAAGACGTTTGCCACTAAATTTGCAAAATATAGCAATAAAGAAACAATCTTAAAAGCAGCAAGACAAAAGAAGTCCTTAACTTACAAGGGTAAACCCATAAGGCTAGCTGGAGATTTCTCAACAGAAAAATGACAAGCCAGTAGAGAGTGGCATGATATATTCAGCATGCTGAATGGGAAAAATCTGCAGCCAAGAATATTCTGTCCAGCAAGGCTATCATTCAGAATAGAAGGAGAGATAAAGAGTTTCCCAGACAAACAAAAACTAAAGAAGTTCATGACCCTAAACCAGCCCTGCAAGAAATATTAAAGGGGACTCTTTGATGCAAAGAAGAGACCAAAAATGACAAAGACAAGAAAGGATCAGAGAAAATCTCCAGAAGCAGTGAAAAAACAAATAATAAAATGGCAATAAATACATATCAATAATTACTTTGAATAAATGGGCTAAACCCTCTGATCAAAACACATAGGGTGTCAGAATGGATCAAAAAAACCCCACAATAAAAATGACCCATTATATGCTGCCTTCAAGAGACTCATTTTAGACCTAAAGACACCTGCAGATTGAAAATGAGGGGATGGAGAAACATTTATCATGCAAATGGATGTCAAAAGAAAGCCAGAGTAGCAATATTTATCAGACAAGCTAGACTTTAAAACAAACACTGTAGCAAGAGACAAAGAAGGATACTTTATAATCATAAAGGGGACAATCCAATAAGAAGATATAACAATTGTAAATATTTATGCATCCAACATGGGAGCACCCAAATATATAAAACAATTAATAATGAATATAAAGGAATTGATAATCATACAAGAATAGTAGGGGACTTTAACACCCCACTTATATCAATGGAGAGATTACCTAAACAGAAAATAAACAAGGAAACAATGCCTTTGAATGACACACTGGACCTGATGGACTTAGCAGATATATTCAGAACATTCCATCCTAAAATAGCAGAATACACATTATTATCAAGTGCGCATGAAGCCTTCTCCAGAACAGATCACATATTAGGTCATAAAACAGGCCTCAACAAATACAAAAAGATTGAAAGCATACCACTTTTTCTGCCCACAATGCTATGAAGCTGGAAGTCAATCATAAGAAAAAATTCTGAAAGACCACAAGTACATGGAGGTTAAACAACATCCTACTAAACAATGAATGGGTCAACCAGGAGAAGAAATTTAAAAAAAAAAACAAAAACATGGAAACAAATGAAAAGGAAAAAACAACAGTCCAAAACTTTTAGGATGCAGCAAAAGTGGTCCTAAGAGAGCAGTATATAGCAATACATGCCTACTTCAAGAAGCAAGAAAAATCTCAAATAAACAACCTAACCTTACGCTTAAAGCAGCTAGAAAAAGAATGGATGACCCTCAAATTAACAAATGTCCCTGCTGTGAAGGAGCTTATAGCGCAGTAGGAGTGGGACTTCCCAAAAGGTGACCAGAATGATAAAAGTCCTAGAGTCAAGGCAGAAGAAGACCTGGAGGTTTTAGTTCAATGAAAGAGACTGAGAGGTTGTGGCACCAATTCTCCAAATAGTCAAAAGGCTGTTAGAAGAGGAGAGCAGTTCAACATCTATGCCGCTCTGGGAGGCCAATTCAGATCCACTGTTGGATACTGAGTGAAGGCCTATCTTCAGTAAAGAGAGGAAGAAATTCTTAATACAGGTAAAGCATAAAATTCTTTTCAAAGAAACCCTTTAGGGAAGGGTGGCTACCAGAATGTCATAGAGGAGATTACCTGGACTGAACAGGAAGTTGGATCAAAGTCCCTATGAAAAGGAAAATAAAGGCAGAGCTAAGCCGAAGTAGGAAAACCAAAAGAATGAGGGGCATTTCCTATTTTCTATGTGTTTATTTAGTAATTTTTTTTTTTAATGGCAAGGACTTTTAAAAACTTTTGGCTTGTTTTTAGACCTAGAGTTTAAACTTCTACTAAATTGGGGTGCCTGGGTGGCTCAGTCGTTAAGCGTCTGCCTTCAGCTCAGGTCATGATCCCAGGGTCCTGGGATCGAGCCCCGCATCGGGCTCCATGCTCAGCAGAGAGCTTGCCTCTCCCTCTCCCACTCCCCCTGCTTGTGTTCCTGCTCTCACTATCTCTGTCTGTCTGTCAAATAAATAAATAAAATCTTTTAAAAAAAATAAACTTCTACTAAATGGCTGAAGGAAACCACTTTCTCTAAAGCCATGCTTATACTTTCTCTGAGGATAATTTGTATCTCTGCGGGGGCGGGGGGTGGGGTGTAGAAGGAACATTGTTTTGTTTTTGCTTCTGATCTTCAACCTGAAAACACATTGATTTCTCAAAAATTATTTATAAAGTATGTGTCAGGGGCAGGACTATGAGCTAAAATGAAGAACTCAAAATCAAGGCAAGACCTAACTTTCTTGTGTGCAAGCAGTAGCAAAGGGACAAAACCTGGTAATTGCTAAGTAAGTAAAAATGCACCCAAATACTGAGGACAGGCAAAAAAAAAAAAAAAAAAAGTAGATCTAAAACAACAGGTTGAGATAGATGAGATCCTTTTCAGCTTCAATGCTCTTTTGAGTCTATGCCAGAAGGGATATTTGAGCATCAAAGTACTGCTGTTCATGGTCTCCTAGCATGACCTGCACTCCACATGGCATGGAAAGATAAGTGGCAGATTTTCCTCTTTTATATCTTGTGTTCTCTTGTGAAAGACTGTAACGTGTGATTGTCCCATTAATATCTACCTCTCCCACTAGGCTGTTATCTCCCCGAGGGCAGAGACTGGGTTTACTTTCACTCATTTCATCTCACCAATGCCTGGCATGGTACCTAGTATGAAACAGGTGTTCAATAGATACTTTCTCATGGAAGAATAAAAATAAGGGGCTTTAAGAAAATAAAACCAGTCATGAAAAATGGCTTTTTCCATATGAAGTAAATAGAGTTGTCAAATTCATAAAGACAGAAAGTAGGAGGGGCTGGTGAGAGGGGAGAATGGGGAATTTAGTGTTTAATGGGTACAGAGTTTCAGTCTGGAAAGATGGAAAAGTTCTGGAGATGGATGATGGATGGTTGCACCAATGTGAGTGTACTTAATGTCTTTGAACTGTACACTTAAAAATGGTTAAAATGGTAAATTTCGTGTTGTATATATTTTACCACCTATAATGATAATAATAAAGAATGGCTTTCCTAAGAAAAAAAGAGAGGTTATTCTTAGGAGGGTCCGAGGGATTGCCTAACAAGGGAGCCTCTGAGATTTAGGAATTATGCGTCCCCATGGAGTGTAGACAAATAAAACAAAGCAGAATTTGCGGGTGGGAGGAGATTCCTCAGATCATGATTTGGAAGACATTGATCCATTTCAACCCGCTCATTAGAGATGAAAACTAGGGCTTTCTCGCCTCTGTTTCGCAAGGTCTATCACATTTCATTCAGAGCCTGGAGGTCAGTTTACCAGTTCCTTAGGCATGGCATGGACTGGGCCCAGGTTCAACAGACCGATGGTTTCAAGTTCTGTCCTGCTTGCGCTGGTGCCCCAACCTTCACTCACTGTGGTTTTTCTCAGATTGTCTGTCTGAAGGAGTTTGAGACCTGGAAAAAGAAAACTCAGTGACTAACCCAAAGCTTTGGCTTTTCTATTCTGAAGGCACAGGTCGCAGGTGTTTGGGCCATCAGTGGAACAGGAGAGGGTCAGCGTCCCCCGCACCTGAAGCAGCCGCCCTGTGACAGAGAGGGTGCTGTCCAAGGCCGGCTCCTGCCTGCAGACATACTTTCAGGAGAAGAATATGAATGTGTCTCACCTGATGACATCTCCCTGCCTCCACTCTCGGGAAGCCCCGATTCCCCCCTTGCCCTGGCTGCCATGGACGTGGAGCAGCATGCCAGCCCTGCCCTCAGCCTTCACACGAGCAGCTACAGGATGCAGACCGGGGCCAGCAGTGCAGGGGAGGCCCAGGAATCGGGCATTCCACCACCTGCTGCTTTGGCTGATGCTTACAGTGATAACAGAGAAACATTTTCAAGTCATTTTGAGAGGCCTTACCCCCAGTCCAAAGCTGAGCTCCCATTAACCTCCCGAGGATTTCTGGAAAAAAGTACTGCCTTCTGCAAAATCAGTGCTAAACATCCAGAGAGCATGCCGAGTGAAGTGCATGAGAGAGCTTCACAGCAGCACCCTCAGGCTCAGGGAAGTTTGCTAGAAACACGGGAGAAAGTGCATGTTGATAATAACATCACTAAAACCCGAGACAGGCTGCATGCTTCCCAGGATGCATTCTCAGGCCTTGGGCTTCGATCAGGCCCCAGCCAGGCCTATCAGAGGCAAACGGTCCCCCAAGAGGAGATTAAATGTACACCAGCAAAGAACACGGTGGTCAGCCTCACTGGCCAGGCTCCTAACTTCTCCAGGCTCCTGTCTAATGTAACTGTCATGGAAGGTTCTCCAGTGACTTTGGAAGTTGAAGTAACAGGATTTCCAGAGCCTACACTGACATGGTGGGTAGCTTATAATGACAAGTCATAAACACATTGAATGACTGAGCAAATCATTCTGTGTGCACTAACTTAAAGGTGTAGGGATAGCTGATTAATATTCTGCAACACTGCAACTCTGCATGATTCAACCTCACACCAACCCCCAACTCTCCCTGTAGGCACAGCATGTCTAATACCCAGAAGAACCAAAAGGAACCACATAAAATAATAACTTAACCAACTCCAAAAGCACTGCAACTTAGCTGTGCTCTTTTGTGGAGTTTTTTGTTTTGTTTTATTTTTGCCATTAGTTTAACATTCCACATTTCTGAAGATTGTGGGTTGAAATTGTTTCCTATTGCTTATTTCCACATAAGCATGACATTTCTTAGCTTAATATCCCATATTCGATTAAAAAACATAAGAATTTAGGTTTTCCCCTTTTCTTTCATTTAGCCATTTCATCTTTTCCCTCTTCCCAAGAGAGTCACACATCACTTTTGTAATATTTGTTTGTTTCACTAAGATTTCTTTCTATAAATTTCTTCAGTGTGAAAGATGGAATAAAAATATTTCTTTCACAGTTGCTCCCAGTGACAGGTAATAAACCCATTTTTGAAAGGTGGTGTAATAACTGAGCTGTGAACAATAGGATTTCCCTCTGGAGATATCATTATTTTTTAGCATACTTGTTTTAATAGAAAGTAAACTGCAGAATACAGGTTTTGAATCACTGTTGTTTTAAAAGTAGTTCTCACTTTCTCACTACGTGGGTGACTTCTAAACATTTAGAAATTTTTCATCTGTAAGTAGATTTATCTGAGGACAAAGTTACAAATTTGTGAGACTGAATTCATACTCATAAACTAAGAGAAGTAAAACAGCATTTACTTATCATAGTATTTCAGTAGACATTACATTAACAGTTTCAACTATTATGCGTGCCCACTGATGATACTTGAAGTGTGAGTTGGTTATCTAAAGAATCTATGAGAAAACTCTGGTCTCTCAGATGATGAAAAGAGACTACACTTGTGATACAGTGCAGCCATTCATGCTTTTGTCTTATTGTTTTTAAAATTGCATGTTTTTTTAATAGATCAGGAATTTCATATTTATGAATTTAAAAAAATATTTAATTCATTATTAAATATCAGTTCATCCCAAAGAAAAATGTTGTCTGCAGTGTTTCTTGGTTTTGTCCACACGACAAATAACTTGGTTAGCATTTATTGTTGAAGAATTATCATAATATTGTGAAAAAATACCTTGCTTTTGGATTTACAATGGTTTTGCTCAATTAGCAGCCAGCAAGCTCTTGGAAATAAACATTCTTAGGACACTCATAAAAATGCAAAATTATCACATAGGCAATGGGAACAGAAAATGATTCAGGTTTGTCACCACTTCTTAGGTGAAGGAACATGGGTATAAATAAACAAGAATCTAGAATATACAAAATAAATTGCTTTCTAAAAAGAGGCAGCTAAGCACTCGTGTTCATAGGAAACTTTTAGAAACATGTCATTAACAGTAATAATCCAATTATATAAATGCCTTTTATAATTATAAATCATTTTCTTCTAATGAAATTAATTCATAAAAATGAACTCATTTCGCCAGGAAAATGTTGTATAAGTAGCTTCCTCTAAAACAGCATGTTTTTATTCTCACATGGATCTTGTGGGGTGAATACGATGGGGTGGATGAGTCTCACTCCAATATAGATTCTCCGAACTCACAGGCTGCTATTCCATAGCAGCTGAAAGAATGACACAAGCCAAATAGAGGGGTGCCATTTCACACTCTCGGTAATTGTTGCCACAAGGAAATGGTGGCCCTCTGTGACCAGGTGGTTTGGGTTTTTCTTGTGTTTTGTTGTTGTTGTTGTTTGTTTGTTTTAGAGAAAGAGAGAGAGAGGTAGGGGGTGGGGAGGGACAGAGGGAGAGGGAGAAAGAGAATCTTAAGCAGGCTCCAAGCCCAGTGCAGAGCCCCATGTGGGGCTCAATCTCACGACCCTGAGACCGTGACTCAAGCCGAAATCAAGAGTCAGATACTCAACTGACTGACACAGCCAGGCACCCTGTTTGGGTTTTCTTTTTTTTTAAAGAATAGTTGGATATCTGAATTTTCACATGCAATATTCCAACTGTTAAATGTTGTCCAAAAATTCAATTTTTTGAAAAATATGGTCTGACCTGATCAAGCACTTCTCAGGCCACAAGTCTCCAACCTCTGTTTGAAGGATGAAAGCCCCATTGGAATCTGTGGTAGCTGCAAAGTTCCTACTAATACTAGAGAGAGAGAGTACTGCAATGGTAATGGGCTTGTTTGCAATGGTTTTTAGAGCTTAGAAATGATGTGAATATACAGTGATCCTGACTTTAAAACTGACTCTCTGCTTCAGGTACAAGAAGGGCCAGAAATTGTCTGCAGATGGGCACTTAGAGGTTTTACACAAGGAGACAAGACATTCGGTGTTCATTCCGAAGGTATGTGAGGCAGACGCAGGCCTCTATGTGGCTCGGGCCCAAAACTCTAGTGGCATTCTCTCTTCCAATGTCATCCTCCACGTGACAGGTAACCACAGGCCACCAATCACAAGAATAAACTGGGTAATGCTGTGTGTCATCTACATTAGCGTGTCCCTAATGTACTGGGTACTCACACAGTAACTGTGGGGTTGGCGCTCTTGGACGTCATTCTCACGAGTCTAAAGAACAACCCCATGGTTGTTTCTTTTCCTGCATCTCTTACATTTGCCTGCCTCTCTCCACCAAGTGTACCCACATTCTAGTCAGGTTGTTTGTTTGGCTAATACCAAACTCAGCGAAATAATCACATTTTCTCTAGTGTTTTAGTATATTTGAGGAGCTTGGTAAATTCTTAGCAGTGGATAAGCATACATTTTTGTATTGTAGAAAGAGATGTATTCAATATAAAGCCCAGTAAAATTACACAATGTTTATTCCATCCTCACTTAAGAGCATGTATATCAAGGCTCACATCAGCAGAGAGGTGTGAGTTAAATTTCCAATCCAGTTGTTTGACAATTTATTTTTAATTGTACTCATAAACGTCTCCATAGAATAACAGGAGAAATATTGAAGTCAAGCTGTAATTTACTTTATCACATCAGCTGTCCTTTCGTTGCATTTCATGTCTTGATCTCATTTATCGAAATACATTTTATGTAGTTTCAACCTAGACTACCTTCCTAAGTCTGAGGCGGCCACTGTAAATAGTCATTCCTTGTTGATCTCACGGGTTTCACCATGGTGAATAGATGTGCTGTCAACTTCAGAGGGAGTTTCAAACTTCCATCAGCTGCACCTGTCATAGAGCAAAATGGAGCACAGGCTGCAGATGGACCAACATAATTCCTGTCATGTCACGGTCACATTTTGGGCAGCCACATACATATGATGGCAACCTGTTCCTCCTGCATCTTCTCTTGATTCTGCTGCTGACCATTTTTTGCAGCCTGTGGTAAAGACATCTCAATGCCTTAGTTTCCCATTTGGAAAATGGGTTCATCGTCTACCTCTCGGGCGATTGAGAGTTTTCTTTTCATGTCCTGTAAAGATTTAGAAAATGGAAAGCGTTCTATGAAGGCTGAAGGTAATTATATTGTTTGATGCGACTTATTGTCACACTGCCTCCTGCCCACTATTCTCATTCAGATGATGTTTCTTTAGAATATTAAAGGAGTGGTATTAGTCTGTGATTTCCAACCTTTCCCATGTGGGAAGGTGATGTATATATGAATTGGAACTTAAATTCCTTTCTGATTTCTTAAGATTACATCTTTTTCAAAGACTTGAAATTAAATTTAGGAAGATGCATTTAGTATGATCTAGGGGAAAAAGTATGTAATAAGACAACATAAAGTGAATTCTGTCCTTTTCTTCTAATTATCACTGTAATATTGAAGAATTTTCTATGCATTTCTGAAATATATTATTCAGAAAAGAGGACCTTTTTTGGTTCCCTCTAAAAATAAACATGAATGAGAGAAGCATTTGTTTTTAAATTTTAAACATAGTCTTGTCATGGTAGAGCAAAATCTTTAGTTGAAAGAATAATTTATAATAGATTTCTGATGAAGGGAAGGAATTAATTATGTTGCTGTAAGACTATCTACAATAATAAAAATACTTAAAAGTAATATATTCAAATAATGTATAGAATTTGGGTAAACTGTAGTCTTTTAGGGTTCTGAAAACACTCTTATTACATTTTGTTGAATTAATGAGTCTGGGAATATCAGAAAAAAAAGTAATATATTCAAGTTAGTATTAAAAAGCTACTGAATGTTATTTGAAGATATGAAATGTGTGGTTGAGTAAAGTTGACATATTTTTTTCTGTGCATCAATTTACTTAAACAATTAAATCTCTTAATTTTCTTCCAAATTTTGACAGAGACCGATTAAAAGCTTATATATACAACATCCTAGGGAACTCATAGTCTCTTAAGTCTCCTATCCATTTTGTCCACTTTCACATATTTTACATATCTTGCCTAACTGCTATTCCCATGTTGAAGCTAAATAGTAAAATCTAGTCATGTCCAAAGAGGGCAGGCAGGACGAGGTAAGAAATTCTTGTCTGACCCTCTGTCTCTTTCTTGTTAATTTAGTAAGATCTTCTTTCCCATTTTGTCATCTTGGTTGAATTTGTGGCTAGAGGTTGTTAGGGCATGGGACTTGCTTGTTTGCTTTACATGTTGCATGCCAGTTAAAGGCTAATGGTGAGCATTAGTGGGCAGCAGGGTGGGATATATATATATATCCATCCATCCATGGTGTGTGACTAAATAAGGTATAAACCCCAGATGTATCTGATACATATATCAAATATAATATGTATTTGACATATATTAAATATATGTATATACACATATATGCACACACACATAGAGCTCAAATACTGGGAAAAAGGATTATGCTGCTATTCTAGATATAATTCAGCTAGCTATCTGTGTATCAATCTGTCTGTCCAACCATTCATCCATCTATCCATCCATCCATCCATCCATCCATCTGGTCATCTATCCATCCATACATCTATTTACATACCTATCTACCTACATATTCTTTTGTGCTATCAATTGACTATCTAGTAATTCCCACAGCAGTGAAGAATAATTAGCTATTCAGTTATTCTTCCAGTTATATTTTAATTTCAAAGACTTAAGTGTGATTTTCCTTTTTCTAGGATTTCTGTCTTGATCAAAAAAGTCTCCTTATGAAAGTATGAACTAAAATTATTGATTAAAAATGAAAAACCTAGGCAAATGATGTTTCTTTTAAAAGATATATATATATATATATATACACTATTTATACCCATTTTCTTCTAGAGAAAATTCCGGACAGTTAGTAATATCAAAACACTTCTCAACAAGAAAATGTAAATGACAAGGAAGATTAAAAAGAACATGTACTTGACACCTTGAAGGAACGCAACACAAAATGTGTTTTGAGCTTCCTAAAAGGCAAAATTATTGAGCTTTCCAGTTCTGATTTTCTAATAATAAGTGTATAAACATTTGGTGGTAAAATTTTTTTCACACTCAATTCCAAGAGAAATTTACTGCAGAAATCCTTACATTCGAATCTTTGTGTATTCTAAAATATCTAAAATCTTTGGAAAAAGAAGTCATAGACAATTAGTTATTTTATTCCATAATGCTAACCCTCATTTATAATCAAGATGCAGGCTTAAAATAGATTATTGCAAGAACCTTCTAATCACCTCACTCAAGTTTAAATTTCTTCAAGTGGTACACAAGGCCCTTTAGTACCTGCCCTCCCCTTCCTAATCTCTGTTCCATCCCTTTTGATCCCCCAACAAAATGACATTTTACTTCAGGTTTTTAACCTATTGTGCTCTTTCTTCCCTCTAGTCCTTTCTTCCCAGATTTCCCTTACTATATCCAAACCTATCTTTACGTGGCTTAACTCCTGCATATCCTTCTTGGTCCATTTGAGACACAACTTCCCCCAGGAAGCCTCCTGACCCATCAAGCCCAGTGTAGATATTCTTGCTATGGGCACTGTCAGCTCCTGACCTGCCCATGTCATATCCCTTGATACGTAGCATTGAAGTTGCATGTTTGAGCATCTGTCTCCTCTGCCTAGAGTGTGAGATATTTAGCAGCAGGATCTGTGACAGCCCTGTTCATCATTATACTCCCAGCACCTAAGCCACAGTCATACTCAATAAATATTTCTTGAATTGTTGTTGGAGGTAAACAAAGATAAACCTAGCTTGTTTTTTTTTTTTTTTTTCTTTTTCTGGAGAGAGTTAGTGGGGGAATGTAAAAAGAGAAAGATGTATTTGTTACCTGATTATTCTTTCTTATTATGGACATTGGCCAATCAGAATCAGGTTCTAGTCATGAAGTATGTAGGCATACTGCAATGACTATGTCCGAAATGCCAAAACCAGAATTTATGTACTTCTTTAGAACACTATACAAATTATCAGTATTTTATTGTAGTAATCAATAATCCTGGTAATCTGGTTGTATCTTATTTGAAACCAGCATTTCATTCATATATGTAAATATTAAAAAAGCCAAATCCAAGAATTTAGATTATTTGATTTTCAAATGAACAAAGGAAGAAATATTGCATCTTGTTCCACTTGTTTTGTTTTTATTTATGACTATTCCATACTAGAAACTGCCATCTGAAGCTTTTGACATTCCTGTTGTGTGTACATTATTTTAAGTGTGACCATGAAATAAGTTATTTGAAACAAAATAAAATATATCCTCCTAGTATTCTCTGATATTGTGCATGTCAATGCAAATGCCAAAGCATGACAGACTGTTTTCCATTAGCAGAATCTTGAGCTGTATCAAAGAGCCAAAAGATTTGCATTCAGTAAATGAAACAGTGTCCCGCTTAAAGCAAAACAATTCATTTTCTCTGCTCTCATTACATGAGATGAGATTTGAATGTTATCAGCTGTGTATGAATTCAACCTTAAATGGAAAGCACAAAGCTGCTAATTTGGCCCATGAATCCCTACATCACTGTTCCTTGTGTTGGTGAGTTTATATAACATCATCAATCACCCAAGCATCGGTGGTGAAGGTTGGATGCATGACATTCCTCCAGATGAATAAATCTTTGATTCTGGAGTTTGAGTGTTTGGCCAGATAGCTCTTTCTTCTGTTCAATGGCAATTTCATCTGTATAAGCCAGGACCTGGCAAATCCAGTTCTTTGGATTCTCCGTTTTATATCATAAAATTAACACCCTATTTTCCTTAAAAGACAAGGAAATACAAAGAGTTGTACAGACAAGCATGTTTGTGTGCATGTATTTCCAATTAGCACAATAAAGACTGGCTGAAATTGAAACATATTTTAACCATAGGAGTAGCTGGAAAACATTTGTCCAACCTTATTTTTCTTTAAACCAGAGCAATAATGGTTACATACTTTGACGTTTTCAATCTGTATTCAGATGGCTCCCTGCTATGGCTTTTTCCATTTAGGACCCACTTAAATATCAATACTTGTGAAATAACAGCTCCAGAGCTAGCTAATGAAATAAACTTTTCCTTTGACATTCAACAACTGTTCTTTTCCAAGAACCTTATTGATCCAACCAACTACAAAATGGTATTTTTATCTCGTATTAGCATTAAAAAATCATATAATGAAATATTTTGAAGATAAAAAATTCAAAGGTTGAAATATAAAGAAACATAATTTATTCATGGTGAATAGTCTCCAACCCATATTATTCTCATGATGCCAGAGAGCCTTTCTTTGTAATAAGTATTATGCAAACCCACACCCAAACAAGCTGTTGGCAAACAGGGCCACTGGAAATGCAGACAAAGTAGGAAACCAGTTACCTGGCAGGATTGGAAAGGCTAAAAAATGCCCATCTGCTTTGAAGTGTCTTCCCTAGCAGCCATTGCCATGTTGACTCTTGGAGGTCTGCCTTTGGTTAAAGTTAATGCAGCTCCAGAAGATGCTTCTTAAAATGAATATTTATAATTTCTATTACTCTTAAAGGAGTAATAGAATTTCTCATCATATCCTGGTCTCAGTTATCAGATTAAATAAGAATGTTTCCCCCACCAAAAATGATAAATTCTTGTGAGGATATGGGATATGCAGGAACCTGAGAGAGTTGTATGGTATGTTCCACTAAGTGTTGGGAAATGTAGGACAGGAAGGGAAAAATAGCCAAACATCAGGGTGAGGAAACTGAGTGTCAGCTGTGGGTTTCTCCTCCCTCTCACTGTGAATTTCCTCTAGATTGAGGAAATGCCTGTGGGGATCCCCTGAGAGGGACTTAGAGACCTCAATAAAATGTGTCTGTATGACATTTTTCGTTACCCAAGTAAAGGACTGTACTGGATTGAATAGTGTCAGGGTGGCCCTAAACCCAGTGCCTGGTGTTCTTATAAGAAGACCATAACAGACATAGAGACAAAGGAGACACACAGGAAAAGGCCATGTGATAAAAGAAGCAGAGATTGGTGGCCTTGTCAGCTTCTACAAGCTATGGAGCACCAGAGATTGCAACCCCAAGGAACAAGAAGAGGTAATAAACTATTCTTCCTTAGAGACTTCAGAGAGATCCTGGTTCTACCAATGCCTTGATTTTGGACTTTTAGACCTCAGAACTGAGAAAGAAAAATTTCTGTTGTTTTAAGCCACCCAGTTTATGGTTCTTTGTCACAGCAGGAAACCAATACAAGGACCATGTTCTAGAAAAGTCCATTCGAGCCTTTCTCTGGTGAAAAAATTCCCAGAGACATTCATCGATAGACACCAGCCAGCCTTTCAAAACAGCACTCCCGGGGTATGCTGGAAGGCCTCAGTTCTCTTCTTGATTTGGGGGATCTTGGCACATTCCAATCAATCAGCAGTTATATTCATCTTCTGTGTGAACATTGCCCCCTACATGCACCATAGTGCTAGGAGTTCTAAAGGAAGCAAAAGTCCTTCAAGACAAGTCCTAATGAATTTACTACTTGCTTAATGATAATGCACAAATAAGAAAAAGAAAAAAGAAAAAACAAGGCAGTATGTAATCACAGTGAGAAAAAATGGCCTCTGGAGTAGGGGGAAAGACAAAGGGAAGCTGTGATTAGAGATGTGAACCAAAGTACGAAGGTTCAGTATGACACAGTATAAGGAAGAAGAGAGAAGTTCAATAAATGGGACCACTAACACCTAAGTATTAGGATATATATGACCTAAAAGAGCACTATCAATCAATTAGATCCAATTGACATTTGTAGAGTATTTTATTCACCAACAGCAGAATACATGTTCTTCTTAGGCTCACATGGAGCATTCACCAAGATAGACCATATTCTTGGCCATAAAACACACCTTACTTAAATTGAAAAGAATTGTAATCATACAAAGCATGTTCTTAAATCACAACAGGATTAAACTAAACATCAGAAAGATAGCTAGAAAATCTCCAAATACTTGGAAATTAAACAACACACTTCTAAATAGCACATGGGTCAAAAATAAATCTCAAGAGAAATTTTTAAATATTTTGGAAAACATAAAAATATATCAGTACTGATCCTTGGATATTAAAAGCCTAATAAGGGAATGCTATAAGAAAGTCTAAGTCCACAAATTTGATTAACTGAAATGAGATGGATCAATTCCTTGAAAGATATAAACCATCAAAACTCACAGAAGCAGAAAGAGACAACCTGGATCACCCAATATCTTTTTAAGATATTGAAGCAATAATAAATAAGTTTCCAAAAAAGAAAGTATATGCCCAGATGGTTTCACTGGTAAAGCTACCAAATATTTAAGGAAGGAATAATACTAATTCACCACAATCTCTTCAAGAAATAGAGGTAGAGAGGACATTTAAAACTCATTCTATGAGATCAGAATTACCCTAATACTAAAACCAGATTTAAAAAAAAAGATATTAAAAGAAAGGAAAACTATAGTCAATATCGCTCATGAATATAGACATGAACATTCCCAACACAATACTAACAAATCAAATACAACAATGACTAGGTCAAATTATATACACCAGTGGGATTTGTTCCAGGTATGCAAGGCTGGTCCAATATTCAAAAATCAATCAATATAATCCACTGCATCTACAGGCAAAAGAAGAAAAATCACATGCTTATGTCAATTGATTCAGGAATAACATTTGACAAAATGCAACATGTGTTCATGAAAATTAAAAAAAAAAAAACTCAGAAAACTTGCAACAGAAGAAACTTCCTCAGCTTGATAAAGATTATCTACAAAAATCCTGTAACTAACATCACACTTAATGGAAAGAGATTGGACATTTTGCCCCTAAGATTGGGAAGAAGGTGAGAATGTCTTCTCACAACTCTTATTCATCATTGTACTGGAAGTCCTAGCCAGTGAACAAGACAGGAAAGGAAATCAAAGTTTTGCAGGTTGGAAAAGAAGAAATAAGACTATCTTTATTTGCAGATAGCATGATTTTCTATGCAGAAAATCCCAATGAATCTACCAAAAACTCTTGGAACCAATTAGTGAACACAGCAAGTTTACCGGAAGTAGGTCTGCAACAACTGCATCCAGGAGAAAGGCAGGGAGTTAGCAATAAATGAATCACAGTGAATCAGCATTTTCAGAGGCAGGGGCAAGGGCAGGTAACATGAATTTGTCCCTTATCCATAAATTTGTTACAGACATCATGGATATTTGTCATCTACTTGCAACATTTCACACTTGATTTTTCTTGCAGCTTTCTATGATATTTTGGTGATTTCAAAAGAGATAAATTATTTGAAGGAGATGATGCTCACCAGGGCAAGGGGATACTTGATGTGGAACATAAATCAAATTTGATCATTTGCTGGCCATTGTCATTATCAACAGACCAAGAGAGAAAAATTAGAAAGACATTGTAATTATAGCATCAGAGAGCTGAGCTTTCTCCAACAATGATGATTTTAATATTAGAAGAAAAGGAGCCCTTTTGGTCTCTGACATAAAATCCCAGAGTGGATGATTTATCAGTTGATACTCTGCTACACTGCAAGAATGTATCTTTCATGAATTAGTACTTCCTTCCAGCAAGGATGAGCTTATGCTGCTAGTATATTTCTAAGATTTTTTTGATAGAAACCAGAGCTAAAATATGCCAGACATGGTATTATACTTTTAAAAGTAATCAGTTCCATAAAGTCATACCTTGGTCTATTAATTAAGTGAAGGGTAGAATACAAATGACTACTTTGGCACCTACATTTAATTGGAAACTTCAATGAAACTAATCATTTTGTATTTTCTAAATGTTAACTATAACTGCTTTCTTTATTTCCATGTTCTTGAAGGTGATTTTTGGTCATATACATCATTTGTCTAAAATAGAATGGTATTATTCTTTATCACTTAAAAGAAAACTAACTGATGCATTACAAAGACAAGTACTGATCTTGTATTTTATCAAAAGCTTTGTAAAGATAAATGTGTAAACAGTGAAGTACTGTTAAGATACCATCCAAGACTTAGAAATGGATATTCAAGCAGAGTACTCATTGTAGTTTCTGTTCAAACCTATGGCAACATATCATATATTGGAAACAAATATCAATTTACTATTACAATTAAAAATGGATTATGAAAAGTGTACATGCGGCAAGGTACAGGGCCTAGTTTTCTTGGTGCATGAGTCCCATTCCATGCTCTGACATCTAACCTATCTGACCCATCAGCCAGTTAGAGGAATGATGCTATCTCACAGGGAGGCTTAGAATGAGGAAAATCTATATGGTTTCTTTAAATGTGAGAAATTATCATTGATTGTCTTAACCATGGTTATATAGCACAGTATATCACATGTCATTAGTATCATTATGAATTAATAAAAACCATTTAAGTGTTTTGGATCTTGGTGATACAAATGGGGTGTGTTTGTGTGTGTGTGTGTGTACCTATTTGTTAGTATGAGTTCTTATCTGTATGAATTAAGTAACATATAAAATGCCCAGGTGATATATGATGTAATGAGGTTAGAGAAACACTTGATGGTACCAATACTATGAGCACCTCATGACCAAGAGTTAATGAAGAAATGGACTTTTCTTATTTTAGCATGGCATAATACAGACATGTATTTATATGCATCCTACAAGATAAATACTCAGCCAAACTCCAGTTTTGTAAATGTATAATTAAAAACCAGTGAATTTCAAACAGAATTCCCAGATAGCAGATCAAAACAGGAAAATACTATTCCGATCTATATACACGTATATCAACTTCAAATATAAATCTATTTAAATTCCGCAGAGATAGCAATCCTAAAAGAGTTATTTCTAAAATAGAACTTAGAGGTTACTTTTATTTAAATGTAATACCATAAATCATGCTCAAGAAGCTGCTGTTGGGTTTTTTTTTTAATCCATTGGCTATTGTATGTGAATTTTCCATATGAAGTACTGAATGTGGTCCTTAAAGGTGGATTTCTCTAGCTCATTTCTTAAAGTTATTAAAGCATATATGATTACTTCAAGAACAAATGTTTTGTGTGTTCATTTCTTTTTTACTGCTAATGGTTTATGCATGTGCATAATGAAATGTATATTATGTCTACTAAGTACCTAGAAACAATAGAATTTATTTATCTGTTTCTTTGCTCTACTGGGAGCTCCTTAAAATGTAATTCAACATTAAATCTCTGTAAAAACAATACATTTATCATTTCATTCAGCCTCTTGCACATAGGGGGTGTTTATTCTTGTATAAATATTGACTCACAAATGCTCTTAATAAATGCAACTGCTCAAATCATCATGGTGTTTAATATTTGATAGGAAATGTTCTCCTATTTAACATCCCATTGTAGAATAGTGACCTGTTTTATAACCGGACGGTAATCAAAGCAAGTGAAGACAGTTTTCTTAAGTCGAATTTGCTGATTTCTCGCAAGAAACTACTCTGAGAGTGGTAGAGTCCTGTTTGAAAATGAATTCAGATTTAGGTGTCACATGTTTAATCACATAGTTTTGATGATGTGTGGGATTTAGGCAACGCCACCAAGAACTCTGCAAAATAGGTACCTGAAGAATAGCAAACTTCTGTGTTCCAAACCCCTAGTGCTGCCCTACTAAATCCCTTAGGGCCACAGCAGGCCAGGCATATTATAAAGTGCTTGTCTGTTTGAAAATATGCCAAAGGTTTATTCAGAATGGGAAAAAATATTCTCTTTATTTAAAACTCCCTTGGGGAAAAAAAAATCGGAAACCACTTGCAGTTACACTCAGAATTACATGCCGCACCAATGAGCATATCGTTTCTCTATGAAAAAAGAACTAGCTATTGAATTCATTTTTCCTATATTTTCTTACCATGTCATTAATTTCAAGGAGAAAATGTCTAGGAGAGATGAAATAATAGCAAATCTCTTTTCCCAGACACTAAGTCACTAGTTGTATGCTGCATACACACACTTCATCATTTAATCCAATGGTCACATTAAATATTTTTCAGGTTCATGGAACTGTGGTGATGAAATTCACTGAAATGGAATTCCATGTCAAACACAAACAGGAAATATTATCTAAGGCAATAAATGGGTGATATGGTAAAGACAAGATGTCAAACAATAGTTCTAACAATATTATGTAATGACAAATGGGAGGAAGGATGGGAACTGTTGCGGTGCTGAAGGAGAAATGCAAACCCAGTTACAATCGTGTGTTAATGTTCTTCTCTAGGACATCGGGTTCTTTTTTTTTTTTTAAGATTTTATTTATTTATTTGCCAGAGAGAGAGTACAAGCAGGGGGTGCATCAGGCAGAGGGAGAGGCAGGCTCCCCGCTGAGCAGGGAGCCCGCCACGGGACTCAGTCCCAGGACCCCAGGATCATGACCTGAGCCAAAGGCAGCCGCTTAACCGACTGAGCCACCGAGGCACCCATGTTTCTTTTTTTTTTTTTTAAGTATTCTCCTCCTTCTTTCTCTGTTCTATTTTGAAGTAAACACACACATATACGGATACATCCATACATACCTAGAAACTCATATATGAATGCATCTAATTGTATCTATGTCCATAATGGTTGTCCTCTGAAAGTCTTACAAAGACTTGTTGCAGAGAGTCATCCCAGGCCTCTTCAGAGTCTCCATATGCTCATGCCACCAGGACTGACCCTGAGAATCCCTGGGCTAGCTTCAGGGAAGTTTCCTCCGCATTAGTATGCAGACACTGTGAAGAAAACCTCTAAGATTTAGCCTGTGTGAGCCAATCTGCAAAATTTCAGATTGATAGAAAAGAACATTTCTCCATTGTGTATTTACACTTGGCAGCCCCCCAGCCTTTTATATCTGATTTTCTCTAAGTGAAGAGTTAATATAAAGTAGGAGAAAAATATTTTTTTCACAACCACTTTGGAACTATACATTCTAAAAATAAGTTGCTGTAAGTCAACTGCTTGATCGTATCTGGTATTTGCTAAAGCCTTGCTACAGAGGACTAGCAGCATCAGCATCGCCTGGGAGCTTATTGAAAAGGAAGAACTTCAAAGTCCACCCCAAACCTTCTGAATCAGAACCTGCATTTTAGCAAGATTCTCAAGTCATTTTTATGCATATTAAAGTTGGAGAAACACTGTTTTTAGAAAATACCTTGGGTTTTAAAGAGTTCAAGCCTTGAATGCAGTAATTTCATACTGGTTACACCTGTGCTCCAAATTTGTAAGATTCAAAATGGAAGAATTCAACATTGGTTTCCATAGAAACACTGAGATAGATTGACAGATTTCTATAGAAGAAACAGTAAAAGAAGTTGGAGTGATATAGACTACTCTGAGAGTGGTAGAGTCCTGTTTGAAAATGAATTCAGATTAGGCATCACATGTTTAATCAGATCGTTTTGACGATGTGTAGGGTTTAGGCACCACCACCAAGTACTCTGCAAAACCAGGAGGTACCAGAAGAATAATAAACTTGTATATTCCAACCCATAGTGCCGTCCAACTAAGTCTCGTAGGGCTGTCGCAGGTCAGTCATATCATAATGGCTATAGTGCTTGTCTGTTCGAAAACATGCCAAAGGTTCATTCAGAATGGGAAAAATATTCTCTATATTTAGAACTCCTTTGGGGGGAAAAATCAGAAACTACTTGCAGTTACACTCAGACCTATATGTCCCACCAATGAGCATAAATAGCCAATAAATCCATGCCAACATTATATGTTCTTTGGAAAGTTTAAGCTGAGTTCCCAGAATATACTATTTCAAAAGACCTAAAACCTTGAGTTATGGTGTGCTCACTTAAACGTTGTGCAGTAAAAGTGATCAATCTAATTTTTAGAAGATTATGATCTACTGCTGCTATTTCTGTAAATAGAGATTACCAAGGAAACTTTGGTATTCATGTTATTAACATTAAAGTATAGTTTTGACTCCATATACAATACAAAGTTCATATGTCTATTTTAATAACATTGACAAACATATTTAAAATGAGTATCATTGGTATTTAAATTATATGACACTGTGTACATTATCAGAAATAAATTAGGGCGCCTGGGTGGCTCAGTTGGTTAAGCGACTGCCTTCGACTCAGGTCATGATCCTGGAGTCCCTGGATTGAGTCCCGCATCGGGCTCCCTGCTCAGCGGGAAGCCTGCTTCTCCCTCTGACCCTCCCCCCTCTCATGTGCTCTCTCTCATTCTCTCTCTCTCAAATAAATAAATAAAATCTTAAAAAAAAAAAAGAAATAAATTATAACCAAGGTTCACTTTCACTTTCGTTGTATTTTTTTAACGATAGGTAGGACTTTACATGTCTAATCTAGAATTACCATTTGGAGATAAAGTAGATGAGATAAAACTCAGCCCCTCTACTAAAGCTGCTCTGAGAAACCTACAGGCATCTGAATCTTTTTTAAATTGGATAAACATAGGCTTTTTTGTTGAGGTTGTCACGTACATTTTTTTTTTTTTTTAAAGATTTTATTTATTTATTTGACAGAGAGAGACACAGCGAGAGAGGGAATACAAGCAGGAGGAGTGGGAGAGGGAGAAGCAGGCTTCCCGCGGAGCAGGGAGCCCGATGCGGGGCTCGATCCCAGGACCCTGGGATCATGACCTGAGCTGAAGGCAGACGCTTAACGACTGAGCCACCCAGGCGCCCCGTCACGTACATTTTTACAAGTTAATTGAAATCCTTAAACAATGCTTATTAAAATAGTGAAACACTGATTTTATAAAATACATCACTCATTTGAGCCTATTTTAATCATCTTGCATTCATATAGAAGTGAGCACTTATTTTAAAGATATGGGCTATTCTGTATTACTCCTCTAAAATGTTACTCTTTTAAAGACCTAAATTCTAATCCCAGCTCTCTTACAGAAAAGCTCTGAGGACTTAAGCAACTAAAATCTCTAACCTTCATGTTCCTTGCCTGTGAATAATGGTATAAATTACACTATCTCTAAAAGTGCTTCAAAAAAAAAAAAAAAAAAAAAAGTGCTTCCAGCTCTCACTGATCTCTAAGGGGTGTTAAACACACAAATGCATTCTTGATTTTCTCATTAGTACAGGTAGATGATATTACTAAGGACTTGGTATTTGGGGGCCAAATGATCAAGAGGCCAGCTAAATTTTAGGATAAAATTTAAAGAAAATTCCCTGGGAAGCAATAGGCAGATAAGAACTTTCTTTGGTGAGAATGGTATACTCCTTGGCGGTCATAGAACGTTCTCTTTATTCACCAGAGAAGAAAAAATATATGTAGCTATCAGACTCCAAATAGAGTCAGCTGAAAACTAGTATCTTGAAACACTGTCTGGCTCTTATTCAACCTCCAAAAGTCCCAGTGTCAAAGCCCTTTAATGCAGAAATGCTGTTGGCGGTGTATGAATCATTTGACTGATAAAATAACTGAGAATATCCCACATAGTACTTGATGAAAAATTATCTCTGTATTAGAAAAGAGGAAGTCGGTTGGTATAGATCTTATCATTCTATGATGCTGTGACATGCTATGACATCCTGAACATTCTTCTTGAGTGGAACGAGTCTAAATATGCACAGTGGCATAGTAGAACCTAAAAATTCATTTCAACATGTTTACCATGTGGAATCTTGAAGCACCTCATACATGGATGACCTCATGAGACTGTAGCCCTCTAAACAGGGTTATCAACATGTCCGTTCACACAATACCTGCTTTAAAGTAAAGCTCAGTACCAGTGTCAGGCAAATTAAAATTCTTATATTTTTTAAAGATTTTATTTATTTATTTTTGAGAGAGAGAGAGCATGAGCAGGGGAGGAGCAAAGGGAGAAGCAGACTCTCCATTGAGCTGGGAGCCTGATGCAGGACTCGATCCCAGAACCCTGGGATCATGACCTCAGCCAAAGGCAGATGCTTAACCAACTGAGCCACCCTGGTGCCTGGCAAATTAAAAATTTTAATCTTTATTATATTGAAATGAGGCCAGATTATTTCTCTATTGTGATCTCTTTTGAAATAAGCTTTTACATATTCTAATGCTTTCTTCTGAATGGTTCATATAAATTCATGTTTTCTCTAAAATATATTGTTTAGTTCACTTTGATCAACTTCAGCTCTCATTCTCAGTAAGAGACAACTAACCATGTTTAAGTCACTTTTTAAAATGATATATTCTGGGATGCCTCGGTGGCTCAGTTGGTTAACCGTCTGCCTTCGGCTCAGGTCATGATCCCAGGGTCCTGGGATCGAGTCCTGCATTGGGCTCTCTGCTCAGCAGGGATCCTGCTTCTCCCTCTGCCTGCTGTTCCCCTTGCTTGTGTTCTCTCTCTCTCTGATAAATAAATAAAAAATAAAATAAATAAAATGATATCTTCTTTTTGCATCTAGACCAGTTACAAATAGAGCACTTCATAATTTTCTTCTAAATTGAACATAAGCCTGGGTATTTTTTAGTGCCCAATATATTCAAATACCATTTTTCCTTGTTTTTAAAATGTTTAAAGGAAGAGATTGTATGTTTAATTAAGAATACATATCTGAAATGAAAATCTGATTTTGTGAAATTATAAATTCTGGTTTTCAAAGTGAAGATAATCCTGAAAGACAAATTATCTGAGCCTTGTCTGAGGGACTAGAACCCCTCCCCTTGTCCTAAACACCACACACACACACACACACACACACACACACACACCCATTCCCCACCAGTGTGACCAAACCAAGGAAAATGAGAAGCAGGAACATAGTTACACAAGTCACAGCCAAATAAGAAGAGTAAAAATAGTATCTTAAGCATTCAGAACCACCAATTTTCAAAGTGAGCCAGAGGGCAGAGCAGTAGCTATAGTTTCAAAGGGAAGTAACTACATCTTTCTAATCGGCTACCCTGTGATAGAACATCAACTGCAGTAAATCATGACTTAGTGTCCAAAGTGTTACATGTCAGATAAACAAGGGGAAGGCTCACTGGTGGGCTTTACTTGGGAAATATGCTTACTGCTATGCTTAAGAAACATATACAATAAATATATTCCACTTATGCCCTTGAATGTAATAGAATGCTTTAAAAATTTTTCAGCTTATATGTACATTGACCAGAAAATGTTCTACATAGAAACTGCATTTTGCTTGGGGTTTGAGCAGAGCCTTCCATAGGATATCTGTATACTTACTGAAGTTAGTGAAAAATAGGTAAACTGTGGTTTTCATGGTGTATTCCTCAAAGGCAGATCTCCTCAACCCTGGCACGATTAACACTGGGGGGTGGCTGTCCTGTGCATCAAAGGATGTTTAGCAGCATATCTGGCCTCCAGCCACTAGACACCATTAGCATGCCCCCCCAGGTGTGACAATCAAAAATGTCTCCAGATATTGCCAAATATCTCCAGTATAAAATCATCTCCGGTTGGAAACCGCTGTTCTAAAGATACAAGTTAGCATGGGCTTGGTCGGGATCAAACATGGGTGCTTTGTTCAACAAAATTTGGAAAATAAAATCCACCAATTAACATGGACTTCATAAAAATGTTGGTTCATTATTTAACCTTATCCTTTATCAGTTTTTTCTTAAATGGATTTCTACTATCCTGGGTAGATTACTAAACAGTTTTAGTTGAAAAAATTTGTTATGAGAACTAAAATTTCTGACATATCATGGCCCAGGTTAATGATAATGATAATGCTTAATCAAATATATCAAACAGAAGCCCACAGAATTCATCAGATTGTAGTCTACATTCTCCTGGAATTTGATAGGAAAAAAGATGTAAAGGATACCATTTTGCCATTTTCTTTTGGCAAAGAGGCTAGATCCATTTTGCGATCAAAGGTTACTTGCTTGGTTCTAAATATCATTGATATCAATCTGTGGAAATCTGTGTCTATAGTATACTCTCCAAGAATGTGGCTTTTTTAAAAAAGATTTTATTTATTTATTTGAGAGAGAGAGAGCTTGAGAGAGAGTACAAGCAGGGGCAGAGGGAGAGGGAGAAGCAAGCATCCCACAGAGCAGGGAGCCCAATGTGGAACTCGATCCCAGGACTCTGGGATCATGACCTGAGCCGAAGGCAGACATTTAACCAACTGAGCCACCGGGACACCGGAGAGTGTGGCTTTTTACTCTGGAAACCCTTACTGATGCCCCAGAGAGCATAGAAATTTAGTAGCTTAAGAAAAAAGCTCCCCCTCCGGTCCGGTCCTTCTCTCCCTCTTATATGTGAGGAAAGTAGAATATAACAAGATGACTCTACTCTTCAGATAAAGTCACCTTAATGGGTTTTGGTTTTTCTTTTTCTTTTGTTTTTTGTTTTTTTTTTAGTTCGGAAAACTATTGGTGATTGCTAAATGTTAGGAGATGGTAAGATTTTAGTAAAAGAAAACTGACGTTGTTTATAAATACTTCTAAAAGTGAACACGTTTTAAATACTGCACATGCGCCTTATAGCAGCAATCTCAAGTATCTTTTTCTTTTTTAGTACTAGACAAAATTCCAACATTCCTAGGATGCATTGGACCTGCCCACCTCCAAGAAGGAGAGATATCCCACCCTGCAGTATCTGGGATACTGGCTTATCAACTGTGACAAATGCACTATGCTGATGCAAGATGTTAATAATAAGGGAAATTGTATGTGTGGGAAGGGAATTTATGGGAGCTCTCACAACTCTCTGCTCAATATTTCTGTAAATCTAAGGCTTCTCTAAAAAATAAAGTTTATTAGTTTTTTTAAAATGGCTCTAAAGAAAACTAATTTTCAAAGTGATAAAAATGTGAAGTCTATCAAATTATGGTTCTTACACAAAAATGGAGCCATTGTTTTAAGCATCACTTAGATTTTTCAGTTGTGACACTGTTACTCAAAACTTTAATAATAAAGAAATCTATTTTTGAAGGGAAAATATATTGCAGATCCCAAGAATTTTTTCACATTGCTTTTAATACTTTATTATTTAAATTTGTGCAAATATTAAGCTAAATATAAGTCCTTTATGTTTACAAAACTAGGAAACAAAAAACTGTAAACCAAAGATGAAACAAAAGCAATAAAATGATATCTATTAGCATTCGTAAATGCGACAGGTGATATGTTGCTGAAACTAATCACTGCTTAAAATGTGAATATGGGTTTTTTTATTTAAATTCAATTAGCCAACATATAATGCATCATTAGTTTCAGATGTAGAGTTCAGTTATTCAGCAGTTGCCTGTATAGCAAGCTACCAGGGGAGCCGAATTACCACTCAAAGGGCTGCTCCGTGAGCATGGAGTTAGAAGGATATGTTTGAATTCATTATCATTAGGCTCAGATGGCCTGATGTGCTTCTCCTCCTAATACGATGGTGCTTCAGTGGACGTGGGCCTTTCAGAGTGTGCCGTGCCTGCCTGCTTTCAGATGGTGCTGTAAGGACTGAGGAGAGCCAACTCTTGCCTTGGTAACTGCTTTTTCTGCACTCCATTTCTGAACAAGATGTTCGTGACTTATTAAAATAGTCTTCTTTCTATTCTACTCTTGCATGTCATTTCTCTAGTTTACATAGCTTTTTACTCTTATTATTCACAGCAATAATCTTTATTGTAGAAAACTCAGTATATATAGATAAGCAAAAAATAAGAATATCAAATTAACCTGTAACCTACCACCCAGAGACAAATACTATTAATGTTATGTTATTTGTATTTCCAGGCCTTATGTTGTGAACACACACACACGTGCATATATAGCTATTAATAAACATAAAACATCAATGCCTCCCAGCCACAGACCATCACGAACATATCCGCAGTTAAACATGCTGGGGTACGGCTTATTGCAACAAAGGGAATCGTGGGGCACCTCGGTAACAGGGGCTAGAGACGACGTACGATTAGGTGACTTGGGGGAATGTTGAGGGCATTGTTGTGGATCCCAGGTGGGGATAAGTCTATGTTTCAGTATCTTACTACATTTTATCTGTAGGGCAGGGAGACTGGATAGATGTAAAAGCTAGAACCTGGCAAGAAGTAGCAGTCACTCGCGTGAGCAGGGCGGGGAGCGGGGGGATTGCTGGGTCATCTGGGGGCTTGGACAGTGTTCATGTTTGTGTTCAGACAAGTCGATGGGGCAGTTTTGTCCCTGTCTTGATCCATCATGGTTCGAGTCGCCTCTTTTGTGTTGTTGTTCCATGTTTTATGTTCAATCAAAAGACCCAAGCCCCAGATGTGGGTGCCTGCCGGTTTCTAGATGTCGGGCCTGCTTTGTATTTTCTCAAAACTTAGAGGGTTTTCAAGCCTACATTAGGCCTTATACTTGTTACTCTACGAAACCTCTACTGGGTGTAGATTCTGTAGGGTGAATCATACTGTTTTCCTCCTCTGGGCCTCTACAAGCATCCCCAGCCCACGCTACGATCTATTACCACACGGGCAAGTGGTGAGTGTTTCTTCACTCTAAAGATGAAAAGAATTTGCTGAAGGTAGAACTTTATTGCTAATGCTTTAGCTTTTTAAATGGGAGAGTAAACATCTAACACTTAGATGCAAAGTGAGGGCCAAAAGCTGGGCTGCGTTTTCTACTGGAATATTATAATCAGCACCCGGAAAGGCCCACCTGCTCCAGCCTGCTGCACTCTCATTTCCTTAAAGCAAGCTCCAGGGCTTCAGAGAAAATCAGTCACCAAAAAGTCATCAATACTTTTCTCTGTGAAGTTGTTCATTTCTTCCAGAAATACTCCATGGAGCATGGTATAAGTGTGTGAGGGCTGCTCTGACAAAGTACCACAGACTAGGTGGCTTCAGCAGCAGCAATTTATTTGCTCACAGTCTCAGAGGCTATAAGTTCAAGATCAAGGTGTCAGCTGGGTTGGTTTCTTCTGAGGCTTCACTCCTTGGCTCGTAGATCACCATCTTCTTCCTGTGTCTTCACATGGTCTTTGTGTATGTCTGTATCCTAATCTCTTCTTATAAAGACACCAGTCATATTGGATCAGGGCCCACCCTAATAATGTCATCTTAACTGAATTACCTCTTTAAAGTCTCTATCTCCAAATACAGTCACAGTCTGAGGTACTAGCAGTTAGGATTTCAGCATATGACCTGTGGGAGGGGAGGAGGACACGATTCAGCTCATAACAAGCACTCATTGCATGTCAATCACTGTTGTGCGCAGTGCTGCACCTGACCATGAGCTGCGCAAAGTGAAAACAGGGGGCCGGAAAGTCAGAAGTGGAGGAAAATGGATTCGGTCAGTCTCTCAAGCAATTCAGAGTTCCCAAGAGTTGCCGAAGATTTAAATCAGGGAAGTGGTAGGAAACTTGTATTGTGGAGTGCTCATTTGGGTTTTGATGTGGAATTTAGATTGGAGGTGGCCAAGGACAGTTAAGAACGCAATCCAATCGTACAAGTGAGAAATAAAGATCTGAGGGTGCAGTGGGTAACAGATCCACAAAGATTTGGGATATATTTAGGTGGCAGAATTAGAACCATTTATTGACCTCTCGGAAGCAGATATGAGGGAGAGTGAAGAACAACTCCCAGTGCTCTAAGTTGGGTGATTGGGTAGATGGTGACCTTATTAACTCAGAGAGAAAAATCAAGAAGAGGAACAGATTTATAAGGAGTTCAATCTAGGTATTTTGAGTTTAGGATTCTCTCAGCGATACCAAGTAGATGGTGAAAAGTGAATCCGGAGCTCACGGGAGTTGAGAGGGCCAGAGATATCGTTTTTTGTTTTTTTTTTTTAAGATTTCACTTATTTATTTAGCAGAGAGAGAGAGAGATAGCGAGAGCAGGAACACAAGCAGGGGGAGTGGGAGAGGGAAAAGCAGGCTTCCCGCCGAGCAGGGAGCGGGATGCGGGGCTCGATCCCAGGACTCCGGGATCATGACCCGAGCCAAAGGCAGACGCCTAATGACTGAGGCACCCAGGCACCCCCAGAGATATCATTTTGAAGTCATCAAGATGTAGTTGAAGGCTTGAAAGTAGATGAGCTAACACGAGGAAAGAGGCAGGAAGAAGGATGGCTCAAGAATGAGCCAGGAATATATGAAGAGGGTATCTCCAGAGACAGTGGTCTCATGGGATTCAAGTTGGGAGAAAACTCTTAGAAGAGGAATTGTATAAGTTAGTAGGTGCCGGTGGTGAAGAGACAAAATGCAGGAAAATCTAAGTGTTGCTCATATATAAAATGTTTTGTTAAAGAATCTGAAGCCAAAGGAAGACACAGTCTAAGGAGTAGTTCAAGTTCAGTGCTATGAAGTCACTGACTTTTCCATCATTCAATATAGTTTTCCTTTAGCAAATTTTATTTTGAAGTTCTCTAATACATCATATACTATTATGCATTATAAAAAAGTACTTTATTTTTAAAAGACCTGTTGCAACCTGCTGGGGATGCATCAGGAATTAGTAACAAGTGACAATGAAAAATGCTGCAAAAAAGTAAAAAAAAAAAAAAAAATGCCCATTGGGCTTATAAATAAGAAAGAGTAGCATGAGAAGAATGATGAGAAAAGCTAAATGAGGGAATGAAATGAGTAGGAAATGAAGCAATAAATGCAGCAATAAGCTCAGCTATGAATTTTTTTTTTTTTTAAGATTTTATTTATTTATTTGACAGAGAGAGAGAGGGGGAGGGAACACAAGCAGGGGGAGTGGGAGAGGGAGAAGAAGGCCTTCTGCCGAGCAGGGAGCCTGACTCAGGGCTCCATCCCAGGACATATATGGTGTGTCACTATGGGGGGTGGCATATAATAGGGACAGATCTTCAATTAATGTGGATTGCTATCGTAGTTGGAGTGATTATTGGAAGAAAAGAGATAGAATGGCACCCAGAGGGCAATGCCGAGTCATGAGAAAGTTGTATCTTTTATTATTTTGGGTTTTTTAGACAAGACCATGGTATATTTAAGAGGTAAGGGGCAGAAGCTTCTAGAAAGGGGAGGTTAAATGTATAAATGGAAAAGTGTAAGTCTGGGCAGGAACAAGAGAAGAAGGATCCAGAATATTGGTCTAGCCTTGAAGAGGAATAGACCCATTTCCTGTGAGACTGGAGGAAAAAAGATAAGTGTACATATGGTTATAGAATGCATGTTTAGGCTTTGCCCATGATAATGGTGATTATAGGAGATGTAGCTTCAATGAGTCTGTTGATGTGAGAAGAAAAGCCACTCCCCAGGGAAGAGACCTAGAGAGGACAAGATGCAAAGCATAGTTGGAGTGGGAGAGAAGTGAATGTCATCCAAGACCTGCAGGACAGGAACTGTATGGCTAAGGTGGAAAGACCATGCAAATCACATCTCTCACAGCTTCCACATTGAGCACTTACTACATACTGTACCATGAAAAAGCCAAGGCTAGTTACTATGTTATGTATTAAAAACAGATGTAAAATATACAATAAAATGAAAACTTTAATAAAATAATTGTTTCCAGTGACATGGAGTTTCCAGAAGCCCTGGGGAAGGTAAGGTCAGGTTCAGGAGAGGCAGACACAACACCTACAGCAAAGATTTTTCCAGAAGGCTCATTTTCTGCCTTATCTTATTTATGTTGGTGATGGTCATAACTGATTTTTGTCAGTGTTTGAATTTGTTTTTGCTCTTTATAAAAGTAATACCTACACCCAAATAACATAACAAACACCTCAATATATTAGGCCTCTTTCCAGTCATTTTTCCCCTGCATGATTACAGTTTCCCTTGTTTAGATTTGGGTTCAGCCTTTAGTCACTTTCAGCCACAGAAGAACCATTTAAGGGGGTGTCTTTCATGGAGAAAATGTTTTGTTATCTGTTTCTCATTAACTAGATTTTTATAAATTTTAATTTTATTTTTTAATTTCACAACTGGTTTTGCATACATTACCCTAATATTTAGTCTCTCTCTCTCTCTTTTTTTAAAGATTTTATTTATTTATTTGAGAGAGAGAGAGAGAAGGAGAGGGGGGAAGGTCAGAGGAAGAAGCAGACTCCCTGCTGAGCAGGGAGCCCGATGCGGGACTCGATCCTGGGACTCCAGGATCATGATCTGAGCCGAAGGCAGTCACCTAACCAACTGAACCACCCAGGCACCCTAATATTTAGTCTCTTTAAACGAAAAGTTATATATGCTTATGAGAAAAGATCAAATGCTTCAGACAGGTATAAGGTAAAAATTAAAAAGTTTTCACCCTTGCCTTGAGACACATAGGCCAAACACTCTAAAGAAAATCACTCTTAACAATTTTTCTGTATCATTCCAGAAGTTTACCACGAATTTTCATTAAACATATATGTAATGATCATCTTCTGTCTAGTACAGCACTGTACCAAGAGTCGGGGATTTAAAGGCCAACAAAACAGATTTTGTTGCTTAAGAAATTTATGGAATTTACAGCCCAGCAGGAGAATCAGGTAATAATCAAGAAAATAGCAGAACATACATACAATGACAAGCAAGTCAGATGACTGCGACAGATTGCTGTGACCTGGAATGATATGCATTGTATATCATTCTGCAACTTGGTTTTCACCTACTGTCATGGCCATCTTTCTGGGGTAATATGTGGGTGGGTCTGACTCATCTTTAACTGCTGGATAATAGTCAGACCATGGTTATACCATAAATCATTCAGCCATTCCCTGTTGACTGACATTTAGATTATTTCCAAAATTTTCCCACTTCAAACAGCACTAAAAAATTTTTATACTTACACCTCTGTGTTTTGAGGCACTCGACCCTTTACTGACATATACAGACAAATAGTCCCTCAATCTTTGGAATTTGACCAGGGTAGATGGTGCCAGACAAAATTATTCACTTGGTGCAGTGCTTTGTCTTTTCCTTAAAGCATCTGAGTTTCCAGTGTTGCTTAGGATAGTTTCTCCAACCTGGGAGGTTCCACAGATATTTTCCTATAAGTTGTTATTGTATTTTATTATGTTCTTTTTACTTTTAGATATTTAATCCATTTGAGATTTATTTTACATGGTGTGAGGTGCTTTCTTCTAAATAAATCTCCAGTAATGTCAGCACCATTATGAACAAAACCATCATAGATTAATTCCTCAGATTTGCTTAGATCAATTTCTGGACTCTCTACTTAACAATTTACTTTTATATTACTGTGTCAGTACTTTGCAGTTTGGTTTCTGTAGTTTTATACTATGTTGTAATCTTTGGTAAAGGCAAGTTCCCTTTTACCATTATTCTTGTTTTTCAAGAGTTACCAAATGGTCTATTATTATCAGTATAAATACTCCCCACTGGCAGACATATGTTGCTTTCAGTGAGTATTTTCTATTACAAATTCCTAGAACAAGTGTTTTTTATCATGTAATACAATTCTATGTAACACAAGTAGAGAACTAAAGCCACACATTAATGAGTCTCTCAACTGCTATAGGCTCACTTATTAGCAAGTGACACTCTGGTACACAGCTGTGTTATACACATGATTCAAATTCACATTTCCCCAAAATTAACAGCCATGACTCCAACAGTGTGAATATACTTACAATGTGTCGAACTCACAAACATTCAATCTCTCAATGTCAAGAACCTACTATGTAAACATTTGGCACCCTACTGGATTTATTCTATGGGTAGGCACAGCCTTTTGACCCTCAGAACTTTGAAGATCAAATGCTTAAATTGACTAATCACTTTAGTTTCTTTCTCTAGTGGTTATTTCTGCTCATACCTACTGCCAAATATTATCTCCTAACGTCTTTAAACAAGTCTTAGAAACAGAGGTTTGAGGCAGTTATCTTGACTGGGCAGGTTCTAACACTGACACATGACATGGCTTCATCTTCAAAGCCAATTCATGTCGTGGACTCCTGAAAAACATGTAGCGAGTGCCTTTAGCCTTATCTCATGGAGCAGCAGGTTCTGACACTGGGAGAGATGTATTTGCATTTCAAGTTGACCTTCCCCAGGGTGTTTGCTTGCCTCTTACACATTTACAAAGAGAAGATCCACTCAGTGTCTCTAAGGACCATTCTAAATTCATATCTACACTCCAAGACCATAATTATCAAACTGGAAGTGGATTTATTTACGAAAAATATAAATTACTTGGTAAGTGTAAAGTTGTGATTGTTAATGCCAGTGAGAAAATGTGGAAACCTTTACAACAGGGAATGTGATCTTTGTTAAACACTCCTAAAGATAACATTAATCACTTGTCTGTCAACCACACAGAACACCAAGATCCTAACCAGAGTACTCTTGGCTTTCAGTTTCAATTCTTATCAGAGGAACACCTGAGAGAGGTGATAGTTACCCAAGATCTTTGGCATGTTATAAATCCTACCCATGAATCAGGGGCTGGAGCCCCACTCCCATGCTTATTTTTTAAAACTCGGACTATATTTCCTTAGTCCCTCCATTCAGTTGCATTTGGTGAATTGTCTTTTAGTGTTATGCCCTGGATTTTGTTAAAAGCTTTCACCAAAAATATCAACATATAAATTAGGTCACTACATCTGCTCTAAATATATTATTAAACACTTATGTTCTGTATATCATTCAGTACCCCCTCTTGGAAAGTTGTACATGGCTTATCTTTAAAATTCAGTGTTAGAAAAATTGCATTTCCTCAAGAAATTGGTATGCTTCCTTCTCTCTATTGAGAATTATGCTTCTGTTTTTAATTAACTTCCAGGAAATTCCCATTCCTACCTGAAGATCAACTATAACAAATATCTTGGCATCTTGGTTTGCAAATTTTTTTTTTTTTGTGGTTTGCAAATTTATGTTGTTCCTTGACATGGTTTTAGTTTTCTACTTTGTTCCTATTTTCTCTGAAAGGTATTCTTTATTTCCATTTCTCTTATCTATTTTTTGTGGTTTTGCTGAAATACTTCAACTCTTTTGAAATAAAAACACCAGCCCAAGTTACCCTCTCCATGAGAAGTTCTGCTTCTGTTAACACCCTGTACTGCCCTCCTCCATCGCTGGGTTTCTGAGCACTTAGTGTCTCTAGCGACCGTTTTGACCCTTTCCTTTCATTGTGTCTCCTTGCATTGTTACATAGCTCTCTTGTCTTTCTCTTGTTGTCTTTCCAACTAACATCTAAGCAAAGAACATTACATTTTCTGTATCCCCCATAGTTCTTGGTACATGGAAGACACTTGAAAATCACTTGAGAAGGAAAGAAAGTAAGGAAAGAAGAAGGGAGGGAGGGAGAGGGAAAGGAATGGAAGTCCGAACTTAATGTTAAAAATATGAGCTGCCTGGAGGGAAAAAGGGACAAGGAAGAAGTCTATTGGGAATTGAGACAATTATCTAGCAATGGAGATAAATGCTTAGGTTGGTTTACCTTAAGAAGTTCTGGAGAGAAGTTTTTATTATTGTCTCCATACAAGGTCAGGTCATAGTCAGGGCAGGAAACACATACAACTCAATAGCACAACTGCAAAGGGTTTAGTGAAGGACTATTACAAGGTGTGGGCAGGTTCATGAACACTAACAGGGATGGCAAAGAGTTTTGGGAATAGCAACAGTACAAAGCCCTAGTTAGAAACATGGGAATGGAGCAGTTACTGGAACCCAAAGAAAGTACCTGTAGGAAAGGGGAAAGGGGCCCCTGACAGGAGGAGCATGGCCATGGCAAATGAAGGCCATGGCCAAACTACAGCCAGGCAAGGAGAGATCCTAGCGAATTAATATCCTAAACTCTCTCCTGCCAGCATTTCCCTTGGGCTGCTATAATCCCAGTGCCAGAAGCCAGAGGCAAGGGAGGACCCCTCTAGGGCTCAGCCTCTTAGGGGCCCAAGATAGAATGGAAAGGGGTAAGAAGTATATAGAAGGGCAACCAGAGAATATCCAGCACCCCACACTTGGCTTTCACAGTAAGGGCTTATTTCAGAAGGATTCTATATTTGTAATTAAGGGTGGAAATGGAGTGGAGGGGGTACTTGAAATAGATGGGGTAAAACACAGAAGTAAGAAGGCCTAAATCTCTTCAATAGACACACAGAATCTTCAGAATTCCATATGAACACAAGCCATCACTTAAGGCTCAAAGCGTCTTTCAAGTATTTCAAAGCTTACCTTTGCTTTTTGATACAATAGAGCTGCCTTCATTTTTAGATTTTTGTCTCACACAGGCTCTTTTACTTTTGGAGGATCCACCCCCTAATATATCAAGCCTATTAAAATATACCCATCATAAATGCAGTTGATTAGTTGACTTGTCTTCTTTTGTAGGCATTTGATAAACATGTATTTTTCATTTTTGCAGATTTGTTTTTGTATTTCAAGGCACAACAATTTTCAGCTCCCACATACATTTTTGACCCTGAAAAGCCTTCAATCCTTATGGAGCACTGGGTGTGAATCATGGAACACTACATCAAAAACTGATGATGTAATGTATGTTGACTAACAAAACATAATAAAATTAAATTAAAAAAAAAAAGCCCTCCATCCTTAGTCCTGTGTCTGTAGTAGTTACTGGATAAAATGAGCCTGACTTCCTCCCTTCGGTGGGTGTAAAGCTTATTATCTGATGACAATATCACCTCCAGAGAGCATCTGCTGGTGGTTGGATCTGATCTGGTTTATGGTGTCCTATCTCACACTTCCAGAAACCCAGCTTATTTCTTCTTTAAGGGTCCAGTAGTTGGGGCGCCTGGGTGGTTAAGTGTCAGACTCTTGGTTTTGGCTCAGATCATGATCTGAGGGTCATAAGATTGAGCCCCACGTCGGGCTCAGCACAGAGTCTGCTTGAGATTCTCTCCCTCTCCCTCTTCCTCTCCATCTGCCCCTCCCCCCACTCATGCACACACTTTCTTTCTCCTAAAACAAACAAATAAAATCTTAAAAAAAAAAAAATGTTCCAGTAGTTTCATTCCATGTGTCAATGTCATGTCACCTTCTGAGATTCCTCAGAGAGGGACAAGACATGTGTTTCTGTGAATTCACTTTTGGACTTTTCAAAGATTTCTTAGGAAACACCACCCTGGATATTCAGCCAGGTAGTTAGATAATTGATCAAATCAATATTACTAAGCACAGAAATGATGATCTTTTGTGTCCCACTTGGCAGGAGCAAACAAACAAAATGCCCACCACGTGTCCGATTCTCACTGTCCTGGGCATGGTCACATTCATTCTGTTGCCTAATCTTTCCAATAACCCTTTGAAGTTGATGTTATAATCCCCCGTGTACAACAGACGTATCTGATACTCAGGAATTCAGGTGATGTGCCTGAAACCCACATCGGGTAGGAATGAAATTACATGTGCCCCTGGAGTCAGTGCTCCTGAGAAGTGTGAAGCTGAAGTTTTGATCTTTCTTATTTTGGTAGAAGTATCGTATGTGTGTAAAATAATCTTTTTGCATTTAATGTGGCATTAAATGTGTTAGTGACTGTTAGTACACCTATAAATAGTTAGAAATCAATCGACTTGATCTTACTACTAAAGCAGTTGTAACTGGAGCTAGTGAAAAAGGGATAAAGAGAAGTCTTCTCTTGAATTTTAACCAGCACTTTCTTGCCTCTCATATCCCTAGGGTAACTTTGCCTGCCTTTATAACTCAAGGAACACATACAATAGTGCATTAAAATGGCTTGTTTGGGTGACAAGTTCTTCCCTGTGAACTTCCTGAATTTGCTTTACTACTTTCTTATGTATTAACAGCTCAGTGATGAGCTTACATTTTAGCTTTGAAATACTTTAGAGATAAATCTGTAGATTTTATAGATATATTACTAGGTACTATTGTTCTTACTAAAATGCAAACTCCTTGAGGGCAGAGATTCTTGTCTGCTGTGCCCATTGCTATAATCCCAGTGCCTGAACTATTTAAAAAAAGAGCTCACACACAAAAAAATGTTAATGAATTATAAATACATTAATTTTACTTTTTTCTTTCAGAAAGGACTCTTACACTAGCTTTAAAAACTGTACCCATTTTTCAATCTGCAGTAAGTCCTTCCTTTGGTAATGGTTCTAGGTAGTATAAATAAAGTCTGCCACCAGGGCACCTGGGTGGCTCAGTCAGTTGAGCCTCTGACTCTTGGTTTCAGCTCAGGTCATGGTCTCAGGGTCCTGAGATGGAGCCCTGCATCGGGCTCCCGGCTCAGCATGGAGTCTGCTTGGGATTCTCCCTCTCTCTCCTTTTGGCCCTCCCCCCTTCTCTCTCTCTCTCAAATAAATAAAAAAAAAAAAACTTAAAATAAAATAAAGTCTGCCACCACCAGCAACTGTGTAGATGGAGTGACTGTCTGAGTTAATGCCTATCCCAGTCTAGGTCTCAGTCATAGATACTGAGAATTTGTTAGAATGTATTAGACTGCAGTCCCCAGGAGTGCAGGAGCCACAACTTTCTTCTTGGTCACAGCTGTCTGGCCATCGTCTAGCAAAATGCCTCACACAAAGTCACCGCTCAGTGGATATTTGTTGAGTCACTAAGTGATGACAGAATCTAGAATTATAATTTAGCACAGTATTCAGTCCTGAGCATATGCTTAATAAATGTTTATTGAATTGCCTTCACTGATGTTCAAAAACAGAATCACGCCATGCATTCCAAAACTAAGTAGGCATTATATTTGAATTATCAGCTGTTTTGGATTATCTATGGGACTCTGCCCCACTGTTAGGGTGGTAAATTAAGATCTTACTGCATCAGCAAACCAAATCAGAGTAGTATTTGGTTTCCACTGGGCTAGCTTACTATATTCCAACTATGGCATACTTAATTTTAAAGCTGATGCTTACCATGATATCACTACTATTCACTAATCCAATAATATGGCTTCTTTCTAGAGTAGTGTGTTATTTACTAATAGTCCTTCTTTATTTCTTCCTTCCCGCTTTCCTTCCTTTTTCTTTTTTCCTGTCTTTCTTAACTCTGACTGTCATATAAGGATGTAAATGTCAAAAGGCAAGGATCTGGGCACCTGGGTGGCTCAGTCAGTTAAACGTCTATCTTTGGCTCAGGTCATGATCCCAGGGTCCTGGGATCGAGCCCCACATTGGGCTCCCTGCTCAGTGGGGAGTCTGCTTCTCCCTCTGCCTCTCCGCACCTCTTGTGTTCTTTCTCTCTCTCTCACAAAAATAAATAAATAAAATCTTTTTAAAAAAAAAAAAAGGCAAGGATCTTGATAATACTGACGAGTCTAGAAATGTTCAAGAACAATGAAAAGACAAGCAGCTTTGGAGGCAGACACTTGACCTTATTTTTATAATATATGGTCCATCTTCCCGGCTCTCGAGCCTGTGTTGCACCAGCTTGCACTAGAAGACACAAGCTTCAAGGTTCTACCCACTCATTCTCTCTAGTTCCCATAAGAAATAAAGTACTTTGACTTTGGTTCCAACAAACATAACAAGACATCAACATGCTTCACATTAGGTCAAATGAATCTAAAAATATACATACATGACACACACCACACACACACACACGCACACACACACACATGCACATACACACAAGTACAAACACATTGTAAATAGATAGCCAATTGGTGAACACCCCAAATCAGAAAGATCACACATTTCTAGTCTTACTTTGCCTTACGACTGGCAGCTTGCCTGTAACAGAAGTCGCTAAATGGAAATATTTTTTAAGACATCTGACACGAAACTAGTTGTTTCTGAATAAGTCAATCGAACAGGATCACAGAAGATAGAGTCAATAGAGGGGAAAATGATGCCACCAATACAGACATCACCACTTAAGTAAAGGAGACGATGTTTAAGTAAATACACGGTGTCATCTGGTCTATAGAATTGTGCTACATCAGTTGTCCAGGAGAGTTTAGCTCTGTTCAATGTTAATAAATTAATCACTATATAAGTAATTATAAAATATGAAATATTCAAGAAGTGAAAAAGCCTGATGCATGGCCAAGTTCTCCCACAACCCGGAACATTTTTTATTATAGATACAAATAAATTGACCTTAAGTTTTAAAATTTTAGTCCATTTTATTAAGAAAAGTCTCTTCCCAGTATCACCAAGACAATTTTCTTCCCTCTTAGTGAAGTCTTACAAATCTCTCGGCTGAACCATTAGAAAGATCTTTTGGTATGCTCTTTTGTATTTGAAATATCTCCTGCTTGAAATTAAATTCAGTCTTAAAATAGCAACTATATCATCTCCTAACCACTTCCCATTAATAACAGCGAACTCCAGAGATAAGTAAAGCAGCCTTCATGTGTCTGGAAAAAGAACCCTATGGATGATTTAAACCTTAAGAGTTGGTTACTTGTTAAGAAACCGTGCATGCACATTTGTCAATATGAATGCCAGAAAGAAATGAAATCTGAAAAAAGTGAAATCATTATACCGCACAGACTAAATCTAAACAGAGTTCAGCTTTTGTCTTTCACCATTATTTCTTCCAGGGCTGAATAAACACTAGCTCATTAACGTTGCCTTAATTCTCCCTAAAGTACAAGAGGATTCTGGAGAACGCAGATAGTATACAAGAGCTCTCTTGATGCTGAAGTTTAGAGGCACTCATTCTTCAAAGAAGGTGAAGTCTGATGCCTGAGATAAATGCCCTCATCTGCAGTCATGATTGACAGGTGCATTTGGTCAGTTGTATGGGGGAAGGGAAGGGGAATGGAGCCTGAGTCCCAGGGCAGGAGGGCCCTCAGGTGAAAGGCTATTTCATAAAACTGCCCACAAATACCTTCTACCTTCGCAAAACCTCCTCAGATCAGTGTCTGCAGAGGCTAACAATGGGCAACAAATGCTCTTCTCTGAGCCTCCATACAGTTATTCTTTAAAGACAGTTCTATTTCCTTGGTAAAGCCTCTTTCGAGGTGCTAAATTTAGCCCTGCCAATGAGAAGAACAGGTGGTGTGTGACACCACCAGACAGATCCGTCTCCCATCATGCTTTCCTGAGGCAGCCAATCAGCCGGGGATGTGGGGCTGTCAGCAGATCGGGCAAATAAAAAGGCAGAGCCCAGCCCTGGCTCTTGAGCAGTCGTGCATTCCCAGCCTCGCCTCGGGTGTAGGGATTGCATAGAAAAGCAAAACTACACAGTCTCGGACTGTGTAGTTTTGTTTTTAAGTTTAGAGGCTCACCGATTCATGTCGGAGATGGTCGAAAAAACCAGCTCCAGATAGGACGTCGTTTCGGAAGCAACCTGGGGCTTCGTCCCACCCTTTTTGGGCACTCTTGAGAAATCAGGTGAGCGGCATCTTTACTTTTTTTTTTTTTTAATAGTAGAGTCCCTTCCTTATGGATTTCTAGTTCCCAGTTAGAACTTCGTATTCCGGCGTAGGCGACCTGCCTATGTAGGGGTGTTTGTCTAACTACTCGTTGGTGTTACCGATCCATTATTTAAATCTGCTCGTTCAGTTTTCTTTAAAAAGTTCAGTGCTTTGGCGAATCAGCCCAGGCAGTGATTCCAATTGTGTGAACCCACCCCATGGTCTTAAAAGTGTTGAAGCCGAGGTCGGAAATGGTGATAGAAATGTTTGCATCTGTCCTAGACTCTTTTTGTCTGCTGAGAATGTTCAAGGTTATGTTACTCAGTGAAAAAGTGAGACGCACCAAGAATAGCTCTGATAAAATGCATGTGGTATCAGCTACACCCTGATGACTTTTTAAGGGAATCGACTGCTGAGGGATCAGTTGCGGGACAGTGACAGAACACTTGCCCGCTGTCAGTCAACAGTGGAGAGTTTATTTTGGGAGCATGACATTTTAGATGCATACCTTCAGCCCTAATTACACAAAGGCCGTTCAAGAGCAAGTGCTAAAGCAACAAAATGGACCTATCCACTAGGAATAAATGACCAATTTAGACAAGTTAATTGTGACATATTTAGAAATTTGGGGGAAAAGCTACATTATAATTGTTTTATAAAATACCCAGTATCTCATGTATTTTAATTCATAATCAAATGATATGATATGAGCTAAATGTTGGTGTTAAGGGCAAGAAATAATATTTTAGAGACTTTTAATATCTAAATGCCCTTTGACTTCCCATCTTCCTGGATTTAGATTACTCATCATAAATGCCTATAAATGCATTGGTATATAATACCTAAATGGTGCAAAAGAATATAGCTATTTTTAGAAGATGCACTAGATTGTAAACAGGGAAAGCGAGGCATAAAAAGTTATTTGTCTTACATGTAATATGCTATATGGAGTTCTTGACAAAAGATTCACAAAAACTTTTGGATATTATTTGAACTTTCCAAATATACATTTTATTGTCTTGGAATCCTGGTTTCATTTTCTTTTTAACGAAGTAAAAAGTTACAATAAGGCACAGAATTATTACTAGAAAAATCACCATTCCATAAATTTTTAGTGAACAGAGAATTTTGTGAAAAGCAGTAATGAAGTATCTGACAATTGAGAATCTGCTTTTTATATCAGAATAGTGGAGTAGTTGCGTTGAATAATGTGTTTGTGCATCAGAAAATTCTTCACATCATCTCTCTGGAACTGACGGACAAAGGACTTTCTTCCACTTAAAAGGACTTAACTGCAAATTTCACATTCCTTTCTTTGATTTGGAATATTTGCATTGAGAAAGCACGAGGCTTTTAACTTTTTTACATTTTACAGCAGTGTTCTCTCTGTCAGATTTGGACCTTGTTCCTTACTAAGTACTCAAGTCAGTAGTTTTCTTTCAGCTCTGTAACAAAAGTTGGCCAATTCATGTAAGTTTAAATTTTCCTGACTACTGACTTCAACAGCACCATTTATTGAGCAGTTACAATATGAAGAAATATTAGAAATAGAAAGCACTGTAAGCTGTCTATGAAAGGTTTGCATAGTCAGTAAGACTTGCCAGAACTTTCCAAGTAAGGAAAGAAATTGAAAAGCTCAAATTTTTAGTTTTGGTGACTATTTTAAGCAGCCGCCTGGATTACTTAAAGCAATACTAGTAAGACCCAAATCTACGCCAACCTTAAAAATATAGTGAGGGAATGAAAAATACTGGGAGGAAGGAAATTTTTTTAACAATTATCTCTCAGCCATTGAACCGATGCACAGATCCATTCTGTTCTTTCCACACTTCTTTTATGGTGCTTCTCTACTCCCACTTATTCCAGTTTTCCTCTTTCCATCTCTCACTTAGGTGTCCCATCCTTGGTAAAACGGAATTTCCCTCTTTGACCACTAGAGGGCATTCCTTGCTCTGCTTTCCCTTTTTTTTTTTTTTTTTTTTTTCATTTCTCTTTAGACTTGCTACTCTATTAGGCTCCAAATCAATGCAGAGTCCTGTGTTCAAATTGAAACCACGAAGGAGAAGCCCGACCCATCCCTCTAGGGCCCACAGATGATCTCAGGAGCAATCTGTTTGGAAAATGTGTGTCTCCACCATCTCCAGAGTAGCTCGAGTGGCCCTTGGCTGGGACCTTCTAACGTCTTTTCTCTTCCTTTTCAGAGTGCCTGAAAAGATGACAACTCAAGCACCGACGTTTACGCAGCCGTTACAAAGCGTTGTGGTACTGGAGGGTAGTACCGCAACCTTTGAGGCTCACATTAGTGGTAAGCTCACGCGTGCGCACTTGCCTGCGCCTCGCCTCCTCCCCGCCCCCGTCTGTGAACTTAGCTGTAGGACTCGACACCAAGTTTAAGCCCGGCTTTCACTTTGTAAAATTGGTCCAGCTGGATGGAAGGGCCATCATAAGGGTATACCGTCCACAGAGTACTGACAAAATCTGACAATATAATGGCTTGGAAATGTTTTATTCATATTTATAATTCCACGAAGCAAATAATTAGCATTGGATTAAAATTGCTGTCAGAATCCAGCAGCTAAGTACGACCAAATTTGGTCATTCTATATTTGGGTTCAGCTGCAGAGCCAGACTGGAAGCCAGGAACCGAAGCCCAGTAGGGGCGGGCCGTGGAGCTGCGGGGCAAGGAGGCTGGGGCCCACTCCAGGTGCCCGAGAGTGGGAAATAACAATACTGTGGACTATTCTAAGAAGCAGAAAACTTTCAGTGTTGAGCTAACTCCTAATGATCTTATTCTTGTATTTTCAATCTTTATTAAGGGATTCTAGTGAATTAAGATTTGCCAATCTTTGGAAATGACAACAAAAAATAATACATGCCACCAAAGAGAAACAAAGATTGACCTCTGAATTTTATTTAAAACAAAGTTAGGGTTTTTCCCCTTCTCTTTCTTCTTCATAACTCAGTTTAGAGTTCCAAAAAATGCATGATTTCTAGGACTTACCATCTTCTGGAAAAAATGGGGGTCATCTACAAACTATATTATAAATAATCTTGAAAATTGTTTAATCAGTATTGTCTCTGTAGTATCCTAACTGGTCATATAAAATGGCATGGGTTAATTGAAAATCAAGTTTACACCTCCATGGTCTACTGTCCCTTTTTTTTTTTTAATTTTTTGACTTCTAATAAAGATATAAAATAAGATCTCTTCCTTTCTCCTTTCATTTTCTATTTTATGTGCCAATCTTATTCCTAATTGGATAAGACGTTTACATTGCACAAAGATCACATAATCAGTCTTCATTACTGATTGTATATACATATAGAGACCAATTCCATTCTTCTCACACATGATATACTCTGACTTTCCAATAATACGATTATATATCTTGTAAAGCTCAGTAACTTTTGAATTGTGCAGAACACAGTTGGCTTCAGTGGGAATTTTGCCCATTTGTGGAGTAGTGCAAGCTTGCTTCTTCGTAGCTTCTTGTTCCGTCACACTATGTGCTAATAAATTATTAAGAAAACACCCCTGAAAATATTTGACATTCATGAATTAGTCAAATAAACTACTCACTTGGCCGTGGTGGGAAATTGATTAATATAAGGACAAGAAAATAAATGTTCTCTTGGTTCTCTTCACTTCCTCCATTTTAATATAAAATAAACCCTGCTCTGAATTTGCTTCATGCCTTCTCAATGTACAGAATTTTAATATACTTAAATTATCAAACCACGTACATGTAGTTCTTAGCTCCACAATTTATGGCGACTGAAGAGCATTCAGCTTTTCTACCTGCAACTCCAGGAGTCTGTGTTGTTCTGTAAGACTAGGTTTGGCTTTGTGTCTTCTTCTACGAGAACCCACTTCTCTCTCTGCACTTTGTTTTACTGATTACACATTTGAAAGGCAGGAGAGTTCAAGGAGACAGTGTCCTTGCAACCACAGAGGAGGGACACAGATGGGTTTGTCCTCTTGGGCTTGCTAGGCAGCCCTTTTAGATCCTTTGCTGCTTTTGTTCTTTACTTGTTTCTGAAGAGGACAACAGTCACTTTTTATTTCAAAGTTTCCTTGGCTTTACGCTTTTATAAATCCCCTTCATGATTTTAATGATGTCTATTAAATTGTACCTGGGAGAACCCGGGACAGGAGGGCAAGAGATAGAAATTCTAGTCTTCTGTGTGCACCGCTAGCTGAGGGACCTTGGGAAAAAACACTGAGCCTCTTTTGGCCTCTTTCCTTTCCTATTAAATGAAGGTGTTGACCTCTACACGAACCCACAGACCTCCCTAATTATCTGCAAGCGGACCCTGGGGTTAGGACAAGGCAGTGAACATGGCGGGACAGAGCGGAGGACGTTGCAGGGCCCCATTCCAACATAAAGATGAATTGTGTTTGTGCTCCAGGTTTTCCAGTTCCTGAGGTGAGCTGGTTTAGGGATGGCCAGGCAATTTCCACTTCCACTCTACCCGGCGTGCAGATCTCCTTTAGCGATGGCCGCGCTAGACTGATGATCCCCGCCGTGACTAAAGCCAACAGTGGACGATACTCCCTGAGAGCCACCAATGGATCTGGACAAGCGACTAGTACTGCTGAGCTTCTTGTGACAGGTAGGCTGGAGGGGACCTGCCTGTCCTCTGCCCCACCCCCAGGGCATCTCCAGTCCATGGGGAAGGAGGTCCAGGAAGAGCTACTGAGGAACAAGTAGATGCAGCTAAGATCTAGAGAGGGACCTACTGGAGGCTGAATTGATAGCAGAGTAAAATTTAATTCTCCTCTCAAAATCCAGCACAAAATTGGCTGAGAATGTTTCCTCTATACACATATTAAACACTCAAAAGTATATTAAGGGAATATTACAAACCATGTTTCTGAGCAAGTGGAAAGGCTTGGAGCCTTGTTTATAAGTCTACTAAGGAAACAGGTGCATCACCAGGAATTTACACGGTAACAAGCTTCTAGATGATTCTGAAGCAAGTGCTCCAAAGACTGCCCATTTAAGAAACACTGCTCTTATCTATAAAATTCAATAATTCTTTACTTACTTTCCATATCTAAAACTATTATACCGTGGACATACACAGAAAAAGGCAGATGCGTGACACAGTTTCCTCAGAAAAGTTACCACCAGTCTTCTTTGCCCCTGTCATTTCTCTCCATCCTTCACTTCCTGGTAAGATGTTAATCCATAGAACATTGTGTATTACTTTACACATGGCAAACAGTATCTGTATAACGAGCTACATAATGTTATATGTGATTAGCCAATACACTATACCACCAACACTCTTCAAGTATAGGGCTGTTATGGATGCATCAGGGAACATCATGTGTGAACTTTAACATACATCCAGAAAATTCAGAAATGAAAAGTGCACAGGGGTGACAGGTTGTTTATTACTCAAAAACATGTTAAAATCGATCCCATTCTCTCTTCACATTTCTAAAAAATTTCTTTCAACATAATGGACCAAAAAAATCCCCTTTCTGTAGCATGACTAACATTAAATCATGTCACTATTTGGAATAACATTTAAATGCAAGTAAATATTTGGGTTATTTGAATACTGATCAATTTGGAGACAATTTAGGATTTTTGACATCAAATTAAGAGTTAGTGATTCTGTAAGTCACAGGTACAATTATCAAACCAACCATCAGAATTCATTTTAATGCAATTTACTGAAATATGCAAAATTACTTTAACAGGTTAAGATAGTGCTAGATGTGAGGCTGGGAGGAAGTGTCCGAAAGATTCTCTAAAAATGTTACAACAATATGGAGGTTTTTTCTTAAAAAAAAAAAAAAAAAAAGGAAGGATGGAAGAGAAAGGAAGGAAGAAAGAGTGGTGGCTTACAGCTCCTAAACAAAAACAGCAAATAAAAATAAAATATGGTGGCAGGATTACCTTCTGCCATCTTCTGGCTCCTTTCTTGCTATGCTATGCATGAACTGGGCTCAAGGACAGTCAAGGGTGTTTGGTTCAGGGAGTCACTGCCTCGTTTTGGAAATGGAGCTGTGATTGTTTAAAAATAACCTGTCGGGAGTACCCTCGCTGGCGGTCCTGATTTTGCTCGCTTCCCCCTGCAGCAGAGACAGCGCCACCCAACTTTGTTCAACGACTGCAGAGCATGACCGTGAGACAAGGAAGCCAAGTACGACTCCAAGTGAGAGTGACCGGAATCCCTACACCTGTGGTGAAGTTCTATCGGGATGGAGCGGAAATCCAGAGCTCCCTTGATTTTCAAATTTCACAAGAAGGCGACCTCTACAGCTTACTGATTGCAGAAGCATACCCCGAAGACTCCGGGACGTATTCAGTAAATGCCACCAATAGCGTTGGAAGAGCTACTTCGACTGCCGAATTGCTGGTTCAAGGTATGTGCTGGAGGTGGAGAAATTGGGAGAAGGAGAGAGGACTTACTGATGGAGGCCGAAGTGGGGCCGGAGGTCCTCCCGCCTCCCCTCGGAGGCTTCAGGGATGCTGCGAGCTGAAACCGAAGCTGGCTTTTCAACACCCATGAAAAGAAAAGTCTCTGAGATTCCAAGCAGGAGCTCAGAATCACTGACGCACTCTGTGCTTACTAAGCCCAGTAGAAACTAGAAAGTATTTCAATTAAGTCATCTGTTTTCAAATTATTGACCAATAATGGATTTAAAAAAAAATGGTTCTAAGTAAATTCTTACCTAATAACGAACATATTCTATTTTAAAACCTAATTTATATTCATACAAAATCCAAAACTTCCTGCATTTTCCTCCATTGAGACAACTAGAAAATTTTCTTGACTCTGTAGTCAGAATTAGCATCATCTCTTTAGAAATGGGTCACCCTGCCTCCTCCTGAATAGCTGTCTTTCCCTTCCCACAGGTGAAGAAGTAGTACCCGCTAAAAAGACAAAGACAATTGTTTCGACTGCTCAGATTTCAGAAACAAGACAAACCCGAATTGAAAAGGTATTTTTCTATACTGTTGGTTTTCAGATCTTTCAGATCGTTGCTTCGCCAACCGTTCCCCCTGAACATGGGCTTTGTTTTCATCTTTTACAGAAGATTGAAGCCCACTTTGATGCCAGATCAATTGCAACAGTTGAAATGGTCATAGATGGTGCCGCTGGGCAACAGCTGCCCCATAAAACACCTCCCAGGATACCTCCGAAGCCCAAGTCCAGGTCTCCCACACCACCGTCCATTGCTGCCAAAGCGCAGTTGCCTCGACAGCAGTCCCCGTCGCCGATAAGACACTCCCCTTCCCCGGTCAGACATGTGCGGGCACCAACCCCGTCTCCCGTCAGGTAAAGCCTTTTAAAGTAGAGCAAGTCATTGTGCATTTTTGAATTAGGTTTCATCCAATAAGATGAGAAATAAGAAGACAAAGAAGGAAGAGAAATAGAAGGAAGCAATAAAAAATGTAGCATGTGAGAAAGGAGGTAAGCCGAAAGGTCCTGAATCCTCACTGTCACAAATCTTCACTGTCCACAGGTAAATTGGACGACTTTATAAACTCTACTTCTGAATTCCTATTTGTATTCCATTTAACAAACATCTGCGTTAAAAGCCAAGAGAAAGCCGTGAAATAAAAAGAGCACAGAATGTAGGGTTGGAAGCCCTATGTTCCATCAGCCTGACCGTTTGCTAACAGTGTGACTTAGGGAAATAATTGTAACAATGAAATAGTTGCTATTATATATTGGCCACTTTCTCTCTATCAGACATTTGATTGGCATTGTATGTATATTATCTCCTTAAATATTCACAGCAACCTCTAAGAATTATCATTCCTAATTTTATAGATAGGTGAGTGGAGCTAGAGGTTAAATAATTTGCTTAGGGTCTTAGTCATACCATTTGCACATTAAAGAAAATCACAATAAGAATGATCTCAAGGAGGGGCGCCTGGGTGGCTCAGTTGGTTAGGCGACTGCCTTCGGCTCAGGTCATGATCCTGGAGTCCCTGGATCGAGTCCCGCATCGGGCTCCCTGCTCGGCAGGGAGTCTGCTTCTCCCTCTGACCCTCCCCCCTCTCATGTACTCGCTCTCTCTCATTCTCTCTCTCTCAAATAAATAAATAAAATCTTTAAAAAAAAAAAAAAAGAATGATCTCAAGGAGTGTTGTGAGGATTCAGTGAGATAATTAGTTGAAGGTACTTTGTATATGGAGCATAAGAACATTTGTATAGTTATTTTCTGATAAGAAGTAAAACCTTCTAAATATTTTGCATTTGCTTGTGTCATTTTCCATAGAAAATACGATGGGTTTCTATGCTTAGTTAATATGGAGGTATTTCAGAAAGTAAGCATGTATCATCAGGGCTCAGAAATTCTATAAACAAGTGTAGATTATCCATAACAAATTTGAAACTTTGGAACTTGGCTTAACCTGCTGAGGTTTTTAATATGATGAACTGAAAAAATGTCCAAAATTTGGGGTAAACAAGAAAATGTTTCTTGATCAATTTATACCATTGTTTTAGTGTAGAGAGAGCTCCCCTGCCAAGAAAAATTTTAAAAGGAGAATAATAAGCAGATAGTTGACCTAAAAAATATTCAAATTTACTTAAGTTACTGAAATCAAAACACTGTGGTATTGGTAAGTGAATAGAAAATACACCAGAGAAGCAGAACAGAGTGTCTAGAAATAAATTCAAGTATCCAGTAGATTCCATTTTTAATCAAAGTGACTTTTCAGTTCAGTGGGAGAAAGGATATTTTACTTGATAAAGAATGCTGGCCCAATTAGCTATCTTTTTGGAAGAAAACAAATATAAACCTCTCCCTCACACCATTTACAAAATAAATCTCAGCCTGACTAGAAAAGCTAAATTAAAAAATAAAAACTAAAAAAAAATATGAAACTATTTGGGAAAACATTTGTGAGGGAGAGCTTTTAAAAATAGATTTGGAGATTCAACTATATTAAAATAAAAACGTATGTATGGCAAAAATTAGGTCATTGCTAAACCAAACAGTGCATTTGTGAAAATATTTTAGAAGTGTCTCTTCCTCAAGATATTTCATTGTTTCTGCCTTGAAAGTATTATATCAAATATACAATGGCTACAATATGAATGGTAGAAGCCTCAAAACCTTGCATAATGTACACGACTGTATACGTTGATGCTCAATAAGAACCCACAAAGAAGCAAAGTGCAAACAGTAGATCTAGGGGGGAAGTGTTGCAACAGTTATGACAAAGAACTAAGTAGCAAATATATTAAAAAGCTTCCACAAATTAATTTTTAAAGGAAAAAATAAACAACACAAATGGAAAAAAAGTGAACAGAAGACAAGCATTTCACACAAGAGGCGATGCAGATGTCCAATAAATATATGAAAAATGCTAGATATTTTCCAATTTTTATTATATTGGCCACTATGAAAATTAAAGGTACTTGCAAACACTAATATGAAGGAAGACTTGAACCAAAAGCTCAGTTTTAAAAACATGTCTAGCTATCAAATAAATAAAGTGTTCTGTCCCAGGCTAGCTCCAAGTTTGCACACCATGAAATCACAAGACAGGCCAAATGTGATTTCTGGGGGAGATAACAACCTCACTGTATTTTTAATCCAAGCCTAAGGGTCATTTAAAATTACAGAGCCTCCCTGATTCCGTGGAGCATTTTGACTGTCTTTAGCAGCTCTGGCAGTTCATTAATAACACTCCCTGTTACTTAGTCCCGAAATTTGCTTTAAAGTAAGAAATAAAAATAGCAATTTATAGAGAAAATAATGGCTATCCAAGATAGACTACTTCCTAAAATGTCTAATGGTTTAATCTTGATTTTTGTCGTAGAGTAAGGCAAACATATTTTGTTGAATAAGGTACGTGTATCTAGCTGTGACCCAGTGATTATGTTTTATTGTAAGAGCAAAAATAAGCACTTTCCTATAATGACTCAAATTACATTGATTTTTCACAGTTATGGGCTTACCTGCAGCCTGCTGCTAATCACTCATGTCATGCTAATCATGTCTTTAACTCTTTTTGAAATAAACTCACTTTATGATGAAGAGCAAGAATGAGGCACAGGTTGAAACTTGGAAGTACATGTCACTTTGCTTTTCTTCAGTTGGTATAGACCCTACATTTAGAACAGTGTTAGATGTCTTTGTTATATTTCTAAGGCAGTCACTTTTAAAATAGAGACATGTTCCCCTAGATTTCCCTTTACTTGATTAGGACTTCATGAATAAAATGTAAATTGATTTTCACCAAAAAACCGTTCTTCAAGAAAAGGACTAAACGTGGAACTGGTTAATATTGTAGTGTACTATTAAGTTACTCTGTCATTTAAAGCAGATACCAACCGTGCCTTGAACCTTAATTAGAAGAGTCGTTTCATTTATGATCAGTGTAAGTTAATGCCAGAGTATATTTATAAATATTTTCCTGTAGGCAGTAGTTATATTCAATGATGAGGCAATACTGCCATCTAGAGGGAAAAGTTGATTAAGAATCGATCAAAAATTAAATTATGAAAATTGTTATCTTAAAATAGTTGGCCAACCCCTAGAATTATTGGTGTAGATCAGGGACTGTCTTTTTTGGCCATAAATGTCAGGAGTTAGCACTTAGATTCTTCAAATGATGCTATTGCACTTGGGATATACACAAAAAGCAATGAGAATTATTTTAGAAGAAGCACTTTAGCAATTTAATAGAAAAACCGTGGAACCCTTGGATTTCCAAATAGCCAGTTACCATAGTAACTATATGGATATTAAAAGAAGTCCAGAGTACAACACATTGAGAGTGAGGGTAAACACAGAGAAAATTAAAAAGAGCAGTTCGCAACACTTTGACCATTGCAGAGCCCATACCCAAAAAAGCTCTGCAAGAAGAGTGCCAAGAACGCTTCCTCCTAGCCTGGAGGTTCGCAAGGCCTGTGGGCATAGGTGAAAGCTGCGAGAAGTCTATAGGGAAAGAAAAGAGGCCAGACTTCTTTAGCCCAGAATTGCACAAGCATTTTGGTTACAGAAACTTTTCCTTGTTCGACACCTGACATACCCTCCCCCATTGGGAGAACAGAGAAATTTAGAGTTCTGATTACTGTAGTCGCCATGTCCTTTCTTTTGCTGTATTTGAAGACCTTCTGCTGTCTTGACTTTTTTAAATGGTGAGAAGGTGGGCCAGGGCACAACATTCTTTAGCTTAGAATTCAGTCTGATTCTCTTACCGAGTTACAGCAGATAAGATTAAGGCTTACCAAGATTTAAAACAAATTACTTTCAATCAAGTACATTATTTGCCTCTGAATAGGTTATTGGGGCACACATTTTGAAAAAACTCTGCCTTAAGCGCTTCCAGATTTTCCTTCCATTATTCAGATCCTGTGACCCGGAGAGGAGTTCTGGGTCTTGCCGTTCCTGACCTCTGCCGTCTGGTTTTCAGATCCGTGTCTCCAGCGGGGAGGATCTCCACGTCCCCCATCAGATCCGTTAGGTCTCCATTACTCGCCCGGAAGACCCAGACCCCTGGCGTGGCCGCCGGCCCCGAAGTGCCTCCTCCTTGGAAGCAAGAGGGCTATGTGGCCTCATCTGAGGCTGAGATGAGAGAAACCACGGTGACGAGCGCCACCCAGATCAGGACAGAGGAGAGATGGGAAGGGCGATACGGGATCCAGGAGCAAGTGACCGTCAGCGGAGAAGCGGGCGCCGCCGCCAGCGAGTCGGCCGGCGCTGCCTTCGCGGCGGGGGCTGTGGCTGCTGGGGCCGCCGAGGTAGGTCCGGGCAGGGCGGTCCTGCTTTGTCTTCCTTTCCCCGCTGGTGTCTCCAGCCAGCACCCTGCCATGAAACTCCGTCTCGTGTGGCTTGGAGGGGAATTGCATATGAACAGACCAACATAACAGAAACTGAAGGTCAAATTTGGCTCATGCTTTGGAAAGTCATTTTTTTAAAAGATTTTATTTATTTATTTGACAGAGAGAGAGAGACGCAGCGAGAGAGGGAACACAAGCAGGGGGAGCGGGAGAGGGAGAAGCAGGCTTCCCGTCGAGCAGAGAGCCCGATGCGGGCTCGATCCCAGAATCCTGGGATCATGACCTGAGCTGAAGGTTTAATGACTGAGCCACCCGGGCATCCCTGGAAAATCACTTTTAATTGGGATAAAGGCTCTATTCTGTGAGGTTTTCAGAAAAGACAGGTTTTAACAATACATGCCCTCTCCTCTTGGCAATGACACACTTATCCCAGGTACGTTTTACTGGAGGCAGCTCATTTCCTCTTTTTTAATATTTATTTCATTATGTTATGTTAGTCACCATACAGTAGAGCATTAGTTTTTGATGTAGTGTTCCATGATTCGTTGTTAGCGTATAACACCCAGTGCTCCAAGCAGAACGTGCCCTCTTTAATACCCATCACCAGGCTAACCCATCCCCCCACCCCCCTCCCCTCTAGAACCCTCAGTTTGTTTCTCAGAGTCCATTGTCTCTCATGGTTCATCTCCCCCTCCAATGTCCCCCCCTTCATTTTTCCCTTCCTTTTCCTAATGTCCTCCCTGCTTTTCCTTATGTTCCACAAGTAAGTGAAACCATATGATAAGAGGCAGCTCATTTCCATTGAACTTTCGTATTGTCTGCTGGGCATGTCATTTTGAAAATGGCCTTGGTCATTTCCGATCCAGGCAAGACAAGAAACTGACAAAAGTGCCGCTGTTGCGACCGTTGTTGCTGCTGTTGATATGGCCAGAGTGCGAGAACCAGTCATCGGAGCTGTAGAGCAGACTGCTCAGAGGACAACCACGACTGCTGTGCACATCCAACCTGCTCAAGAACAGGTAGGCACGCAGCTGGCCAGAGCGAGCTGGGCATGCAGAGACCCCGTGGCAAACCAGCGCTCCAGGCACGTGGAGCGCAGCGCCGAGCCCAGTGTGGCCCAGACTTCTAGGACCCTCTGAGCAAAAGATGGCCTGAGATACCAAGGGTGTTGAAGATATAAGTACCTAAAGTTCCTGGTCCATGTCAGGCAGGTAGACAGACAAGAGTGAACTACCAAAATTTGGTACAGGAGGTCAGAGAAGGAATTCAAGTATCAACATGGTCCTGGGTCGAGACAGGCAAAGTGTGGCCAGGAAAGCCAGCTAAATGAGGAGCGTGCATGTGCATCCATTACTGTGGTTCCAGACCAGTCAGTCCAGAGCTCAGTTGCTCCAAGAGCTGGGGGGTGTGGGATGGGGGGGGAGGACCATTATTGCAGGGCAGACGTTACCTTTCTCCAAGCTTCCCCCAAAGACCTTTGCTTTTACTTTCCTCAAAACAAATGTGACATTTGATTCACAGCTGAAAAGTGTTATAAATCCAGGATAATTTCCCACCTCATATTTGAATAGATTTCTTTTATAGTTTAAAATCACTCCAGCTTTCCCCCTTATCCTCGCTTGGGTGATGTTTCTGTCTGTATCCTGATTTATTATTGGAACTTCTATATAAGGCGCATGAAACTATTTCCTTCCTTTCCCCTCTGAAATTCAGATTAAAAAAGAGGCAGAGAAGAAGACGGCTGTAACTAAGGTAGTAGTGGCCGCCGATAAAGCCAAGGAACAAGAATTAAAATCAAGAACCAGAGAAGTAATTACAACAAAACAAGAGCAGGTGCACGTAACTCATGAAAAGGTGAAAAAAAATGGCTTTTGATGTGAAATTATTGTTGTCGTTCCCTGTGTCAGCACACATAATAATGTATACCGCAAAGGGTTTTGTTTCTTGGGCAACATAGTTTTTATCACACTATTAAAATCCCCTTGTATCTGTGTATCCCTGGATACCAGATTCCAAGGTCCCTTCGAGTCCCCAAATATTTCACTTGTGTAGACAAAAGGGACTTCTTTGAACACAAACAAGGGGTTCCATCTCTGTTGCTCTGGAGGTGCGCTAACTAAATATGTGACTAGAGTGAGGGCAAACCAGGAAGAGTAGATGTTGAGGATGGAACAGAGAAGGACACTAAGCACACATTGCTTTGAAAAATAGCTTGGCAACTGCTTCTTGACCTCCTAGGAGAACCTTGGAATATGGATTTGAAGTGGAATGGACAGCATGGGTTTTGTAGGTCAAATGACCAAAAAAAAGTGAAAAGGACAGTCATGTTTGGAGGCTTTCAGGGACAAATTAGATTAAGGCCATTTGGTAGGGCTTTTGGCCAGGGGAGCCAGTTGTCAGCTGGGGGGTTTGAGAAGATGAACTTTCAAGTCTTTTTAAACCCTGAGATCCAGAATGTCAGGGATGGTGTCTGAGATTGGCAAAGAGGAAAGAGGCAAATGGGGAAAACTTCCCTTCCTCTTCCCCCTTCCCCCCTCCACATACCTTAGGCATCCAGATCAAAACAGCCTCCTTCAGAGGGTTAGGGATTTGAAAAACATTTTGCCTGGGATGTGTACAAAACTTTTCTCCCCATAATGTCTCAATTTTAGAAAAGTAAGTCTGGATATTCCAAGCAATCATAATTAGGAAAATTTCCAAAGCAAAAATTTCATATAAATGTAGATTGTAAATTGTCCATACTTGATTTCTCGTATATAAAACTAAAGGGTCAGACAAATTACTTCTAAGGCCTTCCGTTCTAATATCCGATTCTCTAAGATCACCTTTAGATGACAAAAGTGGCATAGAATAGTATTGCCCATATATCCATTTATGAAAATTGGAAGTCTTTTCAAAGAAGATGGCAATTCTCCAATTCAATTAAATGGTATTGAACCCAACTTTTTTTTTCCCTGAGCAACATAAATTATGATTTAGACAGAGAAAGAGCATGGTTCTATTAAGGAAAATGAGAAGATTTATTTAGTGATATCTCCAGAAAAAGAGGATTTTACTTCTTTCTTCAAAGAAAGAGAGAAGTTTGTTTGGTATATTGTTTATATTTAATAAACATTATGTCACTTCCATTAGAGATCAGGAGACAATAAGAGTTTGTTTTTATCATTGATTTCAGATAAGAAAAGAAACTGAAAAAGCATTTGTACCAAAAGTAATAATTTCCACAACCAAAGCCGAAGAGCAAGAAACTAGAGTTACTGGACAAGTTACTACAAAACAAGAACAAAAACAAGTAACTCAAGAAACGGTAAGTCGGATTTTGTGAATATGTTGTAGTTCGTTGACACATAACACATTCTGGTCAGCTGTGTACCCTATTACCAAAACCTCTAAATGAAGGAGTCTTTTGTATGTATTTTCTTTTTGTTGTTTCTCTGAAACTCTTTCATGATGGAGATTCTGTTTTCATTGCACAACTTTCACTCAATTCATCAGTTTTGGGGAGATTATCTATGAGAACCATTTGGGAGCACATCTATGACATTTCTAGAGCGTATTTAAATGGAAGACAGATATCACCCCAATCAAATTACCCCCATAGAGTTTTCTCACGCATAGCCTCAGCCCTCAGTCACTTCGGTTGTAAGACCTATCTGTGCACGCACACGTGCGCACGCCAGCCGTGAACACTCCAAGTAAATATCAAGGGAAAGTGAGGAAGTGCTGGACATCAGGAAACACTGGTCCTTCTTCAAGAAAATGTCCTAATTCGTGATTGACAGACAGGGACCTAGAAGTGTTTGCTACTTTTGTGCCGCGGAGCCACGTGCAAACAACCTCAGTGTCACCAAAATCCACTTCTCTTCCGTGTGTGACATCCAGCCTTAAGGTGTCAGGACAGAAGCATCTATTTTTAACTCTTTCCTGTTCAGGAGGGTGCCTGCCCTCACCAACCTTGATCGCCTGTTCTTTGCTGATCCCAGAGCTATTTTTTAAAAGGCCTGGCTGAGAACACTCTATTCTCTTTGAAGGCTGGCCACAGGCTACTGAATGCATTTCCCTCTCCTTAGAGGGAGGGAGAGACTTTGAATGCCCACATCCCCTACTCGGCATGATCAAGGGCATAGAGCTCCCTGTTGCCATTGCAATACCAGTTACTGGCAAGTTCAGCCTGACCATTTTCCAGCCACTCGCCGGTGGCTGCTCACTGGGACCTCATGTGTCCGCATGTCTCGAAGCTGAGACCTTTTCAGTTTCTAGGGCAATTTGCGAAGGAGCAAGTGGGCAGAAATGAAGCCTATTCCTCAGGAAAACGAAAGTCTGTGTTTTAAACATTAAGTGTTGGCCCTTAAAATGGAAACTGGTGGTACTTTCTCTCTTACCACTAAACATTTTGTATTCTTCTGGATGTTGCAAGGGTATCTCACCATTTCTTTTGAACCTCAAACCTTTATTTTACTCTGAAAATCAGATAAGACAGACAGCTCTGACCACCGCTGCATCTGTGGTGGTAGCTGCCACTGCAGAGTCCACAAAGCCAGGAACAATCCGGGGAGCTCATGAAGAAATGGCCACACACCATGATCAGAGGCACATAACTCAGGAAAAGGTGATGACTCCCTGCCAGTGTGCAATTCACTCTTCGTCATGTCATTTGCAAGCTGCCTACATGTTCATCACGGGTCTTACTCATTACTTTTTCACCTCGTCTTTTTATAACTCGAATAGAAAACTCCCTCAAAATCTCTCACAAACCCTTTGCCACCTCTCCAGCTTTCACTGCCACTTTTCATTCCTAACTTTCAAACTTTCTTTGGATTGTTACTAACGTGACCCTATAGTTCACTTTAATATCTTCCAGTTTTCAAGTCACTTGATAAAATGCAAAAGTATGTGTTAATTATGGCTGTACTGGGATTTCCCGTGGATTATAAGAAGAAGAATGTTGAGAACCAGAAATGCATCCTTTATTCTTTTATTGCTGATCACATTTTTTCCTTTCCGACTGCACTTACTTTGATACTGTTAGCAATGAAACAGTACGGACGATCCAGGCAACATATGATAGGTTTAAGTGTGATGGAAGTGTCCGTGAACAGGAAGAAATTTGCGTCCTTTCTCGGATTTGACTTAAGTTTCTTTTATTAGAGGCTGTATGAAATTTAATGACCATTTTCTCACCTTTCTTTTTATCATATGACCAGATAATGAAAGAAACTAGGAAAACAGTGGTACCTAAGGTCATAGTTGCCACACCCAAAGTCAAAGAACAAGATTTAGTATCAAGAACTAAAGAAGGCATCACTACCAAAAAAGAACAAGTTCAAATAACTCAGGAAAAGGTGAATACACATCTTTGAGATGGGAAAAGTTCATCTTTAAACTAATTTCTAGCAAACCGTTAACTATGATGTGCTATGAATTATTAGTCTGTATTTTCCTTTTTGAATCCCAGACTAAAAGTAAAATGGTGACTGTGTGACCGCTTACCATTAATTTTATCTGCACATTTGATTTTCATCCATCTGTAACATGTGTAATTCATTTTATCCCCCCATTATTCTTTGCATGAAGATGAGCATTTTTAGCCTGATTTTTAAAAAACAATATATGGGATCATCTGGTGATTTTGTTTTTTTAGTTAACATTTCTAAGTTTTGTGATTCCCAGTCAGTATATGCAAACATTGTCAAGTAACTTCTTCTGTGTAGTTAACCCTGAATAACTTCATCCTGCATCCCCACTAGGCGCAGGGGCGGGGGGTGTTCATACCATGTGTGTCTAAAGCCCTGTGCAATTTCAACTTTGATTTTACTGTAACAATCAGATGAGAAAGGAAGCTGAGAAAACTGCCTTGTCTACAATAGCAGTTGCTACTGCTAAAGCCCAAGAACAAGAAACAGTACTGAAAACTAGAGAAGGAATGGCTACTAGACAAGAACAAATCCAAGTTACTCATGAAAAGGTGATGCTCGCTATTCCAAGTGTGCAATCCCTCTTTTATAATCCATTAATCCCAATCTCAGAATTTCTTATGTATGAGACACTATTAACCTAATTTATTTTTTAGATGATTAAATGATTGGAAACTAAAAAACCAAATTATCATTGTTAATATTACTACATATTCCTCTCTCCACTGATCTCTTCACTATTATTTTCCATTTTTTATTATTAACATCTAGAAGTTCTCTGGAAGTTGGTGACTGAAATTGCATGCAGGTTGATTTTAAGATATTTCATGAACATTAAAGAAAAAAGTACAAGTAAATGATGAATCTTAACTGTCGTGAAGATGTATGTTTTGAGGGGTCATAAATTCAGTATCTTACATTGTAAAGTATGGACTTATTTCAGGAAGATACCCATAATTTTTTCAAGTGAAAGTTTATCTTTTGTCCTTTCTGTAAATATAAATACCAGATGAGAAAATTATAGTGCCCACCATACTGACTCCTGCTAAAGCTAAACAAGATGCAGTATTAAAATCTAGAGAAGGAATCACTCAACCAAAATACACATAAGCCATGAAGAAGTTTATTTGTAGCATCTATTTGTAATTATGAAATCTCCATGAATTAACCAACTTACCATGACTCTGTCATTTACCCCAAATAAGCTATTTACCTAATTTTATTCCTTATTGTCAATATAGTATTTGGAAATTATCAACTAAATTTCTTTAGTGTCATGGCTGAATCCTGTCTGTATTTCTCTCAATGTTGTTTTCTATCTCTACATCTTTGGGTTTTTTCCCCTAAGGCATGATTTAAGATCAACTTTCTAAACCTTTACCCAAGTCTGATATTGAAGGCACATCAGCCTTTCAGAAATCTCACTGGTGACAGCAATTCCAATATGTAACATACTTCATCAGTGATTATATTTAAATTGCTCTTGTTTGTTCTGAATCACATCAATTTGACTGTCTTATTTTTGTTGTTAAAAATTAGCGGGGTGCCTGGGTGGCTCAGTCGGTTAAGCGGCTGCTTTCGGCTCAGGTCATGATCCCAGGGTCCTGGGATCGAGCCCCACGTCGGGCTCCCTGCTCAGTGGAGAGTCTGCTTCTCCCTCTCCCTCTGCCTGCCTCTCTGCCTACTTGTGCTCTCTCTCTCTCTGTCAAATAAATAAATAAAATCTTTAAAAAAAAAATTAGCTGAGAATGGAATCTGAGAAAATATCTATACCCAAAGTAGTAGTTACCACTGCAAAATCTACTGAACCAGCCACACTGCCAAGGACTAGAGAAGGATTTGCTATTAAGCAAGAAGAGATCTATCTTTTCCGCGAGGAGATGAAAACTGATGCTGTGGAGGTGAAAAGCACTGCTTCATCCCATTTCATCAGCAGCAGCCATAACTTTTCATCTCGCCTGAGTCATTGTGCTCTAGTGTTCCATGTAATTGCTGAAGCGATCACCAAGCATTAGGGACGATCAGACCCCATTCAGCTCTGCAGGTGCAACAGTTAACGTTTCTCGCTGTGAAAAGCCAGATTAAATAACACTTTTCTTTGCATCTCCTAAATTAATTTTCAGCATTTAACTGGTCTGAATTGGGGTCTCCTGCTCCAGTTCTTCTTTTTGTTGATCTAGGTTCAAAAACTATGAGAGATGTGAGTCCACTAAGAAAGCAAAATGGTACCAGCAAAGAGGACACACCTGTGGTTGTCCACCAAACAGCATATGTCTATGAACTCGATATATAATAACTCAGGAAAAAATACGTAGATGCTTCTCCAATTTGAAATATCCTACCCATAATTAAGATTCTTTTTCTTTGCATAAGTTTTAAATAATGTATATTTGTACATGTCAGTTGGCAAATAATTTCTTTGAGCCTAAGTTTTCTCGTTAAAATAAATAAAACCTGATTATCTCACAGACTGTGGTTGAAAGATTCAAATGAGATATAATGTAATCACTCTGCAAGCAAAGTGTAATATATGTTAAGTATACACACACACACATATATATAAACATATTTATATGTAGAGAGAGAGAATGGTATATCAGCCTTTACATATATATTAAAAGTGTATGTATACTTAATACATATTACTTTGCTTGTAGAATGATTGCATTTACATCATATCTCATTTGAATCTTTGGCCTACATTAAATATGTATAATATATGTTAAATATATATATTTGTGTTGTCTGTCAAAGATAGGTAACATTTTAAAATATCTGTAAAATTCAAATCAACTAATGGCCTATATATTTTAAAAAAGAAGAACAGATGAACAAACTTAAGTCACCTAAGCCTCACGTATATTTTACAATCTCTCCTATGACGCAATGGTAAAGTGAAATCGGCATTCACAATCCTTCACGGAAGATCAGATTGTTTGTGGCTTACTGGAAAGAAGCACTGAATGAAGCCCATGATCACTAAAGGCCTAATGTCAGCTCAGAAAAAAGCCCTTATTTGTATCTTAAATGATTCTGAGACCAATTTTAACAGATATATAGGTAGCATCCTTGAAGACCTTTCAGATGTGATCTAGATTTCATTCACAGCAGCAGAAAAGAAAACTGGACATTAATAAAATATTCCAGCATTATTTTTAAAGAACACTGACGGACACTGATATGCTATTTCCAAGTATTGCATAGATTCGTAATTTGTAAGCCACATCAGCTAGTTTGCTTTCTTTAAAAAAGAAACACCTTTGCAGACTGTGTTTTCATTTATGTTAATCAGATTCATGGAAATGAGAAAACAACATTTCTGTTTTTTTCTTCACTTTACCTCCCAGTAATAATGAAAGTAAATTGAACTTCACTGCGAAAGGTTCTCTTGAATCCAAATATGATTAACACTTTCATTTTAATCAGAATCTCTTCATTCACGTTTTTTAAGAAAGATATTTTCTAATAGATTAAAAATTCTTATCCCTAGGGAATCATAAGAAAATTAATATGCTCACTATTGTTTCATGAGCTCTCACATTATCTCAGATTTGCATGCAACTGTACAACTCTGTAGCAGCTGATTTTTCTCGATGGGTCCAGGAGGGGTTTGAGTGCATTTTTTATCATTGCTGTCATTGCAGCAATATTAGACTAAATGATTGACAGAATAATAAAAATAATCAATGAAGGTAACCAGCCCCAGAGTTCTGATTTCCCAAGTGTTAATTACCTGCCTCAGGCAGAATCCTAGAAAAACTCGAAATCTCCTTCCTGTTTTATAGAGGTTCTGTGTTGTCCCATGCGGTGTGCGTGTGTGTCTAATTAAGCAGGTATATATAGAATGTATCTAACTAGCTCTCCATTATATTATAATAATCAATGAGATAGTAAGTTCCTAAATGCGTCTGTGAGCCACATTCCTGGAGGCATTAACAGAGCCGTATAACACGGGTACCATCTACCTATCACACCTTTAGGCATTTGTCTGTTCTCAGTGACTGTCCTTGGAGGAGCGGTCCCGGCTTGAGTTTGACGTTACTGATATTAATTCTGGAAACCTTGTCTCCAGGTGGACGTTGGGAAAAAGGCAGAAGCTGTAGCAACAGTTGTTGCTGCTGTAGACCAGGCCCGCGTCCGAGAGCCCAGGGAGCCCAGGCCCCTTGAAGAATCCTATGCTCAGCAGACCACTATGGAGTATGACTATAAGGAGCACGTTTCCGCCACAAAGGTAGCTGAGCATCCCCAGCGTCCAGCCTCGGAACCCCACGTTGTCCCTAAAGCAGTCAAGCCTAGGGTGATCCAGGCTCCTTCTGAGACTCATATCACAACTACTGATCAAATGGGAATGCACATTTCATCACAGGTGGGTCTGTACCTGCTGGATCTTCACCCTACCCATGGGAAAGCAAGCTTAACTACTCTGCTCATCTGGTGGATCATGGTATCACTGAGTCTCATTTCATTGCAGATCAAGAAAACTACAGATCTAACAACTGAAAGATTAGTCCATGTGGATAAACGCCCCCGCACAGCAAGCCCTCACTTTACTGTTTCAAAAATTTCTGTCCCTAAGACAGAACATGGATATGAGGTAAGAAGTTACAGAGCACGATGAAGAAATGTCTGGCTAGAAGGCGATAAGTACCTAATGCATGACTTACACAGAGTCTTTGGTGTAGGTCAGTGTGGTGATGTCTGTTTACGGTCATGGTAGACTCCGAAGCCCCTGAAGCCTGGCTTCTGAAACTTGCTGAGCAGGCTAAGCGTCGGGCAGCAGAGGGGGTTATTGTACGCCTCGGAGAGGACACAAATCCATACAGGCTTCTCTCTGTTTCACATTTTGTAAAAAGATGGTTATCACACAGTTTAGTTTTCCTTATGCTATGAAACACTTCAGGCTATGAATGTATATCAATAATAAAGTCAGATATTGAAAAATCATACGTTCCTATACTCAATATAACAAGATGCAGAGAGGTAGTATGTGTGGTAGTTGGGTTGGATGGTGGAATCACACACCCTTGGATTTGTGTCCTAGCTCCGACATCAGGGGCAAGTTAGTACATATAAAAACATCAGCAAGTTGGCAGCACGTAGTAACCCTTCATATCAGTCACTGTTCTTCTTCTTATACACACCTAAGATGTGGAATGCAAATCTCGAGTGCCTCCAAAGAATTGTAAAGTGCATTTAATACCTGTATTTGGAATAGCCTCAAATTACTATTGAAATCAAAAGACCATAGACAGTGACAGAATAAAAAGAGTGAGAAAGCCTTCAAAATATTTTTCTGAATGTCTCCATTTTCACCTTCCACCCAGATTTGAGGCTGAAACTTTATAATGCTATTTTAAAGTAGTTCTTAGGAATTTACCAAATATTTTAATAATTTCCTGATTTTGAATTTCCCACTGTAGTATTTTTAGGATGGTTAAGTGAAAATTCATGACTGAGCTTTAGAAGACCCTCCATCCCTTTATGACAAGAGCATAAAATAAGGAGCTCTAAATACAACTCTTTAAGAAAGATATTTTCAAGGGCACCTGGGTGGCTTAGTTGTTAAGCGTCTGCCTTCGGCTCAGGTCATGATCCCAGGGTCCTGGGATCGAGCCCCGCATCGGGCTCCCTGCTCTGCAGGAGGCCTGCTTCTCCCTCTCCCACTCCTCCTGCTTGTGTTCCCTCTGTCACTGTGTCTCTCTCTGTCAAATAAATAAATAAAATCTTTAAAAAAAAAAAAAAGAAAGATATTTTCAAATGTATTTTACAGACTGGCAGGAATGCCGATGAGCTTTATAAGTGGCTTATCTCTAAGTGACTTTTCGTTAATCATTAGAGTGATAACGAGAGCATTAAAAAACAGACCATACAGAACATAGACTCAGACCCCCCGCTGAATGAGTGACAGTGGCGGTGTGCTTCTGAATCATGACCCAGATTGCTCCGTTTCTCTTTAGGCATCGATAGCCGGTAGCGCTATCGCCACATTACAGAAAGAATTGTCAGCCACGTCTTCTGCTCAGAAGATCACCAAGTCGGTGAAGGCACCCACTGTGAAGCCTGCTGAGGCTAGAGTGAGAGCAGAACCCACCCCCTCACCTCAGTTCCCCTTCACCGACACGCCAGACACTTACAAGAGTCGAGCTGGCATTGAAGTGAAGAAGGAGGTAGGGGTGAGCATCACTGGTGGCACAGTCCGTGAAGAAAGCTTCAAAGTCCTACACGAGCATGAAACCAAGGTCAGTCCCTGGATCGCACGCTGTTTCTTGAGCCACTCCTATCGAGCGGGGCCCGGCGCACGGCCAGTTTGTGCCACCGGAGTACTCAGCCAGGCGTCCTTGAATTAAGTTCAAACTTAATTCTTTTGAGTCTGGTGTGCGTCAGAGCTCCTTTTCCTCAAATTATTTTTGTAGTTTTGCATGTGCTAAGAGTTGATGAGTTTGCCCCCTATTCCATGGGCATTTTGTAACGTCCTTTGTAAAATTTGTAGGTGACAGAAACGGCAAGGGTACCTGCACCCGTTGAAATCCCGGTTACTCCACCAACCTTGGTCTCGGTGAGTAACGAAGTTGATGCGTAGCTGGTCAGATAATTTTAATATATGCAAAGGTCAGCTTCTCAAAACGACCTTAGTGAGTTCGCAAATGCTAATTTTAAGACAATACACTATTTGGCAAGAAAAAGGGGAATTCCGTGTGGCAACTGTCAATCACATAGTCAACAGACTTAATGGGTTTCTATGATGTATAAGGCTTTATTAGGAGAGTTATGGAGATATAAAGACCAATCCAGCCTTCTTTGATATCTTAGCCCTTGTATCAGAGAAAAGCATACATACAAAAGGTGACAAGCATAATGTAGAAGGTGAAAAGCCCCTCAGCAGAGGAAAGATAGAGTACTTCTGATTGGGAGTAGTGGGAAAAGCTTTGTTGAAGTGGCAGGCTTTGCTGCTGAGCCTTCCAGTTCTGTTAGGGTTTAAATGTGTGAGAATAACAGAGGGTACAGAGTTGCCCCATAATATGGTGTTAATACAGTTCTGCCTTACGAACTTGGAAACACCTGACATTTATTCCAAGTTAGGAGTATTCAATTTCCAAGGGAGTCTCTTTACTAATATTTCTAGAGTCTTTTACCTTTAAAAAAAAAAAAAAACATTTTATGGCCATGAGAATGTGCAAGTTCAAACCCCTCTGCTTGTCATAACTCATAGAGATGATTAATGACTATGCACACCTTATCAGTGTTTCCTTTTTCTTCTCTCTTCAGGGCTTAAAAAATGTGACTGTTATAGAAGGTGAATCTGTCACCTTGGAGTGCCACATCTCTGGATACCCATCCCCAAAAGTGACATGGTACAGAGAAGACTACCAAATAGAAAGTTCCATTGACTTCCAGATAACCTTCCAGAGTGGAATTGCCCGTCTTATGATTCGCGAAGCCTTTGCGGAAGACAGCGGGCGATTTACCTGCAGTGCCGTAAACGAGGCTGGGACGGTCAGCACATCCTGCTATCTAGCTGTGCAAGGTTGGTGACCACACCCCCACTGCCTTCCGTTCGCACCATCGCCCTCAGCCGACCCTTTCCTCAGCAAGGTTTCTGCATGCCTCATATTGGTGGCCCCTTTGGGAACTGGGGGCCCCTTAGGGGGTCAACTAGGCTGTCACACTAAGCAGAGGTCACTAACAAAACGGACTCAATGAGAGACTTAAATGAGAAATTTCTGTCTTCTAGCATCAGAAGAGTTTGAAAAGGAAACAACCGTGACTGAGAAATTGACCACAGAAGAGAAACGGTAAAACATTCTAGAACAGTTTTGATTTTTTTCGGTCCCTTTGGTAGTGGCAAATTGCAACCGCAAAAGCTAATATGAAGGGAATTCTCTTTCCAGCTTGGTAGAGTCCAGAGATGTGGTGATGACGGATACTAGCATCACAGAGGAGCAAGCAGGGCCCGGAGAACCTGCCGCCCCTTTCTTCATTACAAAACCAGTGGTCCAGAAACTGGTGGAAGGTGGGAGCATTGTGTTTGAATGTCAGGTTGGCGGCAATCCAAAGCCCCACATCTACTGGAAAAAATCTGGTGTTCCTCTTACCACGGGATACAGGTATTTTGATGGCTGACGGATAGAGTTCTCTGTGATTTGTATGATATGTATATGAAGCCCACAGAGAAATAGGCTTGCCCCACCATCCCCCAATGTAGGCTCTTTCATTATGGAAACTTCAGAGTATATTTTGAGGTATTTTTACATTTTTGCACAAGTCTTACTGAGAAACAAAGCTATGTGACAAAAGTGGATAAAGATATATTTCTTCTGTATTCTAGTTTGACTCATGGGTAGTGCTAGTGAAATAGAGAAAATGTGAATTTTTACACACATATATTCTTCTAGAAAGCGTCTAAGACAGCGTTCAATAAAAATGCATAATAATTAAGTCACTAAAAGATAAAAGAATAAGGTCATGTGATGAAGAAGAAACTTAATTATACATGAGCATCTATGCTAATGAATTGGCTGTAAATGAATGTAAAATTTAGCTTTGAATTTTCTGGAACTTACGAAAAATCAAAAAATGTAGTTCTAATATCGTAGTAAGAAAAAATATACCAGAGGCTTAATATTGAAATATTTAAAGGAATTTATTATTTTGATTATTCATTTGATCTTCACATGAAACAAAGAGGAAAATAATTAACAAAGGGAAATACCTAAGTGTTCAAATGACCTCGTCATTTGCTAAAAAACACTAAAGCCCTTTCCATATGGTTGATTCTAGTAGTAGTATAGTCTATTATTTATTTCAAAGAATATATGAACCTTATTTAAAATGAAAATTTTAAGTTGTTTGACCCTCATTACTCATGTCCATGCATTTTCCTCAATTTTCAACCATCTTATATTCTGCACGGAGCTTAGTCACATGTTTAAGATCATTGAATTTTATACCACAGATCCACATGAGGGTTAGTTTCTTCACATACGTTTATTTGTGACTGATTTTTATGTGTTTTCCTTTCCATAAAGATACAAAGTGAGTTACAACAAACAAACTGGGGAGTGCAGACTGGTGATTTCGATGACTTTTGCCGATGATGCTGGAGAATACACTGTTGTTATTCGTAATAAGCATGGCGAGACTTCTGCATCTGCCTCCCTGCTTGAAGAAGGTAAATGCAGCTCTGAGTAGTTTCTATGTGCGTGATAGGAAGGGAAATGCAGGGAAGTAGCAGTACTGTGTGTTTGTCAGGCCTGTAAAAACATCCCAATTGTGATACTGGCTGTCTGCATCGGTACCCTCTCTTGGCCTCAGCTGTATGGGAAATATTTTGGACCGCAGGGCCTCAAAAGCCATACTGGTGCTAAACTTCAAGGTTCTAGCGCTAGTTTCTCTTTGGTGCATTCATTTCGAGGCATATTTTGAAGCTGTAGGGATTCCAAATCCAGTTGCCTTCCAGACCCAGGCAGATAATACTAGCGAGTGCTGTGAAGACAGTGGCAAACTGGAGAGCCTGTGTCCTGCCTTCAGGGTACAGTAGCTCCCCAGCCCCACTGTCTAGTTACCATGCACACGCCTGTCAGGCTCAATGTTCCTAGAGTTTCTGATGTTTTAAAGAAAACCTGGAGGGGCGCCTGGGTGGCTCAGTTGGTTGAGCATCTAACTCTTGGTTTCAGCTTAGGTCGCAATCTCAGGGTCATGAGATTGAGCCCCGAATCAGGCTTCACGCTCAACGGGGAGTGTGCTTGAGGTTCTCTCCCTCTCCCTCTGCCCCTCCCCCTGCTTGCACACACATGCACGCGCTCTCTCCCTTCCCCCCCAAAATAAGTAAATCTTTTTTTTAAAAAAAAAAAAGAAAGAAAACCTGGAAATCAAGATTTTCAGTATTCAAAGTAATTTGACAAAAAGTATAATAGCATTCAGGCCAAACAAAATGTATCTGTGGGTCACATTTACTTTTGCTTAATTGTTCACATTACAGTGGACAGCCCATGTTCTGTCTCATTTGATCTGCACAACACCCCTTAGAGAAAGTTAGGATATTATCCTCATTTAGCAGATAAAACACTCAAGACCCAGGAAGATAAATAAATTGCCAAAAACCACACAGTAAATTAGGAAGAGCACTAGGATAGATCCTGAAGAACTGACCACTAATATAAAGTTCTTTCTACAATAGTAGCAGCTACTTTGACTTGTTAATGAAAATTTGGTTTTGGAATTCAATCTAATATAGATTGAGCACTTTGATAGTAAAATTTGGAAAATCCAGCTTTTGGTTATCAATTTTCCCTAGCGTAGGGCTTCCCTGAATGAAGTGGCATGAACACTTTTTCGTAAGAACATTAAAATTAACTTATGTTCCTAAAACAAACAAGCAAAGGGGAAAAAAAGAGAGGGAGAAGAGACAAACCAAAAAAGAGACTCTTAATCATAGAAAACAACTGAAAGTTACCAGAAGGGAGGTGGGCGGGAGGGATGGATGAAATAGGTGATGGGGATTAAGGAGGGCACTTGTGATGAGCACTGGGTGATGTACGCAAGCATTGAATCACTCTGTTGTACACTTGAAACTAATATTATGCTGTATATTAACTAACTGGAATTCAAATAAAAACTTAAAAAAAAAAACTTGTGTTCTTAACTTCTAGCTGAGTATGAGTCACTGATGAAGTCCCAGCAAGAAATGCTTTACCAAACACAAATGACTGCCTTTGTGCAGGAACCTAAAGTTGGAGAAATAGCACCTGGATTTTTATACTCTGATTATGAAAAAGAGTATGAAAAAGAACAGGCTTTAATTAGGAAAAAAATGGCCAAAGATACTGTAATGGTCAGAACTTTTGTAGAAGAACAGGTGAGTAGAATAATAATGACCAAGTAAATCATTTCATAAATTGTACTTAACACCCAGTGTCCCTCTTTTTGTTTGATATTTTCATTTTCCAGGGATGGGGTCAGGGTTAGACTATGAGTAGTGGGTGCAGATTCACTGCTGACGAGTTTCCTTAGTCTTCATGACATGTTGCACAACGCGGCTTTAGAAATAAGGATTCCATATATGTAAGAAGAGACAAATATTAGGGCAACCAAGTGCACTACTGCCCAAATCCTGTCATCTGCAGTATGAACAACCCAAATATAACCTGTGCCCTTAGACTATCATTGACCCAAGATGCCACAGCATGAACTGATAAAGAGGATGTTAATGCAGATTAAAAAACAAAACAATGACTCATCTAGTTCTCAACAAAAACAAAAAGCCTTCTAGATTTTTCCCCAGTCAAAAACTTTAATCAATCCTTGTCTCTGAAGCTAATACTCTTAAAGATTATTTCTGTCAGTCAGGATGTACATTTTTTAACAAACTGTCATTTTTTTTTACTACATAGGAATTCCATATTTCTTCCTTTGAAGAGAGGCTTATCAAAGAAATTGAATACAGAATAATAAAGACTACATTAGAAGAACTTCTTGAAGAAGATGGAGAAGAAAAGATGGCAGTTGACATTTCTGAATCTGAAGCTATTGAAGCAGGATTTGACTTAAGAATCAAGAACTATAGAATTCTTGAGGGGATGGGTGTTACTTTCCATTGCAAGATGTCTGGATATCCACTACCCAAGGTAAAATAAAAACATCATGTCTGCACGCTACGATAAAGATACAAATCATTACAAAAACTATTTTATCTAAATTTTTTTTTCAAATATGCATGGTATTACTTGCAGATTGCATGGTACAAAGATGGCAAGCGCATCAAGCATGGAGAGAGATACCAAATGGACTTTCTGCAAGATGGCAGAGCTAGTCTGCGCATACCTGTTGTTCTTCCAGAAGATGAAGGCATCTATACTGCGTTTGCCAGCAATATTAAAGGAAATGCAATTTGCTCAGGGAAATTGTATGTAGAGCCTGCTGCGCCTCTTGGTGCTCCGACTTACATACCCACACCAGAACCAGTGAGCAGAATCAGGTAAGACTCGGAATAACTTGGGTTAAGATTTAAATTAAAACACCAAATATCCCAGTAGCAAATTGCTATTGTGTGGGGGACTAAAAAAAATGAAGGCTGAGAAAGCACAGAAACTTGCCATAAGAAATACAAATGATTGCCAAGTATTTTTATTTCTTGCCCCTGTGTAAGGTGAGCAAAGCCTTTTCATTAGTGTAGCATGCTATTTATTTTGCCAATGCTAAACTAATGTAATGAAAACTATAAAGATTTCCTTCACACCTCATTTTACATGTTATCCCTACTTTATACAACAACCCTGCAATGTAGGTATTATTATTACTACTTTGGAAGTGGGAGCACTTGATCTCTGTGGGCCTATGAAAATTGTCTTCGTTCACCCGCCCTGTAGGTGGTGGTGCCAGCACTTGAAATCCAACCCAAGCCAGTCGGGCTGCAATGTGTAGATAGGGATTGGGTTTTTTTTTTTTTTTTTCAAATATAATTTCTATGTTTTCCCTTCTCTTGGATAAAAAATTGTATTTCTCTTTTTCTATAAATGTGTTCATTGGTTTATTTATATACCAATATTTATTGAGATGTTTTCTCAGTTGAATCAAAAGGATTGGTGACTAATTAAATGCAGGTGGTGAGGGAAAGACTAGTAAAAATTGTTCCAAGATTTTTAAGTCTGGGTACCTGGCTATGTTGAAGAACTACTGACTGGAATTGAGGATATATGAAAAACACTGATTTGGGGGCAATAATAATATATTCTGTTTTGGATCCTGGTGATTCTGAAGTGCCTTCTAATATGTACATGAAGTCAATTCTAAAATGACGTTAAGAAAGAGGTTTGTTCATTTTGCTGTGTTTTCTCTGTGCCTCATGAAAATATTCTGTTTTGCGTTTGTTTTTCAGATCTGTCTCTCCACGTTCAGTGAGTAGATCTCCTATACGCATGTCTCCTGCACGGATGTCCCCTGCACGGATGTCCCCTGCACGGATGTCCCCTGCACGGATGTCCCCTGGACGTAGGCTGGAGGAAACAGATGAGTCACAACTTGAGAGACTGTATAAGCCAGTCTTTGTGTTAAAGCCTGCTTCTTTCAAATGTTTGGAAGGGCAAACGGCCAGGTTTGACTTAAAGGTCGTTGGTAGACCTATGCCAGAGACCTTCTGGTTTCATGATGGTAAGTATGATAAGTTTTTACTTACAAGTCATTAAACACAAAACTAAGTTTATATGTGTGTACAACACTTTAAAAACACTTATTTTTAATATATGTTTTCCTTTTTACTTAATTTTTTACAGGCCAGCAAATTGTCAATGATTATACCCATAAAGTAGTCGTTAAAGAGGATGGTACCCAATCACTGATTATTGTCCCTGCAATGCCCAGTGATTCTGGGGAATGGACTGTCGTAGCCCAAAACAGGGCAGGCAAATCTTCGATTTCAGTGATTTTAACTGTGGAAGGTATTTGCTCTTAAAAAAGAAACTACCTTATCATTTGGGCTATAGACAGGTATTTCAGTCCTACTCACTCTAAATCATGACCTTTCTCTTCCAGCTGTGGAACATCAGGTAAAACCAGTGTTCGTAGAAAAACTAAGAAATGTCAATATAAAGGAAGGTTCTCGACTTGAAATGAAAGTCAGAGCTACGGGTAATCCTAACCCTGATATTGTATGGCTGAAAAACAGTGACATCATTGTACCTCATAAATATCCAAAAATCAGGTAAGTTTGCTTGAAAATAATAAAACTAAGCTCATTACACAAATCCAATAACCAAGGAAGCAATAACTACTTCTGTATTGATTTTTTTTTTCACTTTTTATAGAATTGAAGGAACCAAGGGAGAAGCTGCCCTTAAAATTGATTCCACTGTCAGCCAGGATTCTGCCTGGTATACTGCAACTGCTATTAATAAGGCTGGCCGAGACACTACAAGATGCAAAGTGAATGTTGAAGTTGAGTTTGCAGAGCCTGAACCAGAGAGAAAATTAATCATCCCGCGAGGGACGTATAGAGCAAAGGAGATTGCAGCCCCAGAACTGGAGCCCCTCCATCTGCGATACGGTCAAGAGCAATGGGAAGAGGGTGATCTCTATGATAAAGAGAAACAACAGAAACCATTTTTCAAGAAAAAACTCACTTCCTTAAGACTCAAGCGCTTTGGGCCTGCCCACTTTGAGTGTAGGCTAACACCAATTGGTGACCCAACGATGGTGGTGGAATGGCTCCATGATGGAAAGCCACTTGAAGCAGCCAACAGGCTCCGTATGATCAATGAGTTTGGGTATTGCAGCCTTGATTATGGTGTTGCATATTCCAGAGACAGCGGTATCATTACTTGCAGAGCTACTAACAAATATGGAACAGATCACACATCTGCCACGCTTATTGTTAAAGATGAAAAAAGTCTTGTGGAAGAATCTCAGTTGCCTGAGGGGAGGAAAGGCTTACAGAGAATTGAAGAATTAGAGAGGATGGCTCACGAAGGTGCACTCACAGGTGTAACAACAGATCAAAAAGAGAAGCAAAAGCCAGACATTGTCTTGTACCCAGAGCCAGTAAGAGTTCTTGAAGGGGAGACTGCTAGATTCCGTTGCCGAGTGACAGGTTACCCTCAACCCAAAGTCAACTGGTACCTCAATGGACAGCTGATCCGCAAAAGCAAAAGGTTCAGAGTTCGCTATGATGGCATTCATTATTTGGACATTGTGGACTGCAAATCATATGATACAGGGGAAGTCAAGGTCACTGCAGAAAATCCCGAAGGTGTGATAGAGCATAAAGTGAAACTTGAGATCCAACAGAGGGAAGATTTTAGGTCTGTTCTCAGGCGAGCCCCTGAACCAAAGCCCGAGTTTCACATACATGAACCTGGAAGACTTCAGTTTGAAGTGCAAAAAGTAGATAGACCTGTTGATACCACTGAAGCCAAGGAAGTTGTGAAGTTGAAAAGGGCTGAAAGAATTACCCATGAAAAAGTATCTGAAGAGTCCGAAGAGCTGCGCAGTAAATTCAAGCGCAGAACTGAGGAGGGATATTACGAAGCCATTACTGCTGTGGAGCTCAAGTCTCGTAAGAAGGATGAATCCTATGAAGAGCTCCTGAGGAAGACAAAAGATGAGCTACTCCACTGGACCAAAGAATTAACTGAAGAGGAGAAGAAAGCCCTTGCTGAAGAAGGCAAGATCACTATTCCAACGTTTAAACCTGATAAAATTGAACTGAGTCCTAGTATGGAGGCTCCTAAAATCTTTGAAAGAATCCAAAGCCAAACAGTGGGCCAAGGATCTGATGCACACTTCCGGGTCAGAGTAGTGGGAAAACCAGATCCTGAATGTGAATGGTACAAAAATGGTGTAAAGATCGAACGCTCTGACCGAATTTACTGGTATTGGCCCGAAGACAATGTTTGTGAACTGGTCATAAGAGATGTGACTCCCGAGGACTCTGCCAGCATCATGGTGAAAGCCATCAACATAGCTGGGGAAACCTCAAGCCATGCATTCTTACTTGTCCAAGGTAATTTGAATGACTTTGGTTTGATGGATCTGTCTCTGTTTATCCGTGAATATCCATTAGTGTATTTCTTTTTATTTTCTTTTCCCATTATTCAAATTGTGAATTTAATTTAATATAATGTCTTTTTCTTCCCCCCCCCTTCCTTGTAGCCAAGCAATCGATCATTTTCACACAGGAATTACAAGATGTTGTTGCTAAGGAAAAAGACACCATGGCAACCTTTGAATGTGAAACTTCAGAGCCATTTGTCAAAGTGAAGTGGTATAAAGATGGTGTGGAGGTTCATTCGGGAGATAAATATAGGATGCACTCTGACAGAAAGGTTCACTTCCTCTCCATCCTAACAATTGACACATCCGATGCTGAAGACTACAGCTGTGTACTCGTGGAAGATGAAAATGTAAAAACAACAGCACAACTTATTGTCGAAGGTAGTAAATAATAATTTCACTATTTAAGTTCTAAAGTCACCCTTAGTATATGATAAAATTAGCTTTGCAGTTTTCCTTTCATAAAAGGAATTATTTAGGAATTGGATATAAGCTCCAGAGCAAGGTTCCTGAATTTATACCAGTAATTAAGAATATTGACAATTTGGATTTTTAAAAGTCAAGGTTATTTTGATGTCTTGTTTTTAAAATTTTATATTGAAATAAAATTCTGTGCTTTAAAAAATAATTTAGGGGCACCTGGGTGGCTCAGTCGGTTAAGCGTCTGCCTTCAGCTCAGGTCATGATCCCAGGGTCCTAGGATCAAGCCCGCATCAGGCTCCCTGCTCAATGGGGAGCCTGCTTCTCCCTCTCCCTTTGCCCCTCACCCCCCACTCATGCCCTCTCTCTCTCTCTCTCTCTCAAATAATTGAATAAAATCTTTAAAATAAATAATTTAAATATCCAAGTAAGCTCTTTTTATTAAAAATGTATTTCTCAGTCCATCGGCAGGTAGATATTAAGAATATTCCTGATAGCATGGGGGACTTAAGAGATTTACAAGGAACTTTTTCTACCCTAGGTCTAGATATGTAACTCTCCAGAGAAATTAACTTCTTTTTATCTTATGCCTCAGGTGCAGTTGTTGAATTTGTGAAAGAACTTCAGGACATAGAAGTTCCAGAATCATTTTCAGGAGAGTTAGAGTGTGTTATATCCCCAGAAAATATAGAAGGCAAATGGTATCATAACGGTGTGGAGCTAAAATCCAATGGAAAATACACAATTACATCTCGCCGTGGACGTCAGAACCTCACAGTTAAGGATGTGACCAAAGAGGACCAGGGAGAATACAGCTTTGTTGTCGATGGGAAAAAGACAACCTGTAAACTAAAGATGAAACGTAAGTCTGCCTGTTCCTTTTGGCCTGCATTGAATATCATCATGGCTTAGTGATAAAGAAATGATCATAGCGTTCTTTTGTCTCCCCATATTTCACAGCCCGCCCCATTGCTATCCTACAAGGACTTAGTGATCAAAAAGTCTGTGAAGGTGACATTGTCCAGCTTGAAGTGAAGGTCTCCTTGGAGAATGTGGAAGGTGTCTGGATGAAAGATGGCCAAGAAGTGCAGCCCAGTGACAGAGTTCACATTGTGATAGACAAACAGTCCCATATGCTGCTCATTGAAGACATGACTAAGGAGGATGCTGGAAATTACTCCTTCACCATTCCATCCCTTGGACTGTCAACCAGTGGGCGTGTCTCTGTCTACAGTGAGTGCAACTTACATGTTTTTATGTGTACATTGTTAAGTGAGGTAAGGAACTTTAATAAGCAGGCATTTAAAACAAAATTCACATTCATAAATCTTTAATTGCGTGTGTGTGGTTTTGCAGGTGTTGATGTAATAACTCCTCTGAAGGATGTTAATGTCCTTGAGGGTACCAAGGCTGTGCTCGAATGTAAGGTCTCAGTCCCTGATGTGACTTCTGTTAAATGGTACTTAAATGATGAACAAATCAAGCCTGATGATCGCGTACAAGCCATTGTCAAAGGCACGAAGCAACGACTAGTGATTAACCGGACCCACGCTTCAGATGAGGGACCTTACAAGTTGATGGTTGGCAGGGTTGAAACCAGCTGTGATCTCTCTGTGGAAAGTAAGGATTCTTCCGTTTCACTTATCAGTGTCTTAAGCCTTCTATTTTCCCAGTGTAATATTAACCAAGTGATTATTTTTTTTCCCCAGAAATTAAAATTATCAGAGGTCTTCGTGACCTTACCTGTACAGAAACCCAAAATGTGGTCTTAGAAGTTGAGCTGTCCCACTCAGGAATTGATGTTTTGTGGAATTTTAAGGACAAGGAAATCAAACCCAGTTCTAAATATAAAATTGAAGCTCATGGAAAAATATATAAGTTGACAGTTCTAAATATGATGAAAGATGATGAAGGAGAATACACATTTTTTGCCGGAGAAAATATGACATCTGGAAAACTTACTGTGGCGGGTTGGTACATTTATCATTTAATATAAGTTCTTATGTGGGGCAGTTGTTTTAATTTAAGAAATTGTGGCCCATTTCCTTCCAAATTCTCATCAGTTTTCACTTATGTGCCTCTGCGTATGCTGTTCTCGAAGCCAGTAGTTCCCTCAACACTGTCCCCACCATGTTCTCCTAGGCAGACTTACCTCAAATGCCATCTTCTTGTGAAGCCTTCCTTAATCTTCCCATCTGTGTAAGATCTTACTCCTCCAACCTCAGGATTATTTATGTGTGTCTCTTCCATGGCCCTTATCACATACTTGTGTTATTGCCCATTTCTTCTTCTCACACCACAGTATAAGCTCCCCAAATCTAGAATTGCTTCTTTCTCATCAGTGTTCTCCAACATATTGCACATGATAGATGATCAATAAACATTTGTTGAACTGAGCTTTATTTAAACTTTCCTACTCTAGGGCGCCTGGGTGGCTCAGATGGTTAAGCGTCTGCCTTCGGCTCAGGTCATGATCCCGGGGTCCCGGGATCGAGTCCCGCATCGGGCTCCCTGCTAGGCGGGGAGCCTGCTTCTCCCTCTGCCTCTGCCTCTCTCTCTCTCTCTCTCTGACTCTCATGAATAAATAAATAAAAAAAAAAACATTTAAACTTTCCTACTCTAAAGGTGTATTTCTTTTTTAATCACTCTTGTTTCTTTAACTTTTGTTTCCTTTGTTCCCTTCATATTTGTTTTATGAACCCAATGAATATTTTAAATTGTAAGTCAGTGTATCTGTGTATCTCTTTCTTAAGACATGAAGTAGACCATTCTCATTCAGCAGAAATCCCTTGCTTCAAAATGAAAAACCAAAAGCATAAATCAACTATCAAGAAAAAACTAGAAGTCATCATTAATTTGTTTGGTTCATTATAATTTAATTATTGAGGAGTTGAGATATGACATTAGGATTACATTGTAAAGTCCATGTGGGAATTGTGTGTCCCACCACTTTATGTGAAAGTTTCATGGCTTATACTTTATTACATTATAATATTTCCTCAGATATTCGACCATGGAAAAAACTTCTGAAACAAAATTTTAGACCCTGCACTTTGACATGTCTAATATAAATTGCATGTTTTTCAATGTGTGCAAACAAGGAAAAGCTATGAGCCATTATGTGATTCCACTCAGCATTTTTTAAGGACCTACCATAGGCAAGACACTGCTAGAAACACAGGACACAAAAAGGAATAAGGCATAATACTTTTTTCTTGAGGAATTCACCATTTAGAGAGGGACAGATACATTAGCAACTAACTTGCTGAAGGAGTAATTTTTTCTGCCAGTGGATAAGGGCCATGGAAGCAATAGGGGGAAGCTTCATAAAAGAGATGACATATGTCAAAACAGTGATTTTTGGGGTGCCTGGGTGGCTCAGTCGAGCAGCCGACTGTTGATTTTAGCTCAGGTCATGATCTCAGGGTCCTGGGATCAAGCCCTGTATCAGGCCCCGGGCTAAGGGAGGAGTCTGCTTAAGGATTTCTTTCCCTCTCCCTCTGCCTCTACCCTGGCTCGTGTGCACGCGCGCTCTCACTCTCTCTCTCTCTCTCAAATAAATAAATAAATAAATATTTTTTAAGAAAAATAGTGATTTTTAGTATATAAGAATCTCTAATCTTATAGAAATATTGATGGCTGAACATTTTGCTTAGCACATCTTTTCCCAATCAAATATTAAACATATTTGCAGCAAACAATCCTTAGAAAATTTAAGTAGAATACTTTTGAAGGAGAAATTGAGTTAGAGGCCATTCAGGTGGTATTGTTCTCAAAATTCTATATTAAGAGTTGCTTTCCCTTTGCAAAGCCTTCCTGGTTCCAGTATTTTTCCTGGTTATCAGTCATTCATACTAGAATAGGGATTTCTGCGATATATTCTCAATATGGGTAAAGATAATTGTATTAGACATTTCGTGATATTCAAAATCATATTTTAAAACTTGGTACTTTGTATTTAATTGTTCTAAGATTTCTTTTTTGTATAAATATTTTTTAAAGGACTCACACTTATTCTTCTCTTGTTCCAAAGGGGGGGCCATCTCCAAGCCACTCACCGATCAGACTGTGGCTGAATCGCAGGAAGCTGTGTTTGAATGTGAAGTTGCCAACCCAGATTCCGAAGGCGAATGGCTGAAGGATGGCAAACACCTACCACTGAGTAACAACATCAGGAGTGAATCTGATGGCCACAAAAGGAGACTTATCATCACTGCCACCAAATTAGATGACATTGGAGAATACACCTACAAGGTGGCCACCTCCAAAACATCTGCCAAACTCAAAGTTGAAGGTTAGTGATATAATAACAGGTTTATCCATTTCACATCATATTACATTCTTGATATTTATCAGTTTAAAAGTCAATGGTATAACCATTCTGGATGCCATAAATCTTGATTTCACAAAATCATTATATACTCTCTAAACTTTCTGAGCCACATACCCCAAAGGCAAAAAAGTCATTGTGCAGTGTACATTTCAAACTGGATCCCAGGTTTTCCTAAATAATCTCAAGGTGTCTTTTAAAATAGAGGTGCTGCATAACTGCAACATTTTTGATAACCATTCTTTTGCAAGATGACCAGGTAATGGTCTTATTCCAGGACTTCTTTTACTTAATGATACCATTTTTATTTCCTAAACCAATCATAAATCTGTCTTCAGCTGTCAAAATTAAGAAGACTCTGAAGAACCTCACAGTCACAGAGACGCAGGATGCTGTTTTCACTGTTGAGCTTACTCACCCTAATGTAAAAGGCGTCCAGTGGATCAAAAATGGGGTTGTGCTGCGCTCCAGTGACAAGTACGACATCTCAGTCAAAGGAACAGTTTACACTCTGAGGATTAAAAACTGTGCTGTTGTGGATGAATCTGTATATGGCTTCAAGCTTGGAAAGCTAGGAGCCAGTGCCAGACTGCATGTTGAGAGTAAGTTGATTTAGAAACATTTTACAAGTAGCCAATGTATGGTTACCACTAAGTTAACCATATCATTGAATTGCTTCAACTTTCCTTGTTAGCTGTCAAGATCATTAAAAAGCCAAAAGATGTGACCGCCTTGGAAAATGCCACCGTTGCCTTTGAAGTTAGTGTTTCCCATGACACCGTTCCAGTAAAATGGTTCCACAAGAATGTGGAGATTAAGCCAAGTGACAAGCACAGACTGGTCTCAGAAAGAAAGGTCCACAAACTGATGCTGCAGCATATTTCCCCCTCAGATGCTGGGGAATATACAGCTGTGGTGGGGCAACTGGAATGCAAAGCGAAACTTTTCGTGGAGAGTAAGTATTAGACAGCCCCCTATGGCATTTCCCTAGATGATCCCTATGTGCTCATTGGTTGGTTGGTTGGTTGGTTTCATCCATTTTTTTTTTTATAAAATATATTAACTGAAGTGCTTTTTTGATTTCCCAAGCATTACATATTACAAAAACTATGAAAAACATTGAGGTACCTGAGACCAAAACTGCCTCCTTTGAGTGTGAGGTGTCCCACTTCAATGTCCCTTCCATGTGGCTGAAGAATGGCGTGGAGATTGAGATGAGTGAAAAGTTCAAGATAGTCATGCAGGGGAAACTCCACCAGCTGATCATCATGAACACCAGCACAGAGGACTCAGCAGAATACACATTTGTCTGTGGCAATGACCAAGTCAGTGCCACCCTGAAAGTGACCCGTAAGTAAACAAACAAACAAATTATATAAACTACTTGGTAAACTCATTGTTATTCCATATCCTACACTTTTCCTTCCTGGCCAGTTAATCCAGTCCAAAAATCCTTGATTGAAACATCTACTGTGTGTTCACCCTGAGATAGGCCCTAGCATCTCCACCGGGATAAAATGTTCTGATTAGAGTAGCCTTGAAAGGCTACCTATAAAGATGCTCTGGTATCTGTCGCTAGCTCTTTCTGTTCCTCGGGTGCTTGGTATTGTCCTGTAGAGGGGTACCTGGAAGATATCGTAGCTCATATCCCTGAACTATAATCACCTTAACAGACATACCAAACACATTCCTAGTTTTCACTCTGCTTGTTATGACTCACATCATACTGACACAAAGTCTCCTTGGGTGTGTTTCCTCCCCCCCTTTGCAGCAATCATGATTACATCCATGCTGAAGGACATCAATGCTGAAGAAAAAGACACCATTACCTTTGAGGTAACGGTGAACTATGAAGGCATCTCTTACAAATGGTTAAAGAATGGTGTGGAAATCAAGTCAACTGACAGGTGCCAGATGAGAACCAAAAAGCTCACGCACTCACTGAACATCAGGAACGTTCACTTCGGGGATGCAGCTGAGTACACCTTTGTGGCTGGAAAAGCTACATCAACAGCCACCCTTTATGTGGAAGGTATGGTGTCATAAAACTAAATGTCAAACATACCATATAAAATATTAATCAGTGCATTAATTAATGAAGCGTGCCATGTGAGTTATGTCTTAAAGCCGTTAGTAAGGTTCATTTTTGTACATGCTATTTTCCAGCTCGCCATATAGAATTTCGGAAACACATTAAGGACATTAAGGTTCTTGAGAAGAAGCGAGCCATGTTTGAATGTGAAGTTTCTGAACCTGACATCACCGTTCAGTGGATGAAAGATGGCCAAGAGCTGCCAACTGTGGATAGGTCAGTTGTGTTGCTTGGCTACATTCCAGTAATTCCCAGTTTGCTTTGAGTCACCATTCATTAAACTTCAATTTCCATGTCATCCATAGAATAAAGATACAGAAAGAGAAATACATCCACCGCCTCCTGATCCCCTCCACCCGGATGTCTGATGCAGGGCAATATGCAGTGGTGGCAGGCGGCAACATATCCACCGCTAACCTCTACGTAGAGGGCAGAGATGTCCGCATCCGAAGTCTCAAAAGGGAGGTTCAGGTATTGTCTCCGTGCTGAACTGGGGGAGACATCATAAGAGCTCATAATCCATAATTTTTTAACCTTAACATCTTCTAACCACAGTCTTCTAAAGAATGAAAACAGCTGATCCCCGCTGGCTTAGACTCTTAATCTGACATCAGTTTAGTCACAGTTTTCCCTCACTTAGGGAAATAGAGTGTCCTTAGCGGCTGTCTAGATACTTTAATTAAAGCAGCTGTAGAAACTTCGCTGTCTCATAAATGGCCACCTGCCAAGCAGCACAAACCAGGAAAGAGCTAAAATTTACGTGGTGGTGCTTACAAACCAACTAGAACTCGGGGAAGGTAGAACAAGGTGGCATTTTGTCAGATGGCTTCTATTACGGAGAGGCAGGGATGTAGGGACTGGCAGGGAACACTTCTTCTGAGGTCCAGGAGGTAGACCAGTTTGAGCGAAGCTGGATTCCTAGCAAGGGCACTAAGCCAGACACCTTTGCTCTCTACCACATGTGCAGAGCTTGTTCTCCCGAGTGCCTGTCTTCCCAAATGGCAGAATGGAGAGAATGTGTTAGGAGAAATATCATTTGAATTCAGATTTATCATATTGCTCATCTGAGGAGAACCGGGCATGACAGACCTTAGGCCATAGTGAAAAAGCCTTCAGTGAGAACACAGATGATCTGAATATGTCTTCTGTCCTTCACTGTCCAATTCTGAACCTTGATTTCCTCACTTTTAAAAATGAGGCTAATACTTTCTACCTACCCCCAGGAGGTTCTTGTTCATACCACGTGAAATCAAATGAAATAGTAGAAGAGCTTTGTCAAAAATGAAAAGCTCACAGATATAAGGTGTTTTTTATTTCTGTTGTGATTAGTTGAGAAGCAAACATTTAAGGATTCAAGTCATAGTCTCTTTGCGGCGGCGTTTCTCCTCAGTACAGGTGTAAGCAGGATTCTCTACAGAAGTTAGGGCACCATTTGTCTAAGGATATGCAGGACAAATTAGAATGCGCTTCACCCAGTCAACTTTTTATGTCATAATGTATAGGTTTGGCATGCTCTTGAAATGAGCAGTTTTAGAAACAGGTTAAAACCGAAAGGAAAGCAGGATTTCAGTTCTCTTTTTATGTTGCTCCATCAAAAGGTTATTGAGAAACAACGTGCTGTCGTTGAGTTTGAGGTCAACGAGGACGATGTCGATGCCCACTGGTATAAAGATGGCATTGAAATCAACTTCCAAATTCAAGAACGACACCAGTATGTGGTGGAGAGAAGAATCCACCGGATGTTTATCTCTGAGACCAGGCATAGCGATGCTGGTGAATACACCTTTGTGGCAGGAAGGAACAGGAGTTCTGTTACTCTCTATGTCAATGGTAGGTAGAGATATCAACATATTTTGTGGGCCCATCTGGAATAATCCTCCCCTTTAAGTTCCTAAAGTGCTGATAGTTCCTGGGCAATTTCTAAAGAAGCCATGCTACTCGTATGTTTGCAGCTACGTTTATTTTCCAATTATACCTGTGGTAAAGGGACAGCAGCTATTAAAAAGACTGTAAAGATGTCATTTCCAGAAGGTGCCTAATGGCTAGATCCTCATTTAGTTGGTCAACACTATTGAATATCCACTGTATGTCAATAATAATAGACCCTCAGTGGATTTCTAGATACAGCATTCAGCTGGTCGAGTTTTCTGCACTTGGCATCAACTGCTTAAGGGCTAGTCGTGCTACCAAGCCCCAGGGGCACTTCCAGCCTCTAGTGTGGAGTGCCTGGGAAAATCCAGAAGTCCTCTTTGAGACCCCAGAGGGCCTAGAGAGCCACAGGCGATGTGGAGCTCAGTTTTCTCGGCCCAAACCCTGGGACCAGATGCTTTTATTCCACATGCTACCGAGTCCTCAGAGGAGTGCCATGAAACCGCCCACTTTCCTCATTGGAAAGCTTAGAGCTGAATTGGAGGCTGACCTAGAAATGAGACTAACCTAAATACCCAGAGAAGAAGGACTGTCCCTCCCTATTTTAATCTTGAGCCTACTCTGAACAAATACCCCAGAAGCAGATGAAAGAACACTAGGAATAACCTTGGTTAATAAAAATGAGCCATTTTGGCAACATTCCCTTAGTCCCTAGAAGACCAAATCATCATGGTATCCAGTTGTTATTATTTCTAGATTAGTGTTGGAGAGACTGAGGCACAGACAAGCAAAGGTCAGAAAACCAGCCTCACAGAAGTCCTTTCCCCCTATTTCTGTGTTCCCCGAACTACCCAGTTCCCCTCAGTCATCACAACACTGAGAAGATGCTTTAATTAGCACAGCAGGAAAGTGAGGTTTTTCATAAGTCTACCTAATTGCCTTTAAGTAGATCTGGAATAACATTTATTCCTTTTTTTCATACTTAATGATTGTACTTCATTGGCACTTATATATAAAGAAATGACTCTGACATATACACAAATACTTTCAAAACAAACCTAAAGGTGATGAACCACCTGGCCACAGGGTTTGCCCAAGTGATACAAAACAGGCAGTGTGTGGCAGCTATTCTGGCATTCTTTAGGGTACCGGCCATTGCTACACGCCCGCAAGACCCCAACAAGGAAAGGGGTGATCACATCATGTTGACAAGCTCAACACTCTCAGCAACAACCCCCGACCGAGCCTCAAATATCAGAAGTATCTTTCTAAAGTTATTCTCTCTATCTGAGGACGAAATTCCAGATGTTCTCCTATCCTGAGGCAAGTTCAGCTATCACAGTTCCGAAGTCTGGCTTCTGGATGCGTTACCGCTGGCTACAAATTAACGTAGGCTTCCACGTGTTCTCCGGTGTTTGCACACTTTCTCACAAGCTCTTGGTTCTCCTTCGCTCCCAGCCCCAGAACCGCCGCAGATCCTGGAGGAGCTGCAGCCCGTTACTGTGCAGTCTGGCAAGCCTGCTCGCTTCTGCGCTGTGATAGCCGGCAGACCGCAGCCCAAAATTGCCTGGTACAAGGAGGAGCAGCTGCTCTCCACTGGCTTCAAGTGCAAATTTCTTCATGACGGGCAAGAGTACACGCTTCTGCTCATCGAAGCCTTCCCAGAGGACGCAGCTGTTTACACCTGTGAAGCCAAGAACGACTATGGAGTTGCCACAACCTCGGCCTCGCTCTCAGTGGAAGGTAGAAACGCCTTGTTACTTCTCAGCTTAAAACAAAACCTAAGAAACCCGCTTTTGCGTTCTCCGACTGCACTGATAAATATAATGTAGAGCTCATAAAAGTAGATTGCTACCCAGCTTTTAGAAAGATAATTAAGATAAATCAGCACACTCCATTCTGTGCCGTCTGTAAGTGATTTAATCATGACCGATCTTGTGGTCCCTTCCTTTAGTTCCAGAAGTTGTGTCTCCAGATCAGGAGATGCCCATTTATCCTCCTGCCGTCATCACCCCACTTCAGGACACTGTCACTTCTGAGGGACAGCCAGCCCGTTTTCAGTGCAGAGTGTCTGGAACAGGTAGGTTTGTGAGCAAAGGTATCATTGTTAATATTTACAAAGATGATCTGAGGCAAGGTTTCTCACCTTTTCCTCCATCACAAATATCTCTTGTGCATAATTTGACTTTTAATGGGAATCTTGCAGAAGACTTACTTGAATTACTGAATAAAGGAATAGACCATGTTTTCCACTACTGAGTGTGTACCTAAAGATGGCTAAGGTGGTAAATTTCATATTATGTGGGTTTTTTTTTTTTTTAACCACAGTAAAAAAAAAACTTGATCGGTGTTTTCTGATGTTCAGAAGATGTCATGTTCCCTTAGATAACTTTTGTTATCTCTTGAAAAAAATACAACAAAAACTACAATTATTATTATATTAATTATAGTAGTATCTACATATATTTCAAAAGAAGAGTCTGTTTATATGTAAGACATTATTCAGTCTATAGACAGTGCTTGTGTGGAAAGGTATATTCCTTTGGAAGGCAGTAGCCTGTAACATCAAAAGTAGGGTCATTATAATCAGAGGTTGGATTTGAATCTTGGCTCCACTGCGTGACCTTAGGCAAATAAGAGATTTCTCTGGTTCTCTGTGCTTCATGAGTAAAGTTAAGGATAGTATTGCGTTTAATCTTAGAATGTATGTTTCATGAGGGCGGGGACTCTGTCTTAGTACCTAGAACCTCATGCCTAAAAAAGGCAGTAGCTACTGGCAAGTACCATCCTTGGCAGCAAGGGTGTATCCTTGTCCTAGAATAGCTTTGTAGATAGTATATACTCAATAAGTAATTGCTAATTGGACAAAAGAATGATTGTCAAATGACTAATACGAGTCAGGATCTTGTTAGATCACACACACCAGCGCCTAGCACAGTGTTCATCAGGCAGTAAGCCCCAGTCAGTCAGCTCTTATACTCTTTAATAAGGGCATGCTTCCCAGATATTCCCTCCCCCACCCCCAGCATCAGGAGTCCAGTCTTAGTAGAATGAGACAGAATGTTTGCAGCCATTTCAAGCCAATTATGATTGTAAATTTACCTCAAATAGGGTAAATCAACTTTATCCCAAATGAAAGTCACTCTCTCATTTGCATGGCCTTTTTGTACAACCACCAAAGGGAAATTCTTAGAGCTTGGGCTTCTCACAGCATTCCTAGTAAGTGTGGGTTTTTTTTTTTAATTATTATTATGCTTCTTCCATTAGTTTATGACTTAGTCTCTGCATTACCATGAGCCATTTTCCTAAACAAGTTAGTATTTCAATTGGCTTTCTATGACTTGATGATTTCCTCCTCTGAGATAGAGATGTTGATCTAGAAACCAAATGAACCTATTTGATTTTATGAGCATAATTAAAAGATATTATGTGTGTAAAGTACCTATAGGCATGGGTGGCAAGTGACTAGTGCTCAGTATACTAATTTTAGTATAGCCATAGAGGAGAATTATATAAACATAAAAGTCTGGTATTGGGTGACCAACATAGACAAACACCATAGACTTTGTGACTTCAAAGCACAGAGTTTGTTTGGGGCACCTGGGTGGCTCAGCCATTAGGCGTCTGCCTTTGGCTCAGGTCATGGTCCCAGGGTCCTGGGATTGAGCCCCGCATCGGGCTCCCTGCTCAGCCAGAAGCCTGCTTCTTCCTCTCCTGCTCCCCCTGCTTGTGTTCCCTCTCTCTGTGTGTCTCTCTGTCAAATAAATAAATAAAATCTTAAAAAAAAAAAAAAAAGGCACAGAGTTGGAGAAATGCTAAATATCAAGAAATAGGGACTGATTTGATAATATTCTGCTAACACAGTAAAGAAAAATGCATTTTAATATCAAATTCACGGAAGTCACACTAAATAATTTATCTTTTCATTGAATTTTTGGAGGAAATTTTTCAAATCAATATACATATAAATGATTGTCTTAAAACAGTAGTCTTTATATAGTGCTTTTTAGTTTATAAATATAGTAAAATGCCCTTTTAAAAGCTTACCAAAGCTTACCAAAACTTTCATGCCCCTGCAACTGAAAGTATTTATACAACTTCCTCTGACCAGGTACTACCCTAGCAGACTAAATTCAGCCCTGCCATCTACAAACTGGAAAAAAATTATGAGTCTTCAGAAACCCCAGTCACATGTTTTTGGAACTCAGCATTCACTTAAGTGTGGAACTTGGTTGGCCTTGAGCAATGTGGTGGGGCTTTTATGAGAAAGTGTTGCCTGTGGAAGGTCTCTGGTGCCACCTACTGGTGGAAAAGCAATTTGGAAAAGTAGAATTTTAAAACTTGTACTAAAACTAGATTTTGCTGATGTTTATTCTATAGATAATCAGTGTTGTTTGGAGGCTTACTGAGCAACAGCTAGCTACAAAAAATGATAAATAATTAGTCTAGCAATGATGGATGCCCATTGTTCTTTTAAGTATCTCTTCAGTTGTATTCTACCAATGTCAGTGTTCCTGCTATTGAAACATTATTACATTAGCTGCTAGAGCTGGGAGGACCTTGGTGGAGCTCAGGGTGTGGGCAAGGAGACGACCGCATGACCGCACGTGTACAACTAGATCGCAAGGTTGTAAGTGCTGTAACAGCCCATGTACTCAGTGCTGTTTGTTTGCAAGACAGTCAGAGAGAGAGGCATGGACTGGGCATCGAAGAATCAACAGAATCATTGAACACAACGGCATTCTAGGCAGAGAATGACATTTACAAGTCATAAAAGCCTGCAAGAGTACTTCATGTGCTGGAAATGAGAAGTGGCTTGAGTATGGTTGGAAAGTGATGTAATAAGTGGAGGAGAAGGCCAGAAAAGAAGGCAAGGGCCAGATCCTAAAGGGTTTGGTATTCTATGCTTAGGATTTTAGATTTTATCTTGTTTGCACTGAGGAGCCACTGAAGGATTTTTAAGCCTATGGGTAACATAATCAGATTTGCTTTTCAGAAACAATACTGTGATAGTGAAAAGAGGAATGGACAGATGTAGGAGGTGAGACCTGGTAAGGATCAAGGGAGAGGCCATCCTGATAGGCTTGGAAAGTGCTGACAAGGCCCTCAGCTGGGGAAGTCAGGAGGAAGAAGGGTGTAGATTGTGGGAGAATTCAAGATGGTGGAATGAAAGGAACCGAGGGACCAAATACAATGGAGTGGTGGAATGGGGAGCAAGAGTGGGGTGGCCTCACAGAAGCCAAAAGAGGTCAGTGACCAACACAGATAGTGGTAGCGGCGTCAGAAGCACCAAGTCCATTACTGAGAGAGGTCTCACCTTTTAGCTCATTTATTGTCGGCAGTGCATGCCTGTCCTAGGGCTTCGTTCCATTCACCAAAGGAAGAAAGACTATGCTGAGAACCCCATAAAGGGGTGGACAAACTCTTCATCGTTCCATTTCCACTGAGGTATAACAGACAAACTAAACGGTTGTAGAATGATTGTTAAATTCCATGTGATGGTGTTATCTATTATATTACACGGCCCTGTCTTGGGGCAAATTATTAAAGGCACTGCTGATCCCTGGGCGGGGGGGGAGGGGGGGGTGGCGGTTAAACAGTCTTGCTTTAATGACTGACTTGTGCCAGTGGTTTACAAAGCCCTTCCCATGTGTAAGTCATTTAATTCACACAATTCTTTTTTTTTTTTTTAAGATTTTATTTATTTATTTGACAGAGAGAGACACAGTGAGAGAGGGAACACAAGCAAGGGGAGTGGGAGAGGGAGAAGCAGGCTTCCCACTGAGCAGGGAGCCCGATGCGGGGCTCGATCCCAGGACCCAGGGATCATGACCTGAGCCGAAGGCAGACGCTTAACGACTTGAGCCACCCTGGTGCCCCAACACAATTCTTTTTTTTTTTTTGCAATGAAGAGCTCACGAATTATTATGCATCTCATTTTACAAATGAGAAGACTGGATCAGAGAGATTAAATGATGGGTCTAAGGTCACACAGCTGGGGAATTGTGATATCAGGGTTCCATTTTCTATTTTACCTTGCTGCCTAAGGAAGTGATTTGTGTCTTTAAAAGGAGAACCTGTAGTTAATAAGCAACTACCATCATGGGCAGGAGGGGAACCTTCCCAAACCAATATTTGTGCTAAAATGCAAACAAATGCTAGCAGAATGGGCTACTAGAGAATCCCCTTATGGGTGGTATTGAGATAAGGAAGTGGTATAGTGATCACACTCCGAAAACAAGAAGTCTTTTAAAACTTGTGACTAAATTTAAATCCACTCTTGACTTATAGGGTGATTGTTTCAATGGAGGTATAATATTTTTTTTCAAGTTCACTCCACCTTAAACTGTAACAACATAATGTTATTTTATCTTTGCTTTTGGGGTTATTTTTTACCATTATAAGATGATTTAACTCTTTATGTGAAAAGAGCTAGTTTTATTATTATTTATTATTACTGCCACTTTGATAAAAGCCAAATATATCTAAGATGCCCAAATTCCATGACTCTTTCTTTCAGTTTTAAACATTATTTTTTGCTATGCTAAGACCTTTCAATGCTTGTTCATTGGTAACGGAACTATAGAAATTTTTTCTTCGGCCTGTACGGTGTCTGTTTTAGACTTCTAGGAATGTTGATCTTCTCAGCTGTCTTTCTGATTGATTTTTCTGCCCCCCAGAAGCACAGATTTCCCTTACTTCCTGTCCCAGTAGGCGACCACAATCCTAGATCAAACCCATCACGATGACTGTTCGTTAGGATGATCTTTTTCTCAAGGTCACTGACTATATCAAAACCTTGTCCCTGTTTCCACAACATGACCTGCAAGTGGTTAAAAAGAATATAACTAAAATTGTAAAATTTCAAACATTACAACCAGCCTATAAGCTGGATTTTTCTAGAATCATGTTTCTTTTTAAAGATGAAAAGAAATCTTGTAAGAGCAGATGTGGCATGCCCAAAAAGAGAAATACAATGTTATGAAGATAAATATGAAATGTAGTCACCAATATAATCAATATTGTGTTTGCAGGTAAAAATATCCACCACTTTTTTGTGATTTAAATACCTTTTTTTTTCCTTTTGTGATGCAGATCTGAAAGTGTCTTGGTACAGCAAAGACAAGAAAATCAAGCCATCTAGGTTCTTTAGAATGACTCAATTTGAAGACACTTACCAACTGGAAATTGCTGAAGCTTATCCAGAAGATGAAGGAACTTATACTTTTGTTGCTAATAATGCTATCGGTCAAGTATCAAGCACAGCCAACTTGAGACTGGCAGGTACAGTAAACAATCTTAAGAACCACATTTAAATACGGCTCTCTCACAGTGTCAGTAACAGTCACTAAAGATTCCATGTAAACCATCGTTGGCCCCGCCACTCTCTTTTAATGCAACTAATTGTTTCCATGTTATATGCTACATTCTCACTTTCCATTTATCCCATGTCATTATGAATCACAAACCATCATTTCTCATTTTGCCCTGCTTTGTCTTTATAATGTTTTGTTACGTATTGCTCTCCTCACCAGCTTTCATGCTTTCTGATCAGCATGTATCAGAATGGAGAGAAACATGCTAAAGAAAGAGGTAGATTTGTTTTCTCATTTAGCTAGGATGAAAATTTTTTTTAAAATGCTGTAAGGTAAGCATTATGATCCCCCATTGTCTGGACACAATTCTGAATTCACAGAAGCTACAGAGGATGATTTCAGGTCTGTATCCCAGCTGGGTGTATTCACCGTCATTCAAAGAATGCCTGACGGTTGAGAGGCCCAGTCCTAAGATGGTGTAGCCTTTCTGATACTTGGGGCTTTTAAACTGCCATCAGAAACACTTCCTTGATAGTGGAGGGCACTTTGTTTCAAAACAAGATCACAATATTTTTATACAGTCAGACTATTTTTGCTGAGCTATTTTAGTCTATGTATTATTAACTATGTACAAATACATACGGATTGAGGGCAACTTTGGTTTTTCCCTTAATTTTAAACACTTACTATAATAATCAGATATTTTCTTAATAATCAATTGAAAATGACTTACAACATAGAAAGTGTGATTTTACAACCAGAGGGGAAAAAAAATAAAAACAGAAAACAGGAATACCTAAACCAAACTGTGTACTTCTCTACTGCCTTCACGAACAATACAGTGAACTTTCTTAGACTATTCATGCCTTGACTTGTTTGCCTGGAAAGTGGAAGTGAACATGTGTGACTTGGAACCAACCTACATTGACAAGACATTAGGATTGGACTGGATTCTAGTCCACCATTGAAATTTGCAACAGATCTGTAGACAACTCCAAATGAGTTCTGGTTTCAATTCAGGGTAAGACATTAAAGGTTGGCATGCTTCTTTTCAGGATTTAGCAAATTTGAAGAAGTTACATCAGACTCCCAGTGGCATGTCTCTTCATCAGTTTCATTTAAGAAGGAGTCCCTTGGCCAAAAGCCCATCTTCATCCAGCCTCTGTCAAGCCTCAGGGTGCACAGCGGGGAGACAGTCAGATTTCATGCAAGGGTTTCTGGCATTCCCAAGCCAGAAATCCAGTGGTTTCATAACCAGCAGCCAATTCTACCAACAAAAGATGTAGTTTTCCATTTTGAGGAGTCCACAGGCATGGCTTTAATGTTTATAGTTGATGCTTACTCAGAGCATGCTGGGCAGTACTCTTGCAGAGCCTCCAATAGTGCTGGGGAAGCCTCTTGTGCAGCCGCACTCACAGTGACTCCGAAAGGTAAAGCTCATCTTGCTTTAAACACTTGGATTTGCTTCATACCTCCTACTCCCACTGTTACTAATGAGAGTCTCTGCTGTTTGTCTCATTGCATAGTGTGGTCAGTCCATAATTTACTAATAAAGTAACACCCAGCAGGTCCTCTTAAGTTCTCAATTTTGGGTTAACCTATACGGTTTAAATCTCTTTGAAGTATATAATCTGTGCATTACATTAGTAAGTATTTTTTTAGGCCTCAATTAAACAGCGTTTCACCACTGGATCACTAATGATCCATTTGCCGTATATTGTTTATATAGTATATGGAAGAAGGGGGACAAATGATATTCCCGGGGGGGGGGGGGGGGGGAAGAAAGAGACAGAGAAAGAGAGACTTTGTCACTCTGGTTAGCTGCAGTGACAACAGAAGGAAGGACCCAGATACTCTATGGCATTCGCATGAGCCTTCCTCATCCATTCATCACTGGATCACTGGGAATAAACGTTCTTTTGTGTGATGTGACATCCTAGAGCACACTGCATCTGGCATGCTGCTTCCAAGTGACAGTGATGTCTTTCATCTTCATCTTCCATGCTATTGTCTGTTACTAACCCAGCCAAGTGACAAAGCTTAGATCTTAATATTCTTTTCTTTTTCTTGTCACTTGATTATACAGTGCGAGCCCTAGCTAGGCAGAGTTCTGGGAAAGATGTAAGAAAGTCCACCAAGTCCCAGGCAGTGACAGATTCCTCTTTCACAAAGCAGGAGAGCAAAATATCCCAAAATGAAATTAAGTCATTTCAAGGATCATCCTATGAATATGAATCACAGGTTTTTGAAAGTATATCTCAAGGTTCCGCCCACACAGCTGCATCGGTTCAAAATGTAGAGTTGCGCCATACCGCGTCCCTTTCACAAAGTGCAGAGAACACTGAGTTCTCTGGGAACGGGGCCGAAGAGGCGGTGGGCGAGGCCCCACGGATTCTCCTGCCGCTTCAGGACCTCTCCGTAAAGTGCGGCGACACGGCTCAATTCCTCTGTGTTTTACAAGATGAATCTTCTGTTGATGTAACCTGGACTCATGAAGGCGTCAAGATAGAGGGCTCTGAAAGACTAAAGCGGTCACAAAATGGAGATACTCAGTTTCTTATCATATATAACGTTCAGCCGGTAGACCAAGGATTGTATAGCTGCATTGTACACAATGACTATGGAGAGGAGACCACATCGGCAGTCCTAAACATAGAAGGTGCTTCTTTGGTTTTTACCTATGACTTGCTTCATTTCATCCTCATCGCTTTATGCAGCTTTTCGGCCACGCAGATCGAATCAGTGAATATGTTAATTAGCATATCCCTAACTTGGCCCTCTGTTGATAAAGGACTTCTGAAAGGCAGCCAGGTCATTGGCCAAACGTGTGACGAACATTACTTTCCAGTCTAGCTAGATTCAAGGAGGTTTAACTCTCAAATCTCATTTCAGAAAGTTATGGTTTATTTCATATGTGCTGCTTTTTCTAGTACTTACCAAATGAGCCACCTATGAAGTATACTGAAGAAGGTCAAAATGTTAGAGTTCCTCAAGTATTAATTATTTATTATTGTGCCTAATACTGTACCAAGTTTAAATTTAATTATTTTAATATGAGGAGGCTCAAAATTTCTCATTTCTGCCCTTTGCTTGCAGATCTGGAAGTTCTAGATGCTTATTAAGGAAATTATGAAAATAGCAAAATAGGGCACTGAAAATAATAGGGTTCTGTCTGGACCAAATTTAGGAGTCTGTAGATATTTCTCAATAGATGAGATTGCTTTACAGTCTCAGATCCTCCTGGAATCATAGAATTATCTCATGGCAAGATTATTATTTTTGTTGTTATCGTGCTCGATTTGCCCCCATGTCTGGAAGGTCCCGAATAAATTTGTCTTGGAAGAGATAAGTTCTTCCTTTTATCCATGGACTTCTCTTAGATACTAATGAAAGAGGAAAGTTATTCTTCAGGTGCTAGAATCCCATGCTGTATGTCGACAGGTAAAGGATCTTCACTGAGTCCCATGGAAGAAGTTCCAGCATCTCCAAGGGGTCCATGGAGACCTGTGACCTCAAGGTCTTTCCTGATCCATCCATACCATTTTTGAGATGTTAGAGATGAGCAGGTTATAGTACGGAGCTATGTGACCACCATCTTGGCTCTGAATTTTGAAATAGGTTCATACATCATTTAATATATCTGTAATCCTCACTCACCCACAGGAGTCTTTTTTTTTCTTAATCTGACATTTTGTTCTGTAGCTATTTCTGATAATATTTTCATAGTCCTCAAATGGAATATCTCAAGAACTGAGGTCTAGTTATGCAAATGAAATGGAAAATTCCACCATCCAGAGAGCTGACCCTCAATTTCACCATAGCTGCTGGCTAGTGCAATAATCACACAGAGTGACTGTTTATCTGGAGGTGATGTGGGTGACAACTGGGACGGGTTCTCCAGCTATATAATTGGGAGTTGGCTGTGTTGTGGAGGTAGGAGAAATGTAGGTCTTTCAACTTGCTTCCTAAGGAACCTAGGGCCACAGTACATGCTTGATCATCATGTTGCCAGAGTGGATTTGAGCTGGAGATTTTTGCCATAGGGTTTCCAGTTCACTCGGTTCTAATTGATTATATTATTAAAGTGTTCTTGGAACATGAGCATTTTTCTCTTGGAAAGTCCAGACTGCCTCTCTTATACTTAAGAATAAAGTTGAAAGATAAGCCACTTTTAAGTGTTTGAAGAATGAAGGATCAGGCACAGTTGTCTAATCATGGAACATAAGACCAGTCTTCATATGTTCCTCTTGTATTTTGGCCTTATAACTTTATTTAGGCTGCACAGTTATCCATGAAGATCAAGTAGGAATATAAAACCCCGTAAGTCTGTTTGAGTTCTGTGCATAGTAAGCACAGATGTATCATATATTAGTTTGGGGACTAACATGCTGCTTTCCTTCTCATCCTAATGACATGTCATCTTCTCTAAATTCAGCATGTGTTTTACTCTTACAAACACAGCTAATTTATTCCTTTTCCTAACTTTATTCTCACCTAGCAAAAGAATCGCAAACCAGAGCAGTTACAAAAATTGCCCTTGGTTCAGACATTAAAAATATTAAAACACTCAAAGAGTCACAAATTAAAACAAGCCATGAAGTAAAGAGAGAATCATCAAAGAAAACATCAAGTTTGTCATTCACTTCGTGCCAAAGCCTGCAAGGAACGGAGAAGCCAGGGAGTCCAGCACACGCGCGTGATGCCGCACAGATGGACGGAAGACTGAGCGGGAACCGGGGCACCCACCTTGCTGCCCCAGAAACGATTGTGTCTAAAGGCTGAGCCTTTTCCCTATATAATAAAAGCCATTTTGAGTTGAGGGCTCTTTGTTTTGCTCCTTAATATGTCATCAGACTTTGTGTAGTTTAAAGTTTTAAAGGTGGTTCAAATCAAAGGACTACTTACTAGCAGGAAACACTTAATTCTGCAGGAAAACCTGAGAATAGCCCTCGGCAAACAGTGGGAAGTTAGAAAATGCATGTTCCTTCTCAATGTGACTCCATCTCTTAGTCTCTTAGTGTTCAGTCGATAGGACATTAAAAAAAAAAAAAAAAAGAATATTCCTATAGTTTGTGGATTGTTTTTTTGAATGCATGTAAAGGCATGGGGAATTATGGAACTAAAAGTGGAAATTTCACAGAGAACCTAAAATAAAAATGTTTTTTAAAATCTTTCTGCCAACACTGTCATGTACTTTAGCAGCTCATTGATTTGTTTGGCATGGATTTGGGGGGTGCATTTGGGGGATGTAGTTTTCCATTACCAGAATAAAGAGAAAATTGTAATTGTATGAATATACGTATTGAGGCAGAAAGTATATGGAATTAATCATTAAAATCTCCATATATGTTTTTCCATTTTAGCCCCAGAATCCATTTTGCATGGGAGGATTGAAGAGCAGATTGAGGTGGAGATGAAAGGTATTGTTCTATTGGATGTGAGATTTAAGTAGAAATTCTGAAGGATTAATAGAATCCTTGAGCTGCCTACTTTTTCTTAGTAATATTGAGAAAAATGACATAGATGTACAAATATATCTCTTAGAGTATATATTACTCTGTCGCATGCCTCATTTAATATGCTGGTGGTTACATGCATTTCACGGTAATTTGTTTGATGGTAACTTAAAATTTTGTATTTAAAATGTATCAGCCACATTCAACTTCATGTTTGCAGCCATTTTCAAAAGCGTGTACTGGAAAAAGTTGTCATCTTAATGCATGAAATCAAGAAGTAGAAGTTTGTTTTCAAAATCACAGTGAATTAAATTGAACAATGGGCAATAACCTAGCTGTCATTCTCAGAATGCAATGTCATGAATGAATTATGATTGAAATGCTACTTTATTTAGGGTGTGTGAAAATGTTACATTCCCATTCCGGTGTACACTTCATGCACATTCATCATTTTAACATTGATATGTCTCTTACACTGGCTTGCAGATAAGCTGCCTTACGTGATCCGTATTGCCTGCTTTCCTTTGCATAACATTGTGACTTCATGGCTGTATTAGTTCGAATAAACGCCTTCTCATTTTATTTTAGCTAATTATTTATGGTTATAGTTCTTATAGATATTTTTAAATGGTTAATTCTCAAAAATATAATAATTTAATCTACAATCCAAAGGATCAGAAAGGGCGTTTATTCCACTCTCTGCAAGTCAGGTAAGATTTTCCTCTTAGCCATCAAAAGAACAAAGTTTTCCTGCTCTCAAAACAAACATGCACAGGAACATGTTATTTTGAAATGCATTTTTGCTTGTTCAAGAAGAATTTCAACAGTTTGAAGAAAAGACCAGACAACGAACGATTTTCGTGTCAGAATCTTTTAAACAGAGCATGGTGTTGCGTTTATTCGAACAAATATGGTGAGTGAATTTTTTTTTTATGGATTTGTGAGAATCTGTAGCATGCATTTTATTTTATTTCCTATTTTGCAATTTCATTTATTTTCAACTCTTTCAAATACTATGGAAAATCGTAAAATGCTTTATAATTTACTTTTTTTTCAGAACTGTTCTCCGAGGAGGACTCTGAACATTCTGAAAGAGATACGCGCTATGCCTTTTCAGATTCTGAAGACTTAGACCACAGCTCCGTGGCTGCTAAAAGATACGCAAGTCAAATATCTACGAGCTCCTGGCCCGAATATTTCAAGCCTTCTTTTACCCAAAAACTTACGTTTCAATATGTTTTAGAGGGGGAACCCGTTGTTTTTATGTGTAAATTAATTGCTTGTCCAACTCCAGAAATGACTTGGTTTCATAACAATCGGCCTATCCCAACGGGTCTTCGACGGGTTATAAAAACTGAGAGTGATTTACATCATCACTCTTCCAGCTTAGAGGTTAGAAGTGTCCAAAGCAGAGATTCTGGAAGTTACAGATTGTTAGCAACTAATAGTGAAGGGTCCGCTGAATCAACAGCATCGTTGCTTGTTATGCAAAAAGGGCAAGATGAGAAACGTTTAGAATTTCTGAAAAGGGCAGAACAGACACATGGAAATACAGAGGCTTTAGCTGAAAGGAGAGAAGACAGGATAAAGGTTGGCCTGAGGTTTACTGGCTCTCCCTTTAACAAAAAACAAGATGTAGAACAAATAGGAATGATGCGAACGATACACTTTAAGACAGTAAGTCCAGGCAAGAAAACTGACTTTCCGTATGATGAAGAATATTTAGAAAGTAAATCTGACATAAGGGAATGGCTTAATGTAGGTGAAAGCTTCCTGGACAAGGAGACCAAAATGAAGTTGCAACGTTTGCGGGAGGCTAGAAAAATGTTAATGGAGAAAAAGAAATTATCTCTTTCAGATATGTCCTCTGAAATAAGCGCAAGAACTCTGAGAAGTGAAGCTAGCGATAAAGACATTCTGTTCTCTAGAGAGGAGACAGAAGGCAGGTTTGTATTGGATCTAGCTGAAAATAGGGATAAGGTAGATCATTCATGTGAGGGTATTGTCCAAAATCCACAGGTCCTTCCTAACCAAATGGATCAAAATGTAGAATCTGGAGAACCTCCCACAAGCTTTCAAACTACTGTTGATGAAGAAATCCTCCAGACTGAAATAAGAATGAGCCAAGAGGCATTTCTAAGAGAAAGTCTCCAAAAAGACCATTTATATGGTGGGATTCTAGTAAGCGAGAATACCCAAGCAAGAGAACAACTTGAAGAAATTATGACCAAAACTGAAATTGGAGAGTCCTCTAGATACATCACTGTTATAAATGAGAACGAGGAAATATATGAGACTCCTGAAGAGGTGTCCCAAGTTATTATTCCACATGCCAGTGAAGCTTTTGGTGCAGTTATAAATATTGGAGAAAATACAGAACTAGATAGTGAGAGAATAAGAAAAGATGATTTGAGAGAATTACAGCACTCTACTTTCACAGAAGCTGATGAATTTGAAACCAAGCAAGAAGGAAAGACCACAAGATTTTTGGAAAGTTCCTTCCGAAAGCTTCCACAACATTGCCCACCTTCATTTCTTCACGAAATTGAATCTCAAGAAGTTTATGAAGGTGACAGTTGTAAATTTGTGTGTCACTTTCAAGGATATCCTCCACCCATAGTGACGTGGTATAACAATGATATACCAATCCCACGTAACCGAGGCTTTATCACTCATACCTTGGAAAACTATTCAATATTAACTTTTTCTTCTGTTCTTCCTCAAAATGAAGGTTCTGTTACCTGTGTGCTATTTAACCAATACGGAACAGTAAAAACAACTGGTACACTTAAAGTGAAGGTAAAGCAAGGGCGCGGTGTTGACACACATACACTCCCAGTGTTGAGCGAATACGCTGATGAGGAAGAAGAGCTGGCATTGGTGTTTGACCAGACAAAAGGCATTCAGCCGCCTTGGAGACAAAAGGGCCAAAAACATCTCCAAACGAACTTCCCAGTTCCTCCCTCTGCAGACACAGAATTGCTCTGCTTTCCTGTAGAAATTCAGGTAACAGCAGCTACTCCCACCCCAGAACAGGATAAAGAGTCAAGAGAGTTGTTTCACTCTGAGGAGTTGGAACCTAGAGCAACACCTCAGGATGAGGCTCCTCAGTCACCAAAACACAAATTTATATTTTCGTCGGATATTACTAATGAGCCACCAAAAATGTTACAGGAAATGCCAAAGCATACCAGGTGTAGAGAAGGGGATTCCATAGTATTTGAATGTTTATTGTCTGGTGAGCCTAAACCAGTCGTGACATGGTTTCAAAATGGGCTCCTATTAAAGCAGAACCAGAAGTTTCAGTATGAAGAAGTTAATTTTAGCTACAGATTATATATTAATGATATCAATTCTCAAGACTCTGGAAAATATAAATGTGTTGCTGAAAACAATTCAGGAACAGTTGAGAGTGTTTCAGATCTGACAGTGGAACCGGTCACTTACAGGGAGTCTAGTCAATTAGAAAATACTGGTGGAATTTATGCAAAATATTCCAGAGATCAACAAATTCAGGGAGAATCTGTAAGGGCACATTTTTATGATTATCCACCTGGTCCTTTTACTCCCCAATCCAATATAAAAGAACATTCCGTAAGGGAACATTTTCAAAGCCTTGAGACAATTGAACAGATAGATCAGAAAGATCAGGTTCGTTGCACATATTCTAGAGAAAAACTACCCAGATTTATGCAGGTTGCTTCTAAAGCCATAAAAATCAACAAGCCTGTCACAGCCAAACTCATACGGTGTCAGGGTGAAGGGAAAGAGGGACACATAAATGAAAAATCAAAGCTGTGCCAAGCAGAGGGTACTGTTTATCCATTTGTTGATGATCTCAGTGAAGTTAAAAGAATTAGGAAAGAGGTAAAAAATGATTTCAGAAAAGTTGGTGATGCAGAAAGGGAAAATGTGCAAGAATATGCCCAAAGTGACTATTTACCAAATATCCAGTCTGAGAGAACTTCTGATAGTTACAATCCAAAAGATTCATCTATCCTCATATATGAAGAACCCCTTGAAGAGAGACACTACCCAAGGAAAAATGTGAAGCATAGAATCATTGCATTTGGAAAGTTACAACATGTAGAAAAAGGAGTTCTAGAAAAAATACTTACCAGGAAATCACTTGTCAATCCTCCTCAGAGGGAGCTTGGTGACAGAGACTTACCATTAAAGCAAAGAGAATCAAGATCAAGTAACCTAAATGCAAATATGTATCAGGCAGAGACAATGTCTCCAGTTACTGAACCAGATTCATCTGACATTGTAATGAATTTAAAGCTGCTTTCTTCTCAAACTCATAAGGAATTTCAAGTACAAGAGAGGGAACAACAGAAAGAAATAGGTCTTAGAGATCAATCTGTAATTTCTGGAAGGGGGGAACATGAAGCACCTATTACATTTGACTTAAAGCAGTCCCACTCTCAAATAGAAAATGCAGATCTAAAAGTCCAAGCATTAGATGGTGGTCAACCAGAAGAAGCTTATTTTAAAATCCAACATCCTGCTTCTGAAATAGCTGATGGTGAGAGCATTGTATTTGATCTAAAACAAATGTATTCTCATATAGGAGATCCAGCTAAGGAATTCCAAGAGCCAGAAACTTGGCAACAGGAAACACCTTATAAAGAAGAAATTGCTGGCACTGAAACATTACAATCTGAGACACAAAATACCTCTAAGACTGTGCTAAATAACATATTTAGCAGTCCAGAAATGTCTTCCTGTCAGGAGTTTTCAAATAGGACTGTGTTGGAGAAAAGTCATTTTGATGAAAATATCCTGTCTTTGGAAAACCATATACAGGAACATAATTTAGAAATTTTAAATCCCAATATTTCTCTTAAATCCTTTTCCAAAGAAACCCATGATGAATCATGTGCCCTACTTCAAACCTCATCTGCTGATGTAGGAGAAACTGATATTTCTGAGGAAAAAAGTTCTCTAGAAAATGGAGGTAGAAGTTTCATTCCACATTTGAAAAAAGCAGCAAGCGAGGAAAAGCTTTTAGAGGTCTGTGAAAAGGAAGAAGAACACACTTTGGAACCAGAGTCGGCATTATTTCAGATGCAGGATGGAAGGACACAGGGATATGTCACTGGAATTTTGGGAGACGACAGAGGTGATGTTCACGAGGCAGCCACATGCCACAAAAAAGTCTCCTTGAGCAAGCGCTTTCCATTCTTGACGACTGAAGACCAGCAGAATCCAAATAAACAAATAAGGGAAAAAATCGATGCCTTTGGAAAAGAAAAATGTTATGAAGAAGTTCAGGTTCAGAATGAAACTTCTCTCTCCACTACTGAAGAAGAAAAGATAGAAACTTGTTTTTCTGAAAATCTTCCTAAATCAGATGACGCACATACAACAGAAGTAATGGACTCTGAGACCTCCCTAATACAGTATTTACTTGCTGCTGGAAAGCACGAAGTTCCTCAAACTAAAGACACCAAACACAAGGCAAATCTTCTCCAGAGTGAATCAATCAGGTCAATGGAGGTTGAAGAAGTAACTTTCAACACTGTGTATGAATACTACAACCAACAACAGGAATCATTATGTCGCCCATTTTCCCCTGAATCTGATATTTCGATTGATGTGGGAAGTACAAGCAGTGAGGAAATCTCAGAGTTAGATCAGTTTTATACCCCACCATCATCTGTTGAACATTTTGAAACTCCAAAGTCTCCTGATTTATATTTTACTCCTTCAGATACAACTAAACAATCCGCAACAAATTCGGGAGGTGAGACTGTGGAAAGAACTACACCTTTAGAGGAAGCTGCCGAAAGGTACTCCACGCCTTCTGAAGGCGAGGTAGCAGAGAGATATTCCACACCTCCAGGAGAGGCACTGGAGAGATATTCCACACCCCCAGGGGAGACACTGGAGAGATATTCCACACCCCCAGGGGAGGCTCTAGAGAGATACTCTACACCGCCAGGAGAGGCACAGGAAAGATATTCTACACCCCCAGGGGAGACAATAGAGAGATATTCTACACCTTTAGGAGGAGAAACAGTTGAAAGATATTCTATTCCTACTGGAGGACCAAATCCCCCTGGAAACTTAAAAAGGTACCCATCAAAAATAGAAAGGGAGGACAGTACACCAAGTGAACATTTCCATACACCTACAGGAGAGAGAAGTTCAGCTAATGAACTATGGCGTTCCGATTCATTTGGCACACCCAATGAAGCCATTGAACCAAAAGACAATGAAATGCCGCCATCTTTCATTGAACCTCTGACCAAAAGGAATGTATATGAAAACACAACATTAGGCTTCATTGTTGAAGTTGAGGGCATTCCAGTTCCTGGTGTGAAATGGTATCGAAATAAATCTTTGCTAGAGCCAGATGAAAGGATCAAAATAGAAAGGGTGGGTAATGTATGTTCTTTGGAAATTTCTAACATTCAAAAAGGAGAAGGGGGAGAGTACATGTGCCATGCCGTAAACATCATAGGGGAAGCAAAGAGCTTTGCAAAAGTAGACATAGTACTCCAAAAAGAAAGAGCAGTGGCCCTCCCACCTCCAGTAACACATCAGCATGTCATGGAGTTTGATTTGGAAAACACAACGTCATCAAGAACTCCTTCTCCTCAAGAAATTGTCCTGGAAGTTGAATTAAGTGAAAAAGATGTTGAAGAATTTGAGAAGCAAGTGAAAATAGTCACAGTTCCTGAATTTACTCCTGATCACAAAAGCATGATTGTGAGTCTGGATGTTCTACCACTGAATTTAGCAGATCCAAATATGGCCTCAAGGGAGGAAGAAGACAAAAATTTAAAAATTGATTTAGAAGTATTTGAAATGCCTCCTCGATTTATAATGCCTATTTGTGATTTTAAAATTCCAGAAAACTCAGACGCTGTGTTCAAATGTTCAGTCATAGGCATCCCTAGCCCAGAAGTTAAATGGTATAAAGAATATATGTGTATTGAACCAGATAACATCAAATATGTGATCAGTGAGGAGAACGGAAGTCACACCCTTAAAATTCGAAATGTCTGTCCGTCTGACAGTGCCACATACAGGTGCAGAGCTATGAATTGTGTAGGAGAGGCTATCTGCCGGGGATTTCTCACCATGGGAGATTCCGAAATGTTTGCTATGACAACAAAGAAAAGCAAAGTGACTTTAAGCAGCTTGAAGGAAGAGTTAGTCTTAAAGAGCAAATATTCAGGCAGCTTTTTTGAATTTCAGGTGGTGGAAGGGCCTCCCAGGTTTATCAAGGGTATTTCTGACTGTTACGCACCTTTAGGCACAGCAGCTTATTTCCAGTGTTTAGTTCGTGGCTCTCCACGACCCACAGTTTACTGGTACAAAGACGGGAGATTGGTGCAAGGTACGCGGTTCTGTGCTGAGGAGAGTGGCACAGGGTTCCACAACCTGTTCATAACGAGCTTAGGAAAAGATGACGAAGGTGAGTACAGGTGTGTGGCTATGAACAAGTCAGGAATGGCAGAGACCTGTGCAGCCCTCACCCTAACTTAGTTTCTTGTGCAAAGTTTCAGTGCCTCCGTAATGATTAAATTGATTTGAGTGCTTCCATATTTTCCAAATTATAAAGATCCAATCAATTTCCAAGTATGTCTACTCGGTCTGAATTTGATACATTGAAAACCCCTGGGAAAACAGTTTCTCTCTGTAGAAATCTCATTATTTGTAGCACATGTAAATATTCTGTGATCTCAACTATGGAACTCTGACGTGTCAACTCTGCTGTGAATCATCAAGCACGATTAAATATCTCCGTGGCTACCTAACTGTTTGTACCACTGCTTTACCCTCGTGCCTCCTCCAAAAAGAGTTTCGGTAGAATGCATTCTCTTTTAGCAGATAAACTATTTACGTAAAGTAAAACATAAGATGGAAGACCGGGTCAGATGACCATGCAGACAAATTGGTAAGGTAAATCTCCTCTCTGCTCTGAGTATAAGTCATTTTTGAAATTGTAACCCTTTTGTATCCAAATCCAGGCTTACTGACTTGGATTTAGAATAGATATGACAAACAACAGAAACCAGCTTCACGCGATTGATAACTAGTTCTATAATCTGTTTTACATTGCAACCTTAGTATGTTTGTTTGGCTCTTTTAAAATTATTTTCATTATTAATATTTAACTCCTGCGGATTTTGAAGGGACCAATGGTACATTCTTTTTGGGTGGAGTTCATCTAGACATTTGTACATTTGCAAGATATGCAAAGAAAGATCTTTCCACTTTTGGGAATACCCCATTTTCTCAATTTTTAGAATGCCATCAGGTGGTAAATGCAGCATTCACTTGATAGTGGCCTGGCGGAGAAGGGAAACTACTATATGACATTTATATAGAGATTTTAAACTGTAGTCCAATTTCAGAATCTTTAACATTAGAAGATAGAAGATGGGGCATTTTTAGTATCGAGCAATATGGTAATTTGTATTTCAGATTATATGCAAATAACAAGGTAATAAGCTTTCCTGTCATTTTTAAACCAACTAGAAATTTTTAAAACTAACTAGAAATTAAAAAGCATTCAAATTTAAGATATATATGTCTCTAAAGTGACTTTGTGTTTCAAAATTATAATAAATTCACAAAATTCTTGACAGTGTACCTATGTATCACTGTGAACCTGAATCTTCTCACATAAGATGTAATAAATATAAGACCATTCAGTTTTCTTATCTGAAAATGAGGAGTTGGACCAAAAGACCTCAGAGGTGATTGTTCAACTCCGTGATTCTGTGTCATCCCAGTGGTAACTTTTCTTAATATAATTTAGGATAAATTTGTTTTGCAACAAATGATGAGAAAATAATAGAATATAGTAATGAAGTTATGAATCTTTACTCCCTCCAACTCTGAATTACTCACTGTTACCTAACAGCTGGATTTGTCCTCTGCATTGAACAACTTTTATGTATCATGATCATATTAAACATATTGTTTTTAATTCTAAAAAGTTAAGCAATTTAAATTTAATTTTCAAAAGAATTCATATATTCAATTATGTTTGTTTCTTTCATCTATCAATTTTTTATTCCCACAGTAGGATTCCCTTAAAGCCTTCCAAATTCAAAGAGCAATTGAGAATGTGCAGAATACAGACAGAGCAGTCAGGCTTACACCCCTCCCCACCCTACCCCCCTAAAACATCTGTTTTACCTGTTTTGAGTCACCATAACTCATCCAGATAGATATACTATTGTGGAACAATCATTTCTGTTTCAACCAGTGAGACCACTGTATCTGTGATAATAAGTATAGATATAATGTAATATATCACATCATAAATCTCTGGAATAAAACTAATTCTATGGTTTAGGGACTTAGGGATTTACTCTACTCCTAGTTACAAAATGGATGTTTCAATAAATTAGAAATTCAGGTCATGACAAAAAGGACAATGGCTGGTGCAGTGACAGCTCAAAACCTGTTTCAGGAAAGAAGGAAGGAAGGAGGAAAAGAGGGAAGGAAGGAAGAAGGGAAAAAACATTGTAATGCCTTATTGAATTTGCAGGAAGGAAGAGTTTGATTTTGCTCATTAGAATTCTTTTATTCTCAAATACATTGAATTGAGGATATTCAGAATAACAAATGACTGAAGAAAGAAAAATAAGCCTTGTCTAACTTACTTGGCTTACTTATTGTTGTAGATAATTAAATGGAATTTTTTCTGATTCAATGGCACATAACTTAAAAGCCTGAAATATTAATTTCTCTGATGCTGGATAAAGAATTCATTGTATTATATGTAGTAGAGTTTAGACATAATTATTAGCTGCTCCTACTACATGTACTTTTAACTATACCTTTCATGTTTCAGCACATTTGAATTTTATTTACTGCATTTTTTATGGTCAATATACCATGTTAGAAGTAAGGAAAAACAACTGAAAATATTTCAACATATTAGTGAGTTGGGGTATTTTAAATATTCACATTCATTCCCTTTACAGATATTTTGGGAGCTCAAGTGAAGGGACATGAGTAATAAATGTAAAGTTAAGTGGTCACCATTAGTATGTGAAATTAGTCAATGGTTTTGTGACTTACTAATTGAAATAATAAATAACTGAGTATGTATTCTACATGCCATCGATAAATTTTGCCAGTACATTTATAGCCAATAGACACTAGAGTTGTGCCTTCTAATGTTTCTATGCCAGAACAGAGAGGAATTAAGGCATGACTATTCCATGTGATGCAAGGGGAGTGAATTAATAAAATAATAATTCTGCTTTGGGGGAAGGTAATAAAACTATTACTAACAGAGCTGTTCTACATTCCTACCAGATTTAATGAAAAGCCTAATTCCTTCTTATCAAATTATGCCTGTCATCCATGATATTATGTAAAGAATATCTGTTATTCACTCTTTTGTTTTTTTGTTCAATAATGTTGTATAGGTATTTCTCACACAATAAAGTACAATCCAATTTTTAATGTTGGAGTTATTTTCTTTCATTCCTGATTCTCCCATTTTCTTGACTTAACAAAAGCCTTATTATAAAAGCTTTGTTGAAATAATATGGCAATTTACATGGCCAACGAAGGCCCGAATTTCTAGTAAGTAAAAATGGTGGTTCTCTTACAAATTCAAATTAAGCATTTCCTATAGCCTCTTTTTAATAATAGCTTCAGTTTATAAGCAGTAACTGAAACATAAGTGTTTTATTTTGGAAATAATCAGTCTTCAGTTTGACAATGGCTATCATTCTTAAGAAAATTCTAAACATAAATAATAATTCTGGATCTTTTTAGAAATTGATTTAAATAATCCTGGATTCTTTTATTGTAAATATATAGGCAACAGTTTTTTAAACTTTTTATAATTGGGATTATATCACAGAGAAAAACTCATAGAACAGCTTTAAAATTTATAAACTCTAACACAAATGATATGGATTTGCATGAGTATAATATTTATAGTATGTGATATAATGAGCTAAGATTAAAAATTTAGAAATGTCCTTTCTTATAAATCTCAAGATAATCTAATGATTCCAGGAATAAAGCAGAGGAAGGCCATCAGTTGGTGCATAATTTTTTGACTTCTATTTTTTTGTTGCTGTTAAATAAAATTGATAGTAAAATACTAATCACTTTTCCCCATACAGAGTTTTCTATTTCTCTTCTGTCTGCTGAGGAAGAAGGATTCCAAACCTATAGCTCTGGCCTTCAGTTATCTAATAGAAATGAAACACTTGAACTTTTGTCTGAACCTCCAATTCGTTCAACTATATTTGATTCCAAAAAAGAATGCCATGTTCCAGTTTTCATCAAAGAAGTGTCAAATGCTGAAATAAGCATAGGGGATGTGGCTAAACTGTCTGTTACTGTCACTGGCATTCCCAAGCCTAAAATTCAGTGGTTCTTTAATGGAGTAATGTTAACCCCTTCTGCCGACTACAAATTTGTTTTTGACGGCAATGATCATAGTTTGATCATTCTGTTCACCAAATTTGAGGATGAGGGGGAGTATACTTGTATTGCCAGTAATGAATACGGACAGACAGTATGCAGTGCCTATCTAAAAATAAGTTCCAAAGGAGAGGGGCACAAAGAGACAGAACCAGAACCAGTGGAAAAAATTCTGGAAAAGTTTAAAGGTCCTTGTCCTCCTTACTTCCTTAAGGAGTTCACACCAATTCACTGTGCTCGGGGACTCCCTGCTGTCTTTGAGTACAGGGTTCTTGGAGAGCCTGCACCCACTGTTTCTTGGTTCAAAGAAAATAAGAAGCTTTGCACCAATGTTTATTACACCATCATTCATAATCCTGATGGTTCTGGAACATTCATTGTCAATGACCCTCAGAGGGAAGACAGTGGCCTCTATGTCTGTAAAGCAGAGAATATGTGGGGTGAGTCCACCTGCACCGCAGAGCTGCTTGGGCTTCTGGAAGACACAGACATGACTGATGCTCCGAGCAAAGCAGAGCCCACACCGGAGGCTACTAAAGATTTTCCACAGATGTCATTAAAGGGTCCTGCAGTTGACGCATTTGATTCAGAGCAGGAAATTGCAGCTTTTGTAAACGACACCATTTTGAAACCTGCTTCAATTGCAGAAGAAACCCAGCAGCTTTCTTATGAGCATCTTGTTAAAACCAGTGAACTGAGTAGTCAGGTTACTTTAGTGGCTGGGCAGTTGCAATCCACAGTCATGTTGGAGCAGAATGTACCTGATCCAGAAAGCACCAGGGCACTTCTTTCCATCAATGGCACTATTCATGTTCAGCCTATCAAGGAGCCATCTCCCAATTTACAGCTGCAGGTTGTCCAGTCCCAGAAAACCCTCCCCAAAGAAGATGTCCTAAGGCTTCAAGAGCCTGAGTCACAGGTGGTCCTATCAGATACCGAAAAAATCTTCCCAAGTGCCATGTCTGTAGAAGAAATTAGTTCACTGACGGTGGAGCCTCTGCAAATTTTACTCACTGAACCTGAAGGGAGTTATCCACAGCCTGCAGTAGAAGAAGCTCCGGCCCATTCATATCCAACCTCTGTGGCTGAGGAAGGGCTGTCACCAAAAGAAAGGACAGCGTGTGCAATGGACAAAGAGCAAAGAGTGACCCTTCCAAAGCAAGAGGCACAGAGAGCCCTCACCCTGAATCAGAGCTTAGCTGAGGGAAGCATGGAAAGTTTTAAGGGTCCTGATGTCATAACCTCTGAGGTCAACTGGGAGACCCGGGTCCCTTCAGAACACACATACACAGAAGATGAAATTTTGATGGAAAGTGCAGATCAACTGGAAAGCGCAGGGCAAGATTTTGCAGCCAGGACTGAGGAAGGCAGGTCCTTAAGGTTTCCACTAGCGTGTGAGGAAAAGCAGGTCCTGCTCAAGGAGGAGCATTCTGACAACCTGGCCGTGCCCCTGAGCCAAGCCAGTGAGTATAAAAAAGAGCGCATGATGATAAATGGTGTGCAAGAGGTGCACGCGAGTGACACTCTTTCTAAAGAGAGTTTGCTTCCTGGAATTCCAGAAGAACAACGATTAAACCTCAAAACTCAGATCCGCAGGGCTTTGCGAGCAGCAGTGGCCAGTGAGCAACCAAGTCTTTTCTCTGAATGGTTAAGGAACATTGAAAAGGTGGCCGTGAAGGCCATAAACTTCACCCAAGAACCCAAACGCATTCTGTGTACCTACCTTATTACCTCGGTGAAGACTCTAACGGAAGAATTAACCATTGTTATTGAAGGCATTGATCCTCAAATGGCTAACTTGAAAACTGAACTTAAGGATGCTTTGTGCTCTATCATATGTGAGGAAATACACATCTTGACAGCAGAGGATCCCAGAATCCAGAAAGGAGCCAAAGCAGGCTTGCAGGAAGAGATGGGTCCTTTTTCAGATTCACAGAAGGTTGAAGCAGTCTGGGAACTAGAAGTCGAATCTAAACATCTTGTCTCTGCGGAAGAGGTCAGCCATTTTCATGTGGAAAGTCAGGTCAAAGTTGTGGATACCGCACCTGTCCCTGATGGCGTTGCTCCGGCTGCTAGGCCTGATGAAAAACAGGATGAGACCCCAAAGCCGTCAGAGGAAAGAGAGAAGTCCTCTGGAAGTGGTACCGGGGAGGTTGGCCTAGGAGAGCTACAGGAAGCTGAGGGTAGCTTAGTCGAAGAGGACGGTCCTGTCATACACACACCCTTGGGTGACATGACTGTGGAGGAAGGCGATATTGTAAACCTCACGTCATCCATAACAAATGCCAAAGAGGTGAATTGGTATTTTGAGAGCAAACTGGTGCATTCAGATGAAAAGTTCAAGTGTTTACAAGACCAAAATACATATACGCTAATAATCGACAAAGTAAATACAGAAGAACATCAAGGAGCATATACCTGTGAGGCCTTGAACGACAAGGGAAACGCAGCAACTTCGGCCAAACTCACTGTAGTCAAAAGAGGTTGGATTTTAAGGATGAGGGGGCTCAAGCTCTAATGTTCACTGGATTGTAATGATTTAGTTTCCATCACTGAGTGTTCACTTACCTGCCTCTGCCACAATGTGATTTGTGTAGAGTAAGAACGAAAGCACAGACATAATCATGGTTATTAGTTCTCCTTTTTCCTTACTGCCTTACGGGGTAGTACATTATTCTATCTACGTTACTATTTATTTCTAAAATAAGGTGTTATTTTCATATGTTCCATAATACCAATATGTTTTTTAGTTTATATTTACTAGAAAATACTTTAATATATAATAAAAGCTGTCAGTGAACACCTCGCTGTCTGAAATTGCCAATCTCATCCCTAAATTCAGAATAACCATGATTAATTGTCCATTTGTGTTTCTTATTTGTATTTCTTTTTTGATGTTGTTTCACTTCATCACTGTATTTAGTGTATCACTTTTTTTAAATGCTGTTCACAGTGTTCTTAGCATGGTATATTTAAAGAATATATCATGTTGTTATGCATGTGAGCCCATAGCATCACATTTTAATCATGTTTTTCACAATCCACGGCAAAGTAATGATTGAGTATGTTAAAAGCTACTTATTGTCTTCTTTTACCTTCAGTGATTGTTCTCATTTTCCAGTCACTTGTCTTCAACTGCTGCAATCCATCTCACCAATTTCAACTGTTTTACTTCATTAACAGCAACAAAAGTGAGAAGAAAAAGAAAAATGTGGTCTGCCTGATAAGGAGGCATGCTAATGGCCTCTGTTTCCCTTTGCAGCTGCCCCAGTGATCAAAAGGAGAATCGAGCCCCTGGAAGTAGCTCTGGGCCACCTAGCCAAATTCACCTGCGAGGTCCAAAGTGCCCCCAATGTCCGGTTCCAGTGGTTTAAAGCTGGCCGAGAAATTTATGAAAGTGACAAGTGTTCTGTTCGCTCTTCGAAGTATGTCTCCACCCTGGAAATCCTGCGAACCCAGGTTGTGGACTGCGGCGAGTACACCTGCAAAGCTTCCAACGAGTATGGCAGCGTCAGCTGCACAGCCACGCTAACTGTGACAGGTAAATGACACAGCTTGAGGTGGTTGTCCTGTGTCACACTGTTGCCTATTTTGCTTTTCGTGCAGGTGCAGGATGGGCTGGTCCTGCCAACTGGAGAGACCAACAGCCAAGCTATAACATGGTGGCTGGGTCATGCAACGTCTGTGTGGGACGAGAACTCATTCTTTACCGTCCTATTTCTAAGAGCAGCTAAAGGAAAAAGAAAAATAACTTATTATTTTGAAAACAATGTCAAGGAATCCAATGAGCAGTGGCACCTGAAAGTTTGGTTTGGGGGTTGTTTTTTTGTTTGGTTTGTTTTGTTCTCTCTCTCTCTAAAATGACTAGCTTGGTGGAAATATCTTGGCTAACTCCTCATGGCCTGGCTAGGCACTTAATATGACACATTCAGGACAGTTTGTTGCGACCAAAAAATAAATAATGTCCCATTGTATTTAATAATTTGCAACCAGTTAACCAGTTAAGAACAGCATTACAAACTGGAAAAAAAAAAAAAAAAAAAAAGGAAAAGCCAGAGCATAAGACCAAAGTTAAATCCTAAAATAGGACAGGGAGCTACACAGGATGACAAACTAGGATTCTCACCCTAGTCTTTATTACTGATTTGAAAAATAAGAGCAACTGCATAAATATTCTGTTCTTAATTTCCTAATTGACAAACAAGATGACTTTTGAGTAGTTCACACTCATCAAGTATTTGAATTCCCCCATTAGCAAAAAAAAAAAAAAAAAAATCAGTGGTGCTTTCCTTTACTTTGTCTGTCTGTCTCTGTCTCTTGCTCTTTTGCTTTCTTCTTCCAAGGGAAAGTGTGAATGTAAACTCTGGGGTAGCAATTCCCTGTGTTGTTGAGAGAAGACATGCACTAAATATCTGGGTGGGACAGCCCCTTGGTCTTTTCCAATAGAAGCATGAAGAGGAAAGGCAAACAGCACATCTTTCTGGCTTGGAAAAGTCAGGGTTCCCTGTAGCTCCCTGCCCCACAACTCTTTTACGTATTAAAAAATCTGAAACCCAGGCCCATGATAACCCATCTAGTGGTTTCACTTTGTGATCAGAGTCTCCATGTAACCAGCTGCATGGCAGTATTCTTAATGACACTTTTGAAAACCTCTTCACCCAAATTAGGCCAGTTCAGCAAGGGGACTAATACCTGAGCTTTCAAATAATAAGAGAGAAAGAAGGAGGAGGAGAATTCTTTTTAAATTGGAAAGAGGTTCCTAAAGGCTTCCTCCAAAGTGCAGAATGGAAATGGGAAATTACTGCTCTAAATATTTTTACAAGTTTGAAATGACTTAGGGGATGAATTCAAAGTTGGGCCATTGAAGGATTTGCTGATGGTTGACATGAAGTTTAGAGAGACTTCACAAAACTACTCTATCTTCTCATCACTTAATGTCCCTACTCTTCAAGAGAGTCGAGTGCATTTTATTTATCTTCTTTACACAGTCTTCTAATTCACAGAATTAAAGGAGCAGCTGAATTACTTATCAGATAATTCAGACAGCTAATCAGCTACTAAACTCTTTAATAATAATAATGTCACTAGACAAAGCAACATTTGTTCTTTCCTTTAATGGAGATATTGAAAGTGCTGTCTCACTCCTCCATAAAGAACTCTCTCATCCCTTTCCTTTGATAAATCTTTTCATCTAATTAATTATCCTATTTTAAATAATGTCTCGTGTCTATCTAAATATGTAACTCATCTTTTCTCTTTCTTAGAATATATAATTACAGCAAGAGCTTCTGTGGGGACAGAATATAATGTTGAAAAAAATTTCTTTTGCAGAGGCATATCCACCAAGCTTTTACTCCAGACCTAAGTCCGTTACAACTTTTGTGGGTAAGACAGCCAAGTTCCTGTGCACAGTATTAGGGACTCCCGTGATTGAAACCATTTGGCAGAAAGATGGTGCTGCGCTATCACCTTCCCCTAACCGCAAGATTTCAGAGGCAGAAAATAAACACAGTTTAGAACTCTCAAACCTTACAATTCAAGATAGAGGAGTTTATTCTTGTAAGGCTTCTAACAAGTTTGGAGCTGACATCTGCCAAGCTGAGTTAATCATCATCGACAAGCCGCATTTCATTAAAGAATTAGAACCTGTGCAATCAGCGATCAATAAGAAGATCCACCTTGAGTGCCAAGTAGATGAAGACAGGAAAGTGACAGTAACATGGAGCAAAGATGGGCAGAAACTCCCCCCTGGGAAAGATTATAAGATCTATTTTGAAGATAAGATAGCATCACTTGAGATCCCTCTGGCTAAACTAAAAGATTCAGGAACCTATGTTTGTACTGCTTCCAATGAGGCTGGGAGGAGCTCCTCTTCAGCAACGGTTACTATCAGAGGTAAGAAATGTGTGAATGTTATTTTTCACTTTAAGGATGCCGCTGGAGAAAAACTGTTGACAAACCATGCAGTCCATACATTTTATTACTAAATTTCGTCCAAGCAAATGTTTTGGTTTGGGGAAATCTTGGCATTGTCAGATTTTATATTTTCAAACTTCTTCAGAAGCCACTCTATTCTTTTAAAACTGCCATTAACAAAACTTGCTTACAATTCCTTCTAAGAACTTCAAGTGTCTAGGCAATCCTTAACTGTCTTCTCTTATGCAATTGTTTTTTGTATAAGACAAAGAGTGTGCTTTTTGTATAAGACAAGAGTTCACTTGCTTTTGTGTTTGTTTGTTTGTTTGTTTAATTGAGAGACCGGGAAAGGGTTTTAAAATCGTGGAACCCTGGAGAACTACCGAGGGCACCACAACCCTTTCAGAAATTTCATCGAGATATTTGATATCTGTTGTGTCTTCTTGTGGCATATGTCTCCTTTTCCCTTGTGGAGTTGGTTCTTCAGATCGCTTCCCTTTTTCTTTTTTGTTGGCTTCCTGTAGAACCACCATCCTTTGTGAAGAAGGTGGATCCCTCTTATTTAATGCTGCCAGGTGAATCAGCACGCCTCCACTGCAAACTGAAAGGCTCACCTGTGATCCAGGTCACTTGGTTTAAAAATAACAAAGAACTTAATGAGAGTAACACTATTCGAATGTCTTTTGTCAATTCTGAGGCTGTGCTTGATCTGACGGATGTCAGAGTTGAAGAGAGTGGCAGTTACTCGTGCGAGGCAGTGAACGACGTTGGCAGTGACTCGTGCAGTGCTGAAATAGTTATCAAAGGTTTGTTTACTCGGAGGCCGTGGGTTTTCTGAGAAAAGATCTTCTTTTTACTTGCTCGGGACACCTTACTTACACAGCGCTTTCGTGCTTTTGTAGAGCCTCCTTCTTTCATCAAAACTCTTGAGCCTGCAGATATAGTGAGAGGAACCAATGCCCTTCTTCAGTGTGAAATCGCAGGCACGGGACCGTTTGAAATTAGCTGGTTCAAAGACAAGAAGCAAATTCGAAGTAGTAAAAAGTACCGGTTGTTCTCTCAGAAGTCTCTGGTGTCTCTGGAGATCTTTTCTTTCAATAGCGCAGACGTCGGTGAATACGAATGTGTTGTTGCCAATGAAGTTGGGAAGTGTGGCTGTGTTGCTACACACTTACTAAAAGGTCAGTGCCTGCACGGAACGACGCCTCACTAACAAACTGGCGGAATAGCTCTCCTAACCCGCCGAAGGAGAACTGGCGCTTTTTCTTCTTCTCCTAACCCGTGAAAATATGTTTCCCTTTTGCTTTAACCTGGGACCTTGGGGACAAAGTCAGTGACCTTCATCAGTCTTTATTCTGAGGTGACTGTAAATATTTACTCTCCAATAACAAAAGTGGGTTCCATAATAATCTTTTATGACCATGTTGTCTGCTGATAACCACGTATCTTCTGTGCTTCTTTCTCTCAGACGGAGGTGTCACTCTTCTTAAATTTTAATTTATTCTTCTCGTTAACCGACACTATGGAAGGGTGGTATTGGACAAGAGAAATGTAATCGAGAGGAAACACTTAAATGTATCTGGTGTCGGAGGTGTTTGGGAATTGATAAGCTTTGTCTGTTCTCTTTCTTTAACTAGAACCGCCAACGTTTGTAAAGAAAGTAGATGATTTTACCGCACTAGCTGGTCAAACTGTTACCTTACAAGCTGCCGTGAGAGGGTCAGAACCCATCTCTGTCACCTGGTTTAAAGGACAAGAGATCATTAAAGAAGATGGGAAGATCAAAATGAGCTTTTCTAATGGTGTTGCGGTCTTGATCATCCCTGATGTTCAGATTAGTTTTGGTGACAAATACACCTGTCTGGCTGAAAATGAAGCCGGAAGCCAAACATCTGTTGGGGAATTAATAGTTAAAGGTTCGTGTAGCAACATTTTAACTTAGAATGGCTCTTTCCCTGTAGAGTGGAACCCTAATGCACACTTGGTCATGCTTACTATTTAATACCATTGTAGAACCTGCCAAAATTGTTGAGAGAGCAGAGCTGATCCAGGTGACAGCTGGAGACCCAGCCACGCTGGAGTATACGGTCACAGGCACCCCAGAACTCAAGCCCAAATGGTACAAAGATGGAAGACCTTTGGTTGCTAGTAAAAAGTATCGAATAAGTTTTAAAAACAATGTTGCCCAGCTCAAATTTTATTCAGCGGAACTGCACGATAGTGGCCAGTACACATTTGAGATTTCCAATGAAGTGGGCAGCAGCTCCTGCGAAACAACATTCACTGTATTAGGTTAGTACCTTCAGAAACCAATGCTTACATGTTCCCTTGTAATGCAACCAACGAGCAAGAATAAAATCACCGAGCACGCTTCCATGTTTATCTTTCTTCTCTTCTTGTGCCATGAACAGATCGAGACATCGCTCCATTTTTTACCAAACCCCTACGCAACGTGGGCAGTATTGTTAACAGTACCTGTAGGCTGGACTGCAGGATCGCTGGCTCTCTCCCCATGAGGGTGTCCTGGTTCAAGGATGGTAGAGAAATAGCTTCTTCTGACAAATACAGAATAGCCTTTGTGGAAGGCATGGCCTCTTTGGAGATAAGCAGAGTAGACGTGAATGATGCGGGCAGTTTCACTTGTCGAGCCACGAATTCCGTGGGAAGCAAAGATAGCAGCGGAGCCCTGATTGTGCAAGGTTGGCCGGAGACTTTGCATTTCATTCTACCATAGACGATGTTCAAATTAAGTCTTGTTCCCTTAGATCGCGCCTCTTAACTCTTAGAAATTCTTTCTTACACCCCTCCTTTAGAACCACCCAGTTTTGTAACTAAGCCTGCATCGAAGGATGTTCTGCCTGGCTCAGCAGTCTGCCTGAAGAGCACCTTCCAAGGGTCCACCCCTTTCACAGTCAGATGGTTTAAGGGTGGCAAAGAACTCGTCTCTGGTGGAAGCTGCTATATTACCAAAGAAGCTTTAGAAAGTTCCCTGGAACTCTACGTGGTAAAAACCTCCGACTCGGGCACATACACCTGTCAAATCAGCAACGTCGCCGGCAGCGTGGAGTGCAGTGCAAACTTATTTGTAAAAGGTTTGCATGGTTTTCTTGACATCTTTGTGCTACCGTCGTTATAAATTGTTTCCTCTTCCTCATGTTTCTTAATAACTTCCTTCCTTCCGCAGAGCCCGCCACGTTTGTTGAGAGGTTAGAACCATCACAGCTGTTAAAGAAGGGAGACGCCACCCAGCTGGCCTGCAAAGTAACTGGTACCCCTCCAATTAAAATAACATGGTTTGCAAATGATAGAGAAATTAAGGAGAGCAGCAAACACAAAATGTCTTTTGTGGAGTCCACTGCAGTTCTAAGACTTACAGATGTTGCCGTTGAAGACAGTGGTGAATACATGTGTGAGGCCCAAAATGAAGCTGGGAGTGACCACTGTGGTAGCATTTTAATAGTCAAAGGTTTGTGTTCACTTTGCTCCTTGTGTTACCACAGTCGTGGCCCCTAGCCCAGATTCCCCCCTCATTAACTCAAAGTAATTCCTTTCCCGCTATAGAGTCACCTTACTTTACCAAAGAATTTAAGCCAATTGAAGTGTTGAAGGAATACGATGTCATGTTGCTGGCCGAGGTGGCAGGCACACCTCCCTTCGAGATCACTTGGTTCAAAGACAACACAACGCTGAGGAGTGGTAGGAAGTATAAAACCTTCATTCAGGACCAGCTGGTTAGTCTGCAGATCCTCAAGTTTGTGGCCACAGACGCTGGGGAATACCAGTGCCGGGTGACCAATGAGGTGGGCAGCAGCACGTGCAATGCCCGGGTGGCTTTAAGAGGTTAGTGTCAGTTCGAGTGATGCGCTGGCTCTCCCCTAGAATGAACTCTTTGTTCCAACAAAAATCCACTTCTGCTCTAAAGCTGACACTGATTGGGAATTATTCTTCTATTAGAACCCCCAACCTTTGTCAAGAAGATCGAGAGTACCAGCTCCCTTCGGGGAGGCACCGCTGCCTTCCAGGCCACTCTGAAGGGCTCCTTGCCAATCACTGTGATGTGGCTAAAGGACAATGATGAAATCACCGAGGATGATAATATAAGAATGACCTTTGAGAACAATGTGGCTAGTCTGTACCTCAGTGGCATCGAAGTCAAGCATGATGGGAAATATGTCTGTCAGGCCAAAAATGATGCAGGAATACAAAGATGTTCTGCATTGCTCTCAGTGAAAGGTCGGTTCAGAAGGTTTGCCGTGGGTTTTAGGAAATAAGGCAGATGTGAGCCTTTCAACGGAGTGATTCACAACCCACACCTATCCCTTTGTTTTCTACAGAACCAGCAAGAATCACTGAGGAGGCTGTGTCTATAGATGTCACCCAAGGGGACCCAGCCACTTTGCAGGTTAAATTTTCAGGGACTAAGGAGCTTACTGCCAGATGGTTTAAAGATGGCCAAGAACTGACGCTGGGCCAAAAATACAAAATCAGCGTCACTGACACAGTCTCTATACTGAAGATTATTTCTACAGAAAAGAGAGATAGTGGAGAGTATACTTTTGAGGTCCAAAATGATGTTGGGAGAAGCAGCTGCAAGGCTAGCATTAACGTATTAGGTTGGTATTGAAACTGAGCATCTCCTTGCTCCTCATCTCCTACAATTTTACCAAAAATACAAATTGCTGCGTTGACCTAACTTTTTTTTTTTTTTTTGGTTTCTTGCTTTTTCATTGCATAGATCTTATCATACCTCCCTCGTTCACCAAAAAGCTGAAGAAAATGGACAGCATTAAAGGGTCTTTTATTGACTTAGAATGTATAGTGGCCGGGTCGCATCCCATCAGCATCCAGTGGTTCAAAGATGACCAAGAAATAACAGCTAGTGAGAAATACAAATTCTCTTTTCATGACAATACTGCCTTCTTGGAAATCAGTCAGCTGGAGGGTACAGACAGTGGGACATACACTTGTTCGGCCACCAACAAGGCAGGACACAACCAGTGCAGCGGCCACCTCACAGTCAAAGGTTGGCATTTTTTTTATCTCCCCTTATCAAGGACTGGTGTGCTCTCTCCTTTCTTAATTCTCACCCTCGTTGCCCCATTCCCAAGTAAACCTTCCTTTCTCCTTTTGCTTCTTTGTCTTTCATCCCAGAACCCCCTTACTTTGTGGAAAAGCCACAGTCCCAAGATGTCAGCCCCAATACAAGGGTTCAGCTAAAGGCTCTTGTGGGTGGCACTGCGCCCATGACCATAAAGTGGTTTAAAGATAACAAAGAGTTGCACTCGGGAGCAGCTCGCTCAGTTTGGAAGGATGACACCTCCACCATCCTGGAGCTCTTTTCAGCCAAAGCTGCCGATTCTGGGACCTACATTTGTCAACTAAGCAATGATGTTGGCATCGCAACCAGTAAAGCCACGCTCTTTGTAAAAGGTCTGGTCTCTGCATACATCTCTCTTGCTTGCTTGTCTGGATTTTTCTCGGCGGGGAGGGAAGAGGCTGAAGAAAGCGATGCTGGCCTTTGTTTAAAAAATATTCAACGTGACGCTTTCTTCCCCATCTTTAGAACCTCCTCAGTTCATTAAGAAGCCCAGCCCCGTATTAGTGCTGAGAGATGGGCAGTCGACAACGTTTGAATGCCAAATAACAGGCACTCCTGAAATCAGAGTTTCTTGGTATGTGGACGGGAATGAAATAACAGCTGTTAAGAAACATGACATTTCCTTCATCAATGGTTTAGCCACTCTCCAAATTTCTGGTGCCGGGGTAGAAAACAGCGGGACTTACGTCTGCGAAGCCCATAATGATGCGGGCACAGCAAGCTGCAGCATTGAATTAAAAGTGAGAGGTGCGTTACTGGGTCCGTTTTCTCTTTGGGCTGTGCTGCTGGCCAGGCCACCGGTCTTCCCTCGAGTAAGCTCGTCTCTGTCTTCCTTCTGAATCTTTAGAGCCTCCCACCTTTATCAGGGAGCTAAGGCCCGTGGAGGTCGTGAAAGATGGTGATGTGCAGCTGGAGTGTGAAGTATCGGGAACACCTCCATTTGAGGTCACGTGGCTGAAGAATAACAGGGAGATTCGGAGCAGCAAAAAATATAGCCTCACCGACAGTGTATCAGTGTTTGACCTCCACATAACCAGGTGTGACCCCTCGGACGCTGGCGAATACCAGTGCATTGTATCCAATGAAGGTGGCAGCTGCTCCAGCAGTACCCGGGTCTCCCTCAAAGGTCAGTGGTACCACGAGAAGCAGGCTGCCTCGTACAAACTGGCTAATGCTCTTTCATTTTATGATGGCGAGGAGAAGCTCAACTATGCCTCTTCTTTTCCCCCCACTATCCCACTGAATCACAGAACCACCGTCGTTCCTTAAGAAGATAGAAAACATCACTACCGTTTTGAAAAGCTCTGCCACCTTCCAGAGTACGGTGGCAGGCTCTCCTCCCATTTCTGTAACCTGGCTCAAGGATGATCACATTCTGGATGAAGACGATAATGCTCGTATTTCATTTGTGAACAACGTGGCCACGCTTCAGATCAGAGCTGTGGACAATGGACACAGCGGGAGATACACATGTCAAGCCAAGAACGAGTCGGGCGTTGAGAGGTGTTACGCTTTCCTTTTAGTACAAGGTCTGTAAGCTCTTCTCTTGGGGACTGAGTCAGTGGGGACAGTCTCATAAACACCCCTTATTTCTAGCAGAATTAGCGACGCAACTAATTTGCACTTTAATTCTTACTGCAGAGCCTGCTCAAATCCTAGAAAAAGCTAAGTCTGTTGATGTCACTGAGAAAGACCCAGTGACTCTGGAGTGCGTGGTGGCCGGGACACCAGAACTCAAAGTCAAATGGCTGAAGGATGGAAAACAAATTGTGCCCAGTAGATATTTTTCGATGAGTTTTGAAAATAACGTGGCCAGTTTTAGGATTCAGTCAGTCATGAAGCAAGACAGTGGTCAGTACACGTTCAAGGTGGAAAATGACTTCGGAAGCAGTAGCTGCGATGCCTACCTGAGAGTGCTAGGTGTGTACTTTGGCCCTAGCTGGCTTCTCTTATCTCTGTCTGGTACCTCTATCCCTTGTAAACAAGTGGCAACATATTAATGGGTGTGTTTTGCTGTTTGCATTGGATAGATCAAGATATCCCTCCATCTTTCACCAAAAAATTAACAAAAATGGATAAAGTTCTGGGCTCTTCTATTCGTATGGAGTGCAAGGTTTCTGGCTCACTTCCTATTAACGCTCAGTGGTTTAAGGACGGAAAAGAAATATCTACAAGCGCAAAATACAGACCCGTCTGTCATGAGAACACAGTATCACTGGAAGTTAATAATCTGGAATTAGAAGATACTGCGAATTACACATGCAAGGTCTCAAACATGGCAGGGGATGATGCATGCAGTGGCATCTTAACTGTTAAAGGTTAGAACTTCTTTTCCTCTTCTTGATTCTTCTTTGTGATTGCATTCTAAGTGTGGCACTCTTCCCTTGTATTCTTTAGACCTAAAAGTCTCAATAATTCTGTTTCTGTAGATCGATATTTATTGCGTTCAAGAAATACATGGTCATTGCCTCTTTTCAGAAATGTTTGCTTACATGTCCGTAAGACTGTCAAAACAGTTTAACTACAAGGAATCTAATTAAGTATATTTCTCTTAACGTCTATAGAACCACCAAGCTTCCTGGTGAAACCTGAGCGACAACAAGCCATACCGGATTCTACAGTAGAATTTAAAGCAGTACTGAAAGGAACACCGCCATTTAAAATAAAGTGGTTTAAAGATGATGTGGAACTTGCCTCTGGACCTAAATGTTTCATTGGCTTGGAAGGGTCAACTAGCTTCTTAAATCTCTATTCAGTGGATGCTTCCAAGACGGGACAATACACTTGCCAAGTTACCAATGACGTTGGTAGCGACTCTTGTACCACAATGTTGCTTGTGACAGGTGTGCACGTTTGATTGTTTCATGTTTCTGTTTGACCTGTGGCTCCCTTCTGTACAATGCATCTACCCAATCAAGAAAGTTTACTTCTCTCTAACAGTACACTGTATTTGCCAGGCATTGTTCATCTTTTCCTCTTTCCTGCATACTACCTAATTTAGCGTTTCTTATTTATACCTGTTCCTTCATAATCTCCTCTTTCTTTCACTCTCTAGAACCACCAAAGTTTGTAAAGAAATTAGAAGCATCCAAAATAGTGAAAGCAGGTGACTCCGCACGACTTGAATGCAAGATAACTGGATCCCCAGAAATCAGAGTTGTGTGGTACAGAAATGAACACGAACTCCAAGCCAGTGATAAATACAGAATAACTTTCATTGACTCAGTGGCCGTCATACAGATGAACAATCTCAGCACTGAGGACAGTGGGGATTTCATTTGTGAGGCTCAGAATCCTGCCGGCAGCACAAGCTGCAGTACCAAGGTTATCGTAAAAGGTAGAAGTCTGTTTCTTCTGTTCCTCATTACCTGAAGCCCACCTTCTTCCCCCCCTGGGGTATCCTAGCTCTTTATTCTTTTACTGTCATTTTAACTTCCATTTGAGATCATAGAATATTTCCCCAAACTAGTATTATTTCCCTTTTTGGTTGTTCTTTCTTAAGATTTGCTTACATGTAGCCAATCATTCTGGGATATTTTTCTTGTTATTCCAATGTCATCATTCTGATCACCTCAACACATTGGCCAAGCAGTTAAAATTCGATGTTTCACAAACCTAACAAAAAAAAAAAAAAAAAAAGGAAGGAAAGGAAAGGAAAAGTAGGCATTTTAAAATCTTTTTTGTCTTCAGTCAACTTATGAATATATCATCATCCTCACTATAAGCTTTAGCATGAATAACAAAGAATATTTACCACATATATATAAGATGCAAGCAATACAGGTTTTAACCTTACATTTAAAACAGGACAATTATAGGTGTGCCTCGGTGGCTCGGTCAGTTAAGTGTCCAACTCTTGATTTCAGGTCTTGATCTCAGGATTGTGAGTTCAAGCCCCATGTTAGGCTCCACTCTGGGTGTGGAGCCTACTTAAAAAATATATATATATTAAAAATACAGGACAATTATATATTTTTTTTTCTCTCTCAAGAATTGGTTCCTGTTTTTTTTTGTTAATTATATGACTATACCTTGGTGCAATTAATACTAGTATTTTCTGTAGCCATTTTCCAGTATTTTTATCACAAAGTCCAAGTTTTTCATGGCATGAAGCAATTATTTTAATAACATTTGTTGATGTGGACGACTTAGATCACAGGTGTGCCATAATGTCTTCCAAGTATCTCGGTTATAGAGCACATACAAAAAATTTCATCCCTGAAGTCAAGATCCTAAACCTCATGCAAATCATCTTAATTAACGTACTTGGGTTTTGTTTTCGCTTACAATTTTTGCATCAGTCCTTATGGTCCAAGATAAATTAGTAAGGTAAGGTAGATGGAAGGTTGAATTCCTCAGTAAGGACACCTAGGGGTCTTGTCTGGGCTCTCTGCCAAGGAAGCAGAGTGATTTTGTAAAGGCTAATGGCTTCTCCAAAGCAGTTATTCCTCAACACTAAAGTGATAGTTCTGGACACTGTTTCCCCATTATAGTATCTCGACTCTTTCTTCCAACTTAAAAACAGAGAAATAAAAACATTCTGTGAAATTAAATAGACCAATTCATTAGAAATTCTTGTTTTTTACAGAACCACCTATTTTTAGCGGCTTCCCTCCTGTAGTAGAAACCCTTAAAAATACTGAAGTTAGTCTTGAGTGTGAACTTTCGGGAACACCACCATTTGAGGTGATCTGGTACAAAGACAAGCGGCAGCTCCGAAGTGGCAAGAAATACAAGATTGCCTGCAAAAACTTCCATGCAAGTATTCACATTCTCAATGTTGAAGCTTCAGACATTGGGCAATACTACTGCAAAGCACAGAATGAAGTTGGAAGTGATACTTGCATTGGTACTGTAAAATTGAAAGGTAAGCGTATTTCCTGCACGTGGCAGAAATGGCAGGAATGTGCAAAACTTATTTTTTCTCTCTCCCTCCCATTATCTGGACAATGTTTCCAACAGTCTCCACCCATCTTTCCTTGTTCAGAACCACCAAGATTTGTCTCCAAACTGAACAGCCTCACCGTCGTAGCTGGCGAGCCCGCTGACTTACAAGCATCCATAGAAGGAGCCCAGCCTATTTCTGTCCAGTGGCTTAAAGAGAAAGAAGAAGTGATCAGAGAAAGTGCAAACATCAGAATTACATTTGTAGAAAATGTTGCCACTCTGCAGTTTGCAAAAGCAGAACCAGCTAATGCTGGGAAGTATATCTGCCAAATCAAGAATGATGGTGGAATGAGGGAGAACATGGCCACACTGACTGTTTTAGGTTGGTACAATTATAGTACTATGTTCCCCTGATAGAAAGTGACGCCAAACACTGAGATGAGTCACTGGTAGAATCTCTTATTCTGAATTTCTTCTAGAAGGATATTAACTCTTACCTGTTTGAAAGGTTTAGGAGAGGGGTGCCTGGGTGACTCAGTCAGTTAAGCATCCACCTTCGGCTCAGGTCATGATCCCAGGGTCCTGGGATCGAGCCCCATGTTGGGCTCTCTGCTCAGTGGGGAGTCTGCTTCTCCTTCTCCCTCTGTCCGTCTCCCTGTTCCACCTCTCTCTCTTTCTCTCTCATAAGTAAGTAAGTAAGTAAGTAAATAAATAAATAAATAAATAAAATCTTTAAGAACAAAATGAAAGAAAGAAAAAAAAAGGTTTAGGAGAAAGGACCTAATTGATCTTTTTTCCCCCCTAATTGATCTTTCAAACTCTTTCCTGTGTCTGTGATCTTAACAAAAATTAGCCATCTGTTTCATTGTTTACTTACTATTTTTCTTGATGGATTAGCCGATATAATCATGACTGTCTTTGTTTAAGCATGAAAACTATTGGAAGCCAGCATATGCAACAAGGAAATTTTGTTTCCAAAGTACTAGCTGTTAATGCTGACAAGAACTCCCAAGATCAAAGTTAGATAGGAAAGACTTGCACTTGCATCTTTGGACATTTTAATTTAGCAATTGTTTGGATAACAGCTTTGAAAACCACTGGCTTTAGCACCTTAAAATAAAGCAAACATATCAAGTAATTCATAATAATGTGACTCCTTTACTCTAGAGGGGGTCAAGAGCAAATCAGTACACACTGTCTAATATACATTGTCTGAATTGTTTTGGAAGTCAACTAGTGCACCAACATATTTCTTAATAATAACCCATAATTCCACAATAGTGTGCAATTGTGGAATCATCCTCTCTAGGGAGAGAGCCCTAACACAATCACACCATGGGAAGAAACAATCTCAGTGAATCTGAGTAGAGGCATGGTAAAGATAACGGGCTTTGACAGATGGCTATCACATTTTATTTCAGAGCCTGCAGTCATTGTTGAGAAAGCAGGATCAATGACCGTGACTGTGGGAGAAACGTGCACTCTGGAGTGTAAGGTGGCCGGCACTCCCGAACTCTCAGTAGAATGGTACAAGGACGGAAAGCTGTTGACCAGCAGCCAAAAACACAAAGTTAGCTTCTACAACAAAATCTCTTCCTTAAAGATACTCTCTGTTGAAAGGCAAGACGCAGGCACATATACCTTCCAGGTTCAAAACAACGTTGGAAAAAGCAGCTGCACAGCTGTGATTGATGTCTCAGGTCAGTTCCGCCCTATCCCCCTCACCCCCGCCATTGCTTATGAGAATGCCTCCATCAGCTTCCTTCTCTCACGGCTCTTCTACTCTTTCAAATCATGATGATCTCTTGCCTTTCCTCACACAGACCGAATGGTCCCTCCCTCTTTTACCCGAAGACTGAAAGATACTGTTGGGGTGCTGGGTACTTCTTGCATCTTGGAATGCAAAGTAGCTGGATCATCACCCATCTCTGTTGCCTGGTTTCATGAGAAAACGAAGATTGTCAGCGGAGCAAAGTACCAAACCACATTTTCAGATAATGTCTGCACATTGCAGCTGAACTCTCTGGACTCCTCAGATATGGGCAATTACACATGCGTGGCTGCTAATGCCGCTGGCTCTGATGAATGTCGTGCAGTGTTGGCTGTACAAGGTCAGTGTTATAGACGCAAACCATTTCTTGCAAATTCCCCTTTGGGTGCACATCCAGACATTTGACACATATTCAAAAGGGCTCTTCATTTTTCATTCAAAGTTGCAACTAAATGAGAAGCTTACAGGCTCTTTTCCATGTTCTCCATGTCTATGTAGAACCACCCTCTTTCGTGAAGGAACCTGAACCTTTGGAAATCCTACCAGGCAAAAATGTCACTTTCACAAGCGTTATTCGAGGGACCCCTCCCTTCAAGGTCGGCTGGTTCAGAGGTGCCAGAGAACTCGTGAGAGGAGACCGGTGCAACATCTATTTTGAAGACACTGTGGCAGAACTGGAATTATTTAATGTTGACATCTCTCAGAGTGGGGAATACACTTGTGTGGTTTCTAACAATGCTGGCCAAACATCCTGCATGACTCATCTCTTTGTGAAAGGTTTGCTCAAGTGCATTTGCCCTTCCTATTTTCTCTACACTGACATCTTTGTGTTCTTACTGTGTTTAATTGCTATGCTTTGTCACTCACCAGAACCGGCTACCTTTGTGAAGAAATTAAGTGATCACTCTGTGGAACCAGGGAAGCCCATAATTCTGGAGGGCACCTACACTGGAACACTTCCGATTTCAGTTACCTGGAAAAAGGATGGTTTTAACATAACTCCATCTGAGAGATGCAGCATAGTCACAACAGAGAAAACTTGCATCCTAGAAATTCTAAATAGCACAAAAAGAGATGCAGGACAGTACTCCTGCGAAATTGACAATGAAGCAGGGAGGGATGTTTGCCAAGCTCTGGTATCTACATTAGGTGTGTTGTCTTATTATTCTCTCATTAATGATTGGCATTCATGTAACACAAAGCATGCTTTGTTTGGTGTTCTTTAATTCCAGTTGCTGATTGTGATCCTTTCTTCTTTAGAACCACCTTATTTTGTTACGGAACTAGAACCTCTGGAGGCATCCGTTGGAGATTCAGTTTCTTTACAGTGCCAAGTTGCTGGGACACCAGAAATTACAGTGTCTTGGTACAAAGGAGACACCAAGTTACGGCCAACTCCTGAATACAGGACCTATTTTACAAACAATGTGGCCACACTTGTTTTTAATAAAGTGAATATTAATGACAGTGGAGAGTACACATGTAAAGCAGAAAATAGTATAGGAACTGCTTCTTCAAAGACTGTCTTCAGAATTCAAGGTGATGACATGAATTTAGAAATTAAGAAATTTTTTTATCTTAATCATTTTATCTTTGTGGAGAAATTTTCATTTCATCTACTGATGGCTCAAGTATCGCTTGTCTTCCTACAGAGCGCCAACTTCCACCTTCCTTTGCAAGACAACTGAAAGACATTGAACAGACTGTTGGGTTGCCAGTTACACTCACTTGTCGATTAAATGGCTCTGCACCCATCCAGGTGTGCTGGTATAGAGATGGGGTACTTTTACGAGATGATGAAAATCTACAGACATCATTTGTAGATAATGTGGCAACTTTAAAAATTTTGCAAACTGACTTGAGTCACTCTGGCCAGTACTCCTGCTCAGCTTCTAACCCACTTGGAACAGCATCTTCTAGTGCTAGACTGACAGCAAGAGGTTTGTTCCCATGTTAATCTTTCCCTTTGCAAACCAAACCATGACTTCTTCTTCATTGTCAGGATAGAAATGGCCAGTGGAAAAAATAAAACAAACAAAACACCCACTGCCTTTTCTTTTCATTTTCCAGAACCTAAGAAATCTCCCTTCTTTGACATCAAGCCTGTATCTATAGATGTCATTGCTGGGGAAAGTGCTGACTTTGAGTGTCATGTTACTGGTGCTCAACCAATGCGAATCACTTGGTCAAAAGATAACAAGGAGATACGTCCTGGAGGAAATTACACTATCACATGTGTGGGAAACACTCCCCATCTAAGAATTCTTAAAGTAGGCAAAGGAGACTCTGGTCAATATACTTGCCAGGCAACCAATGATGTTGGCAAAGACATGTGCTCAGCTCAACTCAGTGTAAAAGGTATAATTACATGGCATCTACCAATGTCTGTTCTTTCCCATATTTGTGTAATGGTCTTCTAAAAATTCCTTTAGTTTTTGAGTGTTTGGGATAAACTAACTGGGTCATGTTAGAATTTGTATATTAGTGTTGAAAACATTAATCAAGGTTCTGTTTTGTCTTTATATTGTTCTTTAAATTAGTGTTGACTCTAAGTGTGAGCCTATCAGATGGTGTTGTCTAACTGAAATTTGTTAAGTATTGTTTCAACTATCCAGTCTCATCATTTATTTTCTGTTATATGGCATTCTGATTTATCATTACTAAATTTTGATCAAATACCTCTATAATACATTAACTTATATGTTTTAGCTTCTATATCCAAACTACAAAAATAAACTTAACAATTAAATTCTCTATTAAAAGCTTATTTAATAGAAAAACATAACATTTTACCATAAAACTGTCGGAAAATATATTCTTAATTAACCAGTTTAAATATGTATTTATGGGATCTTCAACTACAAACACAAGCTGTTTTTTCCTTTGATTTACTAGAACCTCCCAAGTTTGTTAAGAAACTAGAAGCTTCTAAAGTTGCAAAGCAGGGAGAATCCATCCAACTGGAATGCAAAATAAGTGGTTCCCCAGAAATCAAAGTTGTGTGGTTCCGAAATGACAGTGAACTTCATGAAAGTTGGAAATACAACATGTCATTCGTTAATTCTGTGGCACTGCTTACCATCAATGAAGGCAGCACTGAGGACAGTGGGGACTATATCTGTGAAGCTCATAATGGTGTTGGTGAGGCCAGCTGCAGCACAGCCCTGACCGTTAAAGGTTAGACACACTAAGCTTCTTCCTTCTCCTCTGATTGGATTCTTTCTCAGCGATGTTATGAGCTCCAAAATAAAAAGGCTCACTATGGGGATTTGCTTGCAATTCTTAAACTAGTTTTTGTGTTAGCATACTGTCATATGGTTACACCAATCATTCTTAATGATTCTGGATTCTAAAGCATTATCTATCCTTTTTAGTAAGCAAATGTTCTCATCATCTGTCTTCTTTTTTTCTGGTAGCACCTCCTGTTTTCACCCAGAAGCCTTCTCCAATAGGAGCTCTTAAAGGTTCTGATGTTATCTTCCAATGTGAAATTTCGGGAACCCCCCCATTTGAAGTGGTGTGGGTTAAAGATCGAAAGCAAGTTCGAAGCAGCAAGAAATTTAAAATCACTTCAAAAAATTTTGATACAAGTCTTCATATCCTTAATCTTGAAGCCTCCGATGTAGGAGAATATCACTGCAAAGCTACTAATGAGGTGGGAAGTGACACGTGTGTTTGCACGGTCAAGTTCAAAGGTTTGTATACGTGGGCACAAAAATATATGTCTCTTCCTTTCATCTTTTCTTGCTTAACTAGTAACTTATGTGGCTGTGATTCTTTTTTTCTTCTAACCACAAACTTCTTTCATTAGAACCCCCACGATTTGTGAAAAAGCTAAGCGACACCTCAACCCTTGTTGGGGATGCTGTTGAGTTACGGGCTGTAGTGGAAGGCTTCCAGCCAATTTCTGTTGTCTGGCTGAAAGACAGAGGTGATGTCATCAGAGAGAGTGAAAACACTAGGATTTCATTTATCGATAACGTCGCAACCCTCCAACTTGGGAGCCCCGAACCCTCTGATTCTGGAAAATATGTGTGCCAAATCAAAAATGACGCCGGGATGAGAGAATGTTCAGCAGTCTTGACTGTAGTAGGTTAGTAACAAAGTACAACCTGAGAAAAAATCAAATTGGCCCATGATCATCATCTGCAAATACTGTTCTTACCCCATTATATATTGCTTACACTCTCAGTTTGGAAGGTGACTTTATTTTCAATGCAATATACTTCTTCTTTTAGAACCAGCCAGAATCGTAGAGAAGCCAGAACCCATGACTGTCACTACTGGAAATCCTTTTGCATTAGAGTGTGCAGTGGCTGGAACACCAGAACTTTCAGTCAAGTGGTTCAAAGATGGGAGAGAATTATCTGCAGACGGCAAACATCACATTACATTCATCAACAAAGTGGCTTCCATTAAAATCCCTTGTGCAGAGATGAGCGACAAGGGGTTATATAGCTTTGAAGTGAAAAACAGTGTTGGTAAAAGCACCTGCTCTGTATCTGTCCACGTGTCGGGTGAGTAGTGTGAGGTCTTTATGAATCTGTCATTTTTCCTGGAAAAAAGAAAAAAAAAAAGAAAGCTTCTCTTTAAACAGAAAACTACCCTTCTCCACACAGATCGAGTTGTGCCTCCTTCCTTCATCCGCAAGCTGAAAGACACGAACGCCGTCTTGGGGGCCTCGGCGGTTTTGGAGTGCCGAGTCTCTGGCTCAGCCCCGATTTCAGTTGGCTGGTTTCAGGACGGAAACGAGCTCGTTAGCGGGCCTAAGTGCCAGTCCAGCTTCTCGGAAAATGTCTGTACATTGAACCTGAGCTTACTGGAGCCCTCGGACACAGGCATATACACGTGTGTGGCTGCCAACGTGGCTGGTTCGGACGAATGCTCGGCGGTCCTGACCGTGCAAGGTCAGTGTGCAAGAGGCAGACTGCTGCCGCCCTCACGTCTCCTCCGCGTGATGTGGCGCCTGCCTCGTGGGGAGTTTCTTTCCCTTGTCTTCATTTGCAGTCTTAGTTCCCTTTCCTTTGGGGAGCAAAAGCGCATCTCACCTGGATTTCTTTTTTTCTCTTGATCTCTCTTCCTCCCCTGGGGTATCCAGAACCCCCCTCTTTCGAACAAATCCCCGACTCTGCGGAAGTTTTACCTGGAACGAGCCTCATCTTCACCAGCGTCATTAGAGGCTCCCCTCCGTTCAAGGTCAAGTGGTTTAAGGGCAGCAGGGAGCTGGTGTCAGGGGAGTCGTGCACCATCTCTCTGGAAGATTTTGTGACCGAACTGGAGCTGCTGGAGGTAGAGCCGGTGCAGAGCGGAGACTATTCTTGCCTTGTGACCAACGACGCGGGCAGCGCCTCCTGTACCGCGCATCTCTTTGTGAAAGGTTTGCTCTGTTCTCCGACTCGTGTGCCTCTTAAAATTCCTTTCCAAGTCTTCCTTTGAAGATGCCGAGTTCACCCTCATGTTTCCTCCGTACAGAACCCGCCACGTTTGTGAAAAGGTTGGCTGACTTCAGCGTGGAGACAGGCAGCCCCATAGTTCTCGAGGCCACGTTCACCGGCACACCTCCCATCTCGGTGAGCTGGATGAAGAATGAGTTCCCTCTCTCACAGTCTCAGAATTGCAGTATTACCATGACAGAGAAATCGACGATCCTGGAAATTACGGAGAGCACTGTAGAGGATTATGCACAGTACAGTTGCCTGATAGAAAATGAGGCCGGTCAAGATATTTGTGAAGCTCTGGTGTCTGTCTTAGGTGTGTTAACAAGTTAGCTCTTTTTGTTGCTGTCTTTTCCTTCTTTTAAACCATCCTCTTCAAGTTAGCGTGATTGATTGGTTATCATCCTTTGTACCCTAGAACCACCCTATTTCATTGAACCGCTGCAACACGTAGAAGCAACCATCAGTGAACCCACGACTTTACAATGTAAAGTGGATGGAACCCCAGAAATTAGAATTTCTTGGTACAAAGAACACACAAAGCTACGATCGGCTCCTGCATATAAAATGCAATTTAAAAATAATGTCGCCTCTTTGGTAATCAACAAAGTGGATCACAGTGACGTGGGAGAGTATTCGTGCAAGGCAGAAAACAGCGTGGGGGCAGTCGCTTCTTCAGCCGTGCTTGTTATCAAAGGTGATGATGGTTTCGTTTAACAAGTCTTGCTGTGTGCTGACAGACCCATTTTCTTAAAAACATCAAAATTGTAATGGCTTGAAATATGTCGTGGCTGTGTTCTCTCTTGTAAATAAGGATTATCTGTAACTTCTTTACAGAGCGCAAACTTCCACCTTCCTTTGCAAGAAAACTGAAGGATGTTCACGAGACTCTTGGTTTCCCAGTTGCGTTTGAATGTCGCATCAATGGCTCAGAACCTCTTCAAGTATCTTGGTACAAGGATGGGGTGCTTTTGAAAGATGATTCTAATTTGCAAACATCTTTTGTTCATAATGTAGCAACCCTTCAGATTTTGCAAACTGACCAGAGCCACGTCGGTCAGTATAATTGTTCAGCTTCTAATCCTCTTGGAACTGCTTCGTCTAGTGCCAAGCTCATTCTCTCAGGTAAGTAGCTCATCACATTACCCTCTTCATTAAAAAAGCTTCACTGCCGTGGGCCACCATAGGACTGGTGCCACACATGCTCCATGTCTGGGAGCATGAAAACTGAAGTCACCGTGTTGGTCTTCATCCTTTTCAGAGCATGAAGTGCCTCCTTTCTTTGATCTAAAGCCTGTATCAGTAGATCTTGCTCTTGGAGAAAGTGGTTCTTTTAAATGTCATGTAACTGGAACTGGACCCATCAAAATCACTTGGGCCAAAGATAACCGAGAGATTCGCCCTGGAGGCAACTACAAGATGACTTTGGTTGAAAATACTGCCACTCTGACAGTCCTCAAAGTAAGCAAAGGCGACGCTGGGCAGTACACCTGCTACGCAAGCAACGTCGCTGGAAAAGACTCTTGTTCTGCTCACCTGGGTGTGCAAGGTACCTGTTCCAGTCAAGTAGCAACATCTCTTTTGCATTTTCAATATCTTGAAATACAGGAGGAAGGGTGTGCTTCAAAGTTATGTTTAGGACCATGGTCTAGTAATTAGAAGAGGTCAAATGGATCTAGGGCCTTCCAAATGGGGTCAAGTTTTAACACTTTTTATTAAAAAAATATAAAACGGATAAAACATGGACTTGAATGTCCATTTTAAAGATAGAGACTAGGAAAATAGTGAACAAAAGTTTTCACAGAATTGCAAGAAAATCCAAGTTTGAAAGAAATCAGCTTAAGGCAAAAAAAAGGAAGTGATCTCAAATGACTTATTTTCCACAGTAGTTTGTAAATTAATGGATTTTGTCGCTCTAGAGGATAACAGATCCCAAACAAGCCCCTCAAGAAGAGTCAGCTTGTGCTAACCTCTCCTCCTCCACTAGCCCCACACTTAAATAATAGAGGAAGCCAGAGGGCTAGGGAGAACATCAATATCCGACATGGTGGAAGGCAACCATATCTTTCTGTACCAAGTTCATGGCTGCCATTGTCATAAATTAAATCCTTAACTCAATGAGCTACTCATCTAACCCATTAGAGAATTTTCGAGGTTTTTTGTGGTGGTGGTTTGTAGATATCTTGAAATTAAAATAGAATTGTATTTACCAGCCCATTTGCTCTCTGACATTTTTCTAATCATTTTTATTTCTCTGAGCTTGAATTTTTTGTTTCAGTAACAAAGAAAGCCTTGCTCTCCCCCACTGCGAAGGGAAATTATGAGGGTTGAAGAAATATCTATTTAAAATCTATAAGAGAAATTGACATAAATATTAAGACATCTCGCCCAGTTTTGTTATTCTGATTCCTCGTGGTACATATCTGGTATCTTTATAGCCATAGTATATACATCACCCCCGGTTCACATAGAGGAGAGTAGTCAAACCCTCTTATTCCTTGTGAACTTCAGAGTGCCTCCAACAACAGATCTAGCCCCTGCCTCTGATCTTGCACTAAAGATAAGATTCTTTTGCTGGGAGGAGGATCACACAATATGGATTAATGTATTTTCCTCCCTTCCGTTTGCAATAACATTTGGTGTGGGTGCTTACACACATTTTATTTTAAGAAATTTCTACTTAGATTCAACTTAACCATTCTTAACTACTAATTATGAACTATTCTTCCTTGAACTGCATCAAATAATATGTTTTCCAGAGTTAAAGACCTCTCCAACAGAGGGATTCCTTTTTTCACTTCATCTTGAGTTATCCGTGTCTTTTCCATCCCTTAACTTGTGTTTTCCCTCTTGGTTCCATAGAACCACCCAGGTTCATTAAGAAGCTAGAACCTTCAAGAATTGTGAAACAGGATGAACACACAAGATATGAATGTAAAATAGGAGGGTCTCCAGAAATCAAAGTTTTATGGTACAAAGACGAGACTGAAATTCAAGAGAGCAGTAAATTCAGAATGTCATTTCTCGACTCGGTGGCAGTGTTGGAAATGCACAACCTCAGTGTCGAGGACAGCGGAGACTACACGTGTGAGGCCCGCAATGCGGCGGGCAGTGCAAGCAGCAGCACTTCCTTAAAAGTTAAAGGTCAGATCTTACTCTTCCTCTGTGTTTTTCACATTGGACTCCTCTCTAGCTGTCCTCTCAGGTCCCTGTTTGACTCTCCAGCAATGTCTTAAAATTTTTGAAGGATACGATCAAAAATTGAAAGTGATGTTTTCTCTCTCTGTGACGGAATGGAAAACTGATTCTTACTTGAAACTATATGCTTACAGAATACATCCTGATTTTCCTTTCTTTTCTAACTCAATTACCTTCCAATTGTAGAACCACCCGTTTTCCGCAAAAAGCCTCATCCCATTGAGACGCTGAAAGGAGCTGATGTTCATCTTGAATGTGAGCTTCAGGGTACTCCCCCATTTCAAGTTTCTTGGCATAAAGATAAGAGAGAACTTAGAAGTGGCAAGAAGTACAAGATCATGTCTGAGAACTTCTTGACGAGTATTCACATCCTGAATGTCGATGCTACAGACATGGGGGAATACCAGTGCAAAGCCACCAACGATGTGGGGAGTGACACTTGTGTTGGTTCTATCACACTGAAAGGTTAGAGCAGCCTCATTCTTTTCTGTCTGCCATTCCCCTTCTAATTTTCTTCCCTCTAATTTTAACGTTCTGTTGGCTTCTTAGTGATTGCCCAGTCCTTTATCACTAGCTGTGTCTTCTACTTTCCCTTTTTTCTCTTCCAAATCCTTTGATGTTTAGTGTGCATCCCACATCTGAATCCTACCAAATATCATTTTAGACAGTTTTTCCAATGGATTTCATTGAACTCAGAAAGTTGGAGAGGACGAGACATTTGATTCTTTTGGCTTAATATAAACTCTAATATGTCCCTGCTCCCACTCAACAAAAATACCTCTTATTTAAGAAATGGAAACAACATATGATCACTAGTGGAAGTCCTAGCATTGCATGGCTTGAGGGAGGTGTACTGCTATAGCCCCACACGTTTTAAACGATTTGTCTCTTTTTCATCAGCACCACCAAGATTTGTGAAGAAGCTCAGTGACGTTTCTACCATCATTGGTGAAGAAGTTCAGCTGCAGACTACTATCGAAGGCGCTGAGCCAATATCAGTGGTGTGGTTCAAAGATAAAGGGGAGATTGTTAGAGAAAGTGACAACATATGGGTTTCTTATTCAGAAAACATTGCAACCCTACAGTTTGCAAGGACAGAAATAGCCAATGCTGGGAAGTATACCTGTCAGATCAAAAATGATGCTGGAATGCAAGAGTGCTCTGCCACACTCGCCGTCCTCGGTTAGTACGAGTAGGATAGAACATTACCATGAGTACAAAGTACACACTTACTAGTATCTGTGTTTTCTTTAGCGTTTCAGTCTGAATGTAAATTTTGAATGTAATTTCTGTCTCGTTCCAGAGCCTGCAGCGATCGTGGAAAAGCCAGAATCCATAAGAGTTACCGCAGGAGATACCTGTACCTTGGAGTGCGCAGTCACAGGCACACCCGAACTCAGCACCAAGTGGTGTAAGGATGGAAAAGAACTGACAAGTGACAGCAAATACAAAATAAGCTTCTTCAACAAAGTATCTGGCCTTAAGATCATCAATGTGGCACCTGGTGACAGTGGCATGTACAGTTTCGAGGTGCAAAACCCTGTGGGCAAAGACACCTGTACAGCGTCAGTTCAAGTTTCAGGTTGGTTGGTGGGGCTTTTATTTCGGTGGTATCGTAATGTAGTTCCTGATTTACATATATGTGTTTGGGACGCTCCATCGTCTTCAGCGGGACGTGAGTCTGACCTCCTCTGCATCGGCAAAATCAGAGGTTACATCCGCGTAGAGTTGGAAGAAAACCAATTCCAAAGTTAGATCCCTTTCTCATGGAGAAATTTCCACAATTCAGAGCGGTAGGAGTAAAACTTAACCCCTGGAGAAGGATAAAGTTGTCTTTAACTATCACTTATGCTGGAATAATTCACCGTGTAATGGTTCACAGTGATGAGAGTCCAAAACCCCTCCCACATCAGCTAGCACATCTTGCCCATTGATTCTCAAGGCTTTCAACCGTGTGAACCCAGAGGGAATTCTTCGATACCCTGGCAAGAAAGCCTAGTGGATCTAGGGATATTCCATCAAAAAGACAATAATTCTCTTTTCAAATCATTTTATAACTGATGTCCCTTGTTTGTTTGATTTTTTTTTTTATCACATTCAGACCGAATTGTTCCTCCTTCATTCACGAGAAAATTGAAAGAGACGAATGGTCTGTCTGGTTCCTCAGTTGTCATGGAGTGCAAAGTCTCTGGGTCACCGCCAATCTCTGTCTCCTGGTTCCATGAAGGGAATGAGATCAGCAGTGGAAGGAAATACCAGACCACCCTGACAGATAACACTTGTGCTTTAACTGTGAACATGCTAGAAGAATCAGATGCCGGTGACTACACATGTGTAGCTACTAACATGGCCGGTTCTGATGAATGCAGTGCTCCTTTGACTGTGAGAGGTCAGTTAAAACGACAGGAAACTAGAACTGCATTTCATAACGTATTAAGCATGTTTATCATCAAAATTCAAAAATATTAAATTGCTCTTGGTATGTGATTTTTGTTTAGAGCCACCATCCTTTGTTCAGAAACCTGAGGCCATGGATGTGTTAACGGGAGCCAATGTAACTTTCACAAGCATCGTAAAAGGAACGCCTCCTCTCAGCGTCAGCTGGTTCAAGGGTAGCAGTGAACTGGTACCAGGGGACAGGTGTAATGTATCTCTGGAGCATTCTGTCGCTGAGCTGGAGTTGTTTGATGTAGAGACAACACAGAGTGGAGAATATACCTGCATAGTTAGTAATGAAGCTGGCAGAGTTTCTTGTACGACACATCTCTATGTAAAAGGTTTGTTTGACTGCTAGTTCGCATTTTTACAACTGACGTACGTGAAGTAACAGCTGTGTCTATATCTGAATGTATGTGTGTTTGATTTCATATTTTCCCATTTGCTTACTACAGCCCCAGCCAAATTTGTGAAAAGGCTCAATGACTACAGCATAGAGAAAGGAAAACCCCTGATTCTAGAGGGCACGTACACTGGAACTCCTCCCATTTCAGTTACATGGAAGAAAAATGGCGTAAATATAACTCCTTCTCAGAGGTGTAATATAACCACAACTGAAAAATCTGCAATCCTGGAAATTCCAAGTAGCACCGTGGAGGATGCAGGACAGTACAACTGCTACATTGAAAATGCTTCTGGAAAAGATTCCTGTTCGGCACAAATACTGATACTAGGTTTGTTACAATCCCGCCTTCATAGCATCATATGTGAATAATCATTCTGGCGTGTCTCTTCGTGACTAATTATCTCTCTTGCCTGCAGAACCACCATATTTTGTCAAGCAGTTGGAGCCTGTTAAGGTCACCGTTGGAGATTCTGCCTCTTTACAATGTCAAATTGCTGGGACGCCTGAAATTGGGGTGTCTTGGTACAAAGGAGATACAAAATTAAGACCTACTGCCACCTGCAAAATGCATTTTAAGAACAATGTCGCTACACTGGTTTTCAACCAGGTTGATAGTAATGACAGTGGAGAATATATCTGCAGAGCTGAAAACAGCGTGGGAGAAGTTTCTTCATCAACGTTCCTTACTGTCCAAGGTGATTGCAATGTTTTAAAAGTGAATGGATTTGTGTTTCTTTTGAACACGATTTAAAATATCTGGCAAAGGTCTTCTTTTTAAGAAAATCTTGCCCAAGGCAAAATGTTCTGCTTAAGAAATTCTGTCTACGGTTAGTGGCTCATCCTTTTCTGTAGCTGGGAGAGATAAGAGAACTAAATCTTCATTTGGAAGGAACAGAACAATCACTTGTGTCTATCATTAAATCTTTCAGAAAAATGAGTAACCATATTTTAAAAATTTCACTTCATGAGTGTCCCACAAGGCAGTCTTAAAAAGTGGGAGAATCTGCTGCGTGCCTGGAGATGAACCTTAAACCAATCAATTACTCTTTGGGCTTACATATTTTTGTACCTAGTATGCATTAGGGTGACCACAGAGTGAAAATTTTGCCCTGAAAGTTTGTAAGTTCTTCTTTGTGTCCAAGTTAATTCAAGAGCTGTTAGTACCTCCTAATATTTTTATAGACATACTATTATCTATACAGCAATCACTGTGAGAAGGATATTCAGCAAATTAAAAATATATCTGGGAGTACTCATTATTTTAATTCTGTTCCCACAGAGCAAAAACTGCCACCATCATTTTCTCGGCAGTTGCGAGATGTTCAAGAAACGGTCGGACTGCCGGTTGTGTTTGAATGTACCATACGTGGATCAGAACCTATCTCAGTGTCTTGGTATAAAGATGACAAGCCGTTGAAAGATGGCCCAAATGTACAAACATCGTTTTTAGATAACGTGGCCACTCTCAACATCTTTAAAACAGACCGGAGCCTTGCGGGCCAGTATTCTTGCACAGCTACGAACCCTGTAGGGTCTGCTTCCTCCAGTGCCAGGCTCATTCTCACAGGTTTGTGGCTGCTTCAACTTCTTTCTGTTTCTGTAATTAAAATTTCGATCCTCAAAATTAAGGAGAAAACACCACTGTTTCTGTAGAGTGGGATGGCTATGGAGCCTGAAACTGTGTCCTTCTGCTCTGCTTTTAGAGGGGAAGAATCCACCCTTCTTTGACATCCCCGTCACCCCTGTGGATGCTGTGGTTGGGGACAGTGCTGACTTTGAGTGCCACGTTACTGGGACGCAACCAATAAAGGTCGCCTGGGCCAAAGACAACAGAGAGATACGAAGTGGCGGAAACTACCAGATTAGTTACCTGGAAAACACTGCCCACCTGACAATTCTGAAAGTAGACAAGGGAGACTCTGGGCAATATAGCTGCTATGCTGTGAATGAAGTGGGAAAGGACTCGTGCACAGCTCAACTTAATATAAAAGGTATTGTTTATTTTGCATAATCGCTTCCTGTTCTTTCCCAAGGGTGCAGTTTCTATTAGGGCAGTGAAATTTAGGACAGTTTTAAACAAATGACAAAAATGTTGAAGAAGAAATAAGTTTCTCTAGAGAAAAAGTGATCTTTTTAAATCCATATTTTTCTAAAACTGTATATATCCTACATAACCCTAAGACCACCCTCTTCTTCTTTTATTTTTTACAAGTACGTGGTTCTGTAAATGGCCATAAGTTATTTTTATCATTTATCCCATAAATCAGAGAACAGTTTAGAATAAGCTTGTGGAATGAGGCAGAAATGTTTAGAAACGTACGCTGATTCACTGTATTTAGTTAGTCAGCATTAACTTTTTTTTTTAACTTTTAACGTACAATAGGACTTTTTCTTGAAAAGCCTCCTATCAGTAACGTGCTTCTGGCTTCCTTTTCATATATCCTTGCAATTTCTTGCAGAGCGGCTCATCCCACCAAGTTTCACTAAAAAGCTCTCGGAGACTGTTGAGGAAACGGAAGGGAATTCTTTCAGGCTCGAGGGCCGTGTTGCCGGTTCCCAGCCTATATCGGTTGCATGGTACAAGAATAATATAGAGATACATCCAACTTCTAACTGTGAGATTATATTCAAGAACAACACGCTCCTGCTGCATGTCAAGAAGGCGGGCAAGGGCGATGCTGGTTTGTACACATGCAAAGTGTCAAACGATGCAGGCTCTGCTCTGTGTACATCTTCAATTGTCATCAAAGGTGAGTCAACTTCGCTGCCCCCAGCCTCCTCCAGTGTTCTTATTGCCTATTAGCTAGGCCTGTGCATTTCTTCTGACATGTGCATTTCTTCTTTAACTCTGTTGGCCAAGTAAGTTCTAGCAGATACACAGTTGACTCTTGAACAACTGGGAGGCTAGGATCACCGACCAATCCCCGTGTAACTTTTGACTCTTCCAAAACTTTACTAATAGCATCCTGTTGACTGGAGGCCTTACCAATAACACAAACAGTTGATTATATATTCTTACAATACAGTGAGCTAGAGAAAAGAACACATCCGTATATAAGTGGACCCGCACCATTCAAACCCATGTTGTTTAAGGGCTAACAGTAAATATACATGATGTCATTGGCTTCCCATAATTCCATATATATTTACTTGAAATACATACTATTTGTAATTTATTTACATGGCCAGCAAAGTAGGTGTTATATAATAAATGGACTAAAATCTTAGCATGTGAATCATATCCCAAAATTCTCTCAGGCAGTTAGAAATCTAAGTCTACTTGGAAATTCATGCCTCAGTAATATATAAATTTTTATGAAGCACGTTTATTTTGAAAAATTCTTAAATCTTCATCATGGAAAACTGCATTAGTTTTGCTTCTTAGAAGTTATGTCACATTCTGAAACATTCTCTTTTCTATTTCTAAAGGATTATTGTTTGACATACATTGCCCAAAGCTTTTAGCCTGTAAATGAATATTAATCCCAGACAAAAGAGTAAAATTTGCTCAAAAGGAAAAAAAAAGATGAGAGGAAATATGCTGCATATTATTATAGAAGATGTATTTACATATATAGTCCTAGCTTGAGGGAAAGAAATAGACTGTATCTTCTAAGGAGATCCTTTTTTTCTGATCCTCTGACCATAAAATGGCTTCATCCAGATGATTATGATGCAGATTCATCAAAATCACTTTACAAGCCAATTTTCTTGGAGCAGCTTGGGGTTTGATTACCAACTCTGATGTGATACAGTTGGCCATTTCAGGGCTCATGCATAGATAATAGGTTAATACCACGAATGGGCTGGTATCATTGAGTTGTCTTAACTTAAAAGACACTCATTTTATAGAATTTAAGTGCATTTAGTTTTAAAATATGTTTAATAAAACAAAAAATGTATCCTTAGCAGTGGCTTATATTCATTATTTACATCCCTGGTGGTTCTGCCATTGAGTAGATAAGTACTTTGTATCACATTCTGAAGCTATTTCTTTGTAGAATTAAAAAAAAAAAAAAAGACATCACAAATTTTAATCATTACAATCATGGATATTGCCTTATGTTTATATCTAGTTCTCAGAACCATTGAATAAAACCATTACATAATACTGAGTTGTACACGGCCTTCCTACCATGTTACCTGTATATTCTTCATTGGTTTTCAGTTGAACACTGAGCTTCAACTGCTGTTTCCTTTGGGCAAAGATTAGTTTTTAAATGCTACTATAGCCGCATTTCATAGCTAAAGATGAATATCAGAGAAAATCACGTATTATGATGTGGGCTCACAGATTACTCAAATGTTGGCTTTCTTTCCCAGAGGGCAGCAAGAACTGCTGCTCTAGATGAGCAGAATTCCCCAGGAGGCCCTTCTTTCTTAGGGCACAGCAAAAATGCAGCTATCTGCAGGTGCGAGAGAATCAACAGTGTGCTGTATGGCACAGAGGTTTATAGGAACTGCCAGTTGCCGTGTTTGCAGTGCTCAATCAGGACATAGAGGCTTGCGTGATTTTTGGTCAACACAGCATCCGTTCTTTGCTTGTTTTTCAACCTTTATCTTTAAAAACTCCAACAAATGTAACTGTTGTCTTCAGAGAGGAATCAGCCTTGATTCAGTTACTGATTCCGTTCTACTATAACAACTGGTACTACCGGCATGACCCGTTAGAGGCAAAACTGGCTTCTTTTCTGGAATTTCAAACTTTTTTGCCTTTATGTCCCTTTTAAGCTTAAAACCATCTTTGTACTTCCAGAACCTAAGAAGCCACCTGGGTTTGACCAGCACCTTACTCCAGTAACAGCAAGTGAAGGAGAATTTGTGCAGCTCAGCTGCCACGTGCAGGGATCAGAACCGATCAAGATCCAGTGGTTGAAGGCTGGGAGGGAAGTAAAGCCCTCAGATAGGTGTAGCTTCAGCTTTGCTGGCGGGACCGCCGTGCTGGAACTGAAGGACGTGGCTAAAGCAGATTCGGGAGATTATGTGTGCAAAGCTTCAAATGTGGCTGGAAGTGACACTTCAAAATCCAAAGTGACCATCAAAGGTACAGACACCTCAGTAGTAGTGTTCCAATTAAGCCAATGACCAGTCCCATTTATTTGCGTATTACAACTTAAATAAGAATGGAATTCAATTTCTAGAAACATCAATTATTGCTCATTTGCAATTTATAGCCTCCTTGTTATAACTGAAGTATTAGATAATCCAATGGAAATAATTTTGATACAAATTGTCTGACATTACCCCAAGTTCACCAACCTATTTCTTGTACCTCTTTCCACCATATGCAAGAAGGTGTAACTAAGTTCCAAAAATGATGCTCTGATAATGTGACGTGAGGGAATCTGATGTCATAGTCCTGGAGGAATTCTATCGAATAAAGCCAAGTCTAGAAATATAAAATTGGACACTGCTATTATGATTGTAGTTCAACCTGCATGTGAAAGCTGCCACTAGTTATAAATGTCTATGAAACTGCTTTATCTTCCGTAGTCCACTCTCGTACATAGTGAGTCCTAGAGTGAATGATGTCTTTGACACTGCCAAATTCCTAAAGCTCATTTTACAGAGGAATTATTCCGATTTTAAGGTAACTGTGACAACAAAACATGTAAATGTGTCTTTCAGACAAACCAGCCGCAGTCCCAGCAGCTAAGAAAGCGGCAGTTGATGGGAAACTCTTCTTCGTGTCAGAACCTCAGAGTATCAGAGTCGTAGAAAGTAAGTACTTTGTGAACCAGTATGTCTTCATCTACCTTGTACAATTTTACTGCCAATTTAATTTTGGAAGAACTGATTTGGGAAAATTAGATTTTTTTAATTCATTTGCTTTCATTCTTCCTTAGAAACCACCGCAACATTCATTGCAAAAGTTGGAGGCGATCCAATCCCAAATGTTAAATGGACAAAAGGGAAATGGAGGCAACTGAACCAGGGCGGTCGCATTCTTATCCACCAGAAAGGCGACGAAGCAAAGCTGGAGATTAGGGACACCACAAAAACCGATTCTGGATTGTATCGGTGTGTCGCATTTAATAAACACGGCGAAATTGAAAGTAACATTAACCTACAGGTGGATGAAAGGAAGAAACAGGAGAAGATTGAAGGAGATCTGAGAGCAATGCTGAAAAAGTAAGTTCAATTAAAAAAAAAAAAAAAACCACGCATGGTCATTTTCCATTCACAAAAGAGATCTCTCAAGGGGCATGGGCCATCCCCTCCAAGATTCTGATGGTAAATGAACATAAGCACACAGACATTCTCACAAAAGCATATAAGCAAATACCCAATATTTGGGCATAGGTTAGCAGTTCATGAAGATCAGTTTCTGAATGATCATAAGAAAGTTTTGAGAAGGAAGTGAATTTTTATTAAAATTTTAGACAAAGGAAATGGCCAATGGAGAACTTTGTATCTGTCTCAATATGAAATTTTTGTTTCTATGTAGTATTTCTCATGTTCTGAATTCTTTTCTAGATCAACACTTGAAACATTTCCATAATTACCAATACTTTCAACACAAATTATGTTTCAACATAGTCAATTATTAATCAACATTTGCTTTCCACACATCTTTCCCATGACATATGATATTTATCCCTTATTAATGCTTTCCATTGCTGTTACTGCTTTTCCTTTTAATTATTTCATTAGACTCTTTGGTAGTAAAATTTACAAATATATATTCTTTCTTAAAGTCATTGATTACATTTCGGTACCTTGTTACAATGGTCCAATCTTAATCTACTTCATCACCAAACCCACATTTTTTTTTTTTTATTGTGAACACGGTAAAACTGTCATTTCTTGAACAAAGGACATAGCACTATGCCTTTGTGAGGGGAACAAAAAACCTTAATGGTACTTATGATCTTTAAATGATGATAGGCAATTCAAAATAAGTAGAAGACAGGTGATTTATGTTTATTTCTGATTTCATTTAGGACTCCAGTCTTAAAGAGAGGATCTGGAGAAGAAGAAGAAATCGATATCATGGAACTTCTCAAAAATGTTGATCCTAAAGAATATGAAAAATATGCTCGCATGTATGGAATCACTGACTTCCGAGGTCTTCTTCAAGCATTTGAACTGCTAAAGCAAAGTCAAGAAGAAGAGACACATAGATTGGTATGATCTTTTGTGTATAGCATCATCTTAAAAATTTACATTTGAAACATCTAATATATATCCATTGAATTTCCAGAACCCTACAGCTATATGAGATCATTTAATGTAACCTAAGCAGCATCAGTAATGGAAGATGAATATAATCCTGCATCCTCTAATTCAATTTTTTTCCATATGTAATACTTCTACTTTTTCCTCCTTAGGAAATTGAGGAAATAGAGAAGTCAGAGAAGGATGAAAAGGAATTTGAGGAACTTGTATCATTTATTCAGCAAAGGCTATCACAGACAGAGGTAAAATGAATCATGAAGATAATACAGTGAACAGATTGTTATTGGGAATTATGAGAGAAGGAGTGACTAATGTGTGTTAATTCTTTATTCTCCTAGCCTGTCACTCTGATCAAGGACATTGAGAATCAGACAGTTTTGAAAGATGATGATGCTGTGTTTGAAATTGACATTAAGATTAATTATCCAGAAATCAAGCTTTCATGGTACAAAGGGACTGAAAAACTGGAACCCAGTGATAAATTTGAAATAAGTATCGATGGTGATCGGCATACACTCAGAGTCAAAAACTGTCAACTTAAAGATCAGGGCAATTATAGATTGGTGTGTGGTCCACACATCGCTAGTGCTAAACTAACTGTAATCGGTAAGTAAAAAGCATTTTATTAAAAAAAACAAACAAGCTTGTGAGATTCACTTACTATTGAGCACATCTGCATGTGATATCAAACGAAATGTTTTCTGGGTCGTACCTGCAGAGCCTGCTTGGGAACGGCATCTTCAGGATGTTACTTTGAAAGAAGGCCAGACTTGCACCATGACGTGCCAGTTTTCCGTGCCAAACGTAAAATCTGAATGGTTCAGAAATGGCAGAATCCTTAAGCCCCAAGGTAGACATAAGACAGAAGTGGAACACAAAGTCCATAAGCTGACCATTGCAGATGTTCGAGCAGAAGACCAGGGACAGTACACCTGCAAATATGAAGACCTTGAAACTTCAGCAGAGCTCAGAATTGAAGGTGGGTGAACGGCCACAGCTGGGGTTATTAGTGCACAGGTCAGTGGCAGACGTGGTGCAGGACCCCTCCTGCGGCCGCCCTGCCGTTACGCATATTCCAAAGTGGTCGTGTGTTCTCCTTTCCCAGCACACACTCACAGCATTCATTCACATCTCAAGATGCACACGAAATCAAAAGGGAAATGTTCACACAAGTACTGGATCTTTTGCATGGGTTTTTTTGACCAAAGGCAGATGTCAATCCAAACGAAGACATGACTGTCTAACAATTATTTAAATTCTATAATTCTGCTAAATTCAATCATTCTTTATAATTTTACTAAACTGCATAATTCTCACATCTATGATTCTCATTCTAAGACAGAGATCTTGGAAATGACCAGATTTCATAGCTATAGCTAAAAGATCTTGGCTAACTCTAATAGATCTAAAAAAAAATCTATTTTGTTTATAGAAATTAATTTGAATCTACTTGTCTGAAACGTACTAGATAAAATTAACAACAGATGTCATGTGTGATTAGCAGCTATTTTTCAAAAATAACTATTTTATGTGAGGATTGTATTCCAACCTTCTAAATCTCTGAAATAAAAGGAAATCTCGGGATTTAGGAGCAATAATATTTATCTCCTAATCTTTTGATCATATGCACTGTCTGAAGATACCCTTGGGCTGTAGCGAGCAACATTTTAGCTGTAATGATGGCATCTAGTTCCAGTGGGTGCCCATTTATAGTTGTTGAAATAAAACTATAAGACTTAGATACACAAACATTTCAACTTCTCTGACTTGCTTTAAGTGGATATCAATGCCTGGTTGTATTTTAAGGTTCAAAAATTTTTAGTAGGTTTCCATATAAAGGATCCAGTTGAAACCACTTCTCATTTTTTAAATAATTGCATTCTTATATGATCCTTCAAAAAATAAAAGGCTCGCCAGAGTACTTATGATGTCTCAGATGTTCTCGATATTGTTATACATTGAATTCCAGACTTCTAGACAAAATCCTGCAAAAGGGCCTTCTACTGCAGCCCATTCTCCTACTAAATACCCCTGCCATTCATTCCCAGGGGCACAGGGGGCATGACCCCTTTGTGCATGGCCACAGGTGTTTACAAAGCACGTTTCAGAACTCTTAAAAATGAACCATCTGAAATTTAGAAGTTCAGACTTCCTCTTGAGTTTAAAATTATTTCACAAGGAAAGTTATAACATAGTAGATAATAAACAATTCTAGGTCCTGAATAGCAAAATTCTTTTACAGAAGAAAGAATTTAAAAGTGGAATAAGTTACAGAGTAAAATTAAGTTTATGTTCCCTTTATTTTGAACCCCCAATTTCACTAACATTTTTAAAGTTTAATTTGACTTTAGGGTCATAAGCCCCTTTGACTATTGCCTTTGTGCAAATATTTTAAGGGCTCCCAGGGATTTCTTTACACTTTCCTACATTGGTTCTGAAGAAATACACTTAAGTATTGGGATGATTTCTTGTTACTGATGCATAAAAGAGCACTTTCTTTTTGTTTTATATTTTCAGCCTTTGTTATTTTTCTAATTGGATACATAGGTTGAGGCTTTAAATACCTGAGGGGAAAGCACAGTGAAAAGCCTTCCTCCCTATACAATCTAACTTTGAATCTTCTTTGTACTTAAACAGCTGAACCAATTCAGTTTACGAGACGCATACAGAACATTGTGGTGAGTGAGCATCAGTCTGCCACCTTTGAATGCGAAGTGTCCTTTGATGATGCTATTGTAACATGGTACAAAGGACCAACAGAACTAACCGAGAGCCAGAAGTACAACTTTAGGAATGATGGTCGCTGCCATTATATGACCATTCACAATGTGACCCCAGATGATGAAGGTAATTTAGTTGACGGCATCCCCGTGAATATATAATTTAAATCTTGTCTGTTTTATATATTCTACCCTAGCTTACACTTACACTCTGTAATTCTATATAGAATACTTTTTTTTTGGAAAGAGAAGGATAAATAAATCCATACTGTATTTAAATAAAGAAGTGTTATTTATAAATGTATCAGAAAACAAAAGTTTGATGATTCTTCTTAGGTGTCTATTCAGTAATTGCTCGACTGGAACCGAGAGGTGAAGCAAGAAGCACAGCAGAGCTGTACTTAACAACCAAAGGTCAGAAAACACCCCATTTAAGCCACATTGCAATCCCTGAAACAAACAATCCCGCCCAGACGACTCTAAATACAAAAATGTCATTTTTTTTTCTTTTGCAGAAATCAAGCTTGAGATGAAGCCTCCTGGTAAGTTTTAAAAAACAAAACAAAACAAAGCCTTGCTCAAATATATTCAGTAGAATTTTGTAAATGACAGAAGCCAAACTGAAATGTCTAAAAATATGATTTAGGTTTTTCAGTAAGATATTATTTGGCAAAATAATTTTCAGGAAATAATATAAATGTTAGGCTTTGGGAGCTTGGGAAATTAGAGATAATAAGGTCTCATTCAGCTGATATCTAGGATATTGCCAAAACTATGTGGCCATAGAACAGAACCAATTTTCACAGGGAATAAACATGCCTATGTGGTTGCATACAAAAGAATCCTAATTATCTCCATGTCTATGTGTTAGATTCTGTTGTTGGAAATGCCTGACAAACACATCTTAGTTGTCTAATAAATATCTGTGGTTTCAGTCCCTCTATGCTTACCCTTAATTGTTCCTTTCCAGATATTCCTGACTCCAGAGTTCCAATCCCAACCATGCCTATCAGAGCAGTACCTCCAGAAGGTAAGACCCAGCACAACACCTGCGCTTGCAGCAACAATATTCTATATATACCACAAGGAAATTAGTGATGCCAAACCACAGTAGAGAGCCAGAGCACAGCCTTGCATGTCATATTCTTCACTGTGTAATTAAAAATCAAAGCAAGAGAGTAGTAACAATTATATATGCTATTTTTATTTGCTCTGATTGATGAATTGGTACTATAACACCTTTGATTACTGAAAGGAATGCGTAAGACTTTTCATTATACTTCACACAAAGAAACCAAACCATGATGATGGCATTTCTTTTCTTCAGAAATCCCTCCTATGGTTGTTCCTCCTATTCCTCTGTTGCTACCATCACCTGAAGAAAAGAAACCACCAGCAAAACGCATTGAAGGTATTTTCTGTTATCTACCTAGATGTCAAAATACATAATCAACTATCGCAGACCTGGAAAATGTTGTCTAATGCAACATATTGGCCCTCTAGTGGCCAATAGGTTGAATTGCCTTTCAAAATGTAAATTACTTGCTCTAAATGTGCAAGACATGTGATTAAAACTCTGAAAATCAGACAAACCAAATGCAATGCTTAATGTTAAAATATTTTATCTTAATGTAACCACTGAAACATTAATGGCAAATCTATTTCACGTTTCATACTTTATATATTTTAACTATATGTAACTATATAACAATAAAATAATTAACTTCTAATGAAGCTTCTGGAAATAAACCATACTAGTGTATAGTCATGTTGCAAGTTACAGTGTTTTCTTCTCAATTACAAAGTTAACACCTTTTTAAAAATTGCTATTTTGTTACAAAAATGTGATTTAGAATATCTTTGATATATTTGATTTTTTTTTCTTATCTAAGGAATGAGTTCACCAATAAGGAGCTCTTGAGTGTGTCAAGGAATTTCCCTTTTCAAATATTTCAATAGATGAATTATACTATTTGTCCCCCAAGCTGCTCAACTAAATCAGTCAACAGACAACCTGGGACTTTCTAGAGTTCTGGGTAGTTGAGAATTGCTGTCAGAATTCTCCTTGCATTGGGAAAAAATTCTGCATGTCAAAGTCAGATTTTTCCATTGCAGTTTCCAGGGTTTGGCATGCTAGTATCCCAGTATCTGCTACCATTGGTGTCAAGAGCTTGAGCTACTTTTCAGCCAGCCTCAGGGAAAATTCAATGAAAAAACAAAAAACAAAACAAAAAGCCTTCCAGTTTTGTGACTAATACATCTCAATAATAAAAGCATTTTTATAATTTATATGAATAGTTAAATATATTTCATCCACTTTTGATAGAGAAGAACGAGAATCAAAAATCATATTTGTTGTCAGAAATAATAATTACCTTAATGAATGATTTAGTCTTTGAGCACTACTGTCAACATGGCTAAGTTTAACTACCCACTGGGAAACTTGGGAAATTAAATCTTATTTTAAAAATTAAATTTAAAAAATTAAATTATTCATGAATATTAAGAGCCACAATTCAAGTTATAAGTAGGGGCCATGATCAAGGTATAATGTCAGCAACAACAAAGAAAATTTCCACAATATCATAGATAGGACTTTTAATTTTACTAATTCACTTGTTATTCTTCATCCTGACAAATTTAAAGTGTTCTTATCTAAGTGAAACTAAGTGAAAATGTGTACCTTTTCTATTTGTGGTATCACTTAGGTTCATGTTCTGCATGTTTTGAAAACTGTAGGCAGGCATAAAATCAGTGAAGATGTAGAATCACCCTACATACTCTATCTCCATCCAAAAAACATGTTCCACGTGCTAGCGCAAGACCTTTCTGAAACAGGTATCTTGCAATAATGTTGCAAGAGTCTCGTTACCATCAAAACATATGAAAAAATAAAGTATTTCAAGAAACCTCTTCGTTTCCTGAAAACATTTTACTTGTTTATTTCTGACATCTTATTTTTTAGTGACCAAAAAAGCTGTGAAGAAAGATACCAAAAAAGTTGTTGCGAAGCCCAAAGAAGAACCTAAAGGTATTATCATTAATTAATGAAAACTGAGTCTTACTGTTTTTCTCCTGGTTAACAATTTTAAACCCCAAATAGTGGAAGGAGGAGGAAGGTAAGAGTTTGAACTCCCAAAGTGGAGCCTCTCCCTTCACTCACTCTCACCCTCTTCTAGAACTCAGCCCTCACTTTCTCTTTGTCAACTTCCACGCTTTCCTTTTTTTTCTCCCCGTCCTCCTGTGCCTGTGTCTGCCCATGGCACGCAGTGGTAACACCAGAGAGTTCTTGTTATTTCTGGAGGGCGCTGCCTACCCACCCCACAGCTGCTTTAGATCCAGTCCTACCGACTGACAGCCAAGGACCGATGCAAATATCCAGTGGCTGCTCCAGCCCAAGTCAGAACCCTTCCTGGCTCACCTAAGCTGTCAGTCCCTGCAGAAAAACAAAACACTTTTTGAAGGAGGATCAGTTCAATTACTTCCTTTTTTTTTTTTTTTTTTTTACTATATCCTGGAAGAGTTTTTTTTTTTTTAAGATTTTTTTTTTATTTATTTGCGAGAGAGAGTATGAGAGGGAGGAGGGTCAGAGGGAGAAGCAGACTCCCTGCTGAGCAGGGAGCCCGATGTGGGACTCCATCCCAGGACTCCAGGATCATGACCTGAACCGAAGGCAGTTGCTTAACCAACTGAGCCACCCAGGCACCCCATATCCTGGAGGAGTTTTAAGAGGAAGACTAGATCACTAAATTTGAGCAAATCATTTTACCTGTTTAACTAAGATCAGAGTAAGGAAGCCCTCCTGCAAGGAGGAGGATCCGGGAGCACAAGGCACCACCCCGAGATGTTTTTCTGAGTCCAAACATTATGGCAGAAGAGGGCGCTCATAAAGCATGGGTATTTCCTCCACTTTACAGTTAACCATTGAAAAAATTAAACATACATTATTTGTTAGCATTAGGCTTACTGAATAGTCTCTTCATGTCTCATGTTAATTGAAATTGTTTTAAATCAACCTAAACTAGAATCAAGGTTCAGCCTTTCCTTATTTTTGTTAATACGGCATTGCACAGCAATGCTGGTGAGCTAAATATGGAAATTATAAAAGGGGTTTGGTATACTAGCAGTAGTCACAGACTGTACAAATAACTGACAAAGGTGCACAAGATTAGTAAACATTAAATAATGCATACTCTAAAAATAAACATGTATTCTATTTTTTAAAATCCCAGAGGTTGACAAGAAACCCCAGCCTCCTACTGCCTTGATTCCAGCAAAAGGTAAGTGAAAGATATTCTTAAATATTTTTGTATCTCTGAGATTTGCATCTCTGCTTTGTATTCTTATTTTTTAAATAGAAGCCTTCTAGCTGATTGTAAAGTTATGGCATCTCCTCTGCCATGTTACAATTAGCACTAGAAAGGACGACGTCCTATTGCTCCTGGCCCCGGAAGGGAAACAGGCAGGTGTTTATGCAGCCTCAGGGCTGTGGACACAGAGAAAGTAGTGGCGAGGGTTGGAAAGGGAGGCATCCTCCTTACTGTTTCAGTTGTAGCTAAAACAGGTGCTAAGGATCACGTAAACGATGTTAGCCTCATTTTTAAAAAAAAAAAAAATTTATTATGAAAGCAACTAATTGATTTGGTGACATAATTTTAAGTATTATCTTATTAAGCTGATTATAGAGTCACATTCAACTATCAAAAGTGTCGCTTTAAAATTAGAAATGTTTCTGAAAGAATAATTGGAAACTTAAATAGAGGTTAACATTAGATGTAAATTCCATTAAATGATCAAATGGTAAAATATCCCGTGGGAGTTCTCACAGAACAATGGAAGATGTGTCCATTGGGTATTTACTGAATGCCATTCTGTTCACAGCGGAAAAATCCTCAAATGAAGAGCAAGTGCATCTCCATACTCTTTACTGTGTTCCATAGCCAACAAAAATGTAAACAGAACCAATACCCAGAAAATGTAACAAATTATCGACATCATACTGAGATCTGAGATACTGATATTGTGTGACAACATAGACTTTGGTTTATGAAGTAACGGTACGAATATAATTAATATGCTAATACTGTTTATTTGTTTGTTTGTTTATTTCAGCTCCTGAAATTATTGATGTATCCTCCAAGGCTGAAGAAGTAAAAATAACAACCATAATCAGAAAGAAAGAGGTTCACAAAGAACAAGAACCTGGGTATGAGAAGAAGCGTGCTGTTTATGAGGAGAAGAAACTTTTCATCGAATCTCTGGAGGAACCTTACGATGAACTAGAAGTAGAACCCTACACGGAGCCATTTGAAGAACCTTACTATGAAGAACCAGATGAAGACTATGAGGAGACCAAGGTAGAAGCGAAGAGGGAAGTTCACGAGGAATGGGAAGAAGACTTCGAGGAAGGCCAGGAATACTATGAAAGGGAAGAAGGTTATGACGAAGGGGAGGACGACTGGGAGGAAACTTACCAAGAGAGAGAAGTGATCCAAGTGCAGAAGGAGGTTTACGAAGGTGTGTATCGACCGGGCAACTTCTTTCCTCTTTTCCTCAGTGCGTGATGTTTTCAGGGCTATTAACCTGAGCTGCGATAGATAGGAAGGCAGTGAAATGACCATTTCGATCTTTTAAGGTTAGACCTTTTTAGAAACTTACTCTTGACGTTTCTTCAGTCACTTCCAGGTTCGACATTGTTAAGTCGAATCATGTAGTCCCATCACGAGATTCCAAGTGCTGTCTTCTAATGCAGAAATCCAGGGTTTACTTCCACTGCCTTCTTCACCTCTGCTGGATCCTGCTTCGAAATCCAGCACCAGGGATCATGTTAGCCATAAAGATCCCAAACACAATACTTTCCACAAATATATATTCTTACTTCCTTTGTAGTTAAATATAATCTACTAGAACTTACTCATTTAAGCATCCCTTCTTATTCCTCTGTTTTTGTTAAAGAATCGCACGAGAGAAAAATTCCAGCAAAAGTGCCTGAAAAGAAAGCACCGCCTCCAAAAGGTATGTAATTGGAATTATTGAACTAGATCAAAACATCCATATCATTATCATGGCTTGTTGGGCAAAGATGTGTAAGTCACCAGTCCAATCCAATAGGCACAACTTCTTCTCTAAGCTTTATTGTACCAGTGAATTTTTTTCCTAAGAATATCTAATTTACTTAATGCAAAAATTAAAAAGATGATAAAAAGATGGTTGTGATAAGTATTTTTTAAAACAACCAAAATATTTGAAGTACAGAAATTTGTACTTAAAGTTCAGAGTACCAAACTTGCTTCTTTCTTAAAAATTATATATATGTATATATGCATGTATACATATATATTTATATATAAACATACATAGATACATAGTAGAAACAGAGAATTTGAATAGAAATTCTAAAAGTACTGCAATTTCTTTAAAATGCTTGCAGTTATAAAGAAGCCAGTAGTTGAAAAAATTGAAAAGACTTCTCGAAGAATGGAGGAACAGAAAGTTCAAGTCACCAAAGGTATTATGATTTAAAACATTTCTAATACCATGTACACACGTCATCTGTTTACTGATGTATATTCCCATGTTAGTTATTTATATAATTATCTAAACTAAGGTATTTTTAAATTTTGTGCAAAGCAATATTCTTCACAATAGAAATATATTTGTACATATTTTTTAAGTACCTGAAGTTTCAAAGAAGATTGTTCCACAAAAACCTTCTCGGACTCCAGTGCAGGAAGAAGTTATTGAAGTGAAAGGTATACATCTTTGTCTTTCCGGTTACAAGTTTTAAACATTTTTATTTATGTCTACGTATATGTGTACATATATTACTAAACAATTCACAAATCTGAAACTACCAAAATATATTCTTCTACAGTATATATCTTATGTTGAGTTGCACATGTGTATAATTTAAGGAAATAATAACATTCCCTTTGTTTCTAGTTCTGCTTTAAAATTACATATTTTTTTTAATTTAAGGAAGGTTTTGCTTAATAAATAGTCTTCTAACTTTACTATGCAAGGCATTCCATTGCACATAATATTCCCTATCCTCTCGTTTATATGCATAAACCCTAATGGATTTGGAAAAGCACCACATTACGTGTGAAGAAGTTGTGTCTATTTGATTCCCATATAACAATGTTTGATAAAGGCTGCATGGGTCGTTTGTCCCCATATATCAGAACATGGTTTGTATTCTTGTCAATACTGAATTTATTCTCAAGCTACTCATACTAACTCACTCATTCTGTGTCTAAAGACTTACATGTAGTGTGCAATCTATGTATTTGATCAGCTATCTTGTCCTAGAAAAAGAAATACTAAATGTGAAATATTCTCTTTAAAGTACCAGCTGTGCATACAAAGAAGATGGTTATTTCAGAAGAAAAGATGTTCCTTGCTTCTCACACAGAGGAGGAGGTGTCAGTCACAGGTATAATGCACATTTGAATTTGGGGGCTCAGATGGAAGGGCTTTAGATGAATTTTTATCTCTCTTCTTCATACCTAATTTGTGATTATGAAGGCATCTCTGTCTTCTTGTAGCTCTCTGTCGCCTTTTCATTGCACACTTGTCTCTGTTTTAATTTGGATTTCAATATTCTTTGTGAATTATAATTACCACCCATAATATGGCATACCAGTAATTAAAATGTACATTTTTTAAAGTCCCCGAGGTACAGAAGAAAACTGTTACTGAAGAGAAAATTCATGTTGCTGTTTCCAAAAAGATTGAGCCTCCACCTAAAGGTATTAGTCATTCCTTCTAAGTTTAAAATCTTTTAAAATTTCCATCGTAAGCCTCTGGATATGTTAATATTGAAGAATGGATTTGGTCCCACAGTCAGCAGACCTACAGCCACTAGGTACAATGGACCTTCCGGGGGGGGGGGGGGAAAGACCATGAGGAGCCCACAGGAGAGGGGAATGAAAATGAATGGAGGCTCTGGCCCCAGCTTCAGGAACCTTACAATCTGGTGACCAGCTACTTGGAAATAGAAATTTGATTTCCTGGAGCCAGCTTGTGCCCACTCACCAGAGCTGATGGTTAAGTTTGCAGGAATTTTGCTACCCAGTGTTCAACACCTCCGTGATTAAAAGTTGAGCTACATAAACTCACAATTAAACAAATTATATTAAAATCTATGATAATGGTCAAAACTCCTAACTTCCACTTTCACTGCATGTTATTATTCTCTCCGTTTCTGAGGTTGTTTACATCGATTGTGCCTACGTGGTGGAAGTCCTAGATTGCGGGGGCTACTGCGCATCATTCCCCACTCCACGACCATGATGTCTCGCTTGTTAGCCAGGGTGGGAGTATTTACACCACCACAGAAATTGGAAATCGGCAGCTGCTACAAGTTAGGGCTCCCCCTCCCCCACACACCCCACCCAAATTGTTAAACTTTTAGGATACAAAAAATATTTAAGATAATCTAATGCAATTGCTATAATGCAGTTGCCTGATAAATGTAGAGTTTCTAAAACTAGTGCCTGAGGCACTGGCCCCTCTAAGGAAGGACGGCTCCTACCTGTTCCTAGTAAAGTGCAGGCTCCAGCTGTTGAAGGTCAATAAGGACCACAACTTTTTCTAATCTGCCTTTCCTCCGGTTCCCTCGCCTCTTGCTTCTAACATGGCGTTTTCTTGCATTCATTTGGCATAAAGGAGACATGTCTACTCTTTATTTTAATTCTGTCCTGCAACAGCATATGCCTTGTTGTAAAAACACACGATTTCTCAAAAATGGCACTTTTTTTTTTTTTTTTAAGTCCCTGAGCCACCTAAGAAACCAGTCGAGGAAGAAGTGGTTGCTGTTCCCACTCCTAAAAAGGTGGAGCCCCCACCAGCCAAAGGTAGAATAACATTTTTGAAAAAAATTTCTTAGTGTCTGTCTTTTTGTATCTTTTTCTATGGGATCTGTGTATTAACAGAGTAGTATCTGTAAAGGATTTGTAATATTTTCTGTGTATGTGATCTCATTAGCTGTGGTAAGGTGTTATACAAGTATCAGTAACTTTAGACCATACTAACTGGGTATTTGTTTCATGGAATGTATGCAACGTCTCTATGGTATTGATTTATTTTGCATACATTTCTACCACAAGTAGAGCATGTTTAGTGACTTCCTAAATTCTTACACTCTTTCTGAGGATTTATGCTTTCGTGTCATCTTAAATGTCTCAGAAGGAAACTAGAATTCTCAACCTTGTTTCAACAATGTTATCTTTAAAGTTCCTGAAGTTCCCAAGAAACCTGTGCCAGAGGAGAAAAAGCCTGTTCCTGTACCCAAAAAGGAACCTGCCGCTCCCCCAAAAGGTACACCAGAACTGATCGGGGGCAACCCTTTGCCCCAAATGCCAGCCTTTTGCTTTATATGGTCTTCGTACACATACTATGCTGTCTTACAATTTTGCGTCTTTTAGATGTCCCTGGTGTTTTTCATTTGTTGGTCACCTTCCAAGCCTATACTCTTGACATACATTATTTACGACACGGAACAGTCCAAAGACACCACCAAAAGTGTTCTTAAAAGAAGTAACTATGTCAAACTGCTATCTTAAACTTTTACTATCTTTCCTCTGTTAGAGAAAGAAATCTTTGTGAAACTCATTTTCTACAGGCACGTTTCTGGGAAGAGTCTTTTCCCCCTCATTTATGTGATTTTTCTTAATAAAAAACACTTCCATGAGTTATGATGAGTTACAAAGAGTCACAACTGGAAAGCGTGACTTAACGAGATAAAGATGTATACACTGCTTCTGGTAACTGCCACTCTTCCAAAAAGTCAATAGCGGCAAGTCTAGAATAGTTGAAAACATTGATTTTTGACATTTACTTTGACCATGTTTCCTGACATTAACTGAATGTCAATATTTGCCATAAGTGTTGCAGTTATCTAATTAGCTAGTCGGGGACCTTTCATATACGTATGTTCGGATTCAATGTGCTAATCCTTTATTTTGGTTTTTGAATTTGGTTTGTTCCTTTTTGAGGGAGAGGGTTGGTGGTGTAAAAGACACTACTTTGGGGCGCCTGGGTGGCTCAGTCAGTTAAGTGGCTGCCTTCGGCTCAGGTCATGATCCTTATATGGGATCCTGTGATTGAGCCCCACATCCGGCTCCCTGCTCAGTGGAGAGCCTGCTTCTCCCTCTCCCTCTGCCTGCCGCTCTGTCTACTTGTGCTTTCTCTCTCTCTGTCAAATAAATAAAATCTTCAAAAAAAAAAAAAAAAAAAGACACTACTTTTGGATGCAATGAAGCCACAAACTGCATACCTCTGGTCTGTTACAGAGAGATTCAGTACGAATTCAGTATCATCCAATTTAGGAAAACCAGGCTTACTGAAATCATACATTTTAAATAGTGTTCCCATTTTGCCAGACTTCCCATTTTCCATTTTTTTCCTAAACCAAATCTGTTTCTCTCTTTCTCAAATTCTTGACTCTTTCAGAATTCTGGGTCTTATAAAAAAAATGATTCCTGACTATCTAATCATTAAAATACGATTTCTGATTATCTAATCATTAAAGTATGGTTATTTGAAAATAAGATACATTAAAAGGTCATGTTACTAAAACCAGGACTAATACCAAACGCACTTGTGCTGAGGGAGACACAGAGGCATGTCTCACCTACCATTAAAAACAAATATACATAGTAACATATATATGCATAAACAGCCACGTATAGATAATATATACAGACCCAAGTGTATATGTCTGTATAATTACATCAGGATATTACCAATGAAAGCACAGAGGTTCAAGAGTTCACAAAAACTGCTATCTTATTTAAAATGGAAACAATTATTGCCAGCAATGCATGCTGTTAAAATACATCTGCCAGTGAAAAATTCTATATAATCAACACTTAGAATAGATAAACTAAGCCATTGTAAACCTTTTTGGGTCAGAGATCCTGTTGAAAACTATGGAGCCTCTTAGAGAAAACCATGTATGCGTATACTCACAAAACTTCATACACAGAGCTCCCCAAAGTCATTGACACATGGATTCAGATTGAGAAGCCTGCTCTAGAATGAGTGTTTCCTGAGTTTTAAACACACTACAGTTACACCAAAAACAAAGTAAGAAGAGAAATGGGAAAAATGGTATCATATAGGTACAATTATTCTAAATATGTCTTAGTCTAAGATAGTCTTAGGTAAATTAAGTCCATTGTTATGATGGATTCCATTTCTTGACACAAAGCCTAACAAGACTTTGCTATATTCTATAACTACACTCTATATTGTTTGTGTAGTCACTAATTTGTTTTTATCAAAAGCATACCAATATGTAAGAATGAATTTTGTACATATCTTTTTGTGTATATGACTCATTTTTAATTGCCTGAATGCCTTAAATTGTGACATTTATTACATTGTGACCTTTTTAACATTATAGTTTTTCTGCATTATTTTGTCAATGCATAGAAACTCTATGACATTAATGAAATACTAAAGATTGGTGTATGTGCCTACGTCCATTCATAAGAGTGGCATCGGTTGAACTAATGTTCTGTTTTAAAAACTTTAAGCTCCAGAGGTGCCAAAGAAACCTGTTCCTGAAAAAAAGATACCTGTTCCTGTTGCAAAGAAAAAGGAAGCTCCACCACCTAAAGGTATAATGCCTTGCTTGGTAAAGAAGCCCGATTTTTATGTCTTGAGTACAAAACACTTTTGTGTTTAATTATCTGTTGAATTAGTTTAATTCAAAATGAGTGTTTTATGGTGTGAGTAATAATTCAACAGAAGTGTCTGTCCACCTGCCTACTTTCTTACAAAATAGCTGTAAATGAGCTGCTTTGGAAAATACAAAGTTATTTCTAAAAATTAATGTCTTTTCAAGTTCCTGAAGTACAGAAGAGGGTTGTCACAGAAGAAAAAATCACCATTGTTACTCAAAGAGAGGAATCTCCACCACCAGCAGGTACTTAATTCCATCTTCATAAATAACTTTGTCTTTCCTTCAAACTTCTTTAATTGCATGCCTTCTTTAATGGGCATGCCAATTCTGTGTTGCTCTTTTTATTTTGACTTTCTGAGAATCTTAAAATCAAATGCTATTCTTTAAGTGCCAGAAATACCGAAGAAGAAAGTTCCTGAAGAAAAAAGACCTGTTCCTCAAAAAGAGGAAGAAGCTCCACCACCAAAAGGTATTGTCTCTCTGTCTTTCCAAGAACCATCTTTATATAACATCATGTAAGAAGGCAAATGGTGGTTTTGGTGGTTTTGTGATATGAATACATTGTGGGTATATATCTGTGTTTGGGGTTGGGCTTCAGTGAGATAACTCTGAAGTTCTAAAAATGCATATTTCTAAATGCCAGTTCTACATAAGAAACCAGTCCCTGAAGAGAAAGTTCCTGTACCAGTTCCGGTCGCTAAGAAAGCTCCTCCTCCCCGAGGTAGGATTTGTCTCAGACCTCTGACGAAAATCTTGTTGCCTGTGAATTCTCGCTTCGTTCTATCCGGTGTCTTCTTGTATGACCCTCCGTCTCTCTTCTGACAGAATGTGCGTGTGTGTGTATCCTCATGATGTTTGTTGCATAATTCGTTTTCCCATTTTGTTAGAGTGGCGTACTGTGCATTTCTTCCCCAAACTCTTAGGGAAAGAGGATTGTTAAGATTCTTGATTTTTACACTTCAACTTAATGCTTTTTTAAAGCCGAAGTTTCTAAGAAAACTGTGGTAGAAGAAAAAAGATTCGCTGCCGAAGAAAGACTATCTGTTGCAGTTCCTCAAACAGTGGAAGTCATGCGACACGAAGGTATATAATCAGAAGTGAGGGGAGAAATGGGTGTGCGTGTTTCCTCAAAGTCTTTCTTTCCAGATGTGACTGTTTACCTTATAAGTTGTCCTCATCAGTGTCTACTTGCCGTAGCCTTCTGAGACTGAGTCTTTTGTGTCTGCAGTGGTCTTAAATCATTTCAAGACAGTGAATGAGGTGCTGAAAATGTGATAATTGTTAACGTGGCCACAACTGGACATTATTTGAATATTCTTCTCAGTCTTGGGCTGTACTGTCCCCTTATCTTAAATCAGCTCTCTCTTCCATGTAATGAGGAAGCACTACTCAGCAGTTACAAGAACCATTATCCAGCTGTAGGGAACACATGGCTATTACCAGTATTTCAGGAGGCTGAGTTTAAATTAAATATTATCTTTTAAAATATTCACAGAGGAGGAGTGGAGTTATTCAGAAGAAGAGGAAAGAGTATCCGTTTCAGTTTATAGAGAAGAGGAAAGAGAGGAGGAGGAAGAGAAAGTGGAGGTTACAGAATATGAAGGTAAACAACGCCAATGAGCTGGAGGTGATCTGGAGTCTTGATGAGCTGTTTTCTTTCACAGATTGTTTATCAGATTAATGAAAGTGGACACAAATTCGTGAATAGCCAAGGGCCTCATTAGATGTATCTTTTGATCAAAACACAAGATTCAGGAACATTACTTAGAGTAAAAATCCAATGTATTGTTTGTCTATCCTCTCTTACTTGGCTCTAAGGGGGGAGTGGGGGGAGGCCTCATATTTACAGGTAATTAGTGGTGCAGGTATCTCCATCTACATTTATCCTTTCAGTAGACAGGACTTGGTTTCAGCATGGTGGGCCAGCATAAACATCACCTGGTAGTCTAATGTCTAAAACATGGGTAACATAAAGCAGTGTTGACAGCACAACTCACTAATGTGTCCTGACTCAGTTTTTAAATGAATAAGAAATTGTATTACCTTATTACATTCCAGAAATCAAGGCCATGTTTGAGAGTGAAGCACTGAACACATAGGTCTTTCTTATATTTCATGTATGGAGAAAACAATTATGTAATATCTTTGATTGAATTAGCTTGTTGTTTAGACGTTCCTATACCTATAATGCTAGTTCTCTATAGTTTCTTAAGGATTGAACAATGAGCTTTATTTCAGTCCTTTGCAATGAATTAAGATACCACTAGGTTTACTGCTGAAGTCCAGCACTCTGGCTAAAGCTATATATCTGAAAGAACTTTCCTAAGAAAGTTCTAATGTAGCTCTGCTTCAAAGAAAAATCAGTAAGTTCTATAACAAATTAACTCTCTTCCTAAAAAAAAATGAATAGACTCCTATATGTAGATGCCCTTGAGTGCATTTCTGACTAATAAAAGGTGCCCCACTTCTTCTCCATGTGGAAGAAAATTCCATGTGAAATCCCAATGTGCAGCCTTAATGGAATGGCTTGGAACAGGGCAAGATGGGACATGACTGCCAAGAGGAAGCCCACTGGTTCTGTTGTGCTTCCTGGGAAAGGCCAAGGTGTTGGGCATAAGTCAGGAATCTGATAGATCAAAGAGGGTCCCATCCCTTCTAGACATATTTGGGAAACCAAACATAACATGTACACAAGGAAAGTTCTCATTGCATGGATCTGATTTCAATTTTTGACAGTATGCATTATAAATCTTTCAGTATTATAGCTAAAAGGAGAGAGATTCTATGATACTCTTTGTTTTCATTAAGTCTAGATCTAGGGAAAAGTTGGGTAGCCTGTTAAGTTTACTTCTAGTGTAAAGAGATATGTCTACAACTAGATCTTCCTATTCTGTAATTAACTTTATACACACAGGCTCAAAAACCATATGAAGACACCTGTCTCTTCTACCATACTTGGCCCCACAAAACTAGAAAAAAAAAAAAAAGCTTGTTTCCAAGTCCTCAGTAGGTTTTTCACATGTAATACAGGTCTTTTCTTTTTTATCATCCAATTTATGTTTCCTCAAGTGTATGTTTCTGCCCTGAAGCCTTCAAATCTAGAGTGCTCTGTTATTTTTGAAATTTATCTTCAAATGCTTGTTATTAATTTAGCCACTAGGATTGTTTTTATATCTTGTACTTGTCCTGTTCTTCCTGCGAATATAAGCATTATTATCTTTATGATACACTTGAAAATTAAATTACTGAAACTTATTTCCCAATTTCTTTATTAAGGCGTCCACTTTGATTAAAATGCACTTTTTGGGGGGCTTTAGACGGGAACAGTCGGGGATTTGGCAAGTGTAAAACTTTTTATTATTTTAATTACTTTTTGAAGTAATAAATCACAGCTGAAATTAAACATGAAAAACACTACAACTTTTCTTTAAAACTGATGTCTTTAAAGTGATGGAAGAGCCTGAGGAATACGTTGTAGAAGAAAAGATGCACTTTATCTCTAAGAGAGTTGAAGCCGAACCAGCAGAAGGTATACCAACCCTTAAATTAATTTTAGCCCTATTTGTGTTTGGCTTGTCCCATTCTTTATCTTCTCTTGCAGTCAGTCTATCACTTGTATTGCCTATATTGATAACTATCGTGTCTAAGTAAACAGATTGCTTACATTTTTATTGAAAAGAAATCGGGGCATTTCTACAAGTGTATTTTATCATCTTTTCAAGTGGTTGAGAAGCATGAGAAGAAGATTGTACTGAAACCGAAAATTCCTGCTAAAATAGAGGAGCCCCCACCAGCTAAAGGTACAGTTCTCGCTCAGAGAAATATGGTACCCTTTGTCTTAATGGCTGTGTCAATGCCCTCCATTTGCGTGCTGCCTGAGTTTTGTCAGCACCGATGTATAGACATTTTTGCTGAATAGAGTCATTAATGTTTGTGTGTATGTATGATCTTTTCAAAAAGTGAATTCTAAGCCCCAAATGTCACTTCCTCTGTAATGCAAACTAATATTCTTCAACCTAATCTTTCTAAAGTTCCTGAAGCACCTAAGAAACCTGTGCCAGAAAAGAAAGTCCCTGCCGCGGTTCCCAAAAAGGAAAAGGTGCCACCAGGTATCCTGGGCTTTACTTTATTCTTGAACAGTGTCTTTCTTTTTCATCTTAAATTGGTCCATTCTTCAAATTTTTATAATGTTAACAAGAAAATAGTGCCTGTGGTTAACACTTTTTCATCTTGTGTGCCTGACCGTGTTGCCTGATCTATTTTAAGTGCCAGAAGAGCCAAAGAAGCCAGTCCCAGAAAAAAGGGTGCCTCCAAAAGTGGCTAAGAAAGAAGAACCTCCCCCCACCAAAGGTAAATGAAGCCCTCCAGCACGAAAACCAAAAACATGTCTTGTCTTTCATCCTCTCGCTGCTGTCCTTGGGTCACACCTTTTATATGGAGGTTACTGGAGTATGTTGGAGGCTGTGGTGTATCACTGCCTTATCTATGGGTGGAGTCTTACTTGTTGTGAAGTTTATTGGTGTGTATGTTGTGAATTGCCGTAGTCCAAAATCACAGTACTTTCGGGCCAATACCTGCCCCCCCCCCAAAAAAATCCACTTTAAGTAACTTAACTCCCTAATCCTAAAATTACCTTTCAAGTGACTGAGAGGCACATGCAAATTACCCAAGAAGAAAAAGTTCACATTGCTGTAACTAAAAAAGAGGAGCCTCCAAGAGCAAGAGATACATGTGACCTTTCAATACACGGACTATTGTACTTACCCTCTTCTCTTTACCAAATGCACTGCTTATGGGTGTTTGTTGTTGTTGTTTTCGTTGCTATAGTTGTTTTTTTATGTTTTAAATAATGAAAATGTCAAGTCCTTTATGTTTGAGTTACTATTATATGACTGCCTTTCATGGTCTGAGTGACGATAACAGTTCTTAAAGTGAAATCTGTCTTTAAAGTGCCCGAGGAACCCAAGAGAGCTGTTCCAGAAGAAAAAATTCCAAAACTCAAACCTAGGAGAGAGGAGGAACCACCAGCAAAAGGTATACTAACGTTTTCAAAAATCAATATAAGCATGTATGTATTAAAACTAATCTAGTGGAGGGGCGCCTGGGTGGCTCAGTCGTTAAGCGTTTGCCTTCAGCTCAGGTCATGATCCCAGGGTCCTGGGATCAAGTCCCACATCAGGCTCCCTGCTCGGCAGGAAGCCTGCTTCTCCCTCTCCCACTCCCCCTGCTTGTGTTCCCTCTCTCGCTGTCTCTCTCTCTGTCAAATGAATAAATAAAATCTAAAAAAAAAAAAAAAAAATCCTTAAAAAACTAATCTAGCGGAATTGGGATCTTTAGAGAAAATAATTTAAATACATTATAAAATAAGTAATATGCACGTGCTATTTCATATCACTTCAAAGCTCAACATTTCAGATGCCAGAAAGTACTCTCTCTTCTTTCTTTTGCACAAAAGTGTGAAGCTCCCCCAAATGTGTACTTTCCCTTAAAATGTACTTGTCTTCTAATACATTATGTCTGTATACTAAACTCACCGCCCAAAGGATTGTTTTGTGTGGTAATCTTTGATAAAATTTAAAATTTTTTAAATCCTGAGTTTTCTGCACTGTGCCAATGGAGCTTCTTGAAAATACTTTAGAATTCAGATGAAGACACTATTTATGGAACTCAGGTGTCTGTCCAATGCTTGTTTGATAGTCACTGTTGCTACTGTCTGGTTGTCTTTTTGAGCTCTCTTATAAATACTACTTGATCTTCCTAAAGTTATTCAGTATCTTTGAAGCACTAAGCAGAAAAAAGCATTCCTCTGTATATTAGACCATGTTTATTTCCAAGTCTATTGCTTTTTCTTGCCATGTAAATGAGAAATGTGAATGATGGGCATGGTGATGGTTGTCTTTGTCTGTGGATTGTTCATACACAGTATCTCTTAACACGTATATATTCAAGATCTCATAATTCACTTTTAATAATTACTCTTTTTAAAGTCACTGAATTCAGAAAAAGAGCTGTTAAAGAAGAAAAGGTATCCATTGAAGTTCCAAAAAGAGAAGCTCCTCCCGTGAAAGGTATATTGTGATTTCACTAAGTATTAAACTGAAGCATGAAACTACACAGCTCTTTGCCTGTTACTTCCTAATTTGACTGCCACCCTTTATTGGCTTATTGTTGACTAAAGGCAGGAAATCTAACATTTGAAATCATAAATAGCGAATTGTACACTCTGTAATACCTTGACCGGGAAAAGACATTCAGGTTCTCCCATAACCAGTGCATGAATCCATCACATAAGAATGAAATCAAAGTGCATTGGCACTATCACCCCTAAATGAGCTTCAAGTAAAATCCTGCCTGTTGTCAATATTATTCTAGAAGTAACTGTAACTGAAGAGAAAGAATGGTCTTACACCCGGGAAGAAGAAATTGTTTCAGTAGAACGGGAAGAGGAATATGACGACTATGAGGAATATGACTATAAAGAATTTGAGGAGTATGAACCAACAGAAGAATATGACCAATATGAAGAATATGAGGAACGTGAATTTGAACATTATGAAGAGTTTAAAGAGCATGAAGAATATGTCACAGGTATGAGAAAAATGCAAACCTGCAATCACCTTAAATACATGCAGATTCCATTAGAGCAGGATAAAAATTTGGATGCCCGAAGAAATTTGGAAAGAACTTTATTTCATTTGACAAATTCAGAATTTTTTTTCTTAGATAACTTCCAGAAAAAAAGTTTCTATGAATCTTAAGGTTCCTATTAGACCTTGGTTCTGGGAATAATCTATTTCCTCCCTCATTTTTGCTTATACACAAAATAGCAAATGTCCCAAAGTTCCTTTCTCAAAGGGTTACGAGGGCGCCTGGGTGGCTCAGTCGTTAAGCGTCTGCCTTTGGCTCAGGTCATGATCCCAGGGTCTTGGGATCGAGTCCCACATCGGGCTCCCTGCTCGGCGGGAAGCCTGCTTCTCCCTCTCCCACTCCCCCTGCTTGTGTTCCCTCTCTCGCTATCTCTCTCTGTCAAATAAATAAATAAAATCTTTAAAAAAAAAAAAAATTAAAAAAAAAAAAAGGGTTACGAGTTTATCTGCAAGTGCCCATGATCATTCCAAAACATGGAATGTCTGAACATCTCTTAAAGTTTGTTATTATCAAGCACCATAGAAAAATACACTCCCTCAGGGTTCCCATCATGAAAACTTGACAAAGACTGCTTCCAAAGTAAAGACAGAGAAGAAGGCTAACGAAAGCAGTTATGTTATATCTAATGACAATCAGATTTGTAGGTGTATAATTTCGGTTCCACACGATTCATTTATTTTACTCAATAAGTTCCTACTGGAATTTTGAAATGAAGCAATATTATTTCACTTCCCCAATTTCTGATGTTTCATAGCTTCACTTTGAGAACATTCTATGTGGTTGTACAGATAGCATTAAAAAACAATATTATGTACAAGGAATAGCACAGAGGACCATAGGGAAAGGGAGGGAAAACTGAATGGGACAAAATCAGAGAGGGAGACAAACCATGAGAGACTCTGGACTCTGGGAAACAAACTGAGGGTTCTAGAAGGGAGGGGGTGGGGGGATGGGGTAACCAGGTGATGGGTATTAGCGAGGGCACGTGTTGTGATGAGCACTGGGTGTTATATGCAACTAATGAATCGTTGAACACTACATCAAAAACTAATGATGTACTGTATGCTGGCTAATTGAACACAATAATAAAAATAATAAAATTAAAAAATAATAAAACCCAGTATTATATAGAAAGAAGTTTTAACCATGATTTTTTCTACCTGAAGTGAAATGAGACTGTTAATATGTGGGAGAGAGTTACAATGACCTCATTGAAGCAAAAAGCCAGGAGGAAAGGGCACTGTCAGCTTGTTTAGGGCTTATTCTACTCGGACCTGTAATTCTCACTCACCTTTAGAGGCTATGACTACACTGTAGATAAAAGATATATAAATAAATAACATTTTTTATTTATGTTCCAAAGTCTAACATTAAATACCCTTAATGTACTTTTTTTTAAAGAACCCAAGAAGCTTCTCCCAGTAAAGCCTGTCCAAGAAGAACTGGTTCCCACAAAGCCAAAGGCCCCACCAACTAAAGGTAGAGTGAGCAAGACATTATGAGTTCTGAGAGACCCGTGTTCCCTACATGTCTGTCATGCTATAAACACATGTTGAAGTGACGGTGCACAAATCGTGTGTGTGTTTGGGAATGTTGTGTTGTACATTGTATTTCTTAACTTTTTGTTCTTACTACTCTTAAGACACCTGGCTCAGGTTTTTAAATCTGTAAATGTTGATATTTTAAAGTGCTGAAGAAAGCAGTTCCTGAAGAAAAAGTCCCAGTGCCCATTCCCAAGAAACTCAAACCTCCACCACCCAAAGGTACATTGCAGAGTGATAACTACGAGAAACATCTTTGTTACTCATGTTCTATAAACATGTCTTTCTAACCTTGTCTGCTGTTTTTTTTATTATGTTATATTAATCACCATACATTACATCATTAGTTTTTGATGTAGTGTTCCATGATTCATTGTTTGTGTATAACACCCAGTGCTCCGTGCAGAACGTGCCCTCTTTAATACCCATCACCAAGCTAACCCATCCCCCCACCCCCTCCCCTCTAGAACTCTCACTTTGTTTCTCAGAGTCCATAGTCTCTCATGTTTTTTGTTTTTTACTGAATGTATTGTGGTCCTGATTCTTACATTTCAGTTGTGTATTTTTATGTATATGGTATTTGTGTGGTTGGTTTTAATGCTCTTCAATAATTAATATCTTTAAAGTGCCTGAAGAATCAAAGAAAGTTGCTGAGGAAAAAATACACATTTCAATTACCAAACGTGAAAAAGAGCAGGTGGCTGAGCCAGCTGTTAAAGGTATAATAATTTCCTTCCAAAATCGTGGTCTTTTATAATGTCTCTTTTAAAATTAAGGTAGCTGTGTTTGCTTTGTTTCATTGTTATATATGTCTTTGAAGTTAGTCCTTAGGATTTATTGGACATAAAAATCTGTCAACATAGGATAAGAAGGTAATGCTATCTTTAAAAGAAAAAGTTATTTTGAAATATATCCATAGCTTATTATGTAACAGCTGTGGTTATATATATATATATATATATAAAATAGAATGCTTGGATTTAAAATCAGTGACCATTTGGCACATTCCTGGCTTATTTAAATTCATGTACTGATATAACAATGTTGACCCCAGTTCAACAACTGTTTATTCATTCCAAAGTTTTTTAAAGGCTACAAAAAAAATCTAACTTGGTGGCTAGTCATTTTTTTTTCTAACTATGAAGAAACATCTCTGCCCTTTCAGAAAATATACTTATCCAGAAGGAAATTTAGCTTTCAGTAAAGGATATTTCCTACAAGCTGAGATACCTGAACACTAAACATCATTTCACATTTGGGCTCTGCTACTTCAAACTTACTTGTGTATATTTGTATATTTTTATCCCAGTGAGGTTCAGAATCATTTTCATGGAGCATATAAAGTTTTTTTTTATAAATGAACAGTTGTATGTCTATCATACGAGAGGCACTTGCAAAATTATTCTGTCTGCTTAAAGTATGACAAAGCAAGCATTGCCTGGGTGGCCTGTTTCTGACAATAAAATACCCTTATACTTAAATTTCAAGTGCCTGTGAAGCCCAAGAGAGTTGTCACAGAAGAAAAAGTACTTGTTCCTAAAAAAGAAGTAACAGCACCTGTTAGAGGTACCTAATACCACTCTTTTTAATGTGTTGTTTGTCTTCTTTGCTGTAAAATTCATGTTCAGTTCTATGTGTGAAGTTCTTCTCTGGGAAAGATAAAGCCTGTTATTTCTTCTGTTACAAATGGCTGTGTTCCTACTGTGTCTTAATTTCATTGAGTCATTGGTAAATGTCAAACCTAAAGATAATCTCTTTAAAGTGCCAGAAGTACCAAAAAGACGAGAACAGGAAGAGATTGTCTTTGAAGAGGAAGTTGTAACCCAAGTAGAGGAATATTTTGAAAAAGAAGAAGCAGAAGAAGAAGAGTACATTCATGAAGAAGAAGAACTCATAACTGAAGAAGAAGTTGTACCAGTGATACCAGTCAAAGGTAGATTATATCTCCTACAAAGAGATACATAGCAGCATCTTTAGAGACCGGGTGTCTAATTTGGTCAGATTCTGGGGTGTATTAGCACCAACGACCAATTCTGCTTATTTTAGAAACAGACACTTTTGATGCTGAAGTATGATTTCTGCCATTGCCTTTCACATTTTATATCTTGTATGCAACATTCCAAAATTCTTAATAATATCTTTAAAGTGCCCGAAATACCCAAGAAACCTGTACCAGAAGAGAAGAAACCTGTTCCTGTTCCCAAAAAGAAGGAAGCCCCGCCAGCAAAAGGTATAACCACCATTCATAACGTAGGCCTTAATCTGCATAGAAATCGTTAGCTATCTTCTGAGTTCACAACCTTGTGTGTGTTGCTTTCTGTTGTTAGAGATGTTAATTGTGCTTTATAAAGATGTGTTGTTACTAGTAGTTAGAACTTACCAATAAACAATATCTTTAAAGTGCCTGAGATTCCTAAGAAGCCAGAGGAGAAAGTGCCTGTGCCCATTCCTAAAAAAGAGAAGCCTCCACCAGCTAAAGGTACATCTCTTTATAATCCATCAGTGGGATAATGTGATAATTTACTCATGTAGTAGAACTTGACAAGCTGTATCACTGCTTTCCCCATGACAATATTAACAAGACAGGGACCACCCAACTGGCTATAGGAAGAGTTTGCCATGTATTCATCTCTGAATTTTGCCATGGAAGCATGTTGATGCTGAGTGCTTGGCTCTTCCTCTTTAGTGGAAAGTTCTTAAAGTAAATTCTTATTATAATACCAAAATGGACAAAATCACCATTTCCCAGGCATTGTATGTTGTCTTTATCACCGGTCTATGTTTTCTCAGTGTTCTCTATTTAAATTTTTGTGCATCTCCTGGCCTTTGTTTCATGGCTATTATTCTTATCAATCTTAAAGAGTAAAATTGTATGATGCTTCAATAAAGTCTTAAAATTGCTGGATATCTTATCTAAAATTGCTGGGTGAAAAATCTGACACTAATCCTACTTGATATCTTTAAAGTTCCTGAAGTGCCCAAGAAACCTGTACCGGAGGAGAAAGTACCAGTACCGGTTCCTAAAAAGGTGGAAGCTCCACCTGCCAAAGGTACATGAACTCGCAGAAACTTTTTTACTTCACATTTGCATATAAGGAAAAATTAACTGGTTCAATTCTGTGTTCTTTGGGGATGCACCTCTTTAATGTTGCTTTATGGAAAAGAAAAGATTTTATTTTAAAGATAAAATGCTTCTTGAAATACCTTGGTCATACTTTTAGTACCATATCTTAATCTTTTTTAGACTATTCTTAACCTCAAAATTTTATGTTGTGTAACATTTTTTTTCTAAATAATTTCTTTAAAGTGCCAGAAGTGCCCAAGAAGCCTGTGCCTGAGAAGAAGGTGCCAGTTCCTGTTCCTAAGAAGGTAGAGCCTCCACCTGCAAAAGGTACATTACTTCATCATTTAAGTACATGAAAAAAAAAAAAACCCTTCCACTTATATATGTCCATATGCAAATTCCCCCATAACATTTAAAATTTGTTTAAAAATTTGTCTTACTACAAATATTAGGTGATTGTTTTCACATATATTGCTCTAAGACATATAAAAGAACACATTCTTAAAGACAAATAATATTTTTAAAGTGCCAGAGGTGCCCAAGAAGATCATCCCAGAGGAAAAGCCAATACCTGTTCCGAAAAAAGTGGAAGCTCCACCACCCAAAGGTACATTAATCTCAAACAGAACCAGGGCAAAAAGGAAAACTAACCGGTATTATTCAGCCTTGTTAATTACAATTAATGCTTCATGACCTTGAATCTGATGACAATTGATGCCTCTATGATCACAGAATATTTGCTTTTCATGTTGTCTCATTGTCATGAATAGTGTACATACAAGTGACACTTGTACAATTGAATAAATATCTTTAAAGTGCCAAAGAAACGTGAGCCAGTTCCAGTTCCTGTAGCTCTACCTCAGGAAGAAGAAGTTCCATTTGAAGAAGAAATTGCTCCTGAAGAGGAAGTCCTCCCTGAGGAAGAGGAATTTCTACCTGAGGAAGAAGAAGTTGCTCCTGAGGAAGAAGAAGTTGCTCCTGAGGAGGAAGAAGTTGCTCCTGAGGAGGAAGAAGTTGCTCCTGAGGAGGAAGAAGTTGCTCCTGAGGAGGAAGAATTTATACCTGAGGAAGAAGTTGAACCTGAAGAAGAGGAAGTTCTTCCAGAAATTAAACCTAAGGTGGAAGTACCTGCACGAGGTATAGCAACTCTTCTTAGAGTCCAGGCCTCTTTTGTGTTGAATTCTGCCTTTCCATCTTTTTTTATTCATCTCCAGCTTTATCTATAATACTTCACTCTTTATGTTGTCTAACATCTAAATCTTAGAAAGCATTCCAGACATGTGTGCTTTCATTATTGTGTCTATCGTGTGTGTCTGTCTCTTGGAAATGATTTGAATGTCTTTTCAAATTTAATGATATGAAATGTTATTTAGTTGTTTATGGTCTTATTCTCATTTGTCTTTTTGTGATATATATAATACTGTGCTTGTGATTTTTAATGTCTTAAAATGAATGTTTTTAAGTGCCTGAAGTGCCAAAGAAACCTGTACCTCAGAAGAAAGTCCCTGTTCCTGCTCCTAAAAAAGTGGAACCTCCACCACCCAAAGGTATACCTCCCCAAAGTGAATACACATTCTTCATCCATAGCTTCACCAGAAAATTACGGTGGAATTGGGGTTTAGGAAAAGTTGTATTTATAAAATAGATAGTCACATTTTTCTTTCTAAAAATGTTCAGGAACACTGATTTCCACTTTTCATTGGATGCAAAGCAGCATTCAAGAACAAAGATAAAAGGATTGTCCCCAAAACTGCCACAGAAGTTCTACCTAGTGGCCTGTCATTTCATATAGATATTCTGCAAAGCTAAATTATCTACACAAAAAGATACCTGAAAAATATAATGAATAAATTTTCCTAAATTTCATCCTTCAACAATTTATATGAATTGCTTTTATAACACCAGGATGAAATGAAAAAATGATTGAAGTATTTATCAAAACACTGAATAATAGCTTACGTCTTCTGATACATACATATAAATGGCAGCCCAGCAGGTTTTGATTTTAGCCTTGGCTTTGTTCCTTGCTGTATTATTCTGAGCAAGTTTTTTAACCAATCTGAGCTTCAGGTTTGTCTCCTATAAAATGGGGAGACTGATATAAGTCCTAGTGGGCTCAGATATTGTTGTGAGGATAAAATAAAGTTAAGATATGTGGAAGTGTTCTATCACTGAATGAATTATCCAGATCAGTTCATAGTACAGAATGAAGTCCATATATTTATACCTTAAAGCTCATTATTTTCTGCCAAAGGTCATGATATCACTACTTAAACGTAACACCTCCACCAGATTAAATAGTCATAATCAATGAAATAGTAAATCCGATCCTTTATTAGACTTCAAGGGTTCAGAAATACTTTATAAATAATGATTTAATAAATTACTAGAGACATTTAAATGGATGAAATGACAGCATCTGTCCTCTGATATTCAAGTAGGTTGCTGATTCCTCGCTCTACCAAACCTATTTCTGTCATAACACTGGGCTCCCAACTTGCCCTACAACTCTATCCTGAGCAACTGTTGCATGTGGTCTTTGTGTGTGAACTTCTTGCGTTCTCTCTTTTTTGTCCCTCACAATAAATTCTTATCATGAAATGATGTCTTTAAAGTGCCTGAGGTTAAGAAGAAAGTGCCAGAGAAGAAAGTAGTCATTCCTAAGAAAGAGGAGGCTCCTCCTGCCACAGGTACTACTATTCCCAAGCACATTAAACGCTGCCATTTCTTTCTTTTGTCTGTAAGAGTCAAAGTGTCCTCTTTCAGTATTTGTTAGTATAACTTGTATTATTGCTATGTCTATCGTCTCTGTGTTTGTGCAACTTAAATTATAAAATAAAATATCTTTAAAGTGCCTGTGGTGCTTAAGAAACCTGAACCAGAGAAGAAAGTGCCTCCTCCTGGTCTTAAGAAAGCAGTGGCTCCTCCTGCCAAAGGTACATCACCCAAACAAGGATGTGTTTGCTGGACCGATGTTGAACTGTTATGCTGTCCCCACAGATGTTCGACGTAAACGCTTGTCTGCCTTGTATGGTCTGTCATTGCCATTAACCATCTGTGACTCTGGTGCACCCATGTTTGTGCTAGGTCAATTTTTGCACTTTCTGTTTGTGTGTTTTATGTTGATTCTTACGTATGTTATTTCTAAAAAATAAAAACATTCAACTAATATATCTTTAAAGACCCCAAAGTAACTAAGAAGCCAGGCCCTGAAGTCCCCTTTGCTCTTCCTAAAAAAGTAGAGGCTCCAGCAGTAAAAGGCAGAATATCTCTTTAAATGGGCTCTTAGTCTTAAATCACACACCTCTTTATTTTTGTTTTATTAATTGATTCTGTGAAATCTCCATGTTTCATCTTATGCATGTGTATCTTGATACTTACTCCCTTGTGTTGAAAAACGGGGAAACTTGGTTTTCATGCACTCTTCATTCGTTCTTGCATTTTAAGTGCCTAAAACGATCAATATCTTTTAAGTTCCTGAGGTACCTAAGAAAGTGGAAGAAAGACAAATCGTTCTCCTTGAAGAAGAGGAAGTTCCACCAGTGGAAGGTAGATGACTTTCTAAGAAAATAGATTTTCCAGGTCATCATTGTCTTATCATTGTCTAATATTGGAAGGAGGCAAATGCGCATTTCACTTCAGAAAATAAACATATTCAGACTCTAAAAGAAATCATTATTTACCTAATAGAAATTGGGCAGGCAAATTAAAATCAGCTGACTCTCCTTTCTTACATGCTTAGCCAATTTGTTGGTTTGTTTGTTTCATTTTAATGACAGTCTTTGAAAGGAAACTGTATTTGCCATGGGGAATTTTTCGTCAAATGATTTGGTTGGTAATAGTGGGATAAACCTACCGAAAAGAAATTCCAGTTAAGCCTGAGTAGCTGATACAGAAAATCTGACGTCTACACCTAACTGAATGTTCTCCTTCGAACAAGTCCACCTCCATTAAAAATAATAATAATAATTTCAAATAAATTCTCTCTGACATCTTTTTTATTCTGAAATTCTAGAAAGGGCCTAACGTATTTTGAAGACTCAGTAGATTTTTTTCAAGGACTAGTGAGTTTGTACATGCATTGGAAAGGCTGAGCTATGAATTACCTATGTTTAAGACAACCTCCATTTTCAGATATACCCTTTTAGTCTAATATTTAAGAGAATTCTAATTTACAAAATAATAATCTTTTTTAAAGTGTATGAGGAGCCGGAAGAGCCTATTCCAGAAGAAGAGATCCCTGAAGAACCACCTAGCATAGAAGAGGTGGAGGAGGTGGCGCCACCTAGAGGTACTGCTGCTTTTAGGAGTTGGACATTTAAAATCTATGGTGGTCCAAATCCTTCTCAGCATAAGTCTAAATCTAATATTCCTTAGTATACTTTTCTTACATCTTATTAATGACAAGTTGAAGATCAATAATTAATGGCACCTGAAGTGCCCTGCCCAACTTTTCTACTGCATCTACAATACAATTCTTGTATTATCGGCACTTGAAAGTTCCCTAGCCAGACCCTATTGTTACACTTTCTCCTAGGTTTCTCGTTTTTAGTTTTTTATTCTGTATTAAAGTGGGGGAAATCTATTTCTGTGTTGTTTACTTTTTAGAATAATTCTTAGCCTATTGTTCCTGAAGACTGTGGCAAGCTCCTGCATAACTGGTATTACATTTGCTAATAGGATTAAGAAGTAATAGCCTTCCACCTTTACAGTCACTACTGCATATGCATAATTACCATTTAGGTTGCTAATATCTTTTAAAAATAAGTCAACATTTTGTGTTATTTTTTGCATATATGGGTGTTGTTCTGTTCATTGAATGTCATTTTTCAAAATGTCCCTCTAATATCTTTGAAGTGCCTGAAGTGGTTAAGAAAACAGTACCTGAAGCACCTACTCCTGTTCCTAAAAAAGTGGAGGCACCACCAGCTAAAGGTATAGCAAATCTCAATTAATAATGTCTTTAAGCTCCAATTAACGTTCTTTAAAAAAAAAACAAAACAGAAATGTCTTCTTTGATTGCTTTCTTAGAGTCACTTAAGTAGCAAACTTCTGAAATTGATTGAGGACCAGTAAAAAAATGTAACCCATTTCATATCTTTAGCCTTTTTTGGAATGTTAATGGATGATTATGTTAATGGTGGCTGTGTGTGTATAAATTACTCCAGAAGTTTCTCATTCTAAACAGCTGAGAATTTTAATGTTAATGAGTGCATCTCTCTATGCTTATATACATAACAATAGACCCTTCTTCCCCACATTCCATTCATAAATTTTATTCCATTATATATAGTTTTCTCACGTTATTGTAATTATGTATACTATATTGTAGGGGGAAAAAAATCTGTTCTAATGGTTGGATGATAACTATTTTAAAGAGCCTCACATCCTTTCTAATATTTGGTCTAAGCATTTCAAGGTTATCACAAAATATCTACTTCTCTTTGCTTCCTAGTTAGGTTAATGCTTCAGGAGTGCTCTTCACAGATAAGCTTATGCTGTCCCTATCACAGTAGGCATCCCCCGCAGATAAAATAGTGCTCAGAGGAAGAGGACACCTGTATTAGATACTCTATTATGGTAATCACTTCAAAAAAGTCTTCATCAAGCTAAAAATAGTAGAAGTAGGTGCAATGTTGGTAATCCCTAGTATTTAAAAAAAAAAAAAATAGAACAGCACAGATTCCTGTGGACGTGTCTTCGTCTTATCTAGTTAGCACAAATAAGTGATCTGGGAAAATATCTTTATTGTCTGTAAAATTGGTGTCCACTAATACAGAGTGACTCCTTATGCTTTGATTATTATAAAGATGTTGTTTTTGCCATTTTTATTTCATTCATTATTGAGTATTGTCAGCTAACTGAAATGCCTAATATCTTTAAAGTGCCAAAGAAGGTTCCTGAGGAAAAAGTAACTGTTCCTGTTCAGAAAAAAGAGCCACCTCCAGCCAAAGGTACATATTCCGTTTTAAAACTGAACTTCCTGTTAATAATTTTCATTAAGATTTTTATGTTGGGGGCACCTGGATGGCTCAGTCAGTAGAGTGTGTGACTATTGATCTCAGGGTCATGAGTTCAAGCCCCACATTGGGTTTGGAGCCTACTTAAAAAATAAAATTTTTTTTAAAATTTAAAAATTTAAAAAAAGATGATGTCTCTGTGTCTTGACTGTTTTTTGTCTTTTGTCTATGAAAACTTGCTCTTGATAGTCCTAAATATTAAAACTATATCTTTAAAGTGCCTGAAAAGAAAGTCCCAGAAAAGAAAATCACAGAAAAGAAAGTCCCTGTGCCTAAAAAAGAAGCTGTTCCCCCAGCTAAAGGTATTTTTGGAAAGATCTTTTCCATATCTTCACGTATTATTGCATGAAAGCCTTTTTTTTCAGTTGTTTTCATTCTGTATTTTGGGAATTTATATCTTCATTTCTTCTGTGTTTAAAAAAAAATTTCTTAAAGTAGATGCTCTTTTAGGAAGGACCGTCCTTGAAGAAAAAATATCAGTTGCCTTCCACAAAGAGGAGGTAGTAAGAGAGAGAACAGAATTAGAAGTAGTGGAAACACCAGTGGAAGTGCTTGAGGAAGAAGAGTTCCATGAAGTTCAAGAATATTTTGAAGAAGAGTTCCATGAAGTAGAAGAATTCATCAAAGTAGAACGACCTAGATTCGAAGAAGTACACAGAGCTGAAGAGGTCCATAGGGTAATAGAAGTTTTAGAGACAGAAGAAGTGGAAGTATATGAAAAACCCAAAGCTCCACCTAAAGGTATAGGTGAATTCCGTTGCTATTACAAATTGCTATACCTTGCTCTAACTCATTTTTTTAAGTGCATTTCATGTCCAATTTGGAACACTAGAAACCCACTTACTTTCAAAGTTAACATCATGGAATGCTTTAAGCATGAGCTTCAACTATTTGATGCAAAGATTAATATGGAGTAGAGATTAACCTTACGGTGCATAATTTTAGCAGACAAGATAATGGTATTTGATATCTACTTATCTAAGGAGCTCACTGTATGAATTTGTAGATTCTTTCTTGAATCCAGCTAAGAATGATTGTTACAGGTGCCAAAATATCTGACCAGTGTCATCAGTTGAGTGAAATAGAAGCTCCTCAGTTCACTGAGAAATTTACATGTTCAGGCAAAACAACTATGCTTTGTTAACAGGAGTCAGCTGTTCACAAACTGATCATTGCTTATCAAAAGTTTCTGCCATTTTATATTTTCATTAGAGAAATAACATTAAGGAAGCAAATGAAGCATTGGTAACACCACCTGCTCTCTAGTATTTTTTGAGGATAAACCGTGATACAAATAAATTCTCTTTGGTACCACTCCAGATCTTGCACAAATTAATATGTGTGTAATATGAAGGAATATGTGTGTGTGTGTGCTTATTATTCATAGTAAATCTACAATATAGATGAAATTTAGCAAAATCAACGTCTTTCTTGGAAGTGTAATGTAAATTCAAAAAATATAAGTAGATAAAGCATTTATGAGCTCTCACTGGACTAATTGTATTGGTAGTGCTCCCTCATACTTCAAGAACTCATTCTAAATCTAAACACTAATATCTTTGAAGGGCCTGAGATATCTGAGAAAATCATCCCTCCAAAAAAACCACCCACTAAAGTTGTTCCTCAAAAAGAGCCACCAGCTAAAGGTATTTCATTAGCGAAACTTGATTGCATTACAAGTTTGTGTTCTTGATGTTTTTCTTCTGTGTTTTGTGTTTTTGGAATTTCTAAAACAAACTAATATCTTTAAAAGGGTTGAGGGGCCAAAGGAAGTAATACCAAAAGAGAAAGTCACTGTTGTTATGCCTAAAATACCCAAAGTAAATATCCTTATTAACCAAATAGTGCACCTAAGTTTCCTTCTTTGGTACTATTCAATTGTATATTCACTAACATGCTTATTGATAAATCCAGGTTTTCCTTTTAATTCTTAATTTCAATCATCTAGTAATAATAAATACATAGTGACTATGTGTTTAATGTCCCTGCTTTGTTCATTTTTGGGAACCTCTTGAATTTTACAATAGAAATAAAAAATATCTAATAAATAATATATACTTGTATGTTTAAAGTCCTTGAATTATTTAAGAACATTATCACTGAAGAGAAAGTACCAATTATTCCACCAAAACAAGCAGAAGTAGCACCAGGAGAAGGTGTCTTGTTAATTTTTCTTGTCACGTTCTTACGATTCTAACATGGGAAATTCTTCTGGATTTCTGTTGTCATATTTGTTATCAAAATTCAACTCATTTTAAGTACTGTAATATATGTGATAAAGTGATAGCTCTGTTTCATATTATGACCATGTCATGTTTTGTGTTTACATTTCTCTTATGTTGTGCTTGTTACAAATCTTTATGAATGTTTAAAAGTAAAAAAAAATTATTACTATCTTTAAAGTACCTGAAGTGCCCCAGAAAATTGTGGTAGAAGAAAAAGTACGTGTTCCTGAAGAGCCCAAGTTTCCACCAGCTAAAGGTACCCACCTTTGCTGATTTACCACTAAAACCCCCTTTTATTCACTTACTATGGAGCAGAGAGAGAGAGAGAGAGAGTGAGAGATCTTTCTCCCCTCAATGCCACAATACAGCTGAATTATGTAAACTTCAGTTTATGTTCTATAACAATCCTCCATTTTGTGATGTCCCTCTGGATTCAAAGGCATCAGCCTAAAAGTTGTTACTGTTTTTGTTGATATTCTTCTTTAGCCATAATTAAATGATATTGACCCCCTCAACTTCTTTTCAAAAATAATTTATTTTAGAAGCTATTGTCAAGGAGCTCTGGAAACAAACATTCCAGATAACAGTAGAAAATGATGCTAAAACCTGAAGACAAAGTATTTTTAATATGACAAATCAAGAATTCATCAACAAGGCAAATCTAGAGAGATGCACTGACTGTGTGTTTAGTTGGCTTATGATTTTGGAATTCTTGGCATTCTTCTTGTTAGATCAACCCTTTTTGTCTTGATATTTTATACCCGATGATGATATTTTTTAAAATAAATATCTTTAAAGCACCTGAAGTACCCAAGAAAATTGTTCCAGAAGAAAAGGTTCATGATGCTCTTCCTAAAAAGCCTGAAGTTCCACCAACTAAAGGTATACACTGAAACTGATCATGACATGAAATGACTGTTTAGTTATTCATGGTTTAAAGTGAATGTGTGTGATGTTAAATCCTTGTATTTTGCTTATTTATATTCTTAGAATACTTGTTATTTATAACAATTAATATACTAATATCTTTAAAGTTCCTGAAGTGCCTAAGAAAAGTATTCAAGAAGAAAAATCTCTTCCTGAAGACACAACGATATACAGTGAGTGTAGAAAAACTGGTGGTTCTCTTTGGTTTCATTTGTGTTTGTCTTCATAGCTTTTAAAAATAAGTATACTAATATCTTATCAATGTCTAACATGCCAAAAAAATATTTGGCTAAAATTAAATAATTTAAATGGTTATTTGTCTCAGACAAGGTATATTTCCTCACCAATTAAAAAATAAATAGTCCTGTACTTATAACATTGCCCAATTTTAGAGAAGTCGTTTGCTTTTTTGAGTTTGTCATTGTCTTGTCTGTTAACCTGTTCTGTGTACAAATAACTTCTGCTTTGAAGCAATTTATTTTCTCAGGCCATGAAGTAACTTTAACTTCATAATAATATTTTAATTGGATTTTATAGAATTAAAATGTCCCTTTATTATTTTTTTACTCTTTACAGCCATCATTGGAAACATTTTGATAATGTTGCTCAAATGACCATAGATTTATAAGGCCATTACAACATCAAAAGAATTCCTAAGCCATTTTTCGTTGGCTTTTATGCAAAATTATGATTAAATAATTTGAGGAGTAAAATAATCTGAATAATAAAATATTCTGAATAGAATACTATTCAATAATCTGAGTAGTGAAAATGCCAGTACTCAAGATATTCTTCCATTTATTTTAATCTAAAAAATACCAATAGTTCTGATATTCTTTCATTTATTTTGATCTAAAAAATTCCCTGTTTAAACCCATTTTTTTTTGTCTGTAATACTAGGTTGGGATAAATATATATGATGACTCCCTCCTTTGAATATCCTTTCTATGCTTCAGTTAGGTTATTGCCACCAGCCAGTCTTCCTTTCTAAAAGCTAGAGAAATCTTTATTTTCTTCAGCTGCCTTATTTTCAAAGATTTAATTCTTTTTCTTTTTCTTTTCTGCTTCCAGTCCCTACATGGTTGTTAAACTACATAGCCATAAACCAGATATGGTTTAAAATTATAGCCAACTAGGTTCCTGGGAAAGGGAAGGACTTAATATGAATTTCCAGTAGGTCAAATGTAGGAGAATTCTCAATATGCAACTCAGTATCAACCCTGTTCTTTATGGACAAAACTAAGAGCAAAGGACAATTTTGCCAATAACTTTCTGGAGACAAAATAGAAGAATTATATAGTCCCTGGCCAGTGAATTCCTCTATTTTATTATCATCATAAATGAGAGTTCTATATGATAGAACTGGGAATGAGGCTTTCTCTTAGCTGATGTGTTCTTGTCACTAGTTTGTGTCTATGTACTACTGGTAATTTGGGTGATGAGGGTGTACTATGTATTATGTTTTCTTAATACTGTTCGCCATTGCCTTGAAGTGCCCTTAATTGTATAAATACTAATATCTTTAAAGTTTATGAAGTATCTGAAGAATCCACCACAGAAGAAAAAGTACTTGTGACTCATCCTCCAAAGACGAAAATCAAAATAGCAAAAGGTATATAACACCAATGATCTAGTCTGAAGAAAATTTATTTTGGGCTGATTTTAAAAGCTCTACTTTTTCCTTCACTGTTTAAAACTATACTCATATCTTTTAAGTGCCTGAGCCACCCAAGAAAGCTGTTCCAGAAGACAAAATATATGTGACTATTCCTAAAAAGAGAGAAACACCAGCAACTAAAGGTACATTTCAGCAACATCAAACTTGGATGAATAACTTTGGATTCAAGACTCAAAAATTGTGTGTTATATAATTTACTATTTTCACAACTTCTAAGTGTTAACCTACTAATATCTTTAAAGAGCCTGATACGACCAGAGAAGTTTTTCCAGAGGTGGAGTTACCTGAGGCTGTTCCCCAAATTCCAGAGCATCCTCCACCTGAAGGTATAATTCTTAGTTACGAAAATCTAAAGAGAATCTTTCTTCTTCAGTCTGCAAAATATGTTGTGTTTTGTGTAGGTTCTCAGAACCTCTAACACTAAAATATTAATATCTTTAGGGCCCCCAATGTACCCAAGAAAAGGAACTTTCTATGACTTGCCTCCCCCCCAAAAAAAGTCCCACTAAACAATGTACAAGGATAAACAATTAGAACAAAAATTAAATTTCTAATTTAAAGTTACAATATCTGTTAATATACCTAACTTTTTAAATACGTTGTGTCTTCACGTCTTTGCCTTTTCTCAACTAAAAAATACTAATATCTTTGAAGAGTTGGAAGTCTCCAAGGAAGGTCTCCCAGAGCGGCAAGCTCCTATTGCTAAAAGAAGAAAAATACCACCACCAAAAGGTACAAGCCAAAAGAAAGCTGACTTTCATATCTCATGATTGTAGTTGTACTTAACACATGTAAATATACTAATATCTTGAGAGCCCCAGATACTACGAAGGAAGTCATTTCAGAGAAGTGGGTCCCCCAAAGCAGAAGGTCAACTGGGTATATACATGTTCCCATGAGTTATTCAAGAGAAAATAGAGGAGGGAAAAATCTATAACTTATCTAAATGGAAGATGCTTGGGCTATAAAGTTTAACTATGAGGTCTTCAGGGAATATATGGAGACACAGAATGTGTAGATGTGACCCAGATGGATCCTTCAATAAGAAATAGCTATTACTTGGTGATTAACATAACAATAAAAAATTTTTTTAAAAAAGAAAAGAAAAAAAAATAGCTATTACTGTTTCCAAAAAAAAAAAAGAAAAATATCAGACTAGCTAGAAAAAAAAAAATCTACCTAAGACCACCATAATATTTGTATCCCTGAAACTAGATTGAATTGGCTTAACACTCCCCCTTTAAAGCAGAAATCAGTGCCATCAAATGACAGAGGTGCTTGGCTGTAGACTGTAAATCAGTAATTTAACTCTCCATGGGGTTGAAATTTCAGAAGATAATATAACTGCCCATTGGAATTGCTTTTTTAATAAAATAAACTTACTACTAAACATAAGCATATGAATTTAAAATAATTCTTTTCCCATAAGACTTAAGTATAGAAATATTCTCAGAAAACCATTACTTAAAGACAATAAAATATTAAATTCAACTTCAAGCAGTTTTTTTTGTAGGATGGTCTCCACCTGAGAGCCTTCTAAAACTAAGGCAATTAAAACTAGTTAACATTGGAATTCTGCACTGACTACTTAGTTGTTCCTCTTATTATCTTTTATTTTTTTAGAGTCCTGCATTTTTCCATTTTGAATATTTTTAGGTAATTCTAAAGATGAAAAAGTTTTAAGACATCCAGCATAAGAATTTCTTTACGATATCCACAATATTCTGTAAGTTAAGCGACATCCAAACACTTTGACATGATTTTTTTCAGTCTAGAATCTTTGGGTCATTCTCCTCTCTCCTATATTTGAAAAACGAATACCTTTCTAAAGTGCCTAAGGTAAGGGTACAAAATGAAGCCTATCCAGACAAGAAAGAAGCTGTTATGTTCTCCTCAAATTAATAGCTAAAAGTGCATCATTAATTATACAAAATCAATTTTTTTCACTTGAAGCTAATTTTCCATGATCTAATTTTCTATACATCTATTCCAAGAAATAAAATTACTAATATTGATAGTACCTGAGGTGACCAAGAAAGTAGCTCCTGATAATCAAGTACTCACCCTGTCATTAAAGAATCAGATGCGGGGAGCAGGAAGGTCTCCCAGTCTGGGGCATTCCTGTAGGTGGAGTTAGGACTAAAACTCTTCATGACTCTGAAGTTCAATGTATTAATTTCTTTAAAGTGCCTGAATCACTCCAAGAAGCTGTCCCTGTAAGGAAAATACCCATGGCTGCTCCCCCTGAAATTGAAACACCTTCCAGTAAAGGTATCAATCATTCTATCATTCCTGCTTTCATTTCTTTAATAAATGGCAATTATGTGTGTGGTGCTAGGGAGCTGGGGAATAATAAACAAGGACAATTAGGACTTGATTCCTTTCTTCGAGACTTTATACATCATCCAATTTTTAAAAGAAGCGCCCTTGTAGCCAGAAATACCACTTTGGTGTAGTTAATGTAACTAACGTCTTCGCTGATGCCTTAACCTCTAAGCTTGATACTAATATCTTCAAAGTGCCAGAAGCCATGAAAGAAGTTGCTCCTGAAATGCAAGTATCTGAGGATTTTCCTAAAGAGCCAGAACCTCTGCCTATAAAAGGTACGTGATACTTGCAAACGGATACTGAAGAAGAAATTATCTGTCCTCTGCTCTTACAACTATGCTTTTCTAATGTTCTTTGTAACACCTAAATGTAAACATACTAATATCTTTCAAACACCTGAAGCTGCCCAAGAAGTTCCCTCTCAAGAGAAAATATTTGTGGGTGGTCCTATTCAAATAGAAACCTCTTCTATTAAAAGTATTCATTCAACAAATGCTTAGTAAGGAGGGTCTACAGTGTCACAGGAACTAAGCCAAGTGCTAGTGAAGGGTGAGCACCTCTTCCTGAGGATCCCACTAACCCCTAAGACTTAGTTGACTGGGGGAGCAAGGGGAGAAGAGACTTCTAGAAAACTACACTTGCCAACTTATTGTGGTTACTGTGTTCACTAATCCTTTTACATCTTAAATGTGAAATACTAATATCTTTAAAGTGCCTGAAGCTCCTCAAGAAGTTGTTCCTGCAAAGAGAGCTCCTTCCAAAAAAAGAGAACCTCCTTCAGTTGAAGGTACAAGTGACCATGCCCTCAAGCTAAAGAAGAAATAGCTCTTGTAGTCTTGAAAATATTTTGCTGTTCCTAGTGATTTTCATAACACTAAATATTAAAATACTAATTTCTTAAAGTGCTGGAAGTGCCCCAAGAAATTGTCCCTGAAAAGGAAACATATGTGATTCCTCACAAAAAGCCTGAAGTTCCTCATGATGAAGGTATATGTTGCTGGAAGCTTAGAAATTTGGGGAAATGTCTTTTCCTGTATGAATGTGTTTCCTGTCTGTACTGATTCTTCTAACTCCTCAATGTAAAAATATTAATATTTTTAAAGTGCCAGAGGCGCCCAGACAAGTTGTCCCAGAAAAGAAAGTGCATCCTCCCCAAAAGCCTGAAGTTGTACCTGTCAAAGGTACATTCTAAACCACCCTTTATTTAAGGTGGGGTAGGGAGGGCAATAGCAAGAACCACCTGGCTAGACTTGAAAGGTCTTTTGATGTATAAATGCAGTTCTTGTCTGTGTTGATCCTTGTGACTCAAATGTAAATTTACTAATATCTTCAAAGTGCCCAAGGCTCCCAAAGAGGTTGTCCCTGAAAAGAAAGTGCTTGTGGTACCTTCTAAAAAGCTGGAAGTCCCACTTGTAACAGGTATTTGTCATCAACCTTAGGTTTAAAAAGATATAACTCTTCTGCTCTTGAAAATATTTTGCTTTAGTGGTCTCATCATTTTTAAATGTAATTTTACTAATATCTTTTAAGTGCCTGAAGGTCCTCAAGAAATTGTCCCTGAAAAGAAAGCACGAGTGGTGCCTCCTAAAAAGCCTGAAGTTGCACCTGTTACAGGTACTTGTCACTTACCTCAGTTAAGAAGATATAACCCTTCTGCTCTTGAAAATGTTTTGTTCCAGACATCTTCATAACCCCTAAATGTAATTTTACTAATATCTTTTAAGTGCCTGAGGCTCCCAAAGAAGTTGTCCCTGAAAAGAAAGTGTCTGTGGCACCTCCTAAAAA